>NC_058339.1:77330519-78580519 GCF_905475395.1 Chrysoperla carnea | reverse complement strand
ATCATTACATTATTATAAAAAAAAATGTAGCGTCAACGCCGCATAACTTCCATATACAGATTTAAGGAATTTTTACGTTTTAATTTTTAAGGAGATATACAAGGGATTTCAATAAAACTTTATAAAACATGTTTTTATTAACAAAGTTTCAAAAAATCACAAAAAATTCCACCGTCACCGAGCTTTTTATAATTATTTTATCGTTGAAAGTTGGCAGAAAAAATGATGAATCGTATAGGTTATCCTTTTCAATTGGATATTTCTATATCAAAAAATCTAGAGAGTGTGATAAAAACTATTTGAAATAGTTAGACAATCTTGTAGTTTATAATAATACTTCTTTGAAGGCCTCTAAAAATTTAACTGGTTAATTATGATATAATAATGGACAACTATGCCAAGTTTCATTAAATTCTGAATGCAAAGTCTATTACCGATAGTACTACCTTAAGCAATATGCCTGTTTAGGTTTACATTCAGCGTGATTTAACCAATCTATGGCACTTATTTGTCCGGTATCCACTGAGAAATCTGTGCTTACTCAAAAGAATAAATGAAGTATAATTGAACCTAGAATAGTTTCTTTGCTCTGAAAATCCTTAGAATTTTTTTTAAATCTTGGACTCTCGGAATTTATTACTGTTCGCTCTAAAAGAACATTTATTATATACTTCGCATTAATCTCTGTACAGGAGTAAAAAAAATTAAATAAAATGCGTTGAGAGAATTTACTAAACAAAGATAAATAGATGAATGTTTATAATAAATAAACATTAAAGAAATTAAAATGAATTGATGTATCTATCTTTATTAGTTGAGTATATAATAATACTTAATTTTATATTATTTGACAGACTTGTGAATTATTATGAAGGCAACGATGCATACCGGACATAACACACCCGTTCTCCCTTCATAGTTTTACTCAGCATTGTTATTCCAACATAAGATACTTTTTATATTGAAGATAATTTTAATCGAGAAAAAAATAATATAATTCAGAGATTCAAGAAATAATTTTCACTTAAATAGTTTAAAAAACTTTAAAGAGTCATATTATAGGACATTCAAATAGTGAGCCTTTAAATTTTCAAATTTTCTTTTTTTTTTAAATTTCAAAATTAGTGCACAAATTATGAAGGTAGCAATTCGCCATAGGAACTGATTCTAGCGCAGTCTAGAGGTAGAAAATAGAAGCTGTCTATGACAAGTCAAATTTATGCATGAAATTTATGCTTGAATTAGTTATTTATATTTTGATAATGAGTGAAATAAAAAAAATAAATTATTTAAACTTTTGACACGTTTGTACTCTTATTTCTGTTGAAATTTAACTTGTAATGGACAGCTTCTATTTTCTGCCACCAGACAGCGCTAGAATCAGTTCCCATGGCGAATAGAAAACGCAAAAGTAAATAGCGAATTGAAAACATTTCGAAAATCGTTACAATTTTCTACAAATGTTTGAGCACTTTTATAACATTTTTTAGGGATTTTTTTCTAAATCTCAATCGAGCAGTTAATGAAGATTAAGGCCGATAATTTGAAGTCCCATTTAAAATTTGTTAATCATAATAAACTCCTCTTTTTGAGAATTTTGACAGGTAAATAAAATTCTTAAAATACCTTTAAATTGTCACATTAAGCGGTCTATTTTATTTTCTTTGTAAAATATATCAACGTTGGAGGTCTTATGCCACTCAAAGCGTGTATCTTCTGCAAATTTATGTAATATATCAGTTAAAATCCAATCGGTAGAAGCCGACAATAATACCTGCTGAGTTCGTACCTTAATAAAAAGCGATTAAGAAACAACTATTATTAACTTAAACTTAAAAGGTTAAAAAAATTTTTTTTAACTCTTAAAAGAATTCTTTGTGAATAAAATACGTTAAAGCTAAATGCAAAATATTTACCCAGAAAATTAGGTAGAGACAATTTGTTTGAAATATAACAATCTCCTAAAATAACTAGAAATTGGGTAATATAATAGAAATTGAATGAATAGGTACTTAATTCCAAAAAAGTCCGTTGGTTTTTTCGTTAGTATATTATATAGCCGATTTAAGAAAACTCCTTTCAGTATTAGTCCTTTATAGAGAAACTCAACTCAAACAACTCGAAATTACAACAATACTCCGGGTCTATAAAATTTTCGGTCTATTTTTCGGATTACCCTATATAGCAGACATGGACAAATGTGACTCAGAGAGGTCCCTAACACTTCTGTAACTAAATAAGGAGTAAGACAGCGACAACCTAACCAGTGCCAACCAATAATACGAGTAAGACAGAATGACAACATTTTTTTCTACCTATCTCATTAATATTAGAGAAACTGAGATAGGTAGTCGTATACCCGTCTCTCTTTCTCCTCTATGAGTAATGCGGACTTGCATAAAGAGACACGCAATAAAGTTTATGGCACTCAATAAAGTTATAACAATGGTGACTTTGACTTAAAATAACTCGTCCATGCCTGCTATATAGCAGTAAAAATTCACTTTATTTTTAAAGTTTATTAATCAGTAAGTCACGTAAACAAACTTGATTAACAAATAAGTAAATTTTGACTAATCAGTAAAATATTTTTTTTTTTATAATACAGTTTGCAAAAATTCAAAACAAATTTCATAGAATTTCATAAAAGATTCACTGACTAAATATTTTTAATAAAATTAATTTTTATAATTAAATATTATGTTATGATTCATATTTATTGTATGTATAGCAAAATATTATGAAAGAGCAGAAATATTTATATTTTAAAATGGATATAAATAAGTAAGTATAAGAAAACTTGTAGGATTTTTGGTTCAGTGAGTTTGAAGTTTACACTAAACTGATTATAATCTTTCCATATTTTTTCAAAATATATACATCATATATTTATTATTATAATTATTAATAAATATTTTTTTATAAGAATGTATAAATATTTCTTTATTATATTATTTATTTCGCAAATAAATTAATTTGGACTTAACGTTTATTTTTATTTATTTTTTTTAAAATCGGTACATAACTTATTAACTCGCTTATAAATCAGGGAAAATGGTATCACTATAGTTAAAATCGAAATTTGAAAATAGAAATTTCTTGGATTTCTTGCATATATATTTATTCTTACGCGTATTTATCCTCTAAGAGCTACAAATCTTTGTTATAAAAAGTTAATTAAAATGGAATATGAGCATTTATGACGTACACATCTGAAATTTTCATAACTAGTACGTAGCACGAGTTGGACAATCTCAAAAGTACGTTAATAATGCATTATGACAACTATATCGGACATACATATTTATCTACGCCTCTAAAATGAGGTTATTGGGAAAACTAATACTATAGTAAATTGTAATTAGTAATAATTTGGCTAGTTGGTTGAAAATACGTGTATTAATGAAAATGCGTGCGGTATTAAAATATCTATCTCGCGCCAAATAAGTAGGATAAGTGGTTGTTATCTCACGGGCATATTAAAGTCCTTCTGGGAAGTTGATGGTGTGAGCCATAAGGGTCACACCATGTCCCTTCACATGAACACCTTGCTAAGGCGGAAGGCAAATATGAAATGCTAAGCGAAATTGCTCGATCTGTTATTTGGATATTGCAAAACATTTGAAGAGATCAGTGTTTACACATAAGCAGACTTTTTAGCCAACAATGAATCGAAAAAAATTAAGTTTTCAATGAATAAGTTACTGTTTTTCCTCCAATATAGCTAGAATTGTTGGAAGATAAAGGCAATTGGAAATGTTCATAAGCTGCTTTTTGCAGAAAGAAAAGAGCAAGTACTTCTGTTTTTCACAAGCAGAAGTTTCAATAAATTATTTTTAAATAATTATGGGACTATATGGTTAATCCAGTCCTGATTAAAGATATTATTTATTTCACCTAACAAGACTTTTAATTTTAATAATTGTGTTACATAGACCATAGACCACCATATTGTTACACTTTGCATGTTTGATACATTTAACAATTTTTTGTAAGTGCAGTAATTAACTTTCAAATCAAGTAAGTATATTGTTATAAAAATAATATTAGTGACGATATGATGGTACATATTACACAAAATTAGCGGAAGTTACATTCAATTACAAAATGGATACTAAAATATAAAACAATGCATAATTATATTTACTAAAAAATAAAATAGTGTAAACGTCTTTTGTGTCAAAATATCTATACAAAAAAAAAAAAATTGAAATAGTTTGAACATGAGGAATTTGATCATGTATCTTCATGGGCAACGATTTCAATTATATGAAGCGTTTAATATAAACGACTTTCTTCTAGGTTTAAAACCAAAAGTTAACTTTTAGAATCTTCGTCTGTTTGGAGCTACATCAAGTGAAATTTGCAAAATTAAAAAATCTCTAGTACCAAAAAACAGTTAAAATGTTTCGGCCATAATATTTTTATTATGTATCCGCGTAGATGTTTAAAAACATGAATTTCTTCTAGATTAAAAATCAAAATTAAATTTCGATTTAGCCCCAATTTTCTAGAGCAATTTTTGTATTATATATGTAGACCGTCACCAAATTAGCAACGAAAGAGTTACACTAGAATAGATATAACCATTAGCAAATTCATACAGATGGTAATTACCACATGGTAATTAAAATACGTATTTATATAACAACAAAATTGATCTAGAAAATTGTTATTTTGTTAAAAAATATCCCCTTCAGGACCCACATTAAAAATATTTAGCTAGATTCATAAAATCATTATTATAATTAGCTAGACCGGTTTCGATTGCTTTGGCAATCCTCTTCACTAACATTACTTTAACCCTTAAAAATAAATATAAAAATCAAATGAAAATTACCAAAATAAGATAAAAATCAAATCAAATCAAATAGATCTGCAACGCCCTAAAACAAACAATAAAATATTAAAATTAAATATAGGTAGAATTAATACATAAGATCGGTTTCTGGTTCTTTGGTTCCAAGTTCAATAAATAACGAGAGATTTTTTGATGATTTGTTTCATTTTAAGACAAATTCTACAGTTTTGAATCCAAGTTATCTGAAATTATGGAAAAACAGAATATTTTGATTCTGTGATATAATTAGGTTATTTTAATATCTTACGACCTTCTTGATTATCTCCTGCCTTCCTCGAACTATGAGTAGGCAACCCTACGATTCATGATACGTTTTTCATGAATCTTTTAATGCGGGACACGATTTATAAATAAAAATGGATTGAAGTGTTTTTGATATTAACGTGAGTGAAATAATCAATCATGGTTTATTTCCAAAAGGAAAACATTTTTTTTCAATAAAAATTATAATGACACTAACACATACATGTAATTAATTACATAATTACCTCATATTAAATTGATTTTAATTATATAATTATTGTAACGACCTTGTCTATAAACAATAAAAATAAAAACATAAATTTTGTAATGCATGAGGCTGACCAGACACACGTCAAATAAACCAAATTATTTAAAACCAAAAAATTTACTTTTAAAATAATTTATTTAAATTATTTTAAAATTTCAGCTTCAGTGCATATTATTTAATTTTTATACCATGTATATATGTAATATACAAGGTATACTAATTTTAGTCCCAAGTTTGTAACGCTTAAAAATATTGATGCTATGAACAAAATTTTGGTATAGGTGTTCATAAAATCACCTAAATAGTCCATTTCCGATATTCCGTCCGTCTGTCAACTCGATAACTCAAAAACGAAAAAAGATATCAAGCGAAGATATCAAGAAATTTTTACAGCGTACTCAAGATGTAAAAAGTGAGGTCGAGTTTGTAAATGAGCAACATAGGTTCATTTGGTCTTGGGTCTGTAGGATCCATCTTAAATGTAAAAAATGTTCCTTATCAAAAAATAAACAAATAAATTGTATAATATGTATTATATGGGAATATCAGTTATGTATGTGTGATATGTATGTATGTGTAATATGACAGAGTAATCAACACTGTCTATGCATGGTATTTCAACAATTAACTCAGTCAATTGCTTGTTTTCACTTTTTTTTTTTTTTTGTCAATTCAATGTTGTTTACAAAATATAATACACACAAACATTGTAATATAGTTGATCCCAATCCAAAAATTGTTTCACTTTTTTGGAATGTGGTCAAATATATATATTTGAATATACATATTCAAAAAAATTGATTGTGGTTTCAAAGATATTGTGGATTCAGATTTCAAAATTATGCGTAGTAATGATTCAGCTAACCATAGCAAGGCATACGCTTTGAATTTTTTGTGAGTCTTTGTGGTCCAATATGTAATTGGTTTCTGTAAACATTGTGTGATTAATAATATTATCTAATATTAAAAAAGTGTTCTAGTAGAGTGAAATTACGCCTTGTGTATGGATTAAAAGTTCGAGCAGCGAAACTTTGGGGTTTTTCTTTTCACATCAAAATAAGAATTTTTTGAAATTTTTTACTTTCCCGGAGTGGTGCAACATGTTTAAAAAACAAAATGGCGTCAAAAATGAAATTTTTTTCAGAAATTTTATCATTTTTATTTTATATTCGCAAAAGGAGACATCGGTGCATATCCAAATTTGGTAGGTTTGTAGTCCATGTTAAGAACTACTCCTCATAATTTTTTGGTGGGGTTTCGTCCCTTCCCCTCCCAGTTATATATATATGTATACATACATATGGTAAAACAGTTCATTTGACTATAACTTGAAAAATATTCGATTGATTTTAATGAAACTAATATCAATAGTAGGTTTTATTACTTACAACTTTCGGTTAAAATTTTAGCGAAATCCGTTAAATAGTTCGGCCAAAATTTCCAATTTAGGGAATTGTTTAAAATGGCTGCCATTTTATGCCATTTTGTCCTACGAGGTTAAATTTTTTTTTAAATTGTAGCATTTTTTATTATTTTTCGATTTTATAATAAGTGGCTTACCCGTAAAATGACTCCTTGATTCTTTTTTTTGGCGAAAAACGGAAAATTTAACACCTTCTGGAAATAATTGTTTGGGGGGTGTATGGACTGGCTTTAGGGGGTGTTTTTTGCTTTGGCATGAGAAAACTATTTTTAAAAGAGGTCTATATGGTTTAAAGCAAAATTTTTAAGTTTTAACCCCCGCGCTGTAAGGGGGAAGGGGTGTATGAAATAAATGTATCTTAAAAGATTTTAAAAAGAGGTCAAAATAGTTTAAAATGCTACAGTAACCCAAAATTTTAGATGCTTTTATTAATATAGCACTTTTTACAACATCCACCCCTTCCCCTCCCGCTTTCATATTTTTTGCAAATTCAAAATTTTTATGACGTATGAAGGGGTTTTGGGGGTCGCTGATCTCGAATTTTTGGCCCAAATAAGTACACCTCCTAAAAATATTACAATTCTTTTTGATAATCTATTGCAAAATTCGAGATCAGCGACCCCAAAAACCCCTTATACGTCATAAAAATTTTGAATTTGCAAAAAATATGAAAGCGGGAGGGGAAGGGGTGGATGTTGTAAAAAGTGCTATATTAATAAAAGCATCTAAAATTTTGGGTTACTTTAGCATTTTAAACTATTTTGACCTCTTTTTAAAATCTTTTAAGATACATTTATTTCATACACCCCTTCCCCCTTACAGCGCGGGGGTTAAAACTTAAAAATTTTGCTTTAAACCATATAGACCTCTTTTAAAAATAGTTTTCTCATGCCAAAGCAAAAAACACCCCCCAAAGCCAGTCCATACACCCCCCAAACAATTATTTCCAGAAGGTGTTAAATTTTCCGTTTTTCGCAAAAATATGAATCAAGGAGTCATTTTACGGGTAAGCCACTTATTATAAAATCGAAAGATAATAAAAAATGCTACAATTTAAAAAAAAATTTAACCTCTTAGGACAAAATGGCATAAAATGGCAGCCATTTTAAACAATTCCCTAAATTGGAAATTTTGGCCGAACTATTTAACGGATTTCGCTAAAATTTTAACCGAAAGTTGTAAGTAATAAAACCTACTATTGATATTAGTTTCATTAAAATCAATCGAATATTTTTCAAGTTATAATCAAATGAACTGTTTTACCATATGTATGTATACATATATATATAACTGGGAGGGGAAGGGACGAAACCCCACCAAAAAATTATGAGGAGTAGTTCTTAACATGGACTACAAACCTACCAAATTTGTATATGCACCGATGTCTCCTTTTGCGAATATAAAATAAAAATGATAAAATTTCTGAAAAAAATTTCATTTTTGACGCCATTTTGTTTTTAAACATGTTGCACCACTCCGGGAAAGTAAAAAATTTCAAAAAATACTTATTTTGATGTGAAAAGAAAAACCCCAAAGTTTCGCTGCTCGAACTTATAATCCATATAACAGCCTTTTTTTGCTTAGATTTACTCCAGTATTCCCACAGAAAATAAGATCCAATTTGTTGAAAACGATTACAGGCGTATACAGGCAGTATCCAACATAAAAGATCGGACATGTGGTCATAACTGATAATGGTCCGGGAGCGGACTGCAAAATCATTTTACCCATCGGTAACCGGCTCAAACTTTGTAATAGAGCAGCAATCAAACCCGTAAGAACAATGGTTATCTATGGGTAAAATTGTTATCCCAATATGACATTACAAATCCCCCCCCCTTCTGCCCCAGTCTGGTAGGGTCACCATAGCCCATTGTTTTTACGGGTTTGATTGCCGCTGTATTACAAAGTTTGATCCGGTTACCAATGGGTCAAGTGGTTTTGTAGTCCGTTCCCGTACCATAAGTCGAACATATATCTAATTGCGAATCTAATAGAATGTAGATACTGAAAGCTTTTGAAAATTAATTCCCTCAAATTTTCTTTCGTTTTTACTTTCAACATTTAGTCTCTCGGTCAGCATTGTTAAAAAAGTACAACATCTTGATTCAAGAAAATTTGCTATATTTTACTTTTTAAGTAACCAAATATTTATTTATTTGAAATAAGTATTTGTATCGTTGACTCCAGAATTATTTAAATGTTTAATTTGTTGACTCCAATCCAGCAATGTTTTGTTTACTTTTTTTAACTGTGTATTGTGTCAGCGTTAATAGATCAAAAGTCATTACAGGACACCCTATATAAAATTCACGTATCAGTATCCATTTTCTTAAAAATTTAATTAGTTTAGTTAACATTTGGAAAAAAAAATTTCCCGACCAAACTTTTGGTTAAAAAAACGTGTGACCAAAATAGAATAAGTAACAAGTTCGATTCTCAAACTTTTACGGCTGGAAATACACATGCCATAAAAAGCAAGTGATAGTAGAATATTTTAAGATTAATATAATTGCATATTTTTAATCCTTTTGTACAAAACTCGAAACATTATTGAGCAACCTTTCTAGCTTTAGCCATAAATAAACAATATTATGGAAAAAAGTACTTGCCAAAAAGAAACTGTTTAGTAAAATCTTAGACATCAGATTTAAAAATCACAGAAATACGATTGACACAAATTCGGCATTTGAGCTCCGGTTACATCATCAATAGGCTTTTGTCCACTAAGAATAAATCGATTGGATAAAAGTTTCTAATGATTAATCATGACATGTAGATAACAAAACACAAAATTAATTTTATAAAATATAAGGATTATTATAATTAAAAAAAATAAATAAATTATTTAAAATTTAAGCTTACAAACCAAAAAACATGTATACTTGCAAATACTTGTAAACTTGCATATACAAATATGATTGCATGTCGTGGTTTGATGTCATTCAAGACGCCATGACACTATAAAATGTTTTAGAAATAAATTTGAATAGGTAAATAGAATTAACTTTAAATAAAACTTTCTTGGTGTAAATCAGATACAAACGTAACGTATAAACAAATTTTTCAAATTTAGGATAAAAGCCTATTTCCTTTGCTTCCAAATTTCTTATCCACGCCTCCAAATATGAAACCAATTTTTGCATTTTCGCTTCATTACGGGATCACCATATACAATGTAATTATTTTGGAAAGATTTACATTCATACTTAAAAAAATTCGAAACAAGCATGTTTTTGTACTACAAAGTAGCTTATATATTCTTAACCTTAATATTATTACATATACTTTAAGCTTTTTGTAAATTGACGTACGCAATTAAATCACTCAATTGGAAATATTTATCTTTCATAGTTGATAAAATAAACTTAAATATATTTTATTTGATTTTTTTTTGTCCCTTGTCCAAATTAACCCTTAATAGACACAGTTTTTTTTATAAGTAGATACATTAAAATTGATTTTAAATTGAAATAATGTTATGGTCAGTATCTATTATAACAAACTCATTGATACGTTTAAAAAAGTTTTAAAAACGAACGTGCTTCATCGATGTAATATCCTGTGCCATGGGAGATTAATCTTCATCATTGGTTGGGCTGCTGTATTTATATTTAAGTTGTCCTATTATATATTTGAATTACACATAAAAAAAACGTAAACTAATTGGTTTTGTTAGAGGAAAGAATCAATTTAGATCTATAAAAAAAAATGTTGTTTACTGAAATTGTCGATTAAAAAATCTGAAAGGAAGAGTGAACATTATACATAACATTACTAATATTGTAGGAGCTTGTCAGAAAAACAAATATGATGGTTTTTTGAGAGCTGAAGTTCAAGAAAAGGACAAAATTAATCCATCGTTTTCCCCGATTAATATTTTCCTACTGTTTTTTGCCTTCCCACCAATATTAATCTTTGAAATATTGATCATACAAACAAAATTTTGGTATAGATGTTCATAAAATTATCTAATTAGTCCATTTTTTTATGTCCGTTTGTGTGTTTGTCTGGGAACACTCTAACTCAAAAACGAAAAGAGATCGGAAGCTGAAATTTTTATAGCGTGCTCAGGAAATTAAAAGTGAGTTCGAGTTCGTAAATGAGCAACATAGGTCAATTGCGTCTTGAGACTTTAAGACCTATCTTGCAAACCGTAATACATAGAAGAATTTTGAATATTAGAAATGTTCCTTATAAAAAAATAAACAACTTTGTTTGAACGTAAAGGATATCAAGCTGAAATTTTTACAGCGTATTCAGGACGTAAAAAGTGAGGTCGAGTTCGTAAATGAGCAACGTCGGTCAATTGGGTCTTGGGTCCGTAGGACACATCTTGTGAACCGTTAGAGATAGAACAAAAGTTTAAGTGTAAAAAATGTTCCTTATCAAAAAATACAAACAACATTTGTTTGAAACATTTTTTCGTAAACATCACTGTTTACCCGCGAGAGCGCAAACCAAGCGTAAATTGTATAGTATTTATTATATGGGAATATCAGTTATGTATGTGTGACATGTATGAATGTGTAATGTGATAGAGTAATCCACACTATCTATACATGGTGTTTCAACAATTAACTCAGTCAATTGTTTGTTTTCACTTGTTTTTAATTATTACTACTTTTCCATTGGAAGGACTCGATTTACATTGCCTCTTATGTAAATCTGTCGTGTATTATCTTAAATTTCTATTATAATTTTTAAATCTATAACTATAATATTTAAATTTAGAATATAAGTTCAAATAATAACAATAAAGAAACCGACAGAGTTTCATAAGTTTCTTGTCACTTTTACAAAATTGCTCGTTAAATAAGGAAAACAGAAAGCTGAGAATAAAATCTTCAGTTTGTCAGAATGGAGTTTTGGCGTTTTTATCGTAGTTGTAACTAGAGCAAGACCAACTCAAACGAAGACTGATTTCGTTCATAACAAATATAAACAGTTCGACAATAAAGTGTACCATTAATCTTTAGATAAAAATAATTATTAAATTAATTTCTTTTAAATACAAAATTCTACGTAAATGCGTAGAAAACTCATCCATTATTTAAGTAGATCTATACTAACTATAATAAAAATAATACTAATCATGTATTGTAAAGTAAAATTATAATTAATATCTCATTATTTACTGTTTATAAAAATTAAAAATATACAATAAATTTCATAGAAAATATAGTAAAACGATGTTGCAGTGTAGTATAATTTAGAAAAAGGAAAAAAAATACATAGAAAAATAGTATTTTATTTTATTATATTTTTATTTTAAAAATAATTAATGTTATTTGTAAGATGAAAAAAAAAAAATTATAAATATAAAACATTTATCTAAGTAAAATAAGTATAAACTTGTATTAGTATTTAATTATTTTTGATTTCACTTCTTCTTTCTAAATATACGTTTGATTAAGTCTGATCTACACTTATGAAAGTATAAAGGATAATTTTTCTAAGCTAAGAGAGTTCTGAGAATGATATATCGAAAAACGTGCCTTCAGACATTTGCTTTTAACACATATACGATAATCTAATAACGAAACAAGATTAGATTAATGTAATCTAGAGGTAAAAAAAAATAGTTTAAAAAACTAAAAAGTACGCTTTTATAAACTAGCTGAACTAAAAGGTAGAAAATAATTAATTTCATTAACTTGAAAAAAAAAAAATTTTTATCGTAAAAAAGCGTGAGGTGCTAGTTTTCAATTATTGTAAATATTTTATAGATATATATTGCTAAGAGTAAAGTCATTATAAAGTCTCTTGAAAAGCACCCCAAGCTTTTTTACGATAAAATGATTTTTTAGAATTAAAAGAAATTATTGTCTCCTTTTTGTTCAGCTAATTACAAAAGCGTGTTTCTTTAGTTTTTTAAACTATTTTTTATTTTATGTTTTTTAGTTTTTTAGACTGTTATGTATGTATCAAAAAATCAGTATAAATATGGTGGGAGCGCAAGTAAATGCGTATATTTTCAGATATGGAAATCGTTAATCCTGAAAATTCTGATCAGTATAATCGAATAAACTTATTAAATTATTGTATTGCCATCGGTCTGTGATAAGTGTACCAAATTTCCAGTTAATCCGAAGTTTTGAAGGGGGTCAAAATCATGTTCAAGGTTTCCGTTATATACTAACATACTAACATACGTATGAAGCTAATAAAAGCGTGTTGAAAATTAATTTCAAACTTCAGATTCTGGAACTTTATATACTTTTTCTTGGGCAATTCTTTTTAGGATCAAAGACAAACAATTTTTCTTTATCTTCAAACTTTTTATAGGAACTCAATACAAATTTACTCTACATTGAGCTAAACATATCTATTTTTAATTATTTTGGCTTAGTTTTACTTGAAAAAATGAAAGCACGAAGATATCTGTCTTCCGATATTTTAAAAATTTGCAATTTGAAGAATGGCGAACGACAATCGTGTTACTTTTTTATTTGAACATCCCTAACCGAGTACTTTTAATTTCTTCTCAGCCAAAATAATTTTCATAGTGGAATTTTTTGTGTGTGATTTGAATTCTGAAACTTTTCTAAAGAATTCCAAACGGTAGAAAGCTAACCCCTATAAGTGTGGATCAGACATAAAATGACACGCAACACATAATATATCTTCCATAATAATAACATGTTGGTAATGATACTTATAAAATATAACAAATTGCGTGATCTTTTTATTCTTCAACTTCTAAAAAACACTGGGTATAATAATATTCTTGAACAAGTAAATATTATACTTCGACATTACTTATGTACTTACTCTAAGCTAAGAGATAGATATAAGATCTCTAATTTCTTTGATATAATTGTAATTGTCCACATCTGTTTTTTTAACTTTTGTTCTTGTAATGTCAGTTTACAAGTTTTATTTTTCATTTATCATTTTTTAAAAACACATTTTGCTTGTGGCTAAATACCTTTTTTTAGTATTTAGAGATGTATGTTATTTAATTATTATTTTTAAAAACACATAATCCTCTCTAAACTGTTTCTTTCGTAAGAGACTGCATGGTGCCCTGCCTAGTTATTGATTTTAAACAAAGAATAATTTAAACAAAACCTTTAAATGGATTTTTAACAAGAAATATACAATTAGCACTTGGAGTTTGTAATGCTGGGGTTGTAAAATGCGAGATTTGAAGTTAAAAGTTTCAAATTACCACGGGTATAGCAGATGAATGTGCGGACATTATGGTGATAGTCATCTATGAGAATAGACTGTAAAATAGTGATAAATTTTGATGCCCTATCTCAAATTTTCTCATTTGACTTACAGGGTTATTTATATGCAGTTAGAATTTTTAAACAATCGATTTTAACTAAGTGTAAACTGCCTTAAAAGATGAGAATTTTTTAGAAGAATTTTGAATTTTTTAGACGCCGCCATTTTGTCAAAAATCATAATTTTGACTATTCCTTCGATCAATACCTATATTCATCAATCGACTAAATAAATTTTCTAGATTTTTTCATTTTGGATAATTCAAATCAAAGACATGGTGCTCACCGCCAGACATCTTTTTTTGGAGGACCTCCAAGAGATCGCCTACAGAAGCAGTACTATATCAAATTAAAATTTAAAACGGTAAATACTTTTTGGGTATACGTGCCCAGGACCCGACGAATGACAACAACTCGACCTGCTCTCAAAAAATTCCCAAAAAATCAATTAAAAATAATTGATTTGCAATGCAACTTTTGAAGTTTTAGTCCCAACTTATGAAATATTAGTATTATGTTTCTGTTATTGAAACGACGGTTTATCAAAATAGGTAAAATGAGACGAAATGTGGCAATAATATAAAATAATTATCTAATTAGTACACTTATTGAGTCGAAAACCTTGTCCAGAGTTATGTGCCCAGGAGTAAATGGTAATAATTTTTATTTCGTTTCCATAAATTGAAATATTTTTTTAAAACATCAATTTTCTAAAACACTCTGATACAAAGAGTGATTCTACCTGTTTTCTGTATGTCAGTAATGTCAGAAAATGGAGTGCGTTTTCAATTTAGCTGTCAAACGAAGTTTAACAAACAAACGTGCACAGTGATCTTTACGTGTCCAGACTCTTCAAACGGTTAAATCGGTCTTGCCTGAAGTAGGAACGAGAAATTAATGAGAAGAGAATTGGTCTAGTTTCAGTGGTCTGTACGAGAATTGTTTAAAAAAACCTATTTAAAGCCTCATAGTCACTTATTACGAAATATTTTTTGAATAAAATAATCATTTCCATTTTTACTTTCGATTGCAGGAATCAAAAATTGAACGTTTTATTGAATATTACAAAACCAACATATAATTAACACACCCGCGATTTAAAAACGGAAAAGGTTAAAATTATTAATAATAATATCCTAAATCCTACGATATTACAATCAATTTCAAAACTCATCAAATGACCATGAAACTTTTATTTTCAATATAAGTAAGTAACTGTTAATTTGGCGTAAAATAATTATCGAAAGTTTACTAGTTCCCATCGGATATGTCTTTAATAATTTGAAACAATAACTTTCATCCTACATAATTAAAAAAAAAAATAAATAATAGGTAACCCACCCAAAATGATGTTCAATCAATAATGTTTTCAATTGATTTTGACAGTTTTACCACGAACAAATGTGATCAAGATTTATGACGAAATATTGCAAAAGTAAAAAACGCAAAATATATTTTGTAGGAGTCGCATCACAAGATATTTTAATATTCACGTATCGTAAACAAACAAAATATAATATGTATTCCACGAAATGTGTTTTTTTATTAATTCGTAAATAAATTTTTGAATGTTTTATTTGTTTTGTTTGCCCATTTTAAGGTGGCTTCTTTTATTTGGGTAGTCGATACACAAAACAATTTATGAGAAAAAATCATAAAAATATTTTTTATCATAAATACAAATATGATTGCTTGTTTTTTTGTGTGTTTCCTTTCAATTAGTTTTTTATTATTTGTTTGAATCGAAATTTGTTGTCTTCTGAAGAATTGCTGCTTGATGGTCGAGGTTATAGCACTTATTTCAAAAAAAGTCGATAGCTGTCGTGGGACAACCAGTAGGAACCATATTCCTTTCGTACCTTTGGTACATTATAAATGTGGCGCTTACTCTTTTTATTTACAAGATATTTTTATGAAAATTTAGGGTATTAATTTTAGAAGTCAAATACTTGTTTGATTCTTTAAAGAATTTAATCTTATAGCTACTTTTTGTTTTTACTGTATGAAATAATTGTAGTGTTAGTTTAAAAAAAACATACTTGTGATTTAGTAGTCAACCCAATATGTGAGTATGTTTGATTTGATTATAGGATATTTATTATGACATAATATACAAATTGCAACTTTCACAACTCAATTTTTTTAAATGATAAAGCATAAAATTTTGAAAAAAAATACGAGCTGACAAAGATTTTTGAATTTTTTCAAAATTCATGGCAATCTTTATTGATTGAAAAAGTTAGTTTCCTAGATAACCTGAATGTCGATTTTTGGTGGCAGTTTTTTTGGTTTAAACTCCCAAACAGCAAACAAATATCCTGCGATAAGGAACTTAGTTCTAATATCGTCAAAGAAAACTATTGAAAATCACTTCAAAATACCCTTCAAAACAATACTGAAGCTTTGAGTATCACTACCATAGTTTCCAAACTGATCGAATTACAGAGCAGTATTTTAAAAGCTCGTTTAGCCGGAAAATTCGATAGCTAGAAAATCGGATCAACATGTTTCAGATTTTGGGATCATTTCAGACTTTTCAGAGTTTGAGAATAAAATTAGAAATGCATTTTCTTTGTGATTATAATAATTTTACAATGCAATGATTCATTGCGCTCTAGCCATAATTTGAAATACAAAACTATCTGATTTCAAAAAGTATGATATCTGACTTTCACAGACGATAGCAAATTTTTCAATATACAAGTTTAGACTCGAACAAACAGTAAATTTTATTATTTCCACTGACAATAAAACAAAAAGACGATATTTTAAATGCATTCCTCTTTATAATTGAAGAACGGCTCCAAATGCATTTATACAAATGAGACTAATCTGTTTTTTAAAGATATATTATAATTTTATTATACACATATTTTCCACCTTCATATTAACATACTTTGATGAACCGATCTTTGTCACTGTCTTATTAAGTACACGATGTCCAATTTGATCATCGTAAATGTAATAACAACAAGTGAAAACAACCAATTGACTGAGTTAGTTGTTGAAATACCATGTATAGCCATAATTATTAATATTATCAAGTGGTCATAGTGTCCGACAAATTCCCTGCTGCATTTTTTCAGAACGATAACTCAAATATGACGCCATCATGCTCATTTGAAAACGCATCCTTTTCGAAAATAAACTCAGAGAAAAGTTTTGTAGACTTGTCAAAAGGAACCTACTCAGGAAGTTTCAAATATCTATGTATTTATCATTTAAAAAACCTGGGGTTTTCAACGGTCTATAATAAACGCAGAAACTGGTGGTTTTTCCTAATGAAACACAAATTACAGTAGATAGTTTAATTTATTCTGAACAAGTGAAAACAAACAATTGACTGAGTAAATTGTTGAAATGCCATGTATAGACAGTGTTGATTACTCTATTACATTACACATACATACCTGTTTACACATATATAACTGATATAATATATAATACATATAATACATACAATACATATAATAATTTGGGCATAATTTATGCCCTCACGGGTAAACAGTGTAAACAGTGATGTTTACGAAAAAAATGTTTCAAACAAAAGTTATTTTTCTTTTTTATAAGGAAAATTTTTTAAATTTAAACTTTTGTTTTTTTTTGTAACGGTTTACAAGATCCAATTGACTTATGTTGCTCATTTACGAACTCGACCTTACTTTTTACGTCCTAAGCACGCTATAAAAATTTCTTACTTATTTCAGCTTGATATCCCTTTTCGTTTTGAGAAATCGTGATGACAGACGGACAGACGATAGACAGAAACACAACCGGAAATGGACTAATTAGGTATCCAAATTTTGTTCATAGTATCAATATTTTTAAGCGTTACAAACTTAGTATACCTTGGTATATTTCATATACATGGTATAAAAATGAATTACAATATAATCGCATTTTTTAATGTTAAAATTTTTGACTTTGAAAATACTTTCGATTTTCGCATTTTAATTCGTTTATGGAATATTTTTTAGAAATTTTGGAATGTGAAATATTTCTTAGAAGTTCTTAAGCGACTTAAAACTTAAAATAAATATTTAACCTCATGCGTGACATTATTGGCAAATATGAGTATGACTGTTTGGTGACTTCAACGCTAGGTTAAAATTGGACACTTTGTATAAATATAAAAGTATATACCGCTTACAGATTATTGTTATATACGTATGTATTTTAATGATGATGTATTTAGAATATTTAAAAAAAATAAAATGGTTTGTCACAGATTTGTCATTGTATGTCAGACTCAGAGTCACAATTCAGACTCACAAAAGTGTCTATTCTGATTCTTTTTGTGATGTGTATTGTGATGTGATCCATAAAAACAATATAACATATGTAATTTTATAATTATTATTTGTGTGTTGTTATTGTTATAAATTGTTGTTACGTTTTTAATGTCAATAACCGTAACATTATTTTTATTTATTTTTTATGTTAATGATATTATTATTAGAGCTTTCTGTTTTATTATGAAATGCATGATGAAATGTGCGACGTAATTTTAATGCCAAATAAACTATATTGTAATGAATACCTTAATTTTAGTTATTTGTTATTATTAAGAACCAATCACAGAACGAAACAGTATTAACAACTAAACACTCTGGAAAAGTAGTCAAAAGAAGTAAACCATTTAATGGACAAGCTTTTTTAATCAAAACTCTATTTATAAACGGTTGACATATTCAATTGATTTTACCATTTTAATTTTATATAATGCCAGGCCAAAAAAATTCGTTGAATTTACTAAAGCTAATCATTTGAGGATTGATTATAGTAGTTGTTTACACACATATACTGCGGTCAGTCAAGCGAACGATAGAACAGGGATAAGATATTTATCGAAACGGTGCAGTTTTACGTAGTACAGGGGTGGTCAGTCAACCCATTTTTATGAACAATACATAGATAAGAGTCATTTATGATTTCCGTAGTATTTAAACGAATTTATGAAAGCTGAAAATTGTTATACAGCTTGTATATTGCATATAGATAACAGTTATGACAGTCAGTCAGTTCAACGTTAGAACAGGGTCGGTCAGTCGGCCCTTATTTAAGAACAATAAATAAATGAGATTCATTTATGATTTTCTTAGCATTTAAATGAACTTATTAATGATGAAAATTTGTATACAGCTTGTATATTGCCTATAAATAACAGTTATGACTGCCAGTCAGTTCATCGTTAGATAAAACTGCACCGTTTCGATAGCCTATATCTGAACTCTGTTCTATCATTCGCTTTACTGAACACAGTATGTGTGTGTACGCAACTACTATAACCAATCCTCAAATGATCAGTTTTGGTAAATTCAACTTTTTCAAACTTTTAGGAACGCCCTTAAATTCTCAATCAGAAGACATACCTGGCCTTTATAATAGACATATAATTAATGAGCACATTAAATAAAAGCTTGTAAACATTAGATCGATTGTAAACATTAGATTGATATTTAAATTACTGCAAAAATTTCTTCTTCAGTAGTCAGACATTTGACTTACTTTATGCAAATATCGAATTCATGTCTGGATCTACTGATTAAACAAATGACTATTGTACGTTAAGTCATCGACGAATGACTGCTTTGAACATATCTGATGTAACATACGGTTAATATTTAAACATTTTTTTAACAATTTTTCTTTGCTAAACCAAAGAATCCATGCATTTATACTTTAAAGTCGTCATATGGTTGTTGGTTTTTTTATATTATTATAAAAACAACAAAACGCAGCGACTTCTTGACTTGCGTCACGCATTTTAGATACAATGGTGGAAGCTCTAACCGGCATTGAGTGTACAAAGATTCATCCCCACATTTTTAGTTTTTGTAGCGCAGAAAGAAGAAAGTTAAATTGTAAACGTCACTAACAATACAATCAACAATTTAGTTCAAGTTTAAGTTAGGTCAGGATTAGTTCATGGTTAGTTGAGGCTTTATTTATAGTTTGTTCAGACCTGGTTTAGACAATATCGAATATCAAACTTAACCGTTGCTTTTTTAAATTTATTACCTCTTTATACGCGTTTATATGCTAAGCCTTTTATATGGTTAGCATTTATTAATGAGTACACCTGTAAATGTATTTAAAAAAAAACATGTGAAAACAAACAATTCCAAATAAAGTAATAAGAGTATCTCGCTTCTTCAGTGTAAATTGTAATAAACACCTGTACCAAAATTTTGTCCGTAGCATCAATATTTTGAAGCGTTACAAATTTGGAACTTAGTATACCTTGATATATTTCATATATACATAGTATAAAATAAAAACTTTCAGATTTAGAACATTAGTACCTTGCTTGGCAGTTATAGGCCGCAGGCTTGATTTATGAAGGTGAAAGTGATTATCACCTTTTGAATTATCTTTTCTCTAAATTTCAACTAATTTCACCAAAATTCAAGTCTGATAAAAAAGCGGGGTCCTTTCTTCTTATTTTTATTAAGGTAAATAATTTTCCAAGCGAGGAACTAAGGTATTCAAGTTTTCCACAATCATATAGCCTAATACTCCACACCATACAGTATAGTAAGTATATTGCGCTGCTCCACGCCGTGTCAAACATATAGCTCATATAGTAAAACATCATTCAAACAAACGGCACACGGTTATATACAATATATAAAATAAATATAAAATAATATATACTAATAATATAATAAAATACCACCTCCTGGTGATGGTGAACCTGGTATAATCTACCTGTGCATGCAGTGTACGTTGTACGACGTTGTTTGTCATTGTGACAGTCAACTTCAGTTGTTTGTTTGAATTCTTATGGTTATTATTTTAATAATCAAGTGTATATGAAACAACAATACAATTATTATTATTCATTTATATTAATTATTATTATTGTCCGCGAAATAATTTACTGCAAAGTGGATTTTTTAAAATTTTTTTGAGAAAAACTGTTTTTTTTTTTGGTGAAGTGAGTGAAAATAATTTTTCTTTTGTTGGAAAATTATGTTTTAAAATTTATTGTTTTGGAAATTATAAAACTTGGAATTAAATAAAAAATATTTTATAATGCCTGTGGGATTGTTATATAATTACACCAGGTAAGATTATTTTTCGGAAAATTCATATTTATAGTCATTTATCGAGGAAAAATACTTAAAAAGCTTTAATCGCCGGGAAGTCATATTTAATTTGTCGTATCAATTTCTCGAAATATGTAAAAAGTCGATGTGATAAATATGATGACGGTTTTTAAAAATAATACCAATCTCGTAGTGCGTTAAGTGCCGGGAGGTTAAATCAAGTAAAAGCTTTTTTTTTTAATAGATTAGTTTAAAGTGATCGCAGCCGCCACCATTTTTTAATTTTACAGCCATGCCAGGATTTATATATTGGGTCACATAGACCATTGTTCCAGGCGGAAAATTTTGGGTCAGGAAAATTGATCGAAAGATCAAAATATTATTGAGTACATGTGAATTTGATCTTAGACATGACGAAAATGTTGGAGATAAAATTTTATATTTTTGAATTTCACAAACATATTCTCTGCCAAACGAATAATTTTTAAATACTGATTTTTATGTTTTCTTGATGCATTCTATTGCATCAAAGTTAGCTGAAGAAACTGAAGAGGGCGGCAATTTTTGCCATTTCCCAAGGACGACGCTTTGTGTAAATCCGGCCCTGCCTACAGCTTTTAAACATTATGATATTATTATTAATATGATTATGATTTTTTTTTGAGTTTTAGAAGTTTTTTATTCATATTTTATGACTTGACTGTAACGTTTTGAATTTTTGTCGAAGCTTTGAGTCACAAATCTTGGGTTTTCACTTTTTATCTGCAATAATTAATTAATCGTTACATGTTTGAAATATATCAAATAATTAATTATTAAATTGCTAATTGATAAAAATAAAATGTTGAATCCACTCGAAATTTGGTATGCTAGGCTTCAAAAACATCTAGAACCGAATCTTATATTTGCTTTTTTTTGCTTCAAAATTTATAATCAAATTTGACGACAAACGTATGTCTACAAACTAATAGACGGTATTCAGGAATATTTTGAAGAGAAGCTTTGGGAAATTTAAACTTAATTTTAATGTAAGTCAAAATTCAATTTTTTTTTTTCAAAAATGTGCCTAATATAACAAAATTAATGAACTTAAAAACATATATTTTGTAAGTTTAATGTGCCTGCTAATAGCAAAACATTAACAATAAGCACTTGTTCCAAAAAAGGAAATTTTTACAGATTTTCAAAAGTAAGTAACTCGTTAAATAAAAATCTTATCTTCTTGATTAAGGGACCAAAGTATAAAAAAAATCTGTAGGCGATGAACTCTGTGGGTAACAATCTAGTTTTGTTAAACAAACACAAAAAAAAAAGAACATATAACGATTTTTATCAAATTAGCAAGTTTTTGGATGTGAAAAAAAACATGATGGTACACATATATTTATATTTTAATTTCACGGTTTAATAAAATTGTATATTTGGCCCTCAGAAAACTGAATGAATCATCCACAAAAGGATACCAACATTAATTTTATGTATAAGGGGAAACTGTTGCACCTTGAATTACAATTTATAGTTACATATTTTTTAAAGTCACTATTTCTTTGCACTCAAGTGTTTTAACGACAGGAGAATTACAAACACCTATAATAAAACCTATTTTTATTTTTGATATTTGTGTTCTTAGGTACATGATCGTAATGTTCCATAAATCATAGTTTTGCACTGCATTAACCCTACAAAAAATCATTTTAATTAATAGTTGTGATGGGCTGGTGTAGTGCATGGTATATGCATGGAGGAGGTGCATTCAGCCTCTGAAATTGAGGAGCTGATAAATGCAATTATCAGCGGAAAGGTGATAAAATACATTTATGATATCACAATGGGTTCTATAGCCTAAGCGTGTCCTTCGTGGACAACCAATATAACCTAACTTAACATGGCGTGTGCGTCTTTTTAAACTTTACCTCCTCAATATTGTACCTATAACTTTAATATGATATAACAGAGCACCTACTAAAAAGCAGCGGTTTAGGTAGAATATGATTCAAAACACAAAAATCAACTTGTAATTTTGTAAATCATTAACAGTAAAACCAAAAGTTTTAACTTTATTTTCAAAAAAATATTGTTTCTATTTTATTTGAAAATGGAAAAGCATGGATAATCATTTCCTTGCTTGCTTTCTCTCTGGTACACTGTAAGATATTTTTTGTGAATATCACTATGTCAGTATCGGTGAAAACTCCATGCTGATATGACCATTGAGACAATAGTAACATTAGCTCATTAGTATGGGCGTCAGGCCCATACTGATTGGCGATATCACAATACTTCTGGTGCCTTCCTATAATTTGTATCGCACAAATAGCAACTTTTTTTAGCTATCGTTCAAATAACTGAAAGAAAACCCAAAGTACACTACGATCAAGGCACAACAGTTTCTATCCAGTAGTAAAAAAAATGCACTAACTAACCGCACTAACTAAGCCTTACCTTGATGATCGTGTGTATCGTGTGAATATTTCGTTTATATTTTTATTGATTTGATTTCACCCTTTTCTATTTTATAAAAATAAAATTAGGTATCAAATTTCTATTTTTTTCTTCTATTTTACGTTTATTTATTTACATTTGTTTTTAAATGTGGTTTGATTGTGTGAAATAAATATTTTATTTTAAACAAAAAAAAGTAGTTTTTATTGCTTTTAAAGAAATTCAATTAGTGGATTTGCATACGTTTAACATTTATTTCTATTAATCGTGTATTAATCTAACACAGGGCGTAATTCCATTCCAAAAACTATTGCGTTGGTTTCACGAACGAAATGATTGCGCGGGTTTATTATATTCGACTCTAAAAATGATTTAAAAACAAGAAACATATCAGCTAATGTAGTTATAATTGTTTTAATACCTAAGATATAAGTACTGAGAATATAAATTTTGTATTTTGTTTTTCATCAAAATAATGTATGCTCACACGACTGACGAATTAAACAGTAATTTTTGATGCGTTTTTTTTCAAAGGTGCGGTTTTAATTAAGTTTGATGTAAACCTTTTATGATTGAACAATTATCAGATTTTTCATAAACTTATTTCAAAGTTTCTCTTCATATTGGTGGAAGCTCAAGTCAGCCAATTAATTTGAATTTATTCATCGCCTCCACTAATACAACATTATTATGTTTTTCGTAGGCTTTCTTTCATATTAGCTAGGAAGAATATTAATGGTAGCTTTTGGAATCTTATAACACAAAAAAACAAGGGGAAGAAACATTCCTAGAATTGGTTCCATTTTCTTGAGATTTTTTGCTTTTTTCTGATATTTTTAGGAATTTTAATCTTAATCGATCTTTTAATTGAGATCGACACAATTTTCGCTTAGTATTAAGTGAAAAGAATAGCTAGGGTATATAGGGTGTCTTTCTTATGTTGACATATGCTTGAAAAATAAGTTTTATTGAGAAAACTTAGATTGAATTCAACACCCGTATAAGATGCGCGCCTTTGAAATTATCATTTTTGAAATTAAAAAGAGCAGCTGCATATATGATTTTCACTGATTAGATGTTTGAATTAATTTCTGATGAGTACCCGGAAAATTAAAAAAAAAACAAGCGCGAATTTTCTTTTAAAAGTATTACATAACAATTATATCTAAACATAGATGATTCCTGTAAACATGACTTGTTTCTTTTATAATTTTTTTTTGTCATATTGATGGTGAGTTTGTTAGTTGATTGGTAGCGGATATCCGTCAACACATTAAACTTCAATGTACAATCAATGCATTTAATGGCCGTTATCGTCACTAGTCAGTCATATAATAAGCAAGTTGGTTGGTTCTTTTTTATGCGACTGTATTTATTTGTTTTATTTCACCTACTAACTGATAATTACTAATTATAATCTACTTAATATATTATAACAGATAGTTAGAATTGCAATACTTAAGTAATTATGGATTGTAGAGAATGTCTAAAAGCGGTTTTAATTGATTAAATATTTTTTGCAAACAATTTATTTTGAAAAAAAGGTAACCGGCATAATTTGTTTGACCATAGAAACGAATGCATACGTCAAACTCAAACATTAAGGCCAGTGTAGTGAAGTTCATAAAAAAAAATTATAGTTTCAAAAACTAATACACCAAACAACCGTTTAATGCATTAAAAAGTAGAGAACAATTTAAATTTTTATATAAAATTCAAAGCGTGGAGTAAGCTTTACATTGATTCTTTAAATTACTTTTGATTTACTTCGGAATTTTATAGTATTGTCACTGTCTATAAGTTCATTTTGGCAGATTTTTTCCCAAATATAGCCGTAGCTACAAAGAGCGAGCTTTCTTCAGAAGAAATTCAACTAGTAGAGTCTAGCAACAGCAGACTTACAAATTTAGCTTCTATTTTTTAAGTTTTTAATCGAGCGTGAGCAAAATTCTTGTTAGGGGTGGTGGATTAAGGATGTACAAGCGCCAGGGTAATTTTGGATAAAAGGCTTAATTTTTTTAAATGAAGTTGGACTAACTCTTAATCAATTCTGAAGATTTTAGGGGGAGTTGTCCCGATTATTTAAATAAATAAAAGACTAAATAGGCATATTTAACATTTCTCTTATGGGAAAACGGTATATGGATGATTTCCATAGATTTTCCCAAAACTAGTCGATGGAAATTAAAAGAAACTATTTAAATTAAAGTTAAAACCTTAATAAATTATTGAAAAAAAACCGCTGTACCCGCCTAATTAAGGATATATGAGCACGGTAGTGGGGATACAAAATTTAAAAATACATATTCTCAATTTTGATTATGAATTATGCTATAACTTGACAATATGTAACGAAAGTAAGAATAAAATTTTTCGATATCTGGAGTAGTTTTCTAAATATTGAAAATTTTCTTTAATTATTCATCTTTTGATATTTGGAAAACCAAGGCAGATATCGAAAAATTTTATTCACATTTTTCTTCTACATTAATAAAGTTCTAACAAAATTCATCATCAAGATTGTAAAGAAAGTACAAATGATTTCAACCACAAGTCTAAACTTGCCTTGGCGCGCGTACTACCTTAAACACAATCGAGTTCGTATATCCTTTCTAGCGTCCTAATTATTCAAGGTTGATACGATTGGATAAAAACTGTAATTTATATCTAGATTAATATTTTAAATAATCTCAGAAAAGGTTAAGTTGTGGAAAGTCTTTGTATATAATTGGATAGATATTGGTGACCAGGTCTTTGATGATAATTATGATAAATTAATATAACAAAACCACAAGAAATTTTTACTATATCAAAGTATTATTAAATATAATTATATGATAATTAATAATTTTAAGTATAATCATAGACTAAAAAATGATTATACAAGACTTCATCAAACTATAGACATATTATTATTAAAATAATACATAAGTTTTATAGATAGATACAAATGTTATTCATTGTGCAGACAATATTTCTTTTAATCGTAAAACAAAAACAGAAAAAAGAAAAGAAAATGGGATGTCATGCAATTTTGCATTTACACAATGTGTTCAACATATTTAAAATATGGTGAAACCTTGTTAAAATATGCGGTGTTGACAGGTACTATACAATCGATACATTGTATTTGGTAAAAAATACAACAATGAAAAAATTGGTGTTATGGTACGGAAAAAGTGCTTTCTCCTCATAAAAATTTTTGTTTAAAGTTTCGACGTTTGAAAACCTAATTTTAGCGATTTTTTTTATATTGATCGATAAAATTTAGTCGGAGAAGATATAAATAAAGTTAATTTTGCAATAAAGTTTTATAAAATTGAATTTCAGACACTAGACATCATTTACGTATATCAATAAATGAGATTTCTTAAGCCCACAATTACAGCCAATCTCATATTTTTGGTTCTTCAAGAAACAACGATTTACTCGTTCTGTATCAATTGAATTTAATAACGATTTTTATATCAACGATGATAATTAAAAAATTGATACTCGATCACATGAAATTGCATACGGATTTTTTATACATTTTAGGGCAAGTCGAAAGTATCAACAAAATTCTATGTAGACTTCTGATTAAAATTTTTTACTACTTAAATAAAGGTAAAGTGTTTAGCTCATTCGCCA
The DNA here is from genome assembly GCF_905475395.1 of Chrysoperla carnea. Lineage (NCBI taxonomy): Eukaryota > Metazoa > Arthropoda > Insecta > Neuroptera > Chrysopidae > Chrysoperla > Chrysoperla carnea. Next base: position 78,553,365 of record NC_058339.1, on the reverse strand, counting down.
TTTATCGAGCACTTTCACTTTTTTATCGATATAAATGGCGATAATAAAAAAAATACAATTCATATTTCCGTAGTTAGAAGCCTTTAAAAATTGTCTGTGGAACTATATTAGAAGTCACTTACTCATACTGTGATCATATTGGTGAGAGCGCAGGATATTTTTTAAAACATATCTATTTGTAGGAAAATTGAATGTACGCAGCGCTTCTACCCCCGAGGGCAACGTTCTAATATCTTATCAACGCAACGCACTGTATATATTTAAAAACGTAAAGATATCTGGCTGGAAATTGATTAATAAAACAAGTGAAAAGAAACAATTGACCATGTTAATTGTTGAAATGTATAGACAGTATTGCTTTCTCACATTACACATACATACATGTCAAACTACATAATTGATATTCCCATATAATACATACTATACAATCAAAAGTAAACAGTGATGTTTACGAAAAAATGTTTCGAACAAAAGTTGTTTATTTTTTTATAAGGAACATTTTTTGCATTTAAACATTTGTTCTATCTCTAAAGACCCAATTGACCTATATTGCTTAATTACAACTTGACCTCACTTTTTACGTTCTAAGTACGATGTAAGAATTTCAGCTTGATATCTTTTTTCGTTTTTGAGTTATCGTGTTCACAGACGGACGGACTGACATCCGAAAATGGACTAATTAGGTGATTTTATGAACATCTATGCCAAAATTTTGTTTGTAGCATCAATATTTTCAAGCGGTACAAACTTGGGACTAAACTTAGTATACCTTGATATATATTACATGTATACATGGTAAAATAATAACCAGAAGTTTTGCAATTTATTGTTGTAATTGTTAAATGTTCTGTATCCTAGGTTTTTGGTTTAAGTGCCTAATAATAAGTGTTTTATAAAAATTTGAACAAGTTTAACTGTACATACAATGCAGATGAGGTAAAATGTGATGACTTGATGAGTATAGAATAGAAGAAGAAGAAGCATCATCAAGAACTGACTAAGCTGATGATGTATTATATACCTATATGTTATGTACACATAGTAGTTATATAGAATTATTCCTCCTTCTTGATGTTGTAAAATTATAAATAATAATGAATAATTTTCTGTTAAAACATTCATAGGTGTGTTTTCACTTTTTATAAAATTATCAACGATCAATCAATCAATTATAAACACCGAATCGAACTCCGGATGTAATACAATTTCAATAAATTAACTGTTTAAATTTTAATGTAGAATTTTATTGCTATCATCGAAGTCTTTTAACCGAGCAATTGCGGGAAAAATTAAAAACCTAACTTCTAAATGAATGGTCAGAGTTGAGTTTTTCATTTTCATCATCTCTGATAATAAAGTAAAATCGTTGGAAATAGCAAAAGATTTTATTTAATTCGAATGTGGAAATAATTTTAAAATGTTCCATTTCCTTGCGTTACTAAACAAAATTATAATATTATTTAAAGAGAATTGAAAAAATATACATCTCGAATCAGGACTCGACTTCTTCGATTCATGCCAAGCGCCGTACCTATTGGGCCATTCGAGCTCTAAACACCGAGTGCAATTTTTTCATCTCATCGAATTTTTATTTTTTACTTTCTTTATTTACTTATTTATTATTATTTTTATTTATTTATTTATTTTTTTTTGGTTACTTTATTCATGTTTACGATATTTATTTACATCAAAGTCTCTCGAATATAATTGACGATTTTAATATGATACATACAGCGTAAACTAAATATTGACAAATAAATTCAAGAAGTCTGGGTTCGAATGTATTTTTTTCAGTTCTCGATAATAATCGATAGACTTTGATGTAAATAAATATCATATACATGATTTAAAGTAAACAACACAAAAACTAGTAAAATTATAATAATTTAAAACCTGAGCTAAATATGTTTTTTCTATTTACTGCGGGATTTTATTTATAGTATTGTCGTTGTCTATAAATTTATTTTCGCTGATTTTGGTCTTAATATAACTAGTGGATCAACAAATTCATAATATACGCCTCGAAACACAAATTACAAGGATCTAAAAATCAACTCAACTTATGATTAGCTGGCTGTACACTTACCAAAAGGGTTCGGACTAAATTTCATTTATCACTTCAAATGAAGAATTCTAACTTCAGGAATAAAAAGTGAAGTTGGTTTTTAAAAACTTTTACTAATATGCAAGATATGAACATTTAAAATTCCTAATTAAACAAAGAGGAAGATACCCACTAGTGACGTCATGCATGGGTATCGCCAAAGAGATTACATATAAAAAATTTTTTTGCTAAAAGGAGATGGGCAACCTTTAAATTCAATCTTTGACTGCTTATAACTTCTTCGTTTTTTAATCAATAATAAATTTAATTTCACTTTCTTATTTTATCATGGTATCAAGTGTAGTTTTACATTTTTATGGTCAATATGAAGTCAGGATTATCTCCTGTTTCACTTATTGATCATAATTCGGTTTTTTTTTTTTTTTTAAATAAGGGCTTCTAACAATAATTAGAATGGATAGCCATTTCCATCGAGTTATTGTTACCCTGGCGTGAATAGAATCATCTTCATGATTAAAACAGACTTCCATGTTGATTGTATAATGTTGTTATTGTCATTTTTGATTGTTGTAAGTAAATTGTTGTTATTTTGTAATATAATCGGGTGTGTCGTCCGTTTGTAGCTGTAGTTCGAATGTGTGCTCTTTATATAACTATATATAATACATATTGCTAATTCTATCTATATGTTAGTATATATAAAAGTATATACATATGTAAATATTATACTCGTAGATTTATTAAATAAAATAATACCACAAACTAGTAGGTAGGTCATTCATGAATAAATAAAATACTAAATTATAATTTTATTTATGTATTTATATAATCAATCTATAGAGAAAACTTTGATTAAATATTATGTAGTTTTGTTGTAAATTTTATTATTTTGTAAAATAACAAATAAATTAATAGGCACGTTTATATTTAATATTAAATCGTTGAAAAATCAATATTAAAATCCTCATTCTTTAAAAAATCAAATAGTATTTTATATAGCACATATAATTTCCTCTCAAATAAGCTAGGTCCTACTATCTTAATTTCTGAATTTAATTTTTACTGGTATCTATATGCAATATACAAGCTGTACAACAATTTCCAGCTTTAATAAATTTATTTAAATACCACGGAAATCATAAATGAATCTTATCTATTTATTGTTCATAAATAAGGGTTGACTGACCAGCCCTGTTCTAACGTTGAACTGACTGACAATCATAATTGTTATTTATAGGCAATATACAATATGTATACCAATTTTCAGCTTTAGTAAATTCATTTTACCGTTTCGATACTATATCTGACCCATGTTCTATCGTTCGCTTGACTGACCGCAGTATGTTTGTGTACACAACGACTACAACCAACCCTCAAATGATTTTTTGGTCTGGCTCTTACTCCATATAGAAAAAAAATTAAAAACCGATTTATAGGAAAATGATTTTCGCAGGTAGTTGTAGACAATGAAGAAACGGTATTGGACATTTAACAAAATGTCATATACTCACATAATAGATACTCAATAAATGCGTTGTTATTACTGGTTTGCCAAAAATGGTATTTCTATAAAACTATTAAAAACCTATAATTTAACTTTTTTATTGTGAAATGTATGCAAATTTAATAGCTAGTATTTAGTTCAAAATTTTAATATTTTAATAATGTACAATTGAATATTTCTCGATTTTTAGCGAATTAAATTCTATTTTTTAATTATTATTCCTTTATTTTTAATTAATCATTTAAAATAAATATTAAATTATATAATTTTTTTGCTAAAAGTTGAGAAATATTTAATTTTACTTTTAAAAATATTAAGTTTTGAACTAAATACCGACTCTCAATCAGAAACAAGAAACGATACAGAAGCTTGATTTTCGATAATTATTCACACATTAATTTGAATATCGAGAAAAATGCTTTTCCAATCATCCAATGGGTTAATTTTTTGGGTTAAAATTACTTCATAAACTGAGTTTATGGGAAAAAGGAAACAACTCGATTTTTTTACAGATTTTTAAGTACCTAGTATCATTTGAACATTCGAAAAATCAGATATCTAAAAAACTCAATATATTAGATAATTTTAACCCCAAAAATCCAAAATTCCAGTCCATTTGTTCTTTAAAAACCTATGCGGAGATGAAATTATGAATCGATTTTACGATATATCTTGGAAACGACTTGTTTTATCGTCAAATATATTGATTTTTTTTAGGTCAGTAAATATTTTATATTCTGCTCATTAAAACTATAGAAAATTTTTACAGATCGAAACAATGCAAGATGCATGCTGCTCCCGTTTCGTAGCAACACTAATCAAGTATGATAACGGTTTTTTTCTACTTTTATTCAATCATTGAGGGGGAATTTTCTGTTCGATAAAACCTGGCTAAATGTAACTAAATATGAAAGTCAACAAATTTTTTTTCCCATTCACTAAAAATTTATGATATTTACAATAATATTTGTAATGTAAACATTAGATCATCATCATAAACTTCAATGAATTCTATAATACCTAGAACCATTATAAAAACTACGTTTTTGTTGTTAAATTAAAGTAAATATTGGTTGAACTAAAACCCAGTTAGTGGAATGGAACAACATAAATATGTTCCCAAGGTTCTTCCCCCATATATAAAGTGTATATTTTTTTTGGGCACGTGCCACCAGTATCACTCTTTTTCCTGTGTAATAATTTTCATGTATATTTATTGACAAAAAACCAAATTAAACATATCACGCCAACCATATCAATTCACTCACAAATATATATGAGTGTAGTTAGTCCATCAACTTAATTGAACCTTTAGAAATCCATTACTGTAATAATTTTGAGTAAATGGAAATAGGGAGACCACTTATTTTGTAAATTATCAAATTTTTTAAATATATCCCGTTCAATGCCCAACATCACAACATACCAAAGATCTTATGGTATACTGTATTCATTTTAGATTACAAAAATCCAAAAATTATTTGATTATTGTCGCAAACGAAACTTTTTATTCAATAATCTTTTTATTTAAGGACATTCCCAAAAAATCACATTATCTTATAATCATCTTTGAGCGTTTTTTAGGATCATGTTAAATCCTATATATTGTAGTGTTTTTAAAGGTATTCATTATTATGTAGAAAGGCTAATTGTCTTAAGATTAATTTGGAAAACTTATATTCATTAGTTAAAAGCATGAAAAATATTTTCCTATCAAAAAAATTATAAAAAACGGCACTCGTTTTTCCATAAAATACATTTAAAGTGATGAAATGAATGGCATTTGTGTTAATTTCTTAATTGAGTGATTTTCTCTAAATCTCTAGGCATCAATATATCAAAAACTATGGTATATATTTTCCTAAGTTCTATTAAAATCCACCCTCCAAATTTGAAATGTATGTCTCAAATATTTTCATACACTCACCAATTGTGAGCTCGCCACGTTATATAAAAATGTACCAGGCTTCTTGAAAGAAAGCTTCAGCTATGAAAATTTTCGTGAAGGAACAGTTTTAAGCCATACGACCTTGATAACAGTTCGCAAATTCCACAGCTGTTGACGTCAAATGCCACGCCTGGCCTTAGACCTAATAATTGAAGCTTTATAAACCTGAGAAAAAAAAGTAGAAATATGAAGAAGTTTTGATCTGTTTTAACTTAAAAATTTATCGTATTGGTAAAACCATGGGTATTCAGACATATTACGATTTGTATTTTTAACTTTTCGAAGTTCATGGAAATATAAGTATTTCTTGCTATATTTCATTAGGTTTTTCGGGAATTCAAAGAAATGTCTGATTAATTAGACATTTTAACTCTTTACGGAGCTTTGATGTATTTCTGCAACGTACCATTCAAATAATGATTTCCCTTGATTATAACATAATTAATTGCACTTTTTTTAGTTCAAGTTAAGGGTTAGATAAAATGCTCATTAATAGAAAATTAATCTATCGATAAAAACACCCGCATTTGAATAGAACAAAAATTATTTTCAAACTGAACTTTTATCACAAACAAAACAAGAATAATTAAGAAATGTTATTTATATCGGACAGCTGCAATTAATACACATATTTTGATATAAATAATAAACCTATACGTGTTTAAATTATTATAAACAATATACAGGTTGTTTTATAAACCGTTGTTAAAAAAAACCGCAGCTGTACAGTGTACCTACATAAGTAGAGAAAGGTCTGCATGTATGTTTAAAGACAGACAGGTGAAAAATATTATATTCAAATACAGCTACACATTCAGATTTTTAAATATCAATCTTTTATATTGAAAGGGGATTTTTTCATTTTGTAAAATATAAATTATTAAATTTATTACTGGAATACAAAATCAGTTTTGAAAGGACGTGTGGCTGGATTATTCCAGATGTCTACTCTGATACAAAGAAATAATAAGTTAACAGAATGCAAATTGAAATCCTTAATTGCAATTTATCAATCCACGACTTTTAATGAAGTTTAATTAAACTAAAGTTAAGTCTTGGAAAAATCCTTGATTTTCGTTCATTAAAACAAAAAATTAATGACACTAAAAATTCAGAAAATTGGAAATAGTGGACATTTTTTCCAATAACAAATTTTATGCGGGAATGTTTTGTTGGAGATATTTTAACCGGGGATATTAACTCGCGTAACCTACAGAAATAGTTGGCAAATTAAGATTCTTATATATTATTATTACTCTAGCAAGTTTTTTTCTGTCCTACCCTTATCTTCTTTATTCCTTTATCAAATTCCATGATTCACCCCTCATTTTGACGAAAAATATACTCACGGTCTAAAAATGTACCGCTTAGGAAAAAACACGCTAGACAAATAATTTGAACGAAAAAATATAAAAAATTTAAATACTAAGATTTAGGCAAACATGTTAGTTTTTACAGATGCTCTCCTAATACTCTAGACATATAATTACTACTTTTAGTACATGTTCTCCTAATATTAATTTAAGGACTTTTGACTTTTTTCACTACTTCTCTAGTCACGGATCACGGTAACTACGGGAGCGAAATTCCGCACGAGTCGAACAAGTACGTTACAATTTTATCGGTATCTTGAAAACTATCAAAGGAATTGTCAAATCAATTTCGCTCTTTTGGTTTCAATTGGTATTATTATAGGGTTATCAGTCACGATTTCATCGAAAAATCGACAGCATTTAAAAGCTATAGTCGCAGCTGTATTAAGAATAATAAAAAAAAAATAAATAAACAGGTGAAAAATATTTTATTCAAATGTGTGGGTAATTCAGATTTTAAAATATCAATCTTTTATGTGAAAGGGGATTTTTTTTTGTAATTTTGTAAAATATATAAATTACATTTAAATTTATTACTGCAGTACACAATCAGGAGCCTCGTGTGGGTTGTTATTGATTCCAGATGTCTGCTCTGATACGAATAATTATTTATAATAATAAATCTAATTGGAATCGATACTGTAATCCAATACCGCATTGCAACTGTTAACTAACTGCTTTTAAGTTTGAATTTTTTAATTTAAAACGATTTATAGTTATTTTTACCTCAACTTTCATCATTTTTGTTATACGAAACTAGAAAAATCTATCGACAAATTTTACTGAATTTACCGTCATGTAATCATTCGCGTTTTCGTTACATTTTTTTAATTAATTGTAATTTTGTTTCTCTTAAATAAAATAGAAAAAGAATGAGAGGTGTTATGGGCACCCGGTAGGAACTATGTTCGTTTCGTACATTATAAAAGCGCTAACTTTTTGATTTACAAGATATTTTTCTGAAAATTTAATATATTAATTTTAGTCAAATACTTATTTTATTCTTTAGAGAATTTAATTTATTAGCTACTTTTACTTTTTACTGTATGAATAAATTGTAATATTCGTTTAAAAAAGACATACTTCTGATTTGGTACACCCAATTTGTGCTTACATTATATTTGGTTTGATCCGGATATTTATTATGACATAAAATTTCCTTGTACTTACTTAATTAACATTACCTCTTTTATCTTCTGCTGATAACTCACTTTCATAACTCATTTTTTTTAAATGCAAAAACATAAAATTTTTGACAAAAAATTAACCTACCAAATAATATTTTTGGATATTCTCAAACTCATGGCAAACTGAATCGTTTGAAAAAGTTTTATTTGCTTAAGTGACCTAGGTGATAATAGTCTTTTTTTGGTGCTATCTCCCAACTGGCAAACAAATCAGAAAGTGCTATAAGCAACGCAGTTCTAAAAATATTGTCGTGTTTTATGATTGTTCAATATTAATATATTCAAGGTATTTTTGCAATTGATTGGCGACCTCTAATTATCCAATTTCGTTGATTACTTAACTTGAATTGAGTACTCAAATTTTTCAAATACATTTTCGTACTTTAATTTCGATTTAAATATGAAAAAATTATCGTTCAAATATGACATTTTGGTTTGCAGCCTACATATTATCAAGTCATGCAAGAGGGAGGATTTACATTTAGCACATGTAACTTGAGGGATAATAATAAAAATATAATTTGCATATTGGCCTACATCTGTTACAGCATTTTTTGGTTTCAAGCATCATTTATAATATTATATTTCAAGGTTATTTTTATATATAAAACAGCTAACTAAAATATATATTTATTTCTACAATACAGGGTTGTTCGATAAGATTTTACCACGTTAATAAGAGACATTAATTTCCCAAAAATAGATTACTCTTTAAATGGAAGACTCGTGTGTTTAAGAACATTTCTTAAATACATTATTAAGTTATTTTTATACCATGTATATATGAAATATATCAAAGTATACTAAGTTTAGTCCCAAGTTTGTAACTTAAAAATATTGATCCTACGAACATAATATGATTTAGGTGTTTCTAAAATCACTTAATTATTTCACTTTAGATTGTCTGTTCATCCGTCTGTCCGTTTGTCTGTCTGCGATACGATAACTCAAAAACGAAAAAAGATATCAAGCTGAAATTTTTACAGCGTGCTCAGGGCGTAAAAAGTGAGGTCGAGTTCGTAAATGAGCAACATAGATCAATTGGGTGTTGGGTCCGTAGGACCCATCTTGTAAAACGTTAGAGAAAGGACAAAAGTTTAAATAAAAAAATCCGTATAAAAAAATAAACAACTTTTGTTTAAAACAATTTTCGTAAACATCACTGTTTACCCTTGTGGGCACAAATTATTTATTATATAGTATGCATGTATTTTATTAAGTACATATTCCTATATTTACTGTAAATTATGTATTTGTTTATGGCAAATAATATGTTCACTGAAGAAGTGAGAAAAATTACTTTGTGTGTAAGAGTGACTATCTTTCTTTACTTATAATTCAACAATTAGCTCAGTCAATTGTTTGTTTGTACTTGTTAATTATATATTACACTAATATTATGTTCTTAAGACACACTTCTCACCTATCTAACTATTAATATCTTTTTGGACAAAATGTCTCCCATTTACGTGTTAACATTGATAACATCTGATTGAACAACCCTGTATACACATTAATTTCAATAAGCCATTAAAAGGTGAGGTCCACTATAATTCTACCCATAATATATTGCTAGAAAAAACTTTACTATTTACATAGTAAGTATCATAAATATAGTGTGGAGGAGGGACTGACTATAGTTCTAACTATAAACTTGACACCATCATCCGGCTTCCTTCTACGGAAATACTTCCATTAATATTCCGTTTTAGTATTATGCTTAAGTAAGTATTATTACTTACTTTTTATTCAACAATAGTTAAAGTTATTCAAAATGCAAGTCATAATTTTATTTTAAATAAAATAATGAATATATTATTTATAATTTTTAATTTTTGTTTTGTTTAAATAAATAATTATTTTTTAACGTCTTACCAGCGTGGCTTCGAATACTTCTAAAACTAGAATTATAAAATCTAAATTATAATTTGATACGTGTTAATCATACAATCTGCGTTTCATAATTATAAACTATACTCTTGTAAGTTTTGTAAAAACACTGTTGATATTGGCGTAGGACAATAAACCTTTTTTAATGATTTCTATTAATTACAATTTTTATACTATGTATATATGAAATATATCAAGGTATATTAAATTTAGTCCGCAGTTTGTAATGGTTAAAAATAATGATGCTACGAACAAATTTTTGGCATAAGTGTTCATAAAATCACTCAAAGAGTCCATGTAAATGTTCAGGACGTAAATAGTGAGTTTGATATCGTAAATCAGCAACATTGATCAAAGTGTTGGGTCATGGGCCCGTAGGACTCATCTTGTAAACCGTTGGAGAGAGAACAAAAGTTTAAATGTAAAAAATGTTTCTTTTAAAAAAAATCAACTTTTGTTTTATACATTTTTTTGTAAACATCAATGGTTACTCGTCAGTGCGCAAGATTAGAAGGCTAATATATTGTATGTATACAGGTATTGTATATATTTTCAATTTATACGCTACATATATTATGTATTGCTTTATCAGTGGATAAAATAAGTAATAACTCCAACACTGTTCATTATTCTATTGCGCCCATTGAGAAATTTATTCAAAAGGCTTAAAATAATAAACAAAATATCAAAATTTCAGAAAATTTAGGTGGGAGCCATATCTAACAAGGTTTGTGAGTTATTCTTTTAAGTCTATTAAAGATATCCTTTCGCTGCCATTGTTAGTTAAAAAAATATTAGATTAAAACGAAAAAAATTTTTTTATAATAGTTTAAATCCTTATCTATCGTATCTATAGTGAAGTTTCGATCATACCGTGTAAATTTTTGTGGAAATATTTATAAAAATTTTAACATTTATTGACAGTCTTACGAGAAAGTAAGATCCTACCAACTTTTCTTGACTTACTATCTAAACTATCTCTAAACTATCAGTTATCGATTATATGGAGAGAAAAAAAAAAATTTTACCAAAACTGTTTTTGCACTAAAATTTATATGTTACCGTGAAATTTATTGTGAAATAAATAATAATCTGAAAAAAAAATACTAAGAGGATTTGTTCTTAAGGCAGTAAGTTAATAGTTTGTTTAAGAAAATATTTTCTTGCTATACTTTAATTTTTAAGTCAAATACTACTACAAATACTAATTGTATTGAATTAAGTATTTAAATCGTTAACTGAAGAAATCCATACTTGCTTTTATTATGTTTGTGTAAAAAGTGCATAGTTTAATTTCAGCCATTGAAAGGACTTCCTTAATTGACTTTTAAATTAAATATTATTCAGTAGCGGGGATGGTTTTATTGCCAGAGATAACAGTTGGCTTATTTCTTGAAATATTAAGCCATTCTCCAGAATTTGCTCCACTTCAAATTTACAAGAAAATAGTTATTAAAAATGGTAAATTATCAATCCACAATAATAATTTTTCTTAATTAAGGTATTGACAGTAATCTTATCAAGGAAAACTTCAATACATTAAAGCTTTTTATTTACTTATCAAATCATTTTCATGACTATAATTGTTATATAGTAAAAGCATATTTTTTAAGGTCAAATAAAATTATTTATGCTAAAAAAACTGTTTTTATGATATAAATAAATAGTATGGTAAGTTCATAACATTACTATCTCATATTTTTATAGGATATCCTTCTATAGTTATCAATAAAAAAAAACGTATAGTTTGTAGGTACTGTACCCGTATGTCAGTTTATTTAGTATTAAAAATAAGTAGACTATTAAGTATACTTAACGTAAATATAATATTCCACTTAAGTGGTATCTTACTACTTAGGTACTATATTAAATATTATTATTATAATTCGTACCGTTATAAAATATTAAAAATATAGGTAGTACATTCGAATTCAAAAACAATGATTTACTCTTAAATCATGAATTTAAAAAAAGGCCTGAATTATTACTACGATCTTCAAAATTTAATATTAGAATTAATAGTCTTTATCGTGAAAATCATTTTGTCATGCGGAAATCGTTGCCTGTAGAAATAACTTCGATAATATTTTTAAACTGGATTTCAGCAGACGTTGAATAAACAGATTTATCTCAAGAAACTATAGTAATTTACAACAAAACTATTCAAATGAATGAATGGACTGTATAATAAATAAATAATAGTTTAAAACAAACTAAAAAACACCCTTTTGTAACTAGCTAAATTAAAAGGTAGAAAATAATTTCTTTAAATTTAAAAAAATCATTTTATCATAAAAAAGCTTGGGGTGCTAAATTTCAATTATTGTAAATATTTTATAGACAGATATTGGTAAAAGTATAATCATTTTAAAATATCTTAACAAGCAGCTTACACCCCACGCTTTTTTAAGAAAAAATAATTTTTTTTTAATTTAAAGAAGTTATTTTCTCTCTTTTAGTTCAACTAGCTCGAAAAGCGTGTTTTTTAGTTTTTTTAAACTATTATTTTTTTGTGTTTTTTAGTTTTTTTGACTCTTATTTATTTATCAAAAATTCAATAAAATATGGTGGGAGCGCAAATAAATGTATATATTTTCAGATATGGAAATAGTTAATCTTGAAAATCTTGTCAGAATAATCAAAAAAACTTAATTAAATTATTGTATTGTCATAAATAAGCAAGTAAGCTTGATAAGTAAGCAAAATATCGAGTTAATCGACGTTTTGAAGGAGGAGGTCACAGTTTCCGTTGCATACTGGCATACTATTTAGAGAAAATCATTTATAGAAAAAAACGTAAAAACGTAAACTTTTTTTCTTAACACAAATGCCATTTATTTTATCATTTTAAATGCATTTTATGGAAAAACGAGTGCTGTTTGTTTGAATTTTCTTTATATAAGCAAAAATGTAGGTTTAAAATATTGGATGCAATAATTTTTTGATTTAGTGGAATATTTTCAATTTGCGGCATTAAATTCAACAGCTACAAAGAAACGTTAAAGGCATTTTATTATTTATGTAGAGAGAGCTTTGATAAAACTTAAAATGAACTTATAAAAAATAATTCTAAGATAGCACAAATATTTAAAAACTTGGAGTTTAGTTTATTGAACTGTATTATACATTAAAAATTATAATTCAATAAAAATTATTTATTATATTTTTATAACAATCACTTTATTATTGTTAAAATATACCCTCGTAAACATTTTATACATTGAAGTTTTATAATAATACATAACATACAACTATGTATTTTTATCTCAATTTTGATTATTGATACGAGTCTATATGACGCTTTCTTTGGAATCTTTAAAGTTTATGTTGTAACACCATTGTGCGGTAAATTTGTGCTTCTCATTATTTGTTAATATTTAAGAATTTTCTCTTAGATACATATATTTTATGAAACACATTATTTATTAAACATCTTACTTAAAGAAAACACATTAATTTTCAATAAAAAATAAAAGCATGAATGATAATCAGAAAAAAAATTAATTTTTGTTTATTTTGTTGCAGCGAAGGGCTATTCACATGTCCAGAAAACAGCGTTCCTTTGGATTATGCTAAGGTAAGATAAAAATTAAAACAAATAAAAAAACAAAAAATTGACTGAGTTAATTGTTGAAATACCATGTATAGACAGTGTTGATTACTCTATCACATTACACATACATACATGTCACACATATATAATTGATATAGCCATAATATACATACTATACAATTTGCGCATAATTTGCGCTCTCACGAATAAATAATGATGCTTACGAAAAAATTTATAAGATGGGTCCTACGGACCCAAAACCCAATTGACCTATGTTGCTCATTTAAGAACTCGACCTCACTTTTTACGTCCTCAGCACACTATAAAAATTTCAGCTTGATATCTCTTTTCGTTTTTGAGTAATCGTGATGACAGACGGACAGACAGACGACAGACAGACAGAAAACCGGAAAAGGATTAATTAGATGATTCTATGAACACCTATACCAAAATTTTGTTTGTAGCATCAATATTTTTAAACGTTTCAAGCTTAAAGCATATGACGATTATGTTACTTTCAAGAATTCATATTTCTGTAAAATTAGATTTTCCCTTAACATTGTGTTGCATGCATAATATGTCGTATTTTTCGATTTATTTAATATTTTAAGAATAAATCCTTTAACTTTGATTCAAACACTAAAGAAAATACGCAAATTATTTAATATTTTTCTTTGTTTTTCGCTATATTTCGTATACAGCGTAAATTAAAAAAAAACTCATGTCTTTATTATCAGTGATAATTGAAAGAATTTGCAATAAAATTTTTATATTCTAATTCAATATGAATTTAATTTAATATCATTTACATATTTAATTTTTATTAAAATTCAAATGATTCTCATATTACAATCCATGTTTGTTTTTTATGCGGGCATTAAATTTTAGCAAAATAATTTTAATATATACATAAAATAAATAAAACTACTAATGAACGACAAGGTTATTGAACGTTCATTTTTTGTTAAATTTCTTTTTGTTAATTAATTGTCTATTTAAATTAACTGATTTGTTTTGAAATGCTGTAACTCACAACGCAATTAATCTAATTTACATTAGTGGCCTCGAACCATTAACATTGATTTTGATATTTTTTGTCGTTAATATATATAGAGAAGCTTAATTTAATTAAGTTGCTCTAAAATGTACATGAGTGTCATTTTTAAGATGCTTGAAACACGATAAATAAATTTAATCAAGGAAAATCTAAGTTTTCAGCTTCAATTAAAACCTTACTCTGATTCATAACTGATAAACATTAGTTGAACACTTTAAATTAGAAAGTTGTTCTTTATAAATACACTAACATTTTTTGTTTGAAACATTTTTTTGTAAACCGAATAGTTTAGTTTTTTCTGCGTTTGTTCGGTAATTTGAACAAAAAAAGAGAAATGCGGACAAATGTTTTGGAAAAAAAATTTTATTTTTTTAATCAATTACAACTTTCTAATTTAAAATGTTTCTGTCGATTTTCAGTTATGAAGTAGAGTGAACTTTTTATTGAATTTGAAAATCTAGGTAAAGTTTAGTATCTGCGTGAGATGTGCGCCTAAATATCCAACATTTTTCGCTTGAAGCATTTAAAAAGTTTTTTTCGAGTTTCAAGCAAATATCAATTGAAAAGAGACACCCATTTTGATTCTTACAGAATACTTTTATTAATATTAATATTTCAACTTGAATTCAAAAAAACCCATAAGTAAAGTACCTTAATTTTATTTAGTACAAAATTTGTTTTCCAACAATTTGGAAATGAAGTCACGATTTAAACAAATTTTTTAAAATAAAATCCAACCATGCAGATACGTAGGTACGATAATAACTTATAAATTACTACAATTTACTATGATAAGAAATGTAATTAGTAAATCATTTGTGCATAAATATTTTTTTAACACAAACAGACCGCGCGCGTTGACCATTTACTATTACTAAGTACAATTCAACCAACGTAACGCCGCAACGGTCAACGTAGGAAGAAGAAAATATTACTTTTGTAATGTTTACAGTTTCTACATATTTTTTATTAAAAATCAAGATTATAAATGTATGAAATTCTTTGAAAATAGCTGTAATTTGTATATAAAATTATTATCAGAAATATGATTTTATAATTTAAGTAAATTTTAAAATTACTATGTTAATCACTTAACAAGATTACTTATGACATTTGATCTTGAAAATAAAATTATCTTTCAAAATGATCACATAATAATTATACACGTATATTTATTATCTTTTAGAAGTATAAAAAGAAGAAAATTTGAAGTGGAAAAGATACACAACATAAATTTTATTTTTTTGTTTTGAGAAAATTTAATAAATAAGTTTCTTTAATTTAAATTGAACTTGAAAAACAACGATCTTGCGAAAAATGAAATATTAAATTTAAAGTTTAGAAATTATTTGTTTATAATTCCTGACCAAAGTGTCTGCTTTTTTAACACCAAAAATCGACCATTTTCACCAAGGTACCTAGGAAACTAAATTCTTTCAATCGATTCAGCTTGCCATTTGAGAATTTTAATATACTGGTCAAACCAAAGGTAATATAATGTGACAGTGTAATCAACACAGGTATATACATGGTATTTCAACAATTAGGTTAGTCAATTGTTTGCTTTTACTTGCTAAAATATAAAATTAAATACAGAAATATTTCCTTGATAGATGATGATGATAGATATTATTAATTTAATTTTGAGTGCACTTATATAAATATTATTCAAATTCATCGAACCATAATACACATAATTTTGTAAACATAAACAAATTAAATTTTACTTAGCCTATTTAATATTTTTTCTTTTTTATTTCGATAATACAGTTAAATTTCAAACTAAACTTTATGTAATGATTAAAAAATGTATTTGATAATTTGTAAACGTATAGAATGATTCAGTTAAGCTAACTTATGTTTCCTTATTAAACTGATTTTCTTTTTATTGTTTTACTGATTTTCCAATTTTAACCGAAATAATTGTTTACATATGTAAAAATTAAAATTTTAAAAATATAACGCAAACTTTGTCTGTTTTTTTCGAAGATGTAAATAAATTTATTTGAGGAAAATTCATCAAACGAAAAATGTAAGCGAAAAAGGCACACATATCTTATACCGTCATCGAATTCGATCTAAGTTTTCAGATTCAATTAAAACCTTACTCTGATTCATAACTGATAAACATTAGATGAACGCTTTAAATTAGAAAGTTGTTCTTTATAAATACGCAAACATTTTATGTTTGAAACATTTTTTTGTAAACCGAATAGTTTAGACAGTAATTGATGGCAAAAATCTTGCTTTTTGTGCGTTTGTTCATTCAATTCATTCAATTTGAACAAAAATGATCTTTATAGAAAAGCAAACCACTTTTATTGAATTTTTTTGAAAATTTTTTTCGAAGAGTGCCTAAATTTCGCAGAATCAATTATACGAAATAACAATTTTGATATGAAAAAACAATTTTGGGTAAAACTTTTCAGTCCGTTTTTTCCTAAACTGTATGGTTTGCGGAAAGATGTTTCGAACAAAAAATGTTATTTTTTAATCAATATCAACTTTTTAATTTAAAGTGCTCATCTATCGATTAACAGTTATGAAGTTGAGTGAGCTTGAAAACCTAGGTCAAGCTTAATGTCTGCGTAAGATGTGCTCCTACATATCCAACATTTTTCACTTGAAGTATTTTTATCGATAAAAGTTATTTTTCGAGTTTTATATTATACATGTAGTTGTATACACATCAAAGAAGCGAAAATGATTTTGTGTGTTCTATATAGAGGTAAAGAGTCGAAAATAGGCACTTTCTCAAATTGTCCACTTTGGAAATACCTATTTATTCCTTCTATACTTTTATTTCGATTATTATTTTAAGCTATAAGTATTTAACTGACTGCATAAGGCGTAATGCCGAAGCAAAAAACCGAGATATAGAGAATAGGAAGTAATAAATACTAATTCTTCATAAAATTTCCACCATTGAAATAAGCAAGACCAAATTGATAATATCAAGTTTGTATCCTTAACTAATAGAGATACAAACTTTTGTTACATGTATCGCAATAGATCTTCTCTACGGAAAGTACCGTGCTCGTACACCCTTAAATAATTAAGTTACGATGCTTACCTAATATTAGAAAATTTTTTCAAAAATAATAACAATCGAAGCATCAATTATGATGAGCAAATAATAAATAATAATACCTTTTAGATTTTTAGTTTTTTTATAAAAATCATCCACACCTTGTTGCAATTTCATTCTTAATATATTATGAATTATAAAAGGTATTGTAATAAAACATACTAGCTCGACCCGTACGGAATTAAGCTCCCGTAGTTACCGTAACCAGTGGCTGCCTTGTACACCTGGCTAAAAAAAACAAACAACAAAATTCGTAGAAAAGTTATGAAAAAAATCAAAAGTTCTTAAATTAATATTAGGAGAACATGTATTAAAAATAGTTATGTGTAGAGTATTAGAAGGTTATCGGTAAAAACTAATTTGTTTGCCTACTAAACCTTATTGTTTAAATTTATGATATTTTTTCGTTAAAATTATTTGTCTAGCGTGTTTTTCCTAAGCGATACATTTTTAGACCGTGAGTATATTTTTCGTCATACTTAGACATAATATGTTTGAAAATGAGGGATGATGAATCATTGAATTTGATAAAGGAATAAGGAAGATGTTAAGGGTAGGATAGAAAAGAACTTGCTAGAGTAATACTATATAAAATCATATAAAACATTATAAATATAGTAATTATTTATTGTTTTAAATATAATTATTATGATGCAATCACATTACATTTTAGTAATTTTACTGTAATTTTAATATTCTGTGATGATGCTATATATGTATTATATTTTATGTTGTTTTGTTACTACATTCATAAAGTCATTAAGATGATGATTATTATTAATTAAGAAACTAACTAAAAACATTAATAATGGTTTGTTTGTTAGGTAATTAATAAAATATTATTAATTATATTGTACAAGCATATTTATATTATTTATTTATTAATTACTATATTAATATCATTATTGTTTTAAAATGAGGACCTCACACAGATTATTTGTTGACAAAAATTATTTGTATTTCAAAAGGTATTTCATTAATGCAGTGTTCTTGCCTAGAAATTTGAGAAATCGATTTTTTTGCTTATTTTTAAATAGACTCTTAAGAATATGTTCTTAAACGGATATTTCAAAATTCGCATTATTTTCGGAGATACAGAAAATTACGAGCTACTGAACATTTATTATTTTGAATACATTACTCAACAGTTAAAATGCATTGTTTTTTCATGAAATTCATCATTTTTTTAAAAACCCTAAAATGTCAGCTGTCACGATGTCCTTGCAATACTTCCCCATACAAGAGGCGTAAAATTCAAATTAATAAAATACACATCACTCAAGGTTGTTGATTTCGTTCGATGTATTCGTTCTTATCAAAGTTACAACGGAAATATTACGCAAAACTTAAGTAATTTATTAAGTTTTTTATATTGTAAATATAAATAAATATAAAAGTTAAAATAAATCCAAAACTTCCGCTATATATCATCATCTTATTTAGATAAAAATACAATTCATTGCTTTCAATAAAATGTTTATTTACTTATTTATTGTATCATGAGGTCACTGTTATGCCAATTGAAATAAATAATCAAATAACTTAAATTTAAAAGATATAGTTAACAGCGTGGGAGGCATCGAATCAAATCACAATTTAAATGATGGATATTATTTTTAAACAAGTAAATACCATACTAAGGTCGAACAGTACACTGCAATTTTACAGTAAACATTTTAATTCCATGTATATATGAAATATATTTAGATTGCGATTGATCCGAGTTACCCGTTTGTAACGTCTTTATTATACCATATATATATATATATATATACAGTAGAACCTCGATAACTTAAACCTCGGTAACATAAAAACCTTCAAAAAATACTATGTTCCCTTCCCATCAGAGCCCAAAACCTCTATAACTTAAAATACGCAACCTCTATAACTTAAATAAATAATCTCAGTAACTACATAGAAACATGTAACCTTTATCTAACATAGACCCTTGATAACTTAAAACCTCTATAACTTAAAATATTTTGTGTTTCCCTTGGACTTTAACTTATCGAGGTTCTACTGTATATATATATATATATATATATATATATATATATATATATATATATATATATATATATATATATATATATATATATATATATATATATATATATATATGAAATATATCAAGGTATACTAATTTTAGTCCCAAGTTTGTAACGCTTGAAAATATTGACGGTACGAACAAAATTTTGGTATAGGTGTTCATAAAATCACCTAATTAGTCCATTTCCGATTGTCCAGCCGTCTGACTGTGGACACGATAACTCAAAAACGAAAAGAGATATCAAGCTGAAATTTTATTTAGCGTTTCTAGAACATAAACAGTCGATCTAATATTAATAAAAAATATTTTTTCTTATTTTATTGATAAACACTAATGTAATAATTTCCGTTTTTAAAAATACTTAAAATTCCAATTGCATGAATTCAAAATTAAAACACACCAGAGACTTTATGTGCATGGACTATAAAATTGTGGAATGTCCGATATAAATTTTAATATTTCTTATTTTGTAATAATGTCTGTGAGTGCAACAGTAAAGTCAGTAAGTAAGTGAGTGGAATGTAATGCATTTTAAAAACGTTTTTCTCATTGTCAAGTTTGAATGAATAATAGCAATCATAAAAAAAATTTATTATTATTTCACGCGTGAATCGTTTTGTCATTTACCTAACAAATGTTAATACAATTCTTAAATAACATTGAGACTATAATTTTTCTTAGTCATTCCAAGGTAATTACATAAATTATAAATCGAAATATTTCCTGCAGTAATTCAGTAAAGAAAAATTGTTTCCTAATGGAAAATTTCATATCTTAATCTAAAAGAAAAAAACTTATCATCGCAGTATATTTAATATCATTTTTGATACAATATGAGGGATAAAATTCAACATGGCCAAAGATTTATCATGGAAACGAATTAAAGAATACAGTTTTAACTGAGCTTAAAAGCGCTGACGAGAAGTGGTTGCCACCAAAAAAAGTGCAGTCCGCCACCAAATTAGCAAAGAGTAACATTCATAATAAGAGTAATCACGACTAGTTAATTCTTACTGATGATGAATACTTGGTAGTCGAAATACGTATTTATAAAATACAAAAAACTGATCTAGGGGAAACAGCACACGGTGTTCTCAAAGTGACTGTGCCAAATATTGCTTAGCTTCAGTGGTCGGTCGTGAAACAGTGTTTTCAACTTGGTATGCATTTCATGTGTATGCATGTCGCTGCTGAGGTGACAATGACGAAAATAGAATTTTTACCAACTACCAACAAATATTATAATAAAAATCGCTCAACGTTCAGTTAAAAAAATCTAAAGAAATTTTCACTTCAATATCGCTTGTTACTCATTATTTTAGTTTAAATTCGATTATAAATTAAAAGATAGCTTCGCTGTGACCATAATTTTCCTTTCAATTATAAGTAATAGTAAAAAATAGTTCGAAATTTTATATACAATTCTCATACTGCGCGATCTTTCCTATAAGCCAGATTATTGACACAGGAAGGTATGACGGACTTTAGAATCATCATCCAATCAAAAATAGTTGAATATTCCTATGAGAAAAATAAAAAGGCTATTACTAAAACTAATTTTAATTTATAAACAAAATTACTTTGTTTAAAAAATGCATTCTATATAATTGATCGTAAAAAAAAAACATATATTTTTTTACGTTGTTCATAAATACTTGACTTAAAGTAATTACGTTTTAAATAATAAATATAAATTTAGGGTTGAAAAGTATTTAGTATTCATTATTTGTACTTTCGAAGAAAAAAAAATTTAGGGGCAATGAATTTTAGTATTTATTTTTATTTCATACAACCAAACTTTAAATTTAAAATTTGTTTATTTTAATACAGCTCTTGATATAAATAAATAATTTTGAAATTGAATCAATTGAATTATTTTCATAAATACTTGAAGTATGTAAACAATTAATTGTACTTATAATAAATTTTTGAAAATGTTTATTTCCAGAATTTTTGCAAATATTATATATTTAATCCTACAACGTTGCCAAACGTTTCTATAAAAAAATTAAAATAATGATTTTTTTGGATACATGAAATATTATGCCGTATAAAACTATGAAGGCTTACCTGAAGCACCTTTTTTTACAGAGTGAAGTAAAATGTTAAGTAGATATTGAGATTAACCGCCCCTTGTAAATTTGCAAGAAAAAAATCATTGAAAATCTATATAAAATACACTGCTCCTATGGAGAAATTTCAAAAAACGGCATAGTTTGAAAGTTTTTGATAATTTCCACTTGGAACGAATGCAAACAAATTTTTAAAAAAAACTGTTTAATAAAAAGTAATTACCAATGGAAAAAAAAAACAAGCATCTCACTCCATATAAGGGATGTACGAGCAGGGTAGATTTAGGTTTGAATTTATTTTTGTCTCATTTTCAACTTTGATGAGCTTTATTATAACTTCATGTATGTAGACGAAAAATATGAATAATATTTTTCGATATCTGCCTTGGTTTTCGAAATATCGAAAGCTGAATAATTAAAGGAAATTTTCAATATTTTGAAACTTTTTGACAGATATCGTCCAGTCATATAACACTGGAAACTAGTTTTTTTTAACAAAACAATTTATGCTATCACACAGTAGCATTCATTTTCCTTCCAAAATCATATGATTTATGAAAAGGGAAAAAATATTGGAAAAATTCAAAGTTGATTTATAAGAGACAAAGAAAAAATTTCCAATAGGGCTTTTCATTTTAAAATCACGATTCACATTTGTTTCGTACTAAATGATTTATAACCAATGTGATAAAATGAATAACAAATATCTTCTATCTTAGTCCTACTTATTGCTGTCAGTACGAAAAAATAAACTCTGCACTTGCGCTTATGACATGATGAAAAGGCCTATTGGGATAAAATTACTGTGGATTGATGGTACATTGTTTCAAATATAGACAAAAAACGAATTTTCTAATAATTCATCAAATAGATGTATTAGAGAAATTCCAAAGCCGAATTCGTATTCAGTACTCCAAGAACTTTAAGAAAAATGTTCTGTTGCATCAATGTGGAAAAAATCAAATTTTTCCGACCAGTGAAATCTTTAAATGATTGCAGATTTACATTTTTTGAATTTAATTATTCATTAAGTCAATCTCATTTGTCTTAATTAGTGCTCCCAAAACTTTTAGCATTGTTTTTCAAACCCAACATCTCATAGTGCCCTTCTGTATTAATTATTTTAAACGCAATTAAATACAAAAAAAATATGTTTTAAAATTCCTTTCTTGTCGGTATAATTCCATTTCATAAGTGAATGAACCCTTAAATTTAAAAAATTTTACCCTTACCGATCTAAATAAAAATAATAAACACTTACTTATATTAATTGAAGTAGCTTCGGTTTTAGCTTACGGATAAAGTGGCAGATGTCATATAAGAGAGTAATATATGACATTACACATACAGTTCTTTGTTAATTATTTGTCCTCCATAACTACACACGTGCAACGACCTTTTTAAATGTCTTACTTATTACTGTTTTCTTCTCTGTATTTTGATACAAAAAATCATATTCATACAAATAATATACAAAAAAGAAAAAACTAGCCTATTATTATTAAGTTTAAAAACGAAAGGGTTCTAGTTTTTGTGTTGAAATAAGAATACCCTAAAAGGGTTAAATACGAGGTTTAACTAATTTTTGTTTGCAAATTCCTGTTTAAATAATGATGCATTTAAATTTGTTTTGAGTTAAATGTCCTAAGATTTTCGTTAACTCCTTTTTTTGTCCAATGAGCTCAATAATTTACAAAATTTCCTTCAAAAGGAATTTTTCTTAGTTTCTTAGTAGTAGCTAATTTGATCCAAAAATAATAATATAATAATTTTCTGTTTGGCCTTTTAGAGAATATTTGCTTTTTACGAGTTAATTATAGTCTAAATACTCTAAATGCATGTTGATGGAGGCGCAGATAAATGAAATAGATATATCTATTTATAACATAATTGAATGTTTCCAGCACTTCCACCATTATTGTATATGTTATATTAATAACCTTTAAGGATGTAAGAGCGCCTGGGCAATTTTGGATACAAGGCTTAATTTTTTTTTATGAAATTGGGCTAAAGTCTAAATTAAATCAGAAAATTTAAGGAGGGGCTGCCTGATTATTTAAATAAATAAATGATTTTAAAAGAAGGCATATTTAACATTGGGCTTATGAGAAAACGGTAAATGTATGCTATATTTTCATAGATTTCTCCAAAACTAGTTGGTGGAAATGAAAAAATTTTTAAATAACAGCTAAAGCTTTAATAAGTTACTGAAAACCAAAAAAACCCGTTGTGCTGGACTGATTGTAGGATGAGTACGAAAGTGGGGACACAAATTTTGAAAAATATATATTTTTTTTAATTTTGATGGTTAATTGTGTTATAACTTGATAATATAAGACGAAAAGTAAAATTAAAATTTTTCGATATCTGGAGTAATTTTCAACTTAACGAAAATTGAAAATTTTGTTTAATTATTTAGCTTTCGATATTTCGAAAACCAAGGTAGATATCGAAAAATTGTATTCTTATTTTTTGTCTACATTCATGAAGTTATAACAAAATTCATTATCAAAGTTGAAAATAAGGTACAAATAATTTCAACCACAAGTCTAAACTTGCCTTGCCTCGTGCTACCTTAATCAAACTCTGTTTATGCTAAGTTGCCATAGCTCCTTACTCGAAGTGATTCTTAAATTATGCAAAATAAAATTTAGTTACTATTTTATTCCGGGCTTTTTTGTTATTTTCACTTAACGGCAAAAATGTAATTTGAAAGAATCATGGTCCTTATAATATTTTTTCCGAGAAAGATCAAACTTATTTTGAGTAAAATTGCTTATCGGGTTATATCCTCAAAAATAATTGTTTCTATGTGGACTTAATAAGTATGGCTTCCTCGTAAATAACTTGATAAATAATTCTTAAGAGCTGTAATTAATACATATTTATAAAGTAACATAAAAGGGCTATTAACAAACAAATAAAACACTGTTATCACAAAATTGAATTTTAATATTACAAAAAGACAATTTACGAGATCTTTTTAACCGATAATCCACTCATAAATAGTTCGTTAAAATAAAATAAAATTCCAAAGATTTTTTAAAGGCATGAATCATAATTTTTTTTATGTCATTGAAAATGAAAAATAACATATAAAAAAATTTTTAAAAGTACTTAATTTTGATTTATACAAAGTTGTTAACAAAGACTACATTATAGGTATGTTTTTACTTTATTTATTAAAACTTGATTCAACTGAAAAGCTTAGTATTCAACGCAAAATTGGAACTGTTTGTTTTTAACGTTCTAAATTCAATGTATTTCAAAATTTTTTATTGTTCTCAAAGCTCGTCTCTTAACTTCAGCCAAAGACGTACAGCAGTTTAATAATGTAACCGTCCAGTATTTTAAACAAGCATTGTGTCCTGGCATATAGAGTTGCACTCCTTTTTGAATTTCAAGAAAAGTTTATAGATCGTTAAAATACTGTTACAGAAATGTTTTATTTGAGATACAATGCCTTGAAAGATGAACGAAAAAATACCTTTTTTTCGCATGAATTTAAATGTAAAATTGTTATTATTGACCAAAGTATAACACAAAGATTAAAAGTAATAGGTTTTGACAAAACTTCCATACTGTTATCGCAAAAACATTATTTTTTTCCAAAACCAAATTTCTCACACATTGTTTTCTGAAGCATTGAATGTATCTGAAGCACAGCATGTACGTATTCGCACCATGCTTGAGTTTTTTTGGAGGTGTTTCCATGGTAACGATACACTACTTTAATTATAGACTTACATTGAAAATTTAATATTATTGTCTCACAAATTTAAATAAATAATTATGATTATTTACATTTGAAAAATAATATTTGTGCAATTTGATTTCTTATTTTTACAATTTTTAATGCATTAAGTTTAATTAATTATTGTTTTTCAATAAATTTAATTTGACATTTTCTATAACATTAACATGTAAAAGAATTGCAAATTAGTCATAACAGCCTCCTTTATAGCCAAAATTTTTCACTGGAAGCGCTGGCATCGATTTTATTGTCCCTACCATGATTACACACAACGAATAAGTTTAGTGTTAAATCACACTGGATAGGCGTTATAAGGTATGTTTTTGATAACTTTTTTTTCCCGAAACTTCCCCTTTCACAGGCTTTTGAACTTTTCCAAACGAAAGAACATATCTAACACCTGACAGAAGGGCAGGTTTACGTGTATGGATAGTGTTAAATCTTGCAGGAATATAATGAATGATATTATAGCCACACCAAATGATGTAAGCTTTTCTTCGTTCTTTCGAAGATCAAATTAAATGTACGAAGATAAAACAAACCTATATTTATAATACCATACCATTATTATTGATTGAAAACAAAGTAAGTATAAATAAAAAACGATAGTTGTTGCAGTGAGTGAGATGATTTGAATTGGTTTATAATTATATTTACATATAAATGCATATAAATATAGATATCTCTCTTTTTTTAATTATTATATTTTTATATTTATTTTGTAATATAAATCAAAATGTATTTTAAATGTAATTTATATTACACTATTATAAGACAAGCAGAGATCTAAGCGTGGATCTAGAAAATTTGGAGAGGGGAATATTAATTTTTCGTATACTTTTTTGAGTACTTTGTAAATACTTTTCATGGATTTAAATTTAGTTTACCTTGTTGCATACTAGAACCGGACCTGTGGTGTACTCAAAAAATACACTAAAATCAGGAAAATTTTTGATTGATTGAATGAAAATTGACTGAAGTATCGAAGGAAATTGCCACGGGACACGTATCTTCTTATACGATTTTGAAAGATACGTTAATAAAAAATCACTATAAAAAATTGGTATATAGGGTAATTTTGACCCAAAAAATTACTCTAGAAATGATTTTTATCTAAATCAGAGACAAACAATTTTTATTTCATTAAAAAATTTGACCCAAAAACAGATTTCATTTAACAATTTGGGGAATAGTTTTTGAGTCCAAATCAAATGGATTTTGTATTTAGGGTCCTAATAAATAATTAGACACGAAATTTCTTTGATTTAACAGTGGGCAACAAGTCTCCGATTCATCCACTGAAGGAATTGCTCCGAGATCATTCCTCGCCAATAATTTTAATCAATATGACAAAAACAAATAGCCCAATCGTTTAAAAATTCAAATCGCCCAAAAAAAACATTCCCTAAATTTAATTTATTCCCTTTAAAAAATCAAGAAAATTACAAACAAAATTCTTTAATATGTTATTCTGGCTAGGAAGTATCCGACTTTTTTATGCATTATGGCTGATTAATTGAAATGACTCGCTTTCTTTTTGGAAGGGGCAATTCTCCCGATGGCCCTTCTTTGGATGCGCACTTGAGCTCTGAGTATAGAAATCATGGACGCATATCGTATGAAAAGAAATACAAAAAAACAGCTGTTGTCATTTATGGATAATGTAATGGATGTATGTATGTATAGTGGCGCCATTCATACTTAACTTTTATATAAATATTAATTTTATTAAAACTTTTTATTTATTTATTTTTAAATTCTTCTTTTTTAATTATTTAGTTTTTTTTTTATTATTGTATATAACAAACACACACGGCTGTTTTATAATAAATATTTATTATATTAATACCCTCAAATTTAATTTTGAGTTTTATTTTACGCACGTATATTTTAAGCATGATTTTTTCCCATAACCATAAAATATGAGAATCAAAAAAAATGTGCGGTGATTTTAAATAAAAAATTCTGGAGAGTACTTACGTAGCTCAAGTGCCGCCTTGTGTAACTTGTCAACAATTCTGATTGACAAGTCTTTAGTTTTTATCACAATAAAATAGTTTATCGTTTTTAAAAGGCAGTTTTATTTTTAAAAATAATACAAAATTTGTTTATGTAACTTTAAAATTGAAACGAAATGTGATTTTCCCGACTAGCATTATCAAAATTACTCTACCTTTTAAAATATGAAACCAACATAAATAAATGACAACGATTATTGAATTATCAAAGCAAGAAAATCGATATGTACTGAGATATCATTGGTGTTGATATATTGAATGAATGATCTC
The DNA here is from genome assembly GCF_905475395.1 of Chrysoperla carnea. NCBI lineage: Eukaryota > Metazoa > Arthropoda > Insecta > Neuroptera > Chrysopidae > Chrysoperla > Chrysoperla carnea. The sequence goes on along the minus strand of NC_058339.1, from coordinate 78,525,536 downwards.
GACGAGAATTATGACGAAAATTATCATAATCATTCTAAACTGACAGCAAAAGTTCCTCTCAAAACTCCATCTTTAGTTAAATAACTGATTCAGCAGTGCGAACAATAATTGGGAGACCTGGGCCTCTTTATGATACCCTATATAAGTTTTTTATCACCTTTTTCGCTGACTTTTAGCTCCTCAATTGTTTTAAGAGATTTAGTTAGTACATTTTTTCATGCGTTTATCATTTCACCAGTTCTTTAAAACTATTTATTATTTTTTGTGACGCCGAGAATCAAACCCACTAACCTAGGAATATAACTGTTAGGTCTCAGCTCTAATAAACAACAAAATAAAATCAAGCGTCTTTCTATAGCAATGAAGTATAATTCTGGTGGGAGCGCTGATAACACTCAATTGTGTTATAAATAGATATGTTATATTTAGTGAACTGCGTTTCCACCAAAATATGATTGCAATTTATATAATTAAGAAAAATCTGATAATTACTAAAACCTTGAACTAATGATTTTCATTAAATGTAACTAACAACCTTTAGGGATGGAACCTCTCCAGATTTTATCGGGAGGTTCCCAAAAGGGAATGAAGGTTCATACTCATATAAATTCGACAATTATGAGCAAGTTTTATTATAAATTACTTGAAGCATATTTATTTAAATTTTTATTTATAGGAAAATTAAGTACATAAAACATCCAAAATATAGAACAGTATTATAATTAGGTGATATAATTGGATTAATTTCACTACCTTCCGACTCTCTTTCATTTAATTCGTGCAAACGCGACGAAACTGAAGAGCTAAATTTCAGAGGCTAAGAATAATAGCTCTTTGAAATATTTGAAATTCGAAAATTGATTATGCATTTTAAAATACTCTTTCGTGTAAGATTTTTTATAAAACTACGCATTTTATGAACTCTTTAAACCTTTAAATCATAAAAAAAGTCTCTGTAAACGAATACTTTCGATTACAAAAAACGTTTTTTTTTTTAAACAAAGATTAATTTTTTTGGGTACTATTATGATTCAAATTTTATGGATAAGTATAATGAACTTTCAACTATATATTATTATAATGTATTATTATTAAAATTTTTAATAACAAGATCAAATATTATAAGATTTTTTGGATATTATAAAGAATATAGAAATGCATTCATGGACTTTTTTTAGTTATTATATTCTTTGTTGTATGAAGATCTAAATATGTAGCTGAACAATAAAATAAACACGATACATGTATGAATAGAACCAAGACGTGTTGGATATAGCCCTTAGATGTCATATAGATAACTTTCTGATCAAGTAAATTATTGCATCAATTGATCATCTAAACCTTAGTTTCCACATCTTCGATTATGAGAAATATTTCAGTTTTACTAATATGTACCAATTGAAGTATTCGTTATTCCTAATTTAGTAAAACAAAAAATATGGTCGACTTATTAATTGTAATATAATTTATTTTCTTTACCTTTGCCGTTGATAAATATCTTCGTTTTAACAGAGACATTCCAAATTTTAGTTTCCTTTTCTCTCTAAGCTGTAATTGGATAAGAAATTTAATGTATCATTCTTAGAGTGATGCGAGGAATATATCCAAGTCATTTTGAATAGTCCTGAAAACGAAATAAATTTTCAAATTATGTTCATTTTATTAGAAACTCTTTGGATAACTATAAAGGTTGATCGGACATTAAGGTAATGTACCTATAGATAAAATATTTAAATTTTTCATTTAGATTTCACAAGTTATTTATTGCTCACTCAAACGAACAAAAAAAGTTTTTTTGAAAAAATCTGACGAAGGATTTTCCAGAAATTAATCTTTAAAAATTGGAATTTTAACTTGTTCTATAAAGTGAAAAGTGAAAAACTTCTACTTTAATAATTTAAATATCATGTATTAAGCTAGTACTATCGGTAATAGACTTTAATAAAACTTGGCATAGTTGTCCATTATTATATCATAATTAACCAATTAAATTTTTAAAGGCCTTCAGAGAACTGAAAAAAAGATACTTTAAAGATATTTTAACATTGATCCTTACGGGAAATCACAAATTTTATTTTATTTCACAAAATCTTCTTCTGGACGTTCAGATTTTCAGTTCTCTGAAGGCCCTAAAAATTTAACTGGTTAATTATGATATAATCATGGACAACTATGCCAAGTTTCATTAAATTCTGAACGCAAAGTCTATTACCGATACTACTACCTTAAGTTAAAATTAAAAAAAAAAATATGCCGACAAAGAGTTTTGAAAATATCTTTATTAAAAGGGTAAATATTTCGCAAAAATTATCATCCAAGACGAACAGAGTCAAAAGATTTGATTAAGGATGTACCTGGTGAGCCCTAAGGCAATTTATAATTAAATTGGACTAAGTCTAAATCAATTATGAAAATTTTAGGGAGGTTATACCCGACTAATTAAGGATATAAAAGTACGGTAGTGAGCACATGAATTTAAAAAAATATATTTTTTCAATTTTGTTGGTGAATTTTGTTAAAACTTGACAATATAAGACGAAAAGTTAGAATGAAATTTTTCGATATCTCGAGAAATTTTCAAAATATCGAAAATTGAAATTTTATTTCATTATTTACCTTTCAATATTTCGAAAACTAAGGCAGATATCGAAAAATTCTTATTTTTCGTCTAAATTCATCAAGTTGTAACAAAATTCATCATCAAAGTTGAAAATAAGGTACAAATAATTTCAACCTTATTATTTTTAGTAATTAAATAATCATAAATCCGATTACTAGTGATGTTAGATCTACGAGTAATGTTATTTAAACTTAAATAATTAATTTACAGAATAAAATTTTTAATTTTTGTAGTGTCTGATCTACCTTAAGAGGTGGATCAAATTGTTTTTGGATTCAATAATCAGGATGAAAACTAAAACTTGCCATCAGAAAGTTATACAAAAAATAAAAACTAAATATAAAGTATTACATATACATTATATGTGTATTATTATTAAATAAATATATGTATTTCAGTTATATAATATTAAATAAAAGAGCCTTCGTTTTTTTATAAAATGAGGTCTCATCAACGAACATCGTCATCCAAGACATGAACAAACAACAAACAGCAAAGATACACAATACAACTTAAGACTCAAGAGTAAAGAGTGCCTTTAGTTTCTTGTTTTATGAGTGATATCACCAATTCTTTTCATTTAAATAGTTATAGTTCGTGTTTTAGCTTTTTACATTTGTCGCAAAAGTTAGGAGTACAAAATTTTTTCTTAAGAGAAATAATAACGATATAAGACAGTTTGCACCTAGTAATGAGCGAAGTGTTGGTTTTGGAAGGCAAGGCTGAAATACTCTTGCAAGTCTACAAAGCTCTTGAAACTGCAATGAACCTTACGATAGTTCTAATAAGAGACTGATCAATTTTATTATTGACATTACTAACTTCCCAATGTGTTTGTTACTAAAGTAAATCATTGAAAAATGGTGAAATATCGACGGCTATCGTTCCTCTCCATTTTTCATTCTTTCGACATTTGAAACCTTTCTTTCAATTTAAATTAAAACCGGAAAACAAATCCTTTGAATGAAAAATTTGATTTCTATTCGAATTCGAACCAAGGTTAAATCTCATTTTTCTTAATTAGCAAAATCAGTTTTACTAACCCCCCCCCCTTCTACAAATGGAAGATGAAAAGAAACATAGAAATTTCACTACATTAAGGTCTCAAGGTAAAATTTCTAAAGTAAGATGGATCGTGATGCGATTTTTTACATCAGGTTCTAGAAAGTATCAACTTTGTGAACATTGCAAATTATGGGGAGACAATTTTCCTCGTTTGTGCTTTAAAAAAATGCATTTTTTGTACATTTTTTGTACCTATAACATAATAAATAATGATTAGAAAATGAATTCAAATTTTATTTTAAACATTTTTTCGTAAACTATATAGTATGTATTATATGGCAATATCAGTTATGTATGTGTGGCATGTATGTATGAGTAATGTGACAGAGTAATCAACACAGTCTATACATGGTATTTCAACAATTAACTCAGTCAATTGTTTGTTTTCACTTGTTTGTGTTTTTCCTCTTCTATAAGTTTTTCATGTTTTCTGGGTTGATTCTACAACATGAACTATAAAATTATAATTTTTTAATGTTAGTACGTTTTTTTTCTCCATGAACCATACAATTTCTTTATAAAATAAGTTTTATGATCGAGATATTATGGAACTACTTTCTTAGTGCACCGGTTAATTTTGTGAGTACATACAATTTTTTCTCGTATTTATTTATTCAACAATACCTGTACTACACTTGTATATATTAAGTGTATATTTTCTGTACCTTATTAAATAATAATTTATAATATTATTTTGTGTAGTTTATTGTATCATTTTTTATATATTTTTTTAATAATAAAAAGAAATCACTGTTATATTAATTATTGTAATTACAGACTTCAATTGATATAAATAAAAATAATTATTTTATTTTATATTACTTTGTTGGGTCATGATCAAAATTAAATGTTATTATTCTCTTTTTTTTAAATAATTATTAATTTAATTTAATTTAAGGTGCTTTATTCCCAAAGTAATAATTTACGAGTTAAAATTGGAAAATTGATTTTTGAATCTTAAAAGTAGAGAATCGTTCAGGTGATACGAAACTGTTTCTTATAAAGTACAGAAGGGGGTATGATTTCATGACAAACACACTGAAGAAACTTAGTGAGTGGCTTCATTTCAATGTAACCAACAAAACATTGTAAATTGGGGCGTTAGCATAGTAAACCATATAGTCGTTAAACTAATATAGGTCTGAGAAAACGGCTCATGAAATATGTAGGCCAGTATGTACATTTATTTTTTTATGAATATAATAAGAGAGAATAATGGTGGCCTACAAAAATATTGGGCCGTTTGGTGTGACCTCCACCCCCAACATGTCGGAATAAACGGGGGTATGCAAAAAACCGGCTAATTTTTACACAATTGTTTAATAAATATAAGTAAAATTAAATGTACATACAGGCCTACATATTGCATGAGCCGTTTTCTCAGACCTACGTCAGTTTAACGACTATATGTTTTATTAATCTAACGCCCCAATTTCAAAAGTTTTCGTAAATAAAAATGTTAGGTTACAATGAAGCCACTCACGAAGTTTCGTGAGAGTGTTAGTCACGAAGTCATACCCCCCCCTCTGTAATGTAGACATTACTCTAATGAACGAAAATTAAAATATACTAGCTCGAACCGTGTGAAAATCCACTTCCGTTGTTATCGTTACCCGTGGCTATCCTGATACAAAAATATATAAAATCTTATCTTCAGAACAGCGTTATCTCGAAGCGAAAAGCCTAACTTTCACAAAATTGAAATAACCGCGTGATTATTTACCATAAATTTGAGTAATTTAAATGTCAGAAACATCTTTATCCAGAAATTAATTAAAAAATAACAAACATTTATCAATACTGTTGTAAAATGTATCAAGTCTAGCGCAAAACTTTAAATTAATGGTTCGGTTGGTTTACAGATATTAATTGTCATTTCATTTCATAATAATGAATGAAGATCCTCGATAAATTATTTGGTTTTTAAATTCATATTGACTTTCAGATTCTAATTCAATAGAAATTTTGGTTAGCTTTGATTCTAGAGATATTACTTAAAATTGTTTGAAATCGAAAACTATCAAAGCGCCTAGAAACATGCATAAAAATTAAGGAAGGATCTTTGGAAAGTACAGTTTCATGAACTAAGTGGAAACGAATTTATTGTTAGAAGAAGACAGATAAATCTGTATTCAGTTATTTTCTTACCAATAAAAACAAAGCGGTTTAAATTATCTTGTTAAAATATTGTCAAAAGGATTTGCATTATATGCGTGGTAGCAGTATATAAGCTTGTAGTGAAATAAGGTATAATTTTTGTCTAATGTACCAACTGTTTCTCATATAACATACTGTGTACGATCAATTGTTTAAAATTCTGCTACGGTAGTTATTTCTGTTCAACAATAAATTAACCTAACTTTGCATTATTATATCTCAACAATGAAACGGATAGCATGCGGGTCTTTAAAGTTGGTATTGCACATATTGCGAGTGGTATATAGAGGGGCTAAATGAGGTAAAAGTAGGTTCTCGAAATGAATCATTATCACGAGCGAAACCGTGGGTAAAGTTGTATTATATTCTTTATAAGTATAAAAATTTTTTAACCTACAGCTCATCTACGAGTAAAAAATTTTAACAAAATTTAAGTTATGGAATGCTAACCAAAATAACTAAAAATTATTGTCTGGATAAAAAAAATGCCAGGTGTTTATCTATAAACCACTGAACGAACAAATGCACTCCGTATATTATTTGGTTCATATTGCATCCTGTCAAAGAAAAAAAAACTAACATCCCCACCGCTGATATCTTAACGTTAAATTTATATAAAAATGTGTCTAAACCATGTACCATGGTACTGAATAAACCGTATCTATCTGTTTTTAAACCCAAAAATAAGTTTTAAATTGATTTCATAAGATCAGTTGAACAGATGTTTTTTTCAAAGATAATTTTATATATATTTTTGGTCCATTCATACTCAAATTCTTCCATCTGCTGTTTCTGATGTGTTTTTTGAAATTATAGACATTTTAAAAACCACCCTCAAATGTCTTCTGTGTATTGTTATAACTGTTTTCAAATGAGGGTATATACAGTGTCAGACTCTCAATACCTTTGCATTATTATTATTAATATTTATTGATTTTGGGTTGCACATTGCTTTGTTTTGAAAATAAACTTTTGAAAATAAGTTTAGGGAAAAATATGAATTGCAAATATTTAATTATGAAAAGGGATATTGTTTGTTTTTATGAAATTTGAGAGGTTTTGATCTTATTTTATACATCTGTTTAGGAGTTAATTACGTTTTTAGTTCAAGTAGTTTTATTTTCCAAGGATTTATACATGTACACTTTATTAACAATAAAAGAATTTGGTTAATAACTAACTAATCCAAAGAATCAATATTTTTCTTTATGACGTCATTCAAATCTCCTAAATTGGATTACTTTTACCACACACTTTCTTCCAATTTTCATAAACCAATTATATTATTCTAATTTGGGTAATATTTTTGGACTTGGGTTACATTTTACATATCCAATTGTTTACCATTTTGTTACTCAAATATTCTATTTCTTATCTAATATTTAAATTTTCGATTAATTTTAATTTATCGTTATTTTTTATATTCTAAATTTTTTTGGGTTAATTTTAATTTTGTTCGAATATTTCGATACGTTTCCTAACAAATGAATTTTTTCTCTATTAATTCAAAATTTATAAAAATAAAATGAATACCTCAGAGTTATTCACGTTATTCGATACGAAGATTAAGACTAAACTGTTTGTTTTTTAGAAAATTTTGTTTTTGGGATAGATGGATACTTATTGTCTGTACATTTTAAAACAAAACGTATCAAAGTTGTATTTCTTTAAATGGAGCACCTTGTATATTATTTTATTTTCAGGTTCTACGACCGAATTAAAAGTGAGTTTCATTTCAAGATTTACTTCACTTAAAAAAGTTTACTTCACAGTTTAGAAAAGTTGATGGTATTTGATAAAGAATTACATTTTGCTCTGTTGTTGACATAAAATACAGGCTGTTCTATTAAAGTTGAACAAGTTCTTACAGTTTAAAATTTGTAAATCTTTAGTCATCATTTTGAAACAACCTGTAATCGTCTCCAAGTTGACTTTGGTTTGAAAAACGGATATAAACTTTGAGAATACGTTAAAATTGTTACTACATTTTCAGAAAATTCAGATTATTTCAAAAATCATGAAGTTGGGGATAAGGCAAACCTTAATGAACCTCGCTTTTATTTTGATCTGTAAAATGTACAGCAAATAACATTTAACCTTCCATCTATCCCGGAAACAAATTTTTCTAAAAGCAAGCAATATAACCTGCATCTTTCATAAATTAAATTTTCGAATATTTACACACTCATACCTTAACATCTAACCTTAACATTACTACTTCTTTTATTCAATTCGAATGTTCAAATTGACTAAGAAAGCTGTCTTCACTTCATATTAAATTCAACAAAAAATACTATAATAGAAAAGATAGGTAATAAAAATACCTTAATTCGATTGTATTGTTTTTTATAAAATCAATAATTTTTTTTTAATTACACTGATTATTAATTAATTTCATTTTCATATTATCTTTTTATTTAAATCAATTATTTCCTTTAATAAAAAACTAGATGGAGGTACCTTGATATTCCAAGTTTATACACTACCTATTGTTTTCAATTAAAAACAATTAATAATTAATCTTGATATAATTAAAATATTCATATAAATATAAATGATAATTCTTATGGTAATGCTTAGATTTATTTAGATTCATATCTAAAACAACATTTTCTTAGAAATATAAATTAAATTAAATGACTCGACAAATAGAAATATAGAGTCCTACTCTTCTAATCTTAATAACAGATTATATTTTACATAAATATGTTATGTAACAAGGTGTTTGTAATAAATTTTTCTACAAATACTCTCTTTCCGCACCGTTATCCGTGCGACTAGTAACCAATTGCCCAAAATGTTCGTCAATTAATATTGAAACTTGATGGTATTGTCTATTGCGAACTCGGATGGTAAAAACGCACAATTCGTTCGTGTTTTTAAATTCACTTTTGTGTGCAATAAATAGACTTGTTGCACAATATACTATTGAATGAAAGACAAATTTCAAGGTGTTAATATGAAACACGATAGACATATTTAAGTATCATGTAGGTGCTAATTTCAAAGGTATTTGACTCAAGTATAACAATTAGTGCAGTAAATAAAGGAAGTTTGTATAAAAAAAAATTAACTTTTTATATTATTGCCAAGATCGCACACAATTTAATTATCAGTCTGCTGATTACCTAGGAAAATTACATAAAAATTTCTTTAAGGAGAAGTAAAGACAATCTCAGCTATTTTTAACCCCCGAACCTAAAAAAAGGGTGTTATAAGTTTGACTGCTATATGTGTGTATCTGTCTGTCTACCTGTGTGTCTGTCTATCTGGGGCATCGTAGAGCCTAAGCGTATGAACCGATTTGGATTTTTTTGTTTCGTTTGATAGATAATTTAATGGAGAGTGTTCTTACCTATGTTTCAAGTGGAACTTTAGGGTTCCGTACCTGGAAAAACTAAAAAATAGGCCATGATCCGTAAAATAAGTTCAGTTTGAGAAAGCTCTAAGGATAAAGGTAATTTGATAGAGAGTGTTAGATATTTGTTGTTTCAGTGTTGTTTGTGCTCATACATCCTTAATTAGTGGGGCACAAAGGTTTTTTTTTTCAATAATTTATTAAGGTTTTAACTAAATAGTGTTAATTTAAAGTGTTTTTCCACCGACTAGTTTTGGAGAAGAGTTTCCCATAAGACCAATATTAGATATGCCTACTTTTGAAGACATTTATTTATTTACAAAATCGGGCAACTACATCTAAAATTTTCAGAATTGATTTAGACTTAGTCCAACTTCATATAAAAAAAATCAAGCCTTTTATCCAAAAATGCCCTGGCACTCGTACATCTTTAATCGCAATTACCTCATAAATAGTGTGGTAAATTGCCTATAAATTTTAACATGGTATGTATTGTGCATTTAATTACTTATTTTCCAAGTGTTGTAAATCTCTTAATAAATTACAATCACCAAACAACTACCTTAAGTTTAACCTCTCACCTTAAATTTACAATTCATAGATATGCTCATATCAGAAATAATATATTATAACATTTTGTGTTTTTATCACAAAGTGCTCTATTTCGAAAAGACTACTACTATTTAAAATAAAGATGTGATATAATCTCTAATTTTTACGAGCACACCCTGTAATTAAATTAAACGTAATAGATAAAACTAATTTTTGTGTATATGATATGATATGCGTGATTAGGAACCATAAACAATAACTTGAAAAAATATTCTTGAAACCTATCACAAAAATTAATTTCATATAAAATGTATATTTAATTGATTTTTTTTTACCGTGTTCAGTGTTCATGTTGTGTTTTATTAAAATTTAATATTATTTGATTAGTTTTTTAGATACTTTATTTTATTAGAAAACATATTATTTTGACATGTTACGTAATTATGAATAATAATATTAAAGAAGTTTTATATTATTATTTATTAATTTTTAAATATTATTTGAGCTGTTGAAATGATTAATGATAAATTAATGAATTTATTTTATTTTATTATTTTATTTTTTATTGAAAATGTAAAATATGATGCAATTGTATACAGGGTTCATGAAATATCGAAGGTAGAACTGGAGTATTAACTAAAATGTCTTTGATATGAACATTTTCTTACTAGTATACTTTCTCAATGTAGATTTTTATCACAATCTTATATGTTATTACTCTAGCAAGTTTTTCTCTGTCCTACACTTATCGTCTTTATTTCATTATCAAATATACTCACTGTTTATAAATGTACTGCTCAGAAAAACACTCTATGCAAATAATTAAAACGAAAAAATATCATAAACTTAATTAAATTTTATAATAAGTTTATTAGGTAAACATGCTTTTTTTAATACATGTTCTCTTAATATTTATTTAAGAGCTTGATTGTGATTTTTTTCACCACTTTTCTACGAAATTTGTTGTTTGTTGTTGTTAACCCCGAGCACAGGATAGACACGGGTTACTGTAACTGCGGGTGCGGAATTCCGTACGGATTGAGCTAGTACATAAATATTACAATTATAATATAACGAAAAGATATGATAATTTCAACACCCTGTAAAAACTAATTTCTATACATCAAGGGTGCTAAAACTGAAAAATATATATCTTATGGAAAAGTGGTCCTTGACAAAGCTTAGTTCTCAGTTTTCGAAATATTTTTCTAAGAAATACGAAAAATATGATGCTTACTCAGGAATATTTGTATAAAAAAGTTTACTTCTACTAACTATGGATTTAACATTTACAAAACTTCATATTTATCATTTTCTAGACAAAATATCTCGCGAAGTAGAAGCTTTTGAACTTTGTGGCTATTTAGATTTATGTTCTACCCTTCAAGAACTATTATTTTTCAAATCTTCATAAATCCTAAATGAGTTTATAATAAACAGTAATACTTTTGTTAGAGCTGATTCCAACTTCAATAATTTTCAAAATCTCTGTATTAGTATTAAGTAATTTAACTGTTCAATTGTTTTTTAATTGTTTATATATTGCTTAAGAAAGAGACATATTCAGCAAAATCTATTCTGAGATTTAATTAAGAAATAATAAAATTAATTTAGCTTACAAATTAATACATATTATTTTAATTTATTTTAAAATAATGCTGTGAATTGAAATTAAAATTGTATATTAGGTAAATAAAGCTTACCGCTTTAATCAACAAATAATAAAGTAATCGAATTCTTTATTTTATGGAAACATAGATTAAACAAATATTTCCGACAAATTTTTTGATTAAAATCAAGCACAAGATATAACTATACATAGTATATAAGATAGTCGCAATCTGCATCTGTCTGTTTATACGGTAACTCTTTCTAAAACGCGGAATGGATTGTTAAACGATTTTCACCATCGTGAAGATAATTGCTTCAATTTTGTTAATTATATTTCAATTTAAAATTTCGAAAATTGTGTAAATAATAAATTTTTAATTTCTATTCATGCAATTACATGTAATTAAGTATCTTTATAAATAAAATTCGCCTCTTGGGATTGCGAAGATTTGGCAACTATACATCCATGATCATCAATATTTCGGTCGTCTATACATCTGCACGGAGCCAAACCGGGTCGCTAATATAGTTATATCTGTAATTTGAATTGGTTTCTAATCACTGACATGTTTTTAACTGACTTCAGACAAAAATTTTGTTATGTCCATTATAAATCATAAATATATTCACCGTTTATTTAGCCTTTAAGTTAAGAGTTTAAGCGGTAAAACATTCAAACAACTTCGGCTAAATGCAATAAAAGTTAAAAGCATTTCGTCTTTGAGCATTGAATATTATAAAATGTATTTAATGAATAATTGATTTTTGCAAGTAAAGGTAATTGAATAGAATTTTTTTTTTTTGTATTTATATAAATATTTTATAATAATATGCAAGTGGCTATAAGGTTTTTTTTTTATTTTGTTCGAACAGGAAATAATGTCTGACTACAACTTAACATACAGTGAAATAAAAATTATGGGATAGGTTTTACTTAAAACATTCACTGACTGTCTTTATGAATACGCAGAGACAATATTAATCGAACGTGAAGGAATGTTGAAATCTTGGACTTTTAAGTTCATAATCTTTGAAATGATAAATTCATTCAATGTTATCAATAATATTAAATTTATTTTCTCTTAATTCAAAAATTTAATCGAGAAATAATTAAATCTGTTTAGGATTTGATCTAGATTTGAATTTACGGCTTCGTTGAGTTGTTTAGTTAGATTACTATTACAATATCTTTTAGCTAGGTATTCGGGTGACTTTTTATCTAACCTTTGCAGGTAGCCATATAAAACCATAAAAACCATTGTTTAAGCGATATATAAAAAAAGTTGTTTAGCTCAAAGACTAAATATTTAATCGGCGTCCGATGGAATCAAACGAAAAATACGTTTTGTATAATCCAACCAAAATTTTTACACTTTTTGGAACTAAGTTCCTTATCGCACGATATTTGTTTGCTGGTTGGGAAAACCAAAAAAACTGCAACCGACACCAAAAACCTTCATCTAGGTTACCTAGAAATCTAAAACTTTTTCAATCGATTTAGGTTTCCATGAATTTTGAGAAAAATTAAAACTATTTTTATGACTGTCAATTTGTATTTTTTGTCGAAATTTTATGTTTTATCATTTAAAAAAATTGAGTTGTGGAAGTTATCAGAAGTTAAAGAAAACAGAGATAATTTAAATTAAGTACAATGCAATTTTTATGTTATGTCATAGTAAATATCCTCATCAAAACAAACGTAATGTACTCACATATTGGGTTGATTACTATATAAGAAGTATGTCTTTTTTAAACTAATACTATAATTATTTCATACAGTAAAAACTAAAAGTAGTTATAAAATTAAATTCTTTAAAGAATCAAACAAGTATTTGACTTCTAAAATTAATACCTTAAATTTTCAGAAAAATATTTTGTTAATAAAAAAGTAAGCGCTACATTTATAATGTACAAAGCTACGATAGGAATATAGTTCCTACCGAGTGTTCCACGACACTTCTCTATCTTTCTTTTTTTCTTTAAACTTTGTGCAAAATGCTTCAGCATGTTATACGAGTATGCGAGATATCAGTGTAAGAATCAAAATTAATGGGCCTTGTATGAAATTTAACTGCCCACTGATTCTTCCATTACGTTTTGTATTTTTATCGATCTTGCCTAGATCTCGACTCGTATAAAAACAAAATTGATAGCAAACAGTTCAGAAAATATCGGAGGCGAGGTGAGGTTGCAAATAAACTAGCCTAAATTTTTATGATTTTAACAACTTATTGCAAATGCTGGTAATTCTATACCTATTAGACTAGACTAGAATTAAACCAACAAATTTTTCTAGATCGATACGAGACCGCTTCAAATTTCGTTTCGCCTCGTTTCTACCTCTATAATTCCCGTTTGGAATTCTGTACCATTTAGAACTAACAAATAAAATGAATTCCATTCATTATAACTATTTATGTTCGTTTTCGGTGACTAAATTTGGTAAGTTTCTAAAAATAATGTGTTTACAATCAATATGAAGATAAAATTGTAGAGTTATAGACAATAAAAAGTAAATCGCGCTGAATTTATTTTCTAAACCATTTTAGAAGATTTATTACATTACTTTGTCGATCAACTTTAAGTATAATAACTCTAACATTTCTATTGGTCGATCGATATCTTATGTAGCTATAAGCTAAGCTAAGCTATGTAGCTTAGCGTATATGTTAAACTAAACACATAACATTCATTATACGACACAATCAAGCGACCTTGCAATGTTAACTAGATTTAAAGAACAACATAATAGTGAACGGAACGGTAAAGTGTAAAGACCTCTCTCTTCTTGTAAGTCTAGTTAGTCTAGAGTCAGCTGTAGTATAAGATAGTCATTTCAAAAAAATAATTTAAGAAACTGTGATAAAATTCTTACCTAACAACTTTTTCTTCCATGAAAATTTTCATAATCATGGACACAGTCAAATTGTTAATTGCGGGGAAAGTTTAAAATTATTGATGATTATTTATTAGGGAACGATATTAAAGTCAGAATATTAAAGAATGCAAAATTTAGTCTAGCCTAGCACCCTACGAAGCAGGGTCCGTCGTCAGACACCTCCAAAATTGTAATTTTTAAGGTCGGGAGATACAAGAAGTTTCCTGCGATTTCTTGTTCAAATTTGGAAGGGTGGCAACTCTATACTGCAGTGAAGATCATGTCGAACAATTTTTTAAAGTCGGAAAATTCTCTTTCAGCAGGAAATTTTGAATTACACATTTGATGACTTTCATTGAAAGGGATAGATATTTAAATAGAAAAACAAATAGAATGAAAAATGTAAAACTCCACAATACTCAAGGATTATAAATAAATATCCCTCAAATTATGGATATTTATTTATAACATGTCTATAAAAACATACTTTTATATTAGTGCACTATTTGTGACAACAGTGTAAAATACTAAGACATTCTATTTATACACATAATATACAAATTATACACACAAAGCTCTATAATTGTAAAATCATTTTTGAAACAAATGGTAAAAACCTTTTCGAAATATATAGAAAAGAGAAAAATTCACTGGTGATGAACAAAAAAAATTTTCAAAGTAGTACGAGCGCCAAAGCAATTTTGGACTTAAAGTTGAAATTATTTGTATCTTACTTTCCACTTTGATTGATCAATATTGTTATAACTTCATAAATGTAGACGAAAAATAAGGCATCTGTCTTGGTTTTCGAAATATCCACAACTAAAATTAAACAAAATTTTCAATTTTCGATATTTTAAAAATTACTCCAGATATCGAAAAATTTTACTATTACTTTTCGTTTTATTTTGTCAAGTTATAACATAATACACAATCAAAATTGAAAATATATATATTTTTAAATTTGTGTTCTCAATATCGTGCTCATACATTCTTAATTAAATTTAAAATAGATTCCTACTTTTATTTTTCTTATATTTCAATTTTATTCCTAAGAAAAGCTATTTCACGAGTGAACTACCTTATTTTATATACCTCCCGACTTTCAGGTTTATGTGACAATCCTACAGCAGCCTGTCAAAACAACCGATCTGAAATGTTTGTTAACAAATACTTAACATGACCCCAGACCTATTATAAATCTAGGTGTACTCCACTCCATCGACTCCACGGGTAACCTATAAGGTATTTTGTTTTGTATCCATTTATGGTTTTAAAAACTTAAATCAAACAACAATCGTTAATATAATAATAATAATAATGGCTTGTTTTGTAGCTAGCCAAGTTATTGCAATTGCAAATATTTTTACCATAAATTGAACAAATTGAATAATTGATTTTACAATTAGATTTTTGTAATGTTTGTTTTGTTTTCTATGTAGAAAAGAATTTATGTTTAGGTACAGTTTTGTAAAAAAATTATCAATAGAAGATGACAAAATATTTAATGTTGATTTTAAAATTTCTAGAGACCATAGATACTTATATTCCGATCAAAATATCTAATCTTATGTAATTATTGGAATATGAACAGCAAAGTTAATTCTATGAAACGGGGCACACAAATTTTGTATTGTTGGGATCTAAAATTAGATGCAGATAAAGCATCGAAGATCCATTGAGAAAAAAAAAACCAAGGAGAATAGAAGGCAATCAAAACGTAGGCAAAGGTTATGTAGGTCAAGAATGTTGTTATTGTTGAAATTTACATAATATGGAAAATCCACGGCCTCACGAAAGTTGAAGAAAATAAAGCTTTAGTAAATAATCCATACAAAATGCACATCTTTTATTATTTTCTTCCACCATTAAAAGCTTCAAATTAATTATTTTTTTAAATGATAAATATTGTGAAAATCACTTATGACGTCAAGAAGTCAATATGGTAGCCATAAGCAAGCTTAAATATTAAAAAGCTACAATGGTCTGTGAAATTAGATTATTACAAAAATAGCCTTTTTTGTAAGATTTCATCATGCATTTATGCATTTTAACAGTTATAAATGACTAAAGTTTCTTAATATACATCTATTTATTCAACGCCTATTGAAACCCAGACTATTATCGTAGATATTTTTCTTCTAAAACACCGGCTGTCGCAAAATGATTTTCCCAATAGAAATCCATATCAAATATTTCTCAAAATTTCTACATAATCATGAAACTCTTTAAAACTAAAAAAATTGTTTATGGTTAAAATCAACTTTCTACAATGCAAACAAATTCACGTAGTAGCTCCTCCTTTTTGTCGGTGGTTAAAAGTGGAATAATAGCGGTTATTATTTTATTTTATTTTTTTTTTTAGACATTTTTGCTTTTGTAGTGTTCTACTTCTATCAATAATGTTTAATATAGAAATTTTTGTTGACATTTACATTAAAAGTCTAACCATCTGACCATCTGTAATCGTAAAAAATAGACCCGAAAAAAAAAAGACCGAAAATTGTATAGACCCCGAATTTTGCTGTAATTACGAGTTATTTGGGTTGAGTTTGTCGACTATAGAGGTGTTGGTTGGGTTCGAAAGTCTTTAACTCTCGCGTTCAAAAATGAGACACTATTACAGAAATTTTTTCGGTCTTTTTTTCAGGTCTATTTTGTCCTAAATCTGAAGTTTAATGTGAGAAAAGGTAAGGTGAAGCTCTAACTGTCCACAAAACGACTAATCTGCGCTTTCTTTTATTGGCCATAACAATCGAATCAAAGGATAAAACTTTATAATTTCCTTGAAGAAATCTTTCTTCTCATCAATCAATCTGTAATATGAGATTATTAGACACGTTTGCTCTTGTAATTTATTAAAAATTTAATTCCCATACATTTGGCGAAACAGTAGCCACAATAAAAACATAAATTAACCATGAAGTTCAAACACACAAAAAAACTATTCGAAACCAGATACGTTAAAATATTAATTTACATTTGTTTAAAAACCCTTTTTTCATCATAAAAGAAATCAAAATTCAAAACGAGCCAGATTATTACTTCTTTTGGTAAAGATGTGAATATAATTATTATCAACGTAAAAAATATATTCATTCTAAAACTTGATGGTAAGCAGTGAACCAAAAGTTATTATAGAAAACTTCGCGTAGCTTACCACTTACAGACATGTTATAACTTGCATCATAAATAAGATGCTTGTTTGTGTTTGTAAACAAAGAATTTTAGCAAGTCTTAACTTGTTTGATTTAGTATTCACTTGGTCAATGTTAAGTTTAGAGACAAATATTATTGTATTCAAGAAAAAAGCAACCATTTTTTTTTATTATTCATTTGGTGTAGAACGAATTGAGATAAATTTTTCAATTTGTTCTAATTTAAATTTTTAATTTTATCGGTTATATTTTTTATTTGTGATAATAAACATTTGCGTTGTATGATTCATTCAAATTCAAGGGCATTCCGTTTGGTATAAATTGGGAAGTTTTGCCCTTTTGTGTTTGTTTTATTCAAAAAATTTCCTGGATTAACATAGTTTTTTAAAGCAATAAGAGCAGAAGGGCATCATATTTTCCAGCAAGTTTAATAATAATATCCAAAATGACTCAGATTTACACCTCTTTTTTTAATGACTCATTCCAATTTGAAAGAAAAAAATTATTGAAAACCGTTCTGGGAGATTTAGTTTTATTGCTTTTGAAAAACTATAAACTTGAGTGCAATTATTTATTCATAATATGCATAGACAATATGATTTTTATTGTCATAAATCAAATAGTGCGGCAGTTTAAACTCTTTTTTTTGCTATTACCATGAAATAAAGGGTTTAGAGTTCGTATTAACTGTTTAATTAAATTATTAATATTCATTTATTTTTGTTATTAACGATTAATATAAAAATATCTGTATTTAAACTGTTCCATATTTGGAATTAAATATGGCAAACTTGATTGATTTAGTGTTACTGTATGAGTCAAATATGAAGTTAACAACAAACACATATTAAATATACTTTAAGATAACAATTGAAAATTTGATTTAAGATAAATGAAATAAAACGAAAAAGTAACGAAAATTCACTTCATTTGACTATGAGGTATATCTTGTCTGAGAAATTGCCTGATCCATCTGAGAAACCCCTTTTCATACAGGATTTTGTTTGATTTTTTAGAAAGTATGTACTCAATCATCAAATTAACTCGATTATGTTCTATCAAAGTTTTCTGTTCTTAGTTTTATCAAAATTAGACACAAGCACTTTTTAGTAGTATTTTGTGTGTTATTGCCCAAAATCTACTTTTTATTTAACTCCATACAAGTAATATGTGTCTCTTACTATATCTCACATCTTTATCTACTTATGAGACAGTGTAAATAAATAAACGGTCAATGCCTTTCTTGTATTCAATACACACACATATTCATTATAAATTATGATGTAATTCTTAATTTTCAATAAAATTCTTCACCTATTTCACTTTCATACCATACATTCTATATACTTTTATCTCTTTTTCAAACATTTTTTTTCTTCTCTTTTGTAAAATATGATTCTATATAAGTATATTTTTAATATGTTCTTTTTGTATTGGTGTAGTCCACTCGGTGCAAGTAGAAAAAGATAGTTATAATTGCCGTGTAATTATATTCTCTTTTTTTACTTACATTGTCGGTGTAAATAGTGTGTGTATACACTAGGGTACAAAAAGAACATGTAATTGTTTAACAGCTTGGTCACTAGTTCGTGCCTCAGGCAAGGACATAAGCATGTTTTAACAAGTATACTACCATAAACCAAGTATGTTTTTTTATTGTGTTTATATATTGCTATCCTTCTAAAATAACCATATATCTGTCTTTATCAATACAAAATCAAACGGATATTGTTAATCGATACAATTATTATATTAATTTAAACTACGATTATTATGCGTTTAATAGTCGTTTAAAAAAAATCTATTTTTAAATTAAATGACTATTATTGTAATGACTATTGATTGGAGTTATGTAATCGATGAATGGGTCTAATAATAGACGGTAATTATCGAAAACTAATTGAATTAATTAAATGAAATTTAAAAAATTTATTCAAGAGCATGTGGGTTTTAATTAATATCGATTCAAGTGTAATTTATGGTATCGATTTAATGTCGATTAAAAAATTCTAAAAAAAGATAAACTAATTACTAAGGGTTAGTCTAGCCTAGTATTCATATAAGAATATTAGGATTTAGGTACTCGAAGATAATCGTGAACTTTCGAAGATATATTGTCACTCCTTTTCAAAAATAATAGAAAACAAAAAGGGCTTTGGAAGGGTATCTCGATAAAAATAGAAAATGTCGATAAAAATAGAAAATTGTCGATAAAAACAAAAAGGGTTTTGGCTTCTTCTCCCTTTTCAAGAACTTTGAATATTTTGATGACTCACTAATTTAAAAGAGCTCGAATCAACATCGTTTTAAACAATTATGATTTCACCTTATTTGGACCCGAAAAAATGAAAACTCGAAAAAAAAACTGAAATTCCTCAAAGGGTTTCTTTCCCTAAACGTATTTTTAAATCATTAATCTTGATTCCCGCCAAATATCAAGCGTTTTTTTTTTTTAAGAAACGGATAAAACCGGCTGAATGGAAATTTTTATAACTAAGACCTTCAAATATAATAAAATATTTACCAAATTGTTTACTTTGTACAATTATATAAATGGCAAAAATAATGTAACCGCGAAATATTATTAATTTTAACGGCTGGTTAGTATACTGACCTATCATTGATATCTCCATAGATATTTCATATTAAAAAGGTAAGTTTCAACATTTTTGAAGGTTAAATATGAAATATTTTATTGAGTTATTTCTTTCAACGGAAATTAAACTGACAATTATTTTTTTTAGTAACCAATATAATTATTATTAAGAGGCCTTTTTTATTAAAATGATTGAAAAAACAATTTTCTGTAACATTGTCAGTTCCATGAGTTTCAACCTTAAATGTCACCGAAATCTTTGAAACAAAATTTATTAAAATTGAGTACAATATAATTGCTTTGTCGTGTTTTAGTTATCGCGGCTGTGAATTAGTTTAATAAATCTGTTTCTTGATATAGGTATTTGATAAACGTGCATTAAGCAGTTTAGAAATTCTCATCTGTTACATAGTAATATAATTTCTTCGTCATATTTTAATTATCGTGACTGCGAATTAGCCTCAATAAATTTTTAACTTTATTTAATAAATTTCGATTTTTGCCCGAATTTCCTAAATCAATTTTTGATGATGACTTAATCGAAATTCGTATTTATATAATACGAAAATTGATCTGGGAAATTGGGGCAAAAATCGAAATTTATTTCAAAATATTCTAGAGATCTCATTTATTATCTTTGATAATTTGATGTAGGTATTTGATAAACATGCATTAAGTAATTTTGAGATTCTCAACTATTAGATAGTTTCTTCATATTGGTGGAAGCGCAATTAAGTACATTAAACATATCTACTTCTAACATAAATAAACTTTTTCTGCGCCTCCAATAGAATTATTTTACATAAATTACATTTGTCCGAATATGTTTATGTACAATGGTTCTCGAAAAATCGGAATGTCGCAGAGTCTGAATGTTACTGGTCTTCGCTTAGTTTAATTGCAGTTTTAAAGTGTAAAAAAAATTCTTCAAGAAAATTTGAATATTCTATTTTTACAAATCTTGTCACTGACGACACTTATACCGAAAATCGCGGGGTACTTCAAAAAGTAGAAAACTAATAGTTCGTTTTTCCTCATTTTAGTCAATTGTTGTCTATTATACATACAGCTCCTACCAGGACAGAAGTCTTTTCAAGTTTTTTTCTTAGTCAACTTCAATTGAAACCATCATTATTTTTAAACATATTTTTTGAGTTCATTAGCTGTCCGCAGATGGACATTGCACACAAAAATAACTTATGTAATAATTATTCAAGAATTTATGAAAGTTTAAATACCACATTTTTTTAAATGATAAGAAATATAATTTTATTTATTTTGGTATTTTTTTATAAAAATTTTTTTGTTTAATATCTATTTGTTTGAAATGCATATCTAATTAAAGAATTATTTATTTATTTTGGTTTAATTATTTATAATGGTATTTAAATACACTTTTCTTAAATGTATTTAAATTTTTTAAACAATTTTTTGTTTGTTTACTTCAAATATAAACATTTTTTAAATAATTTATAACTTATTTAATAATAATTTATCCAATAATTAACGTATTTATTATGTACTGAATTGTCATTTGTTTATGCATTGAAGTTGATTTATCCTATAAAAAATGACGTTATACACCGAAATGTATGTTTTTTCTCGATACAATGTCCGATTTTTTAAAGATTTTATCCCAAACCCTTTCTATTTTTGATGTATTTGAAACTATATTACATCGAGCAAGTATGAAATTAATTAAAGACCATTCATTAATTACGTAAGCATGATTTTGACGATTTTTGAACCCCCATCTTCATGTAAGTATATATAAGATTTCTCGAACTCCCCTTCCCTCTTATTAAGTAAGATTCAGTCTCGTTTTGCCGAATAATAAAACATTGTTAGAAAAGGATCAATTACACTAGAATTCACAGTTTGAAATAAATTAAATATTTTATTCTTTAGGAGTTCTTCAGCACAATTTAAATTTCAACTCATAAAATCTTACGTAAGAATGGGTTTAACTCCCCCCTCCTTCCACCTAAGCACATGAATAGATTTTTAAATCCCCCCTTCCCCCAAAATGCTTATGTAATTAATGAATGGCCTCTTGTGTAATGAAGACGTAACCTTTCCTACAAAATGTTAACAAGATAACACATTTTAAGATAACACATTCCTTTTAAAATTTGACTTGACCGGTTTTTTTTGTACAATAAAATATGAATTCGAAAAAGACAAAAATTACGTGTGTTTTGTTTGAAACGGAAGTGTTGTATCAGGTTTTGTAAGTGTTTCATGAAAATGTATATATGATTCTAAGTAAAATCCTCATTTTTTAGAAATAATATGTTGGTTTTTTTACGAAAGGCATCATGAGAAGAAATAATTTTAACTCTATCTTCAAAAATTCTTTTTCATTACTTTTATAACCACGATGTCGAATGGATTTTCGTAATGAAGCTTCTGAATACCTTATTTATTAAATTTTGTTATATGAATAATGTAAAATAATACTAATTATATTTTCGTTTGTTCTAGGTATGTTCTTTTGTTTTAAGTTTCCTGCGTGTATTCCTAGGTAAGTCCTACGTAATAACGACCATTATATACCATACGTAATTAGACTGAGATGGAAAGATCGCAGATGTCAGAAAACTCATACTATTTACTACGTTAAATTTGACGAAACATGATTCGATCTTCAATTGATCTCGGTCTTAGACATAACTTTATCTTAAACTTTGAAACAATAGACCTAATTTTCAGCTATGTTATTTTGTTCTGAATATGAATTTACGTGACCAGAATACTAAATAAGCTTATTGTAAAAAACCACAAATAAAAATATTATTTTTTGAATCGAAATTTAATTTCAAATAATAAACAAATGTATATTGATGTAATAAAATTGTCTATTTGCTGTCTTTATTATCGACTTGAGTATCATATTTAAATATCTTATTTATTTATTTATTTTTTTTTTTTAAATTGAATATTTAATATTTTTGAAAGGTGTACAAAACTCTAACGAATAAATTCCAATCAATTGAATCATCACAAAAAAAAAGTTCAATTGTGTGATGCAATTGATTTGAATCATCATTACTTTTGGAAATAGCTTTAAGATTAAGAGATAATCCATGTTTGCTTTAAATTTTATATTACAAAAAACCTCAAAATTATACCATAATTTAATTTAACAGTACAAATTATCTATATTCTTTCAAGGAGGGATATTATCTTTTTGTATCATGCTTGTGTGTTATTAGACAGGAACTGAGAAGTAATAATGCCTAGTTTAATATTGACAAAAATGTGAAGTAGTTTTTGAGTAAATGGCGTGGATTAAATCTAACTTCGAAGATCTTATACTAATATTTTTAGTAAGCTTCACAATATATTCTGTTATGTCCTCATTTCAACGTCTTTATCATTTGCAAGCCTTATACCTGTCGTTTTCTGTTATCCGTTGTAACTTACATTTAGCCATATTCGCACAGGCGACTCAATATTTACGAAATACCATAAAGACAATGAATGAATTTATTATTATACATTTTCAAAAAAAAAAATTATAAAATTAAATTTTTTTCAATCGGTAGTTAGATAACTCATGCTTGCTTCATTCGAAATTAATAACCCAAAAAGATTTCTTTAGCACCTACATAAGTTTATCTTGAATTTGAAAAACGGGAATTAGCAAAATATTCACTTTTGTACTTTTGGTGAAGGTGAAATGAAAAACTCTGATTTTTGCCAAATATTGCTATTTTTGCTAATTAAAAAATAAGTTGTAATTGAAAAAAAATCCTTCATCCTTCAAATCCTTCAGATACTAGTATTTAGGATGTAAATGAAGTGTGCAAAGTTTAGGCGAAATCGGTCCGAAAGTTTTTGAGAATTTTGACTACCGAAAAAATGTGATTAAATTTTGATACGTTAATAAAATAGAGAAGGAAATACATGTTTATAACTGGTAAAGTTTTGCTTCTAATGATTTCAAATTTTCCGATAATATTTTTAATAAGTTAAACTATCAGAAAAAAAAAAATCGATTCCAGATCCTTGCCCCCCCCCCCTTAACGAAAGTTTTAAAAACACAGCCATTATCTGAATGGAATAAAAAATAAAAATACCTTTAGTCCACAAATGCTCCAAATTATACAAAACATTTAAAAGTCTTACAAATAATAATTACAGATAATAGGTAAACATTTAGTATGCACATTCATCGATACTCGATAGGTATTACAGTGCACCATGCACCGACCATTATTTCTTTGTTCAGGTATCTAATTTAATAAATATGTGTGATATTATATAAATACCTTCCCACGCTTACTTGTATGGTGTTCTCCACCTTATAAGAATATATCATACAGTCATACACTGCTTTAGATTGGTCTAGAGCCACGCGTAGTATATCACAAGCATATATACTGATAGCTGAAGGCTCTTGCCAAGATAATGTCGAGCAAAATTCTTCCTCTACAAAAACTTCTTATTCAGGGCACTCATATAATTTTCAATTATGTGTGAAGCGTAATATTGGTGAATATCTATTGAATATTGTTGGGATATGATGTGGAAATTTGAATTAAAACAAATGTTAACTTCATTTTAAAATAAATGATTTAATTAAATACGAGAGATCTAAGCTTACAAAATTTCCTCAAAAGAATAAGTGTATGAACTGATATTGGGGGCTGAATTCAATACTCATCTATATAAGCAGCGAAGGCCTTTTTATACTATGTATATATGAAACATACATAGTATATTAAGTTTAGTCCCAAGTTTGTAACGCTTAAAAATATTGATAAACGAAAAAAATTTGATATAGGTGTTCATAAAATCAACTAATTAGTCCATTTCCGGTTGTCCGTCCGCCCGTCCGTCTGTGAACACGATAACTCAAAACGAAAAAAGATATCAAGTTGAAATTTTTACATCACACTCAGGGCATAAAAAGTGAGGTCGAGTTTGTAAATGAGCAACATAGGTCAATTTATAAGCTGTTAAACTTCACGTCTATTTTCATACAACCATTGTGCTACGGCAAAGCATGGCAGGGTACAGTTATAACTCAATTTTTGATCATTTATTACAAATTTTGAGCAAAGATCATGAATATTCATTAACGCTTGAAACTTAACTTAACCCATCACCCGACAGATCCAAAATTACAGTTTTTAAAGTGTTGAAAAAGACGACCAATTATATCCAGACAAATTTAGTTCTTAGTTTCTTTAATTTTGTCGCACAATAGAAATTTTCTTGATCTCGTGAAAAATAAATTTCCGTCTATGCAAGTTTTTGTTGTATAAAAAGTTGTTAAGCATGACCTTTATAATTTTCTATCCGTTGTTAAATGACGTGTTAACTACAACACAAGATCCTGGACCTAAAACTTGTTCATTCTTGTTTAAATGTAAACATTTGGTCTACATTTACATTATATAGTGGACTGGACTTCTATATATTTTTAAATAATCACATCACTTTTAGAAGCAATTTAATATATTCTTAAATTATACAGGTTTTTTAAAAACGTAATTAGAGGTATATTATTTTAACTTTTTATTTTGCTGGATTTTATACTCAATGGAGAAGAATTCTTTCTTGAGGCTTTTTTACACTAATTTAGATTATTTTTTGCAGAATTTTTGTGTGTAGTAATTTTCGAATTTTTTGTGTTTAAGAATGTACCAGTAAAGTAGTTTCAAAAATTACATATTTAAATAAATTAACGCTTAATTTTAAAACGTAGGTAAAGGTGATTTTTTTAGAGATTTGCATCTTTTGAGTTGGCAACACCACTCTTTTGTTTGACAACATACTACAGACAGTTGCTTTGGATTTAGTTTAGTTTGTTAGTTCATAATGAATAAACGCCAGAGCAACGTTTGCATATTCTTAAATTTTTTTATCAAAATAATGGTTCTTCTGTTCGGCCACATGAACGAAATCATTATTCAAGCATTAATGGCATAAAATTATCTTTCCAATAAAGCCAATTTCATTGATTTTTTAAGTTTAATGTTGTGAAACTCTAAAAAAACATCCTGTGTATAGGATGTTCCTTAATAGCCGCATTCGTTTAATACTGTGATAAAGAGAATAAATTGAACTATTCAAGAAAGTAAATTGAACTTTTTCTTCATTCCTTTATATTTTTCTCAATTATTATTATTAAGGCGTTTTTTCTTAAAAATAAATTGTAATTTATACATATCGCAAAAAAAATTTGGCTAATTTATTCAAAAAATTTGTAGAGAGGAGCTGCGATAGCTAAGCGAATTCCTTCAGAGATTAAAAAATAACACATTTTTCTTAAAATCGAATATGGCATTTTTTCGTGCAAAAGTTTTTATTTCGAAAATTAAGCGTCTAAAGAAAAAATTAAAAATTATTTCGAAAAAAATTGAAAATTTTGTACTGTGCGCAATTAGTATCTAAATATATTCGACTTCCTGCAGAGATTCGATCGGAGCCTTTCATGTTCGTCGTTATAATCGATTTTGATGGTACCTTCATGAATAAAATTGATTTTGCTTTTTTAAACAAAAAACTTACCAAATTTGTGATAAATTTAACGTATCATATCAAATAACTTAAAATTCTACTATTTGTAATATAATGACGTCACAAAGCATACAAAAATTGATTATGAGTAAAGATGACCTAATTTTAATAAATCAAATTTGTATATGTACTAAATTTCGGATCTAGTTTTTAAATTTAAAAACTACTTACAATTTCTGATTGATAATTGATTGTCATTTCTGTTTTTGTTTAATCCTTATAAAAACCTATTTGAGTATAAAGCTGGCCTTATATAAATGCAAATAAACGTCATTATATCCTTGATTTAATATATTTATTATAAACGTAATAATAAGTCATTTATTAAAAATAACTTGATTGTTTTAAATAAATACAAACTAATTAAAATCCGTTACTGTTTATAGATAGTCGTCATACTAAATAGTATTAAGAAATCAAAATAAATATTTTTATATTAAATTACAAACAATTATTTATAACTAAATAAGAAATAAATTATTTTATACAATAGTATATGAATTTCATAATAAAAATAAATATAACACAGACTTCCATTTTTGTAATAACAATCATAAAATATTTATAAAAAGGTAACAAAAATGTTATTTGTATTTGTATTTCAAATGTGTACACCTGTCTGATATAAATATAATAACAAAGAGAAAATTATTTTAAACCAATAATTTTAATATACTCAAAAGTTTTGAATTGTATTGAAGTTGGAATTTTGGAATCCGGTTCAATCTCTCAAAAATGCAGGCTTCCATTTTATTGGACTAAGCCTTTTATATCAGTTTCTCGATGAGCCATCACAATGTTTGTACATAATGTCAATAATAATTAAGGTGCTCAGTTTTTTTTTTTTTTTTTTGAGATAATTATTCAAACACACCTTAACCAAGGCCTATAATTAAGAGAAATGATTTTGATTGGATTTTTCTAATAATCAAACAATATTATCTAGAAAGGTGATTATAAACAAAGTAGTAAGTACCTACATAGAAAAAGTATAATTATTTTTACGTTTAAACACACCAAGTAATTACTAGAAAAATATAAAATAAATATTTATAAAAAAAACTCTTTTTAAAATCTCATTAATTATCAACAAGTTATCAGACAGTTAGTTATATAACAACCACATACTGTATTTTTATATTATAAAAGATCTTGGAGACATAACACTGTGTGTACTTCATCATAACAAATCTAAATCTATGAACTTAACACTCGAAATGTTTTGAGTACGATGAATAGGCTCCAATTTTCCTTGGAATAATGTTTTAGTAAATAGACTAAAATAAAGTTTTTCTTATTTCTTATTACTGCCCTTAATAATTAATTTCTATGTGGATTTCCTTTGAATAGTTGTATGAACTTAAGGTAGTTCACTTATATGTAAGTGCACTATTTGTAGCAACAATCTACAATAACTAAGACATTGATCTATACTCAAAACTAATAAATCTATACATATACTCAAAACACACACGCAACTGAAAATTTTTAAGTTATTTTTCTTTCTTATCTTTTCAAAAAATCGAACAAGAATTGTTTTCTTGATACCAAAAAATTTGTCATAAATTAGTTAGTGTAGGATGGCAATGCAGGTTTTACTCCTGGAAAGACACGTCAATTTTTTGTTGCGGAAAAAAAGGATTCAAGGTTACTCAAACAAATGCAACCAAGCAACCGAAAACAGTGAGTCTGAGCGGAAATTTTTATCTGCCAGAAGTTAAAAGTATTAACTTAAAAGTACTTTTATTATTATTAATAAATTAAGACCACGAAGGCAGACTTAGATTTGGCCTAGATTTTAATAGGTCCTGGCTGTTAAAGTCGCTATGTAAACTACTTAACTTCTTTCTTTCTTTTCATATTCATATCTTCTCGAAAGCGGGTTTTTGGATTTTTTTAATCATACTTATTTTATTTTGGCTTAGGGTTGCAAGATGAAACAGATTTTACAATACAACATCTTTAGAAAATTGTCATTTGGACAGGTGCTAAGTTTTTAAGGCCATTAAATCCAAGCTACATGATACAAATAATAAAAATAATATAAAAATCTTATTATTTACAATTTTCAAGAAAATGTTTAATTTACTTTGTTGTTTATATATATATTTTTTTTTTTTATAGAAATTAAAATCTTTTTTATTATTATTTTTGTTGTTTTCATTTAATTCATAGAATCTTATTAAACTCAAAGCTGAACGTACCAAGCATGTTAAAAATATATGATTATATAATAATTATACAACAAATAATAGAAAGGAAAAAACCATATAAGTAATTGACACGTGCCTAAGAGCCTAACAATTATCTATTATTGTCTAATTTTTTAGAAAATGACCATCAGCACCTTGGTACTTGTACCTACGAGGAGATAAACAATGTTATTTTATTACCTTCTTTTGTTTAGAAAAACAACAAGCAACACAAGTTAACAATAAATTAATTAATTGAATTGAGATTAAGAAATATATATTTTTTATATTTATTAAGACGAAAACAAAAACATTATTTTTTTTATTGTTATAAAAATATTGACTTGTGTTAGCAATGGTTATCACGTAATGTGTTTAGAAAAAAAAATGGCCATATTGAAATTTTGAAAACGTATTACATGTAGAAATAAAACAATTATTATTTGGTTTTTAATGATTTGTTTATAAAAAAAAAACAACATCATATCCGGTCCGAAGCGTACACGAAATCAGTATATTAAAGTATAAAAATAGATTATAAAGAAGTAATTATCTGATCTGCCATTCTTGATTATAAAATTAATTATACTAATTTTACAATTGAGCAGCTGTGTTATTTGCCCGAGCTCTTTTTGCATCGATTGAAAATATAAATTTCCTCAAAATATATTTTGCATTTTACCCCTTTATTTCCATCTTTATTCTCAATTTCAGTGTTTTAACTGCGATGTATCAGAAAAATAAAAATATTTTTGAAGTGAAAAGTTCAAAAATATGTAACCGCGTAGAGCAATTTTATTTTATTAATTTTTTAGTAACGAGTATGGAGGGTAGAGGCAAGATGGATAATATTAGTGTATTAAAAAGTGTCCGCCGAAAAACATTAAATAAGGATGGAGCTTGTTGATTATTCACGACCAATCACTGAAGTTAAGCAACCATGAACACAGTCAGCACTTGGGTGGGAGATCGTGAAAAACAAAAAAGTGATAATAATAAATAAGTGAATAAACAAAGTAAATATTCATTAAGTTGAAAACATTGCACTCTGTGTCTAGAACTCGAATAGCCTAATTGGTAGGGCGCTTAACATGAATCCAAGAAGTCCGAGTTCGAGTCCTGGTTCGAGTGCATTTGTTTCATTTTCAATCAGAGTTTTCACTTCTATTTTTCGATTCCAAAAAAGGTTGGAAAAATTATTAATTATAAATTATAAATTAAAATTAGTTTGCAGTAATATTTCTGCACATTCCATTAAAAAATTGCGAAATTTGAAAAAAATATTTTTTTAAATAAGGTTGCATGTTTTGTATTACAAAATATTCATACTAATTTAACAATAATGAAGACTTGGTGATGCCTCATAAAAATTTACAAAAAAACATTCTTTTATTGAAAACAAAACAAATAATTTTTTTGCACTTACATAAGGATGCTACCTAATAACATTACAACGAACGTAATTGAAAAAGAATTAATAATAATGTAAATTACATTATTACAGGTATATCTGTAATTAATTTACAATTGATTTGCACGAATATTAGTAGTAATAGACATCTGGGAAAAAAATTTTTTTTGAAAAAATATACATTTTTATGAAGGTATAATTGAAATTCTATTTATTTTATGTAGGTACAAAAAAAAAAAACGTGTGTAATTTTTATTTATATTAATAGAAAGTATTGATAATTATATATAATTATTTAATATAAATTAATTAAAATATTTTTTGAATTTGTTTAATATGTTTTTTGCATATTTAAATTAAATTAAATTATTCATTTATTATCTTGTCAAATTTTCGGTGTATAAAATTTGTAAATAAACAAGTGAAAACAAACAATTGACTGGTTTAATTGTTCCAATACCATATTTAGACAGTGTTGATTAGACAATCGTATGATATTTTACGATTTTTTATGGTGGTGGTTTGGACCCCTATTGGAAGAGTTCGAAAAAATCGGGAATTTTTTTCGTTTCCGATTTGAGTGAAAATCATCTTCTCAGGTCATTTTGACCTAAAATTAACGAAAATTATATTCATTTTAACGCCTGACCAATGGGTGAACAGTGATATAAGCGAAAAAAATTTTCAAACAAAAGTTGTTAAATTTTTTTAACAATCATGTTTTACAATTAAGCATTAATTCTATCTCTAATGATTTAGGGTGCGTTGAATAAACTTTAAAAAGTGACATAGATAATACGATAATTAAATACAACGATAAAGACTCTTTTATTTCTAAGTGCTCTGTCATATAAAGATAAATTTATAAATTGACTTGGTTAATTATCTTGGCAAATTAGGCCTCAGACCGAAATTTATATTGCAACTAAAAAAACAAATGCAGTTTTGCTTTAAGAAAAAAAATGATTTCATGATAAAAATTTTTCTTGAATCAAGAATATTTTTGCGTTTTGTAAGAAAGAAAAGCATATTCTTGGATCGGTAAGAAATTAATTTTTTTCTTCTCGAGATATCTTTTTCAATAAAATTGTTGACTTATTATATTATATTAAAATTAAAAAGAAAATCATTGTTTCTGTGTAGTTTTTAATAATAATTTCTTTTTCCAATTTTTTGCAATTCGGTTGTTTTAAAGCAACCTTGATTTATAAAAATAGGTCTTATCTTATCAAAATAATGTATTTTTTTATGTAAAAAATGCAATTAAAACAAAAAAAATACTTAAAAAAATTTACTTAATCCATCTTAATTGTGCTAAATTTTATGTCTAAAAATAGCTAATTTTTAATTTTAAATAAACGGTGTATTTTTTGCTGTTGTTCTCCAGTTCTCGTATAGATACTCGATTTAAAAATAAAGTTAAGTAAATATTCATATGATGTAGCTAAGTAATAATATTTTTTTTCTCTTATATGACTGATGAATAACAAATTTTAAGTACAGTTATAAGATTGTATGAATTTTTATTGAAATGAATTTGAAAAAAAAAAATTATATATAAATAAATATGCTCTCATCGTTTAAGAATGAATGTCCTAAAATAGATTCTTCGAGTTAGTAAATCCTAACAACTAGCATAAAATAGATCCTCTTAATTAAATTCAAAAATATGTCAAATTTTAATAAAAAATACATTTTAAGGGATAAGCTTTTATAACACAGGTTATACAGAAGCTAATTACTTTTGACCATAATGCACTAAATTACAGAAGTTATTTTTTTATTTAAATAGGTTCAGTGTCACGTACTGAATGTAAATGCACAAAATACTTACAAAAATAGGCGGAGGAAGTGCCTCCATTTTAAGGAAAACAGTTTTAGGCTATATTTTCATAACCGTGCACTTTAGACCAAAAATGGTAATAATTTTTATTGTAGATAATTAAATTTCTCTTGTCTTTTTTGTTAAAAAAATTTTTTTTTATCACTAACCGTTTATGATATACGACTATAACGATTTACTTTTTGACTATTTGACCGATATCTCTTCTAATATTTGTTTAAACAAGAAAATGATAATAACTTAACTTTTAAATCTACAAAGTTCCTAAAACTTTTACTCTTAACGGTTCTCCTTAAAATTAAAATTTATGAAGTTATAACGCGTTTAATGTCGTAACCACCGGGTGCCAGATTAATAAAAAAGAAGTATACATAGTGTAATGATAAAAATTCAATAAATATATGAAAAATGTTAATGTTAGTGACATAATTAGCAATAAATAATTTGCCTTCTTACCTGCAAAAGCAGTGATCACCCCTTAAAAAAAATTAACCAAAAAGATAGGAAATTTAATTATCTACAAAAAAGGTTTTTACCATTTTTGGCTTAAAGTGCATGCTTACGGGGTTATAGGCCATAACGGATTTTCTCAAAATGGCTGCACTTCTCCCCTTCAAATTTGTAAGGATTTTGTGTATGTACATTCAGAATGTGATGATAAACCACGAACTAAAAAAAGGGGGTGTTATAAGTTTAACCGCTATGTGTGTGTGTCTGTCTGTGTATCTGTGGCATCGTAACGCCTAAACGGATGAACCTATTTTGATTTTTTTTTTGGTTTTCTTTTAAAGGTAATTTAGGAGAGGTAATTTTAAACTAAAAATTGGCGACGATCTTCCAAATCTTCTCTGTTTGGAAACGGCTGGCTTTAAGGAAAAAGGCAATTTAACGGAGAGTGTTCTTCAGATGTGTTTCAAATGAGATTTTAGGATTCCCTAGCCGAAAAATTTGTCGGGGGTTTTTTAACTTGTTAGAAAAAAATAACTCCTGTAAATAAGTGCAACTTGCACTGTGCAAGAAAAACTTCTCAATTATCTGTAGCTGTAATGCAATATTGAACGCGTAATAGCTACAATATTGCTTCAATAAGATATTAATATTAATATTTAAATTTTTCAATTAAGTTCAACCCAAATAATTGAAATTTGGAAGTTAGACATACAAAATTTTCTAAAAAAGTAGAAATTAATATTCGTTTTTTTTTATACGTAATAAATTTCTATTAATTGATTAAAAGATAATTAAATTATTATTAGACTGTGTAAAAATAATTATTAAAAAAAATAAATTTGTAAACAAATTCATAAAATAATTGCATCATAGTTTTGATCGGTAAGTAAGTAAACTTTATAATATGTAACTACTCATAACTGTAATTCAAATATATATTCACGGAAATTAGAAATTATTTTTCATTTTACATAAGTCAGTACTTAATATTTTATAATATGCGTATGAAATTACAATTTATAGCTGTTATCCTGACAATTATTTTATATTAAATTTATTTTAAGTAATTTATTATTAATTATATAATAAATATTTAAATAAATAAAGTTTTGTTGAATGCTTGTCAGTAGTTATTTCAATTTAGAATTCGATTCCCTTGTCATATTAACAATAAGAAGTATTTATTTTTAATCAAATCAATACAGGTATTTGTATTTGAAATATGCCTTTTTTTATCACTTTTATCCATAAATATCTCTTACAAATAGACAAGATTTTCGCATTTTTTGGGTTGAAGTTATTTTTATTCAAATCGATTACAAAAAAATTTTTCCGATTTTTGCAATTTTTAAATCACAAAAACTTCTTTTGGAATATGATAAAAAGTAACTTTGACCCAATAAATAATAAATCAGGTTAATTTAACGATTTTTGAGATAGCATCTACAGCTATGTTCGAAAACCTTTCACTTCTGGGCGATTTTGGAGATATATGGAAAAATACTAACCGGCAATCGAGCTGAAATTATATATGTTTTGGGTAAAATTACTTTAAATAATCCACAGATGCGAGATCTGATTGGTTTTACAATTGAATGACAAGTTTCTGAGCTGACGATGTTGCTCCGGGAAGTCACCTCTTCTAAATGACTAGTCGATATTTCAAAAATTACTTGTTCAATCACCGAAAGATTCAATTTTTGTAAGTTTTGGGTCAAAATCACTATAGAAAATGATATTTATCCAAACCGCAGACAAAAAATTTTCCCAATTTGATTCAATTTCGTTAAAAATTTAAGAAAATCGGCAAACAAAATGTATTTCGGAATTTGATGAAATTTATTTTTAAAAGTAATTTTGACTCAAAAAATATAAAAATCGTATGAATATGTATCATTTAAAATCGTGAGCGAAAAGCTAGGAATTTCGGAGCGTTTTTAGAGATGGAAAATTATTTTAACACTCAAAAGAACTGAATTTAATATTTTTTTTGTTTTATTTATCCTTCATAATTCAAAGACAAGCAAATTTGATTAATTTTACAATTGAACAACAAGACAGTTTTTGTCTGTAGATATGTTGGTTGTATATGATTTTGGCCGAAATCTCAGAAACTGCTTGTCCAATCGTTGAATGAATGTGATTTTTAATTTTTTTGGGTCTAAGTTTTTTTAGTAAATGGTATTTAATCAAATCGGAGACAAAGAAAATTTTCTCGATTTTAATCAATTTTCTTAAGAGATACCCTCTTTGGGAAAATCGACAAAATCACCAAAAAAATTTAGGAATTTGATGAAATCTGGTTCATAGTCTATCTCAAAAAATTCATGCAATTAAATTGCAAATTTCTTATTTTACGATCGAAGAAATTTCTATCGTCCTGTGTATACGTATTTGGGTCTCACCTCGGAAACTACACTTACCTATATCGTACAATCTTACCTAAATCGTACAATCCGATTTTTGTATTTTTTACGATAAAAATACAACGATAAAATTAAATAAGCAACCTAGTTTCAAAACCAATTTTTACAATTTCCCTGCGTTAACAATACACATTATGACCTGCTATGATAAAAAAGATACTTGTATCTCTTACAATTGTGTATCAACGTATGCACCCTTCTGTACTAAAATCCATTCAAAATATAAATGAATCAACTCATTAATTAAAACAAGCGAAAAAGTTCGTTTTCATTTCTATTTAAAAAAGAAAGAAACGACCTTCTGATTTAATAACAAATTCAAAACACCCACATAATATTTTAAGTAACATTATTGACCAAGTGTAATTAACTTAAGCAATTTAGATGATGATGGTCCAGTCGTGCTGGCTATGGACAGACAAACAGACGGACAATTTACCAGCAGATTTTTAAACCGTTGATGTAACAAAGACAGAAGATCGTTTTTAGAGAAAGATTATTTTATAAATGTACACAAAACAAGTTTTTATTGAGTCCAATATTACTTGACTGTTGTATGTATACTTACATCTAAGTGGGGGAATCGAACAGCTGTTTTGAAAAAGAAATACCATAGCAGAAATAATATAACACAATCAGTTTGGGTATTTCAATTTTAAACATAGATCCATAAACAACAATAACAAAAAAAACTCAACAATAAGTGAAAATTATTTTTAGTGTTATTTTGTTTTGAAGTGTTGCAATAGTGTGCCTTTGTGTGATTTTGAATAGTTTTCAAAATGGTGCGAAGTTTATCACAGTGGACAAAAACATTAAGTTTTCCGGCAAGGATTTCCCCGAATAAAACGTCTAAGGAGAGTGTAATTAATGTACATCAGATTACACCACCGAATTCAGGATCACCTACGTCACTTTCACCAGCATGTAGTGATAATAATAAAATTAATTCGTTAATGAATAATAATTGTTCACCAAGTATTTCTGAAGTTAGTCAAGTAAGTTCATTTTATTTTGAGTTGTAACTGTAAAAAATTTAATAAAACCACAAAATTGTGGCTATAAAATTAATTTTATTTTAAGATGAATTTCCTTAAATTTGGTTTGAAAGTTAATAAATAACATTGAAATAATTTGAAAAGTATTTCAAGTGCTATGAAGCATTCATCAGTTTTTTATTCATAATGCATCACCGCAAAATATCTTGAACAGTTAGTTAGAAAATCAGCAATTTTCTTTAAATTTCATTCTAAATTCTTGAATATAACGATTTTTCACATTCCACCAAAAAACGGCAAATTTTGATAATTAATCAATTTATTAAATTAGTGGAACCTGTTGAAGAAATGTTTATTTATTTCTTAAATCCGTCAAATTACCAAATCAGGAACTAACAAATAATGTGTCTTTCCTGCACCCCCATTAAATTTCGAATTTGTATTTTGCATTGTATGTTCGAATTCCGTTACTTCAGGTAAATGCTACCTCAATATTGGAATGTAAATATGGTACTTAGATGAAAAATGAGTCTTAAAATTAGTTTGCAATGTTACTAACAATTTAGTTAATAAAACCGTCTTGACAAAATCGAAATTAAGGAATAACATTTGTTCTCGAAAAAACGGTTGACATTGTTTATGTTTATGTAAAATAAAAAATAATTTGTAAATCAAGATCAGAAATTAAATTAATTTTGTCTAATTAACTAATTTCGAAACTTACTGAAAAATTAATTACGAAAATTATCCAAATACATTTTGACGGTTTTTTAAGGGAGTGTACAAAACCGGACCAAAAAAAAAAACGGGAATTTTTTTTGCAAACAAATTTTTGATTGTTATCAATAAAGAAATCAGTAATCCATAAAGCTGTTTTGGCAGACCGGTTTCTTTTATTCAAGGGTGTGTTTATTTTAGAAACAGTTGGTGGTTTATATTAATTGTTTACAGATAATAAACCGCACCTGGTTTGACCTCGTACAATTTTTTTTCTTCAATTAGACAAATTCAATACAACCTGAATAAAAATAAATTTTTTAGCATCATCAACAAACACTCAAAATACCCGAATATAAAAACCAATAATAATTGATGTATTCAAGTAAGAGTTCAAGGTTGGTCAAAAAATTCAATTTATTTTTTTTTATACAAAATGTTCCAGAAAACTGGTCATATTGTTGAAAGAGAACTTTTTGTTCAATACTAGATTGAACATTTTTGTCTATTTCTCCTTCTATTTTTAACATACTTCATTACTAAAATTGATTAGTGCCCTAATAGCAAATATTCTGTTATTAATTAAAATTATTAAATTTCTGGCAAACAGCAGACAAACACTATAAATTAGAAATTTATGCTTTATAATAACCCAAATATTTTTTGCCTGGAACATTTTTTTGTGAACCTGGAACACTTTTTGCACGCTTCTTCATCCAATTTGAACAAAAACGATCTTTTTAAAAAAGCAAACCACTTTCATTGGAAAATTGTTTGCAAAATTTTGAAAAAGTGCCTTGATTCCGCAGAAACAATTACCCGAAATAACAATTTTGATAGTAAAAAACAATTATGGATAAAGCTTTTCTGCCTGTTTTTTGCTTAAACTGTACGATTTGTAAAAAAATGTTTCGAACAAAAAATATTACTTTTTTAATCAATAAGAATTATCTAATTTGAAATTGTCATCGATCTATTACCAGTTATGGAATAGACTGAGCTTTTTATTGAGGCTGAAAACCTAGCCAAGTTTGATGTCTGCCGTTAGTTGTGCGCCTCTTCACTCAACATTTTTTTGAGTTTCAAGCATATGTCAACTTCAAAAATTCGTCAAGAACTAGTACTTCCAAAATTTCAGATTTAAACGGCCCCCATTTTTTAAAAGATTATGTGGTCTACTTTGATACTAAATCCAAATTTATTACAATACAAAAACCATTTTCCGACTTAATTTCATATTTTAAAATTGATCATTCCTTAAACACGCTGTACCTATATAATTTTTTAAGTTGAATTGAATGAATATAATGTAGCTATTAGATACTCATTTCCTCTGTTGGTGTGA
The DNA here is from genome assembly GCF_905475395.1 of Chrysoperla carnea. Classification (NCBI taxonomy): domain Eukaryota; kingdom Metazoa; phylum Arthropoda; class Insecta; order Neuroptera; family Chrysopidae; genus Chrysoperla; species Chrysoperla carnea. Next base: position 78,487,628 of record NC_058339.1, on the reverse strand, counting down.
TTTTTTTTTACATTATAGAAAAGAATAACAATTTAAAAAGAATATTTTTAATTTTAGTTTTTTTTTTTTTACTATATCGTGTAATATGACCTAGACATTTTCAGAAATAATTAAAACATTTTTTTGTTGGTAATTATTCTGTGTATATCATTTTAAATTGTTTCATTTATTTTACTCTAAAAATGATACACATACCAAAATATTTCTGTGTGGTATTGCTAGATCGGAAGCTCATAACAAAGCCAAATTTTTATTCTTATTTTCTTTTGCCTTTTAGAAAATTGATAAAATTGTATTTGGTTTGAGTAGTGGTTTTATGGAGATTGAATGGTTTGATTTTCAAGTTTTTCCACGGTTGTTGTAAACAGAAAGCCTGTGTTTCGATTTTTATTACAATTTCTCAGCCGTTACTATACTTAACTTCTTTTAAAGTTAATGACTATTCAAACGGTAGACAAAAAAATTTCCGTTTTCGAAAATTCAAAAGTTAGCTTTATCAATTTTTCTAACAGCAGACAAAGATCATCACAAAAATTCTACTTCATTGTGAGCTTACGGTCTATCTGTACGTACTTGTGTGTGGTTCTCTGTGTTTATTTATACAAACAAATGATATTAATTAGTTGAAATGAAATTGACGACATTCTTGAAATATTTTTGGATTATAGTTTTTGAGATAACACATTTTGAATTTGTTGTAGAGTTTAATGAGTTCATTTGTCTTATTAACTTTAAGTGCATTTTAATTTTACTCTGTGTATGAAATCATAAAATATGTCTACTAATAATTTAAAAAAAATAAATTTAAAACTGACTTACCTTATTGTTTAAAAACTCTGCATATACTGAGTTGTATATCAATGAAGCTACCAAACCAAATTAATTAGCTTTTTCACAAGGCTCATCTTGCCGTTTGTACTATCATATTTTTAGGCATATTTAGGATTAGAAACGTTTTCCCTCTTTGTTAGAACGATAAAAAATATATAAAATTGTGCAGATTGATGCTTTTCTCGGCTTAAAAGTTTTACTTTTCGCAACAACACTCATTGGCATCCACTATCGATACAATCTGAAATTGAAAATAAACAATTGAGCTAATTGTTTAATTACCCTGTATGCACTATTTTTCATAAATTAGATATGTTAAAAAACCAAAAAATTTATTATGGCCTTCCGGCCGCCATTTTCCAAACAATTTTCCATAAGGCTCACTAGAAAATGGACAACAAAGTTTTACCCTAATTTGCTCTCTAAAATAATCATGTTTACGAAAACTTGTTTCAAACAAAAGTTGTTGATTTTTATATTTAGCCAAAATAAGCTATTTGACCGCAAAGGATTGAAAACAGGAAGTTATAATTATATTATTATTATCACAATCTTGTTATCAGTAATACTTAACCTCATTAGAAAGTTTTTTTTTTTTTTTTTTTTTTTTTTTAAATCGGGGTTCTTTTGTAGTAAAATCCTATTTATTTATAAATTGCAATAAAACTATCGTATTGGTAATGCATTTCAATAATGAGTAAGATGGTGATTCATTACTTAAAAGATTTTAATTATTTTGATTCATTTATTTATTTCTAATGTAAAATAAAATTTTTCAAAGAAGAATTTTTAAGAATTTTGTCTTTTATATTTATGAATGAAATATTGTTATGAATCACTTTATCATATAATTCATTTCATATATTGGAATTTTGTTATTAAATGTTTGTTTAAAAACAAAGAAATTGATTTGCTTAAGTAGTACGAGCACCAAGGAGAGTTTAAACTTGTGGTTAAAATTATTTGTACCTTATTCTCAACTTTGATGATGAATTTTGTTATAACTTCATGAATGTAGACGAAAAAAATTTAAATATTTAAACAAAATTTTCAATTTTCGATATTTCGAAAATTACACCAGATATCGAAAAATTTTATCCTTACTTTTCGTGTTATATTGTCAAGTTAAATCATAATTTACCATCAAAATTGAAAAGATATATTTTTTAAATCTGTTGTCCCCACTACAGAGCTCATAAAACCTTAATTAGTCGGACAAAACGGTTTTTTTTTTTTTCAATAATTTTTTTAAGATTTTAACTTTAATAATTGTTTTTTCAATTTTCCCCAAATAGTTTTGGGGAAATCTATGAAAACATATCATCCATCTACTGTTTTCCCATAAGAAGACCAATGTTAAATATGTCTACTTTTGAAGTAATTTATTAATTAAAATAATGGGGCAAACTTCTACCTCCTAAATTTTCAGAATTGATTTAGACTTAGTTCAATTTCGTATAAAAAAATCAAGCCTTATCCAAAATTGCCCTGGCGCTCTTACATCCTTAAATATAATACTAAAAAACATGTGGTTATTTTAAAAATATTTAGCAATTAATTTTTGTAATATTCACGGTAATTATTGTTCTAAATATTCATAAACTCTTGCGCATGGATGTTGTATTATTATGTATTTTATCTCAAAAACTATATAAATTCCTATCAAATTACGAAATTTTATTCTATAAAACCATTTTTTTAAATGTTACGCCGTCTCGATGACACATTATTTTTTTAGAAACATATAATTAGTAGACATAATATATGTAATTAAACTGTAACAATTTGATGAAATATATGTAATTTGTCATAATATTACTCATTTTAATTAATAAAGTTAATGAACTGTGTCGTTACTAGATGTACTTTCATTAATCATAAATCACACATATGGTTTTTTAATTTCAAGGTCTCTTAACCAAAACCATCATGTAATGGTGTAACCCTTTTTGTTAGGTTCAATTACTTGGAATTGAGGATAGGGACCAAATTTTAATAGAATTGATCTTTTTTTTTAAATTGAGAGAACATCTGTTAATTGGTTATGGGAAATCGATCTTTTGAAATGAATTTTTGACAACCACTTTCTTTTTGTTTTCAAATAAATCAAAATTGTTTAAGTCTTGGGAACTGATAAAAATATTAGCATGTTTATTTGATTAAAAACAAGTGAAAATGAACAATTGACTGAGTTAATTGTTAAAATACCATGTATAGACAGTGTTGATTACTCTGTCACATTACACATACATACATGTCACACATATATAACTGATATTGTCATATAATACATACTATACAATTTGAGCTCTCACGGATAAACAGTGATGTTTACGAAAAAATGTTTCATACAAAAGTTGTTTATTTTTTTATAAGGGACATTTTTAGATTTAAACTTTTGTTCTATCTCTAACGGTTTACAAGATCGGTTCTACGGACCCAAGACCCAATTGACATATGTTGCTCATTTACGAACTTGACCTCATTTTTACGTCTTAAGCTATAAAAATTTCAGCTTGATATCTCTTTTCGTTTTTGAGTAATCGTGACAGACGGACAGACAGACGACAGACAACCGGAAAAGGACTAATTATGTGATTTTATGAACACCTATACCAAAATTTGGTTCATAGTATCAATATTCTTAAGCGTTACAAACTTGGGACTGAACTTAGTATACCTTGGTATATTTCATATACATAGTACACAAATCAAAACTTCCATTGAAATCACAAGTTATAAATTCCAAAGATTCTTGTAAAAAACGGAAACAATATCTCACCACAACATAGGATATGACGTCAGAAACCAATATATAACGATCAAAATTCTTGATTAATCAAATAAATTTGTTCCATTAAATTAAACTACTTAAAACGTTCAATTTCGTACTTATTAACTGCCTGTTCCAAAATATAAGTCGTCATGCTACTCATCACCAGCATGATGGATTGTATTTAGGAACAGACCTTAAATTAATTCAATAGGGAGATAGACAATATTGAAAAGTTTATGACATTCCACACGTAGACATGTTTTTGAACTCAAGTATGAAGCCATATTTTAGTTATATATTTTTTTATCGTATAAACGTTAAGTACTTATCACTATTTACTTAATATAACTCAATCAATAAAAATACCTCAATATGTCAATTCGTCAATATACGTTTAAAACATTTCTAATGAAAATTGATATGTTTAACACCAATTTATATTTAAATTAGATTAAGATGAAGGTTTTTTTTAAAAATATGATATTCAAGTTATGTAATATTGTACTAAATTGTGTTATTAAATTTAAACGTCTCGTTGTTTGAATAGCTAAAAAATTTATTAATTTTTTTGGCACCCAAAAAGTCTAAATCACTTTCGAAAATTTTAGGAGGTGTCGCTCGAAATTAAGGCAGATATGGAAAATTTTATTCTTATTTTTCGTCTACATTCATGAAATTATAATAAACTTTAACATCAAAGTTGAAAATAAGGTACAAATAATTTCAGCCACAAGTCTAAACTTGCTCTGGCGCTCGTACTACCTTAACATTTAATTTTTTTAGTTTAATTATTAAGTGTATTAAGTGTGAATTCATTTTAGGATTTCACATTTTATGTCTGCCCATTCGCTTGCCTATATTTCATAGCTATTTTTCTTAGAACCTATTCGAAAAATTATTAGTTGGCTGCCAGGCCAATACTTTTTGTGTTCTTCACACATAGAAAATAATTTTTTTTTTGTGTATATTATACTTCGATGCTTCTCTTTATAGAACTCATTTTTAAAACTGATATATGAAAAGCACTGGTGGAAATAATTCTAATTCAATATTGTTACTATGTGGCTTAAATTAAAGTAACAACACTTGGAAACAAAAGTGCAATAAAACGTTAATCTTTAACATATGTAGGCATGATGTAAATAAAACCTATTTATCGCCTAACAACCGACATGCATTTTATATCTGTAATTATAAGACGATTATTATAAGAAAACTAAAATATACACTAATAAAAAAGTAAACTAAATTAAATAAACTTAAGTTTATTATTATTGTTTACATTTGAAAAAATAAACCAAAAGTAAATAATATAAAATTATTATTAATAAATTTATTATGCATATTATTATAGACGATAAATAAAAATATCAGTTATACAGAGGGACAATCACTTGTGCTAGGTAAAGTGCATATCGAAACACCTAGAAATTTAGGAACCAGTAGGAATTTGTCCGTTAGTGTGCGGCAGAGCTGACTGAAATGTTAACTATGTTTGTATTCGCACCGTGCATGAGTTTTCTTTCAGGCGTTTCCATGGTAACTTTACATTATCACTACTCCATGGATACACTACTTTATAAATATAATTTTACAAGTCTATGGTTTATGCATATAGTTTAAATTGAAAATTTAATACGGTTTTCTATCACATTTAAATAAGTAATTTAATTAAATTAAATTATGTTAACTTATATTTAAAAAAATATTATTTATTGAATTTCGAATTTATTTTCATAATTTCTAATCTTAAAATTTAATTAATTGTAATTTTTTAATAATGTTGATATATATTAAATGAACAGCATGATTTATTGCAAATATAAGAAACCAGCGCTGCGATTGATTCAGTTGTACCATTCACATACTACAGCCAACGAATACAGCATAGTTTTTCACAGTGAGGTGACTGACAATTTTTGTTATTACTGACAGAAGTGATACAACCTTATATAACGCTAGACAAAATACAACTGTGGTGACTGATTAATAACCTATGACAGTTATAATATTTTTTTTATACAATAAGCCAGACTGACGACATGGCGAGATGCGTTTGCAAACCGATCAATGTGTGTTACCAGCCAATTGTCATTTTTCTAGTGTTATACTTTACACAGGCAAAAAAAACAAACAAAATATTCTTTATATCTTCTCAAATTTTAAAAATTGAAGCTTGGATAACCACTTTTCATTTTTTAAGATCAAATCACTTTTAAACTTCATTTAAATAAAAGCACCCTGTACTACTATTAAAGATTCGAACGGATATCAAACAACGCTGCTACGCAACAAAATCGTTGTTACTTTGCTGGTTGTTATAATAAAATAATCATATATTTATTTTTATTATGATTACAACTTAATGTTATTGCAACTGAACTTACTCTAGACATAGTTCGTATTCGTATTCGTACAGAGACGACATCATAGCAATATTATTATTTATTATTTACAACACAGAGTTAGTGATTTTGAATTAATGATATCCGGTTGACTAGCTTTGATAATCGTTTTATTATTATTATTATTATTTAAACATTGTCAGCACAAATAAACTAGTTGTATTAAAAAGTTAAAACATACGTTGGTCCATCAATCCATGTAGTTTTAAAATTGACACACCACGTGACCACACACCAATGATATAGTTAATTGAATTTGTGTATATTGCAAATTTAAAATTACATATACAATGAACTTAACTATAAACTTAAATATTAATGTTTGTTTAATTTGTTTACGTACAAATTTGTGTTTAGGGCTCCGTAGACGATTTAAAAGCTAGATCTCATGTTTAAGCGGTAAAAATTTTTTTTTTAACGCAACTAATAGATTTACTGCTTTTTTTTGAATCCACCCATCTTTATGGTTCTCTTCATATACGATTTCGTTTATATCTCGATAACTTCACGTTCAATCGTAAAAGGTATACGAGTGAGTTATGTATTTTTTTGGATTAAATTAAAGTTATAATACAGTCTTAACAAATTCCTATACAAACAAAGAACAAGAGGTGTTGTGGGTACCCGGTAGGAACTGTGGTTCTTTCGGCATCCATTATATATTATTGAATAACTAGTTCAATGAAGAAAGGGTAATAAAATTGTATTAAATAATTGTTTTTCAAGTTTTCGTTTATCAAGTAATTAAAATAGACATTTTCTCATTAGTTATCATTAAAAAAATAAATAAAATTTCAATTTTCAATCAAAAATATAAAAAAATCAACAATCAGAAGTTATCAAAGATCAAAATCAATTAATTTTAGAGCTTTAATTATTATTACATAGGTGTCATTTTTTTGTTACCATAAAGATAATATATATTTGTTACACAGAAAATTGTTACGATTTTCTTAGTCTAGCCTATTAGCCTGGATACAAATCAGAAACGTGCGATAAGGAACATAGTTTTTTCGATTTTTCCAAGGGGTACCTATTAACAAAAATCACAAAAGAAAAACTTTTTATAAATCTGATTGTCATAAAACTCGCTATATGGGGTAATTTTGACCCAAAACAATCGAAAATTATGTTTATTTGATGATTCAATCGATAATTTCATACAAAAAGCGATTTCTCGAATCGATTTCAGACTATTTTTTCAAAAATTTGTGTTTCTGTTTTGCCACCTTTTCCGCTGATAATTTCACATATCAACTCCTCAAGTATTTTCAGAGGCTGAGTGCACCTCTTTCATGCACATATCATGCACTACCCCAGCCCACCACAACTATTAAATTAAATTATTTTTGTTGTGACTGCGGGAATCAAACCCGCTACCCTTAGCATACCGCCAACAGAATTGGTTACGCCCTAACTAACTGAGGTATCTGAAGTAAAAACGAAATAGTTAAGAATCTATTTACAATCTTACGATATATTATGTAATAAAGAAATTTAAATTTTCATTTACTTTAAAATGAAAGTTAAATTAGACTTGTGTATTGTGTAATCCTAAAACTATACGGTACCTAATTTACAAAACATAAGTCATTTAAAAAAAAAGTAAAACTATATGTTCTAAGAAAAGTAATTATTTTCATTGTAGATAAGCAATTAATAATTACCCACTTAACATATATAAAATAAAAATTCAATAATAACAACACATGTTTAGTAATTACGAAATAAATATTTACTTAAGATTTAAAAATACACCTAATTAGAATATATTTTAATGCGCATGTTGTTTCTTACACACTCTGTATTCTGTAGGGTAAGGTACCAAAATATACATTGATTCCGCAAAGCAAGTGTCCCATTTTATTGAGACTACCTCAATAGATATTATTCCTGAACTTACTAAGTGTAATAACATTTACTTAATAGTTTAAATATGTTATGCACCGGAAGTTCAATTTTAGTCAATGAAAGATAAAAATTCTCCCCTCAAGATAAATGTTCAAAACGTGATTGTTATTTGATACTTGCATTTTTTAAATATTTTTGTTTTGTTTGCAAAATTATGTATATAAGTCGTCGGATATTAAACGCCCATCATATTTCCCGGCCTTTCTAAGAGACCGACAAATGTGAACCTTATATCCGATTATAAGTTTTTAAGATTCATTTCAGCAGACATTGAATAAATAGATGGGTATTGAGAAACCATAGTAGTTTACAACAATATTGTTCAAATGTAAGAATGAGCTTGTTTAAGGCTGTTTATCTGCCTTGGTTTTCGTAATATCAAAAGCTAAATAATTACTAGCGTTTAAGACTTTTAAATAGTTTTTTTAATTTCCACCGACTAGTTTTGGAGCAATCTATGAAAACATATAATCCATCTACCGTTTTCCTACAAGCCAATGTTAAATTTGCCTCCTTTTGAAGTCATTTATTTATTTAAATAATCGGGCAACTCCCCCTAAAATTTTCAGAATTGATTTAGACTTAGTCCAACTTCATATTTAAAAAAAATTAAGTCTTTTATCCAAAATTGCCCTGGCGCTCGTACATCCTCAAGAAATTTTGTCAAAAATCGTGAGGATTAAATAAGTAATTTCCCAATTTAAAAAGTATATGTTTTGCAATAATTACATTAGTTTTGGGTCCATGCCTTGATTAATCGTCCATTCACGCAAAATGTGTATATTTATTTTGCAATCTTAAACTAAACATTTATACAATCATGAAAAAAAAAATTCATCATAATAATGGAAAGAATTTTGAAATTTTTTATGAAATATGTTTTAATTATTTATATTATATCTATATACACACAAAAAATTAATTAGTAATTAAATTAAAAAATTATGACCATATGTTATATTTACATTATGTTTATTTATTTTTTTTATAAATTATTATGTAATTTATAGATGAATTTTTTCAAATATTTTAAGAATTATTATAATTTCATAAGTACGGAAAGATTAAAAAAGTGTCTGTAGCTTATCAAAGCTGTGTTAATCCTTCAAGCTATTTTTTAACCCCCAAACTAAAAAAAAGGGTGTTATAAGCTTGACCGCTGTGTCTGTCTGTCTGCCTGTGGCATTGAAGCGCCTAAACGGATGAACCGATTTTGTTTTTTTTTTATATCGTTTGAAAGGTAATTTAATGGAGAGTGTTCTATGCTATGTTAGTGCGAGTTTAGGCTTCCGTACCCAAAAAAATTGTCGGGGTTTTTTTAACTTTTGTTAATTTCACTTGTATTTTCTCACTTACTTGAAATTATTAAATTCTTTAGAAATCAGTTTCATGCGAACTGGTGGGCAATTTTATAAAAAAAAAAAAAATTATTATTATTATTTATATTTATTTAAATTAGAATAGTCACCGGAAAAACAATTTTCTGGAAATATCTGAATGAAAACGATCGTCAACGAATTCTTTTTAAATTTTCTTTCAAATAAATAGTTTTAAATAGTTAAACATAAAATTATATAGCAGATTTTCTCATTAGTTTCTTTAGTTTCTTTATGTTTTATAGCTTCAATCATTTAAAATCACTCCGTTATAAAAAAATTAAAATAATTAATTTATGATTACAAGTATTAAAATATAAAATATGTTTTATATCATATTCACTGACTTTGAGTGATTTGAAATAAAGGAAGTACAGAATCTGTTATTTAATAATTCATATAATTACAAAAAAAAATTATACATATTTCGAAATTTTCCATTAATATGAAATACTCCTTGATTTTTCACGAAACGTCTGCGAAAAATTATTCTTTAAAATCATGATATTATAATAAAAATTATTTATACTATTTCCATGTTTCATCCTCTATAAATAATGAAAATTTATGTGTTTGTATTTTGGCACTATTTACACAAACAAAATTATTGTACGAATAATTCTTACATCAAAAGTTTTGAAAATTGTATAATATCATCTTCAGAGGAAATGGCACACCTAATTTATGAATGTACCGTAACACATCCCCTCTACTTCCGTAATCAATAGATTTATGCTTAAATTATTTATGTTCTATTTTTTTAATAAAATTTATTAGTCACCACCTTTAATAAATAATAATAATAATAATAATAAATTGACATTATTAAAATGATAGAAGAGACCTTCAACAGACAAGATTACTTCAATTATCTTATGATACAATCTATAATTCACTGTACCCATTATATTATAGATTAGAACATACACTCTTAGAGTAAAGTACCTCTGATGAAATAATAATTCATATATTCATAAATATTTAAATAAAAAATTATATAACCGGAAAATTATTATATAAAAACAATGGAACATGATCGTAATAAGTAGGTAGGGGGCACGGCACATCGACCAACCGCACCGAGGTACATTTATATAACTATACAACACGGATAAAGTATTAAAAAAATAAATAATATTTTAAAAAACATTGATCTACCTATTTATTAAACATAAATGTTTTTAATGAACTTAATAAAATATGGTTTTATTTTTTTTAGTTTATAATCAACTTCTTTAGTGTTCACTTCATCGTGTTCCGTTGTTTTATAATAATTCTTTATTCTTTGAATTAAAAATAGAATTGAAGTTTACTTAAAAGTTTTTTCTTACTCTATGATAAAAAACAATTGAAACACGAGGATTAAAAATTTAGTGCATTTAAATTAAATATTTTTTACTCTGTGATAAAAGATTTACAATTGGAAATTTTGGTGTTATCTTTAAATAATTTATAATTTTAATTACGTTAATTTGTTAAGTGGTTTTGTGTTGATAATTAATTTTTGTTAGTAGTGATTTATATAAATTAAATGGCGGATGATACAGTGATTGTTGTTAAAATGAAACCACCTGGTCGTAAACCATTTTTTTCATCGTGTTTTGAATTATATTCAAATAAACCTGATAAAGAGAATGGAAAAAAGGTTTGTCTAAAATTCATAAAAGTGTTTTGTATTTATTAAGTGGCTTGGATTATGATTAGAATTCTGTCTAGACCATGCACAAAACATCAGAATAATTTTTCAAGATTCATAAATCATATTCTATATCTTTAAGTTACGAGAATTTTGTCTTTTTTTAAGATGATTATCCAAAAGAAACAGTCATTGTTTTAGAGACACTTAATTTTTGCCAAATCTATGTGGTTTATGAAAAAGCTTTTATTTTTTAAAAAAAAAAAAAAAGATCGTGAGGTATCGTGGGCACTCGGTAGGAACTATATTTCTTTCGTACATTATAAATGTAGCGCTTCCTTTTTTTATTTTACAAGATATTTTTCTGAAAATTTAAGATATTAATTTAACATGTCAAATACTTGTTTGATTTAAATAATTTCATTATATAGCTACTTTTAGTTTTTACTGTATGAAATAATTGTAGTTTTAGTTTAAAAAAGACATTGTTCTGATTTAGTAGTCAACCCAATATGTAAGTACATTACGTTTGATTTGATGAGGATATTTATTATGACATAACATTAAAATTGCATTGTAATTACTTTAAATTAGCTATGTTTTCTTTAACTTCTGAAAACTTTCACAACTCAATCTTTTTAAATGATAAAAATATTTTTGCCTTTTCTCAAAATTCATGGCAACCTGAATCGATTAAAAAAGTTTTAGTTTCTTAGTTAACCTAGATGTCGATTTTTGGTGTCTGTTGGAATTTTTTTTGGTTTCTCCCAACCAGCAAACAAATATCGTACGATGAGGAACATAGTTCTAAAATACTCTGTCTAGTTTGAGGATGGTGAAAAATTGATACGCCGAAACATGCAATTTACTACAAAATAATGTTATTTCAAACAAAAGTTGTAGGTGGTATTTTTATTAGAAATATTATTGTCATTTAAAGTTTATGTCTCTCTCTGAAAGCTGATTTCGAGTACTGATTCCCATATATATACCAAGAACTTTTGTTTGAAACAATTTTTTCAAAAGACCTACGAATTTGGCACAAATCTGCAGATTATTTGCGCTTGTTATTCATACTAAAATGGTTGTTTCGGAAAAACCTGCCAACCGTCAGTGTATGTAATATTCACTGATTCAAAATATTCTAATGTTTTTTTGTAATATTCAAAATTCATGAATTTATGCTGTAAAGATGCGTTTCACATAAATTATGAAATATTTATTTGAATTTCATGCATAATATAAAATAAAAGTTGTATAAATTAATCGATTAAGTACAAACATATATGATAATTACTTTATGCAATCAGAAAAAAAATCAAAACTACCCACATCAACTTGTAATATTTATATTATTTTCGTAAAAAATCATTGCATACACCAGCTTAAAAAAATATACACTTACTTGAACACCAACGCAGTTTTTTTTTACCATTTCTAAGCGGTCTTTGCTTACTAAGTGTTGGTTTAAGCCTACACTTGTTAGTATTATATACGTTTTTTTATACTTTATCTAACTGTAATTTGAAATTGTTATTAATAAAAATATAATTATTATGTTTCGTTCATAAATAAATCTGGTTTTTTTAAAAAGTTACAAAGCGGAATGGGTAGGAACTGATTCTTTAAAATAAAATTGATAGATTAGTATTTTATTCGTATAGATAATGACCAGGAAATGGATATTAGACATGGTTTAATATTACGTTATAAATTTTGTAATTGAAATGGAAAATTTGGGTATCCTAAAATTATTGCAAAGTAGTAGGTATTAAATAAGTTGTTTTTTCAAGAATAGGAGATTTCTACGTTTACCATTTTTACAAAAATATTTAATTTATGGTTCAAAATGATGCTCGTAGATGGCGCAGTGAAATGTCAAAGACTAAATTTATTTTTTTTTTTAAATATATTTTTATAATTTATAGCTCATGTGTTAGTCTGATGTATGAGCTATATTATTGTTCAGTTTCATTCAAATCCATTCAGTAGTTCTTGTGTAAAAGCGTAACAAAGACACAAACAAACATGCTTACTTTCGCGCTTATAATGTATAGAGATAGGAATGATAAAAATTAATTCATCTTTTTTTTAAAAAATTAAGTGTTTGTACCTCTCTTTTTCAAAAACCATACAGTTAATCCCCATAAATTATACTTAATATGTGATTTCAAATCGTGCTGCGCTATGAGACTCTATTTTCACAATATTTTAATTGAAACGAACATGAGTTCAAAATAATCAAAATTGACAAAATTAAATCAAAAAAATATAATTAAAGATTTTATGTTTTAAAAACTATTAATAAGAAAATAAATTAAAATTAAATTTTTATATTGTAAATAATAATTTTTATTAAAACACAGGAAATAATATAATTTTCATTATATTTTTAATACTATAAGAGTATAAGTGAATGAAACAAAAAAAAATTGATAGCCGCCAGGCCAGACAATTATAATTAGCCGTATAAATAACCAAAAATTTGATTAATGTTATCATAATAATATTAAGAATTATGTATTTCCAAAAATAATTAAATTGTACATTATCAAATTCATTCAAGCAAACGCAATTACTTTTATAAAAAGCTGAAAACCCGTTGAAAAAAATACGAATACTTTTTATTGAATCACACATGTTTACACTATTCTTATCATAACAATTCGTTCAGGTTCTTTTCATAATTATTTAATGCTTATATTCATTTTTCGTGAATTTTATTAATATCTTTAAAAATTCTGAAGATATTTTGGAGCATCGAACATTCAACAATATCGTAAATATACCATAATAAATATATAAGTTAAATAAGAATTATTTACTTTATGAATTTTTCAAAACAACTGTTTTTTTGGGTATGTTTCGTAACTGTAAATGATTTTTTTAAAAATATTTTTTTTTATTATTAAAAAATATAATTTATTGTATAAAAATAAAGAATTCGACCCTGGTTTTCATGAATTTAGTTCATGTTTATTGAAATCTAGTTGGGGTCGAAATTTTAGCGCGAAATATTTTAGAATACCATGAAACTCGACGCTATGACAAGATATTTGATGAATATTTGCAAGACAAGAAAAATGGTGGGTATTTTTGTATTTAAAAAAAAGAAAAGAAAAAGAAAAGGAGTACCTTAACTAACCAATCCCTATATATTATAAATATGAAAGTAAGGATGTTTGTTTGTTTGTTTGTTTGTTTGTTACTCTTTCACGCAAACACTAGCGAATGGATTTGAATGAAACTGTACAACAATATAGCTCATTCATCAGAATAACATATGAGCTATAATTTATAAAGATATATTCGAAAAAAAAATGTATTTTACTGCTCTATGTATGACCATCATGGCCATCTTTTCTGAAATACTCAATGAATTATGACTATTTTATACCTAAACAAATTGAAAACTGTGCATATATTTTAACTGTGTAAAACAATCTCTTCGAGTGTTATGGAAGGGGGATAAGTGAGATTAAGAGAGGTGGAGGCCATAAACCGTTTGTTTTTACTTTTAAACCCAATGGAGCGGGCGGATATCAAGCTAGTTAAAAATAAATTTTGAAAACATCAGCTTTTTATTATTATTTAGTTCAATATTGTAATTAAACAAAATCACTTAATAATTAACATTGAAAATCAAAAGTAAGTAATTTAAAAAAATGTTGCCTAACAATAAAAATATTATTAAAAAATCTATTTTAAGAAGATGTATGACAAATATAAAAAACATTTTTTAATTTATTTTCGTGATTAATTTCTATTTAATTGGATTCAAGTACAAAGTACATAACATGCATGCATACAAAAAAAATAATAATTTTAGACACCTGAGTTTGTGTTAATTTTAAATAACCATCTAATTATTTTTGTGTAAGAGAAAATATACCCAATAGAACAATACAAAAATTTCACTTTAAAAAATGAATTAAATCCCTTGGGCATCATAATAAAATCAAATCAGCAAAAAATGTATCTCAATTTAGTTACTTTCCTACTTAATTTAAAGCAATATTCTGGTCTATAAATTGGAAGAAATGGATTTTTTTGTTTTTTGCACATCTTTAAAGGTCAGACCCTTGAGAATATGCCCTTAAACGAATTTTTCAAAATTCTAATTATTTTCGGAGATAAAACTGTTTTCTGGTAACGAAGTTCGAATTGATCGTTCTGTACTGGGAGCTTCAGAAATAACTTTGCAAAACATTGCATATGAAGTAGAAGAATGCCCAATATATGGATCTGGGATCGCCGATTAATCCAAAGGGAGTAATATTATTATCCGAGCTACTCTGCCGGAATTGTCTCTCAAACTTAAAACGTGTTTTTTTTTTTAACTGTATATTTTCGAGGTGGGTGACACGAAGTTTAACGCGATCGATTTCCTTTGAAATTTGGTGGGAATCTTTTTTATAAATCACTTTATTGCCTGAAACTTGGATTTTAAAAATTTTCAGTATTTTTAAAAAATTTGAAAAAGTGAAAAAAAGTTCAAAGTTGGACAAACTTTTGTAGTACAAAATATTTATGCATTTTTTAATCAATTATCTTTTTATTTTATACAATTTTATGAGACAAACACTTTAAAATTTTAAGTTTCTACTTGTTGCAAATAAGCCCAAGAAATTTTCGGTAGCTTTTTACTTATAACTTTTTGTGAAAGGAGCTTGTTGTTTTTTCACATACAAATATTTTTTGACAACCACATCGAAATTAACACCAACAATCAATCAATAAATTAACAAGTGTGCAAAAAAAAGTAAAAAACTCACTGCAAACAAGAGCCAATAAAAAATTAATAAGTGCAAAAAACTTTCTATACCTTCCATATAAAACAAATATTGTTTGTTTATTTTTTTTAAATAAAATATTTGACACAGTTTTATTGCAGAGAAGCGAATCAAACTTAAATCTTATGATCATATATTTTTTATGGGTAAAGTAAATTATGGGATGGGAGTTGTTTTATTATAATCACGTCAAGTTACAAAAATCACGACAATCAGCTGTGAAGTTGTTTTTTATAGGTAATACAAAATATGTATTTGAGAATCATCAACATAAGTTATTTGAATTATTTGTTCGAGCGGAGTTGGCACTCTTCGTCGTCAGGCCTAACATAGGTTTATGGAAGAAATTTTTAATTTTAATTTTTAAGAACTACACAAATTGATAAAATACGAAAATAATTTATATTATGAATCTGTTGAACATTTTCAACCCCCGAACCAAAAAAAGAGGCGTTAAGTTTGACCGATATGTGTGTTTGTCTGGCTGTGGCATCGTAGCGCCTAAGCGCATGAACCGATTTGGATTTTTTTGTTTCAAGTATTGTTCAAAGGTAATTTAATGGGAAGTGTTCTTAGCTATATGTAAGTGCGAGTTTAGGGTTCCGTACTCGGAACAACTAAAAAATAGGCGATGGTTCTCAAAATCGGGTCATTTTGGAGAAGGCTCTAAGGAAAAAGGTAATTTAATAGAGAGTATTCTGAGATACTTTTCAAGTGCGAGTTTAGGGTTCCCTACCCGAAAAATTTCTCGGGATTTTTTAAATTTTGTAAATTTCACTCGTTTAAGATGTTTTGAATCCAAAAAAGACACAAATCATATGCAAATTAACTCCAGATTTATAGCCTTTATAATATGGCATTTGCATTTATTCTGAATCCGTAATCATCAATTTGAAATTGTATAAAGTTAATTATTTTGAAAACTACACTTCTCATATCATTTTTAAGATTATTTTCATAATTTATGAACCAAAACGCTATAATAACATGTTTTAGGTACCCCAGAAAAATTTGAGCAAATTTTTGTAGTATACAATCCGTTAAAAATCTTTTCTAAAGGTAATTTGAACCTAAGGAAAACGAAAATCAAGTGTAAATTATTGTCAAATTTATAGGTTTTAAGATATGGCTTGGCTTGTACATTCATTCTGAATTCGTAATTTGATCCGAGATCGTAACAAGCCAATTATATTGAAAATTATAATTCTCTTTAAATTTTTTAATAAATTTTCATAATTTGTGACTCAAAGTAGTATAAAATCACCAATTTCATCAACATCAGAGACAAAATATATTTCCGGATTTTTTTAATTTTACTATCCCTTGAAAAAATTTAAGATATCGGGAAAATATTTTAAAATGATTTTTGTTTAGAGTAGAAGAAGGTTTAAAGTTCACAGATATTGAGTTTATTTACACGATTTGCTGTGATTGTACCTTGTTTGTGAATGTACAACTTGTTTCTATATATAATATTTTATTTGATATCATGATAGTGGAATTTAACAGCCTACGGCTCTAAACCGTCCATGCAATTCTCTTTTTTAAGATTCGCACATCTATGGTAGGTACATTGCCTGTGATTCATTCTGTATGGTTAAAACCTAGGTTCATTCTGAAATTCCATGCCATTATTATTAAAATAATTATATACAGACGAAGTCAAAACAAAAACATATTTTAAGTCATTTAGATACATATTTTCAAAACTTATAACTTAACCACAAAGGTCATGTTATGACGGTTAAAAGTAATGTTACCTTACTTCATCATAGCTTGATTTATGATTTTATTAAAAATTAATAAAAATATTGTATTGAAATTAGATTTAATCTCAGTGGCGTAACGTATATTTAGTATATAACCCCACTTTTCTTTACGAATGCTCATGTCATGACCATATTTTATCATAGTATCATTTATGATTTTATTAAAAATTATAAAAATATTATATAGAAATTAGATTTAATATCAGTGGCGTAACTTATATTTAGTACATAACCTCACATTTCTTTACGAATCCTCATGCCATGACCATCTTTCAAGGTTTCTACTGTTTTGAAATAGCAGAAAAAATAATTTGGAACAATACAAACTGACTATCGATAAACTCGATTATTCAAAAACGAATAGAAAGACTGTGAGCTGAATGTTTTGTCAACAGCAGGCTAAACAAGAAAATTTTCGTACGTAAAGGATAAAACTCGTCCTTCGTGAAATTAGTTGTCAAAATGTATACATGTCTTAAACTATAATTTCTAACAATAATAAGGGATTGGACGAAGTTTTTTATATCACTTCAGATGAAGAACTCTCACTTCACGAATAGAAAAGTGAAGTTGATTTTTAAAAATATTTACCAGTATGCAAAATATGAACTTTTAAAATTCCCAATTAAACAAAGAAGAAGATACCCATTAGTGACGTTATGCGTGGGTATCGCCATAGAGATTACATATAAACCTTTCTTATGCTAAAAGGAGATGGACAACCTTTGAAAGCAATCTTTGATTGCTTATAACTTCGCCGTTTTTTTATCAATTTTAATTTAACTTTCAAATTTTGTCATGATATCAAGTCTAGTTTTACATTTTTACGGGTAATATGGCCAATTCGACATCAGGGTTATCTCCTATTCTTAACGTACTGTCTTGTAAAAAATATACATTTTATAGCAAACAGATGTTTACAAAGTTTCAAATTACGATAATAAACAAGCACAGGTAATATTGAAAGTGCATTGATTTCGATGAAAGAATTTAAATTGATGTAATATGAACGCATCCACATAACCAATTGTCGATCATGCGCATCGATAATAATAATAATAAAACTAGCGCTATGTAAAATATTCAATAAATAAAACAAATTCCATTCTTCATTGGATAGAAATTCTTCTTTTAAAGGTAAAATTCTTTGCTTCATCAATTTTTATATTTTATTATATAGTCTTTTTGATACAATAGATTTAAAAAAAACTAAAATTATTGAAAGTTTAAATAAAGAATGCAGTTATTATTATTCAAAATCCTCGAGTGCTAAATTTTTATCCATTAAATTCTAAATTTTTTGGATAAATATCTTTATTGATGCAACCGCTGCAATTGATTTATGTAATAGGGCTTTTCATTTTAAAATCACGATTCACATTTGTTTCGTACTAAATGATTTATAACCATATGTGATAAAATGCGTAACAAATATCTTCTATCTTAGTCCTACTTATTGCTGTCAGTACGAAAAAATAAATTCTGCACTTGCGCATATGACATGATGAAAAGGTCTATTGATGCAATTAATTTATGTAACATTTTATGTCGTATGAAGTATTTATTTTGCAAGAAACTACTGCGCATCCATATACAATCAAGTTTGCCGTTCGTTCTATTTTCCAAAATTCTGGACGTAAGGTAACAAGCGATTACGTTTAATTTTACAATAGCTTTACTACTACAGTAGAACCTGCATTCATTGTTAGCTTAATTTGAGAATTTAATTCGAAAAACTTGACAAGGTGAATTTTGTATTTCTAAATTCATGAGAAATCTGTTTTATTATGTTTAAGTCAAGTATTTGAGACCTCAATAATTCGAAATTGATTAATTATTTTATTTGTTGATAACTCGAAGCTTGACGTGAGATTCTAATTTAGAGAGAATCGAGGTTTTACTAGCAACGTCCCCACTTTCACCCCTCTCCCCATACCCCCTCGCGTAGAGGTTACAGTTTTGTAATGTACGCATCATGCTCTTTTATTTAACACTCCACTTGGGTATTGAAAATATTCGATTATTCATCCTCAAGTTCTCGCTCCACCTTTCCATCCCCCGAAAGTTAAAAATAGATAAAATCAATCCTTGAAGCTGGTTGTATATCTTGTCAATATTTAAGCTTAATCCATGCACAATAAATTTTTGAAGCACATCCCTTTCAATCCCTATTTCAACCCCTTACTTAACTATATTATGCATGTATTATACATAAAGACCTTCCTCTTGATCTACTCTATCTATTAAAAAAACCTCATCAAAATCCGTTGCGTATCAAAGTATACATAGGGATTATGGGTAGACAGACGGAAGCGACTCTGTTTTATACTATGTATTGATGGTTAGCTTGTTAGAAAAATAAAAGAAACTGAAGAATTTATTGTTTTATAAAGAAACAGTTCGATCTGGTAGAATGATTTTGAAAAAAAAAAAGTATTTTTAGTTAACGTTAACAAAATTTTTGATATTCAACATAAATTACACATGTAATTATAGTGTATGATAGTGGCACGCTTTAAAGACTTTGTACTAGACATAAAGAATTTGATAGAACCTTTTTTAAATAAGAATGGACCGGGCAGGACGCGGAGCCGCATATGTGGTATATTATTTAAAAAAAATTAATTAACTTTTTTTTTTATACAAAAGAGGGTGTTTATGAATAACAGGATGGTAATTTTATGTTTTTATTCAAAATTCTTTTAATCTAATCTACAAATAATTTTAGAAAACGATAAAAATCTTCTGGCTTTTATAAAAATGAAACTCAAAGAGAAAAAATTTCGACTGTAAATATTCGATTTTCGAGAGGATAGTTTTACAAATTTTTAGCATCAGTCTTGCAGATTTATAACAATTAAAAATTTTATTAAATTAAAAAAAGTAATTTGAATATTCAAATTTTGGAAAAGCATTAGATAGCTAATTTGAATATCAAACTCAATAAGCCATACATTTAAGTGAAAACTTAGTTTTAATACCAACTCTAGTAATAATAAATTCAATGATAATTAAATTGAAGTTTCGTGTATATTATATTAATTTATTAGTAATTAACATCTAGTTAACGAAAAAAAAGAATTATTATTATATTTTTTATTATTAGAGAGCACTTTCTTTATATTAATATTTGAACAGATATTATTAATAGAAAAAAAAAACTATCTAATTATCTGTTTATTTTCTAAAATATATCATCAATAATCATTATCTTTTAATTTACAACATATTTAATGGGTTTTACATTAAGAACATTTGTTTTTACGCCAAGAAAAAAAGTTCATAGAGAATATTTAAAAAAATTCAAGATTTATTCAGAAAATAGTTTTGCCATGCGATAACAGATGACTTAGAATTGAACTGCGATAACAGACTAAGTTTAAGAAAGCATTGAATAAATAAATAAATATTATGAAATCAAAGTAATTTACAACATTACTGTTCAAATGTAGGAACTGTCTAATAATAAAAGAGTTTTACCTCCATGCCTCAGACATCTATAATATATAGGAGACTTTCTATAGATATAGATAGTCACTCATCACGATATCTCTGGAACTATAAGACCTAGAGACTTGAAATTTGGCAGGAATATTCCTTTTGCCAAGTAGAGGTCAGCTAAGAACGGATTTTACGAAATTCCACCCACAAGGGGGGTTGCGGGGGTGTTCATGAATAAAAAATTCATATTTTTCAATTATGGCTTTTAATAGTTCAAAACTTGGTCAGAATGTTTTAAATTACATTTAGAAATTTTTTTAACCTTCGGAGGGTAGAAAGGTGTAGCGAGAAAGTGGGAAGGAAATATCGAATATTTACAAATATACCTAAGTGGGGTATCAAATAAAAGAGCATGACGTGTACATTACAAAACTGTTATCCAACGCAAGGAAATGTGGAGGGAGGGGTGCAAGTGGGGATGTTGCCCAGAAAACGGGTATATTTTACGCCACGCAAAGCGGGCGGGAAACACCTAGTACATTTATAATAGAAGCCACTCACATCATTTTTTTAATCTTTATTTATTTAAACTACATTCGAATACATATACAATTAAATTTTTTGATGTGGGTGGAGTTGGTTACTTCATTCTTATCCAAGCGATGCCAGAGTTATCAATTTACTGTCCCATTAATTATAATTTATTAGACTGTCGCTGCCTGGATTCGAACCCGCAATCACTCAGGCTAAGTAGTCAAACAGTTAAAGGCGATGGCGCCTTACTTAGTCGGTTTCGGTCAACTGTCTTATAAAAAATAGTCCATTCTTTGAATGGTCTAGTCATTCCTTAGACCACGGCTGTTTTTTAAAGTTTTATACATGCTTATGACTACCATATTGACTGCTTGCCTTTCTTAGTGATTTTCCCAATAGCGTAAAGAAGAGAAAAGTATGTATATTTGAGAATAAAAAAACAAAAATTCCGAGCGCAGGAGCTGCGTTAGTTAAGCGAATTCCCTCAGAAATTAAACGATTGAAAATAGTTCCATTTCCATTGACAATTCGCTAAAAGAGTAAATGCCGCAAGTGGCAGTTTTAATCAACGACTTAGCTTTACTGTGAGCTTTGGATCATGAATTGAAATTTCGGATACTACATCATGACAATGAATGTACTATCGTATCACGGATATATTTGAAGGGGTTGACTACAAGCCTTTCCATTTCCTGTTAGTTAAAGCACTTGTGATTATTTTAAGCAATACTGATATATAGATGCATATAATTGTTTTAACGGTTTCCTTCAACCCGCATAAATAAATATCATAAATAACATTAAAACTTTTAATTTGAACTCATATCAAAAAGCAGTTCAAGTTCAGTAAACATGTAAATTCGCCACGTGCCGTGTGTGCCATTAGAACGAATCAAGCAGCCATTTTTGGTGCTACTATTCAAGCCAATAAGTAATATAATCATCAAACCATAAAGTATAACTTATCATTTTTAATAATAAACAATAAAACATTACCTATTAACTAGTAGGGTTACCAGCAACACTTAAGAAATATTGTACGTTATGCTACGATTAATTAACAGATGGTATTTCTTAATGATATACTTATTATAAAAAGGACACAATGGCAGTTTATTATGGAGAAAAAGATGGTTACTCAGTTTTTAATATATCTCCAACTGATTAAATAATATTTAAAAAAAATATGATTATCATAATGCACGGTATAGTAGGTATCATGAACCATGACGAACGGTTTCCTCCGCGTGGTTAGTTACGCTTCAAAACGAATTACTGTACCATATTGCATGCGTGTGTTTTAGTTACAATTGTTTTGTCTTAAGAAGAAGAAATTAACTTTGCTAAACTTAACGTACAAAGTCTAATCTGATAAAAAATATGTGTTCGTTATTAAAACAAATTATACTAACAAAGATAGGACCCAGAATGGATCCTTGCGGAACACCATAAGTTGAACATTCAAAAAAAAATTAAAACGTTAAATTATCTGGTATCTGGTACCAAGCCCTTACAAAATACAAAGGCATTTTAACTCTAAACGTTATAAAAATCAATATCGTTTATGTTCCATTAAGGTAGTACGAGCGCCAAGGCAAGTTTAGACTTACGGTTGAAATGATTTGTACCTTATTTTTAACTTTGGTGATGAATTTTGTTATAACTTCGTAAATGTAGACGAAAAATAAGAATAAAATTTTTCGATATCTGTCTTGGTTTTCGAAATATTGAAAGTACATAATAAAACAAAATTTTCAATTTTCGATATTTTAAAACTTACAGATATCGAAAAATTGTATTCTTATTTTTCGTCTTTTATTGTCAAGTTATATCATAAATCAACATCAAATTTGAAAATATATATTTTTTAATTTGTGTCTCCACTATCGTGCTCATACATCCTTAATTAATCGGACACAACGGATTTTTTTTTTCAATAATTTAATAAGGATTTGACCTTAAATAGTTTACATTTCCATCGACGATTTTTGGAGAAATCTATGAAAACATATCATCCATCTACCGTTTTACCATAAAACCAATGTTTTCCTACTTTTAAAGTTATTTAGTTATTTAAAAAAAATCAGTCCTTTTATCCAAAATTGCCCTGGCCCTCGTACATTCTTAAATTTACTGCTATCTAGTAACAAGCACTTACAAAGGTATTTTAACTAAACATTATCAAAATCTAAAACAATATCGTTTATGTTTTGTAATTGTACAATTAAATATTATTTAAAATAGTCATGTATAATTCAACTATAAAACTATTGCAATGAGATTTGTTTATTATTTTCCTCCAACAGTCACTGAACTAACTCAGACCAAGTGAGCTCAGCCTGCTATCATCACCACATACTCAGCTTCATCTTCTTGAACATAATTTAATTTTTTATAATGCGAATAAACACACACATTATTATTAAAGATACAAACATATTAAAATAAAATGTTATTAGAATAACTAAATATTTTTATATAAAGTTCATTGGAGCAGAAGATATTAAAAGGTTAATTGAATCATGTCAAATAGAACGTAAGAGGAATGTTTTAGTTTAGTTGGTGCGATTAAAAAAGATGCATATAATAAAATATAGACTGGGGGATACTGGCATCAAGTTTCAAATTATTTGTTACACGTATGTCGACCATTAATTAGTTGAAATGTAAATTATAATCCCAACAAATCACTGGTTGTCATGGCATTATCGCAGGAAAAAAGGGATTTTTTGACAAGTATTTTTCGAACAGTTATTCACGAAAATTATCAATCCATATTTGGATCATCGGAAAAGTATAACCTGATTTGCATGATTGACTGGTCCAAAATTAAGTCTGTTACAAGTTCTTTAGTCCTCCAGACCATCATTTTCCTTTTTGTAATTATTGCATCTAACCTATTAATTGTCCCCATAATTGTAACAAATGATTTGAAATTTCGTAACAGTGTTTCCAAGTCTATTATAAAAACATGTAGATGATGGTATTTTAAAAGTGGAAAAATAAATAACACACGCCTTGTTATTTGTTTATTATATAAAATCATTTTATTTTCATGATTCTGAAACACAATGATGGTTAAAAAAATGATTTTGTTTTCAATTGTTTTTTTTTTTTCATCTTAGCATGTTGATAACCTTTTGTTTTTCTTGGATAGGATGGGTGTGAATATGAATATATCGGTCAATGGTATCTTGATGATTTTATAACATACCCAGAAGCAAAATGAAATATTAAATCAATGCAACCTTTCAAAAAAATTGGGCATATCTATTTTTGGAAAATTTTCTTGATAAGAATTTCGAAAGGAACTCATTCCATTTAAGCCTCAATTCACACTGTTCGGAGTACTTTCGTACCCAAAACAGCAGCACCCCCAATGTTGTGGCTGATATCTCAGTAATCATATTAAAACATACTTACGCGAAGAATCGCAAGGAATGTCCTTTTAATTACTCTTTTACAAAAGTTGACTTTTTATTATCCAGAGAGAAAACCTGAACTTAAAATGAAGTGGTAAATTAATATAAGGTATAAAAAAGACTGGGGCCTATAATGGATCCTTGTGGAACACAATAACTTTCTTTAGAATGGCATTATTTTTTTAAGACATTCAATAATTCAATTCAATAAACGATAATCAATTTTTGTGAATCTATATGGATATTACTTTTGAAATACAATGTAATCTTCTTAAGAGTTTTATCACATGGTGAAGATACTAAGTAAGACAAAAAAATAAATAAAACTGAATGATTTTTTAAAACATAGAGCATAAAATATGTAGAAAGCCTTCCCACGAATATGAAATACCATACACTGTTATTTGTGTACACAACATTACAAGTTTATAATAAAAATTATATGTGTACACAAGATGTGTAATCGATCATTGGTCATAGAAAAAAATTGTAAGAGAAATAGTATTATAAAAGCATGAAACAAGAAGATACTGTCGAGGCAAGAACCCATAGAGCTGAGTTAACTAACAAAGTAGTCAGTTTTTCTGTCGAGATTACACCCAAGATAGATAAATCAAAAAAATTCCATCCTCCAAACACGTGCTTTTGGGATATTCTGAAATTAAGAAGGTAGTATGTAAGATTTTTTAGATGGAATTAAACTAGTTCTACGTTTCATATGTATCGTATACGAAGAATAAATAAAATATTGGCATCGTATATGAAGAACCTAAGGCATCATTACACAACCAGTACTATTTACAACAATTTACTCACTCTCTGTACTATGACACTGTGACAACATCATACAAAACACAGAGCACATTATACCATTGCTGTGAACAATTTTTTTTTTATTTTATTCTGCTGACAAAATAATTGAAGTACAAAACAAAACAAAAAAACTATTTCATGACCATCAAAGAATAGTAAAAAATATAGTTGTTTTTTAATCTTGATATCCGTATCACATTCTCTCATATTAACAGATTTATATGTAACTTTTTGGAGTAGAATTTTGTAACAATTTCTTTTTGATTATGTAATATAATCTGTATGATAAAAAAATTGTTTATACTATATAGTATATCGGAAGTAAACGTGTGAAAATGTTGTAATATGAGATTTTCAACAACAAAAATTTATCTGGATAATCTTTTTGCTTGGTAATTTTCAATCAAATTCGATGATATTTTGTACATTTATTCCAAATTCAATTCGTGAGATTTAGTCTTGAATAAAAAATTCAAATTTCATAGACAACAGATCCCACAGAAAGCAAAATGGTAGGCTCGCCTAGTTCAAGCAGAGGTATTGATTGCAAATAAATTTCGATTTATTATTGATCTTATCTTTACATTAATTTGATTGCTGAGATAAACCGATTTCAATTTAATCAATTCAGAAACTCCGGTCACCAAATTCGTACCTAAGGTAAAGCATGCTAAGGCAGCTGCACTCTCCCTGTACTTGGAATTACTGATTTCTTTGGCTAAGTATGTGTTTATGCCAAAATAGTGTTGAATTTATACTAACAACACTTAATTGCCCCACATAGTTAATTTACCCCATCCTTTTGAATCAAAAACTAGGTACACGGTAAGAAATTCATGGCATTTATTACAATGCTGGTATGGTATAGAGACACATACTCAAAAAGTATCTGATAATACTTTATATAATATTGCTGTAAGATCCATAACTAAGGCGTTATCTACAATACTATATGGTATAAAAAATTTGTCGCCACTTATATGATTAAATAGTAAGTTCAACTCGACAGTATGGTCTTGAGCCCCATACTGCATTGCAGATGTCGTAATACTACTTGTTTTTCCCGCTATCGTTTTCGGTGCGTTTCTCAATATGCATTATTGAGCAACGATCCTATTAAATATATGTGTAAACGCTATGTTTGTTGTCACACTGCTCGTCACTCTATTATTCTTAATCTATTTTGTCATTTTAATAAATATTGCTGGTATGCCATTAGTAGCATCAGTGACATTACAGTGTTAAATAGTATTATTCATCAGAAGCATTGTAGATGTTACCAATCAGTAAGGGCCTGACACCCATACTGTCATCGGATCCTGAGCCCTAACTGTTGCATATGTTCTGATTTAATGGTAAAATCATCTATTTTTGAAATTACTGTCTTTTGAAGTGAGATCTACCTTCGGACAAAATTTCAATTTTCTGAGCCTTAAAATTTTTATAAGTTAGGGCAATATAATCTTGCCTTTCCCTTTTCTGTTAATTTCAACAGAGACGTAAAATGTGAACCAAATATTAATAATCCAGTTTTAATATTTAATGCCAAACATGTATTCTTTTTAACAACACCAAAAACCATATTCATCTTATCAATAAATCTTTTTGCCAAAAATTAAAGGTGACAGCTTCTTTAAAATAATAATAAATTTTCGAAATACTTCACTTCATCATCGTGTGAGGTATCATCGAATTAAAAAACACAAAATATGCGATAACCACATTCTTTTTTTGGCTACAAATAATTTAAAATTTGTCATGTTTTGATTAATGAAGAATTTTATTTATAAAAAGAACAATTTCTCATAAAAAATATTTATAATTTTAAAATAATTTTTTTAAATTATAATAAAAATAAAATTGCACTATTGTTTGGACTTTTCATTAAAAATAATTATGATTACCACAAATACTTTGCGGGAGACGAAGATTTAATACGTATTATTATTTCTTTCTAGCAAATAATCATTTTATTATTTCAATTTTCAAACTTGAAGGTTAAACAAATTTTAAATGTTTTAAATAGTTATAATTATTTTTTATTATTTATTTTACATAATTAAAATGTTTTTTATTTTATTCTTTACAGATTTATCCAGATCCTGAATCGGAGAAGGCGATTATGGGATCAGTTGTATATTGTATTCATCATAAAGAAGGTTGTAAATGGTCAGATGAACTTCGTAGACTAAAGGTATGTACTAAAATTTGTTACAATTTTCATTTTTTCAAAAACCAATAAATCGGCCGATACCTATTTTCAATTTTGTCTAAATTCCTGGTTTCTATCCCTAGACATTTATAACAATTGTCTGACTTGCCAAGTTTGAAAGTTTTGCCTGAAAAAGTTTTTGAATTGTCTCGGAAATTAGACCTCCAGATATTGTGTTCAAGTGCATTTAAGATACTTTTGCTTACAAAAATCGGTAATCGAAAAAAAATAAACCGAAAATTTTATAGATCCGGAGTATTGTTGTAATTACGAGTTGGTTGGGTTGAGTTTGTCGACTATAGAGGAGTTGGTTGGGTTCTGAAGTTTTAAGCCCTTAAGTTCAAAAATGGGACACTAATACAGACATTTTTTTCGGTCTATTTTTTCCTAAATCCTGAAAAATCATATTACCCCTAATTCTATTAAAATTAAGGAAGGTTTCTAAATGAAATAAAACATTCCAGAGATATTTTTAGACCTTAAAAACAAGTGTCCTATTTTATTTTAGAGACTGCCTCAATATTTTTTTCTCCCCTTAAATTGTAGAAAAATATTTTAAGAATGTATATACCGGAAATTCAATTTTAATTCATTGAAAGAATTCCCCTTGTATTTAATAAAACGTGATTGTTACTTGAACTTTCGAATTTATTTCAATTTCGTAAAATGCAAAATAATAAATAAATGTTCAATCAGCTGGTATCTTTAAAAAGGAAATGGTATTTATTGCAGACAAAACCCACATGTCTGAAATTCAATTTAAAAAAAATAAAGAATCTTTTTGAAATTATTCAGCTGGAATAATAAAATCAAAAACTTGATCGTATACAAATACAATACTCTTTATTTTGATAACTTGATTGTGCCTCTTAAAAGTTATTTTGATATTTAAATTACGAAAATTCTCTTAAGTTAGTTTAAGCGTGAAATGGTTTTTCTTAGGAATTCAATAAAATTGAATTTAAAGAAAATTTCTTCATCACCAACTTAAATAAAGTCCAGATTATATTTAAGATAGTACGAGCTCCAGGGCAAGTTTAGACTTGTGCTTGAAGTGATTTGTAGCCGAAAAATAAGAATAAAATTGTTCGATATCTGCTTTGGTTTTCAAGATATCGAAAGCTAAATAATTAAACAAAATTTTCAATTTTCGATATTTTGAAAATTATTCAGATATCGAAAAATTTTATTCTTTCTTTTCGTTTTATATTGCGTTGTTATAACATAATTCACCATCAAAATTGAAGAAAAAAAAAATTTTTTTAATTTGCGTGCCCACTACCGTGTTCATACAATTCTTAATTAGTCGGGCACAACGAGTTTATTTTTCAAGAATTTATGAAGTTTTTAACTTTAATTTAAATAGTTTTTAGACTTAAACCAACTTCATATAAAAAAATTCAAGCCTTTTATCCAAATTTGCCCTGGTACTCGTATACTCTATGTCAAAAAAAATGCTCGTTTTAAAACATTCTAAGTGTTACTATTATAACATAACATATGATGAGTACGCTTAGAATGTTTTAACTGTAGCAGTTTTTTTGGAATTAAGTATACATCCTTAACTTCTATTTTGTTGAAAAATTGTAAACTCCTATTACAAATCGAACACATTTCTTAAACAATGACTATGAATGCATCTGCCTATTTTTCCTAGACAATAGTAACTACAATTGTTTTATAAAACGCATATGTTTGAAATAAAAATATAACTTACACAAATGTTTATAAAAAGATCCCCTAGACATTTTTCAAATTAAAATGTAAACATGCCGAAAAGAAACGATAATTAAAAATTTTAATATGATTTCTAAGAATTGCATTTATTTTGGAGGAGTTATTTTGGACAAACACACATATGGTCTTTAATAATAATTCTGTTTAGAAATAAAATTAATTTCATTTATAAACATTTTAAGAATATTTGTGTGATCGATGTAGCCAGATACAGACGCAATTGCAAATTTAAAAAAATATGAGCCTATTATACCGGACAACCCAAAAGTTGACACTAATACTTGTAGTTTATGGTTTAGTCAAAAAAATGCTTGAAAATATTAAATAAACTTTTACTGACATCCCCCCTCCCGCCGATCTCGGATCTGGATTTAATATCGTAGTATGTGCATGCTTACTCCAAAATACTGTTGAATTCGTTAAATTTTTTAGCCCAAAATTTCTTATTTTCCTCCTAAACGAATAATTTGTTTTGTCCCCTCCTCTATCTAAAGTGTGTCCATGTATTCGCGGCAAGTATATTAATCTTCGAGATGGTTGAAATTAAAACATAGAGTAGAGCTGATTATTTTGTACTGCCTTTTAAATCGAATTCCTTTCAAATTTGCCTCAAAATTATCTTTTTCTCCCCACCGAGCGGAAAGTGTCAACTTTCATTCCGCTGTGCTAAAAGAAGTTGCCACTTTCCACGTCCGTCGAGCGGAAAAATATTATACACACCACGGGAGCAAGTAAAGAATGTCTCAGATATCAAAATGTACCCTTCATGTGCCATTGAAGCATTAATTAAGGATGCACGAGCATCAAGGCAATTTTAAACAAAAAGCTAAATCAATTCGAAAAATTTTTATGCGGTTGCTCGATTATTTAAATAAATAAATGACTTCAAAAGTAGTGAATTATGTTTTAACTTGATAATATAAGACAAAAAGTAATAATACAATTTTTCGATATCTGGAGTAATTTTCAAAATATCGAAAATTGAAAATTTTGTTTAACTATTTAACTTTCGATATTTCGAAAACCAAATCAGATCTACATTCATGAAGTTATAACAATATTCATCATCAAAGATGAAAATAAGGTACAAATAATTTCAACCCTAAATCTAAAATTGCCTTGGTGCTCGTACTACCTTAAATGGCGGCACTCTATAATCTCCTTTTATAAAAGTCCACTCTTTTCACGTTTGATGTATGCGGAGTCCTTTATCAAGAGTTAATATTTTAAAAAGAGATTCGCGAATAATCTTTTATATTCTTAACAACTGGAAATAATACCGAGGTCTGAATAAAAGCGCATATGGTTTGCATATAAAACTTTACACTGTTGGTCGACTGACTGTTAACCCTTTTTTAATCACCGGATATAAAAATTAACCAAGATGTTCTTTTTTTCTATAATTATATAAAAAACACATTATTAATTGTTTATTTTTTTTTATTTTTAGGCACATTTAAACACGTGCAAATATGATGCGATCCCATGTACGAATAAATGTGGTGCACAAATACCTCGTGTATTGATGGAAGATCATCTTAAATACACGTGTCCGCAGAGACGTGCTCGATGTGAGTTCTGCACGAAAGAGTTTACCGGACATACATTGGAGGTAAGATTACTTTATTATTTATACATTTCCGGTTATTGTTTTTTTCTGAATTGATGGTTTGTGTTAATCTTTTGTTGAAAAAGAAATTATATTGTTTAAAATTTTGAAGAAAAAAAATTATTTATAAAATTTTATCGGCCTTTGCCTCTTTGTCCCAAAGAAACCCTTGTTCCACTTCTGTTAATACTCGGATTTTTAAAAAGTTGCACGCCAGATTAAGTAAAATGTAAATACATTAAATAAATTCCAATAAAAAGGGGCCGTGTATACACCCTTAGGGAACACCATGTGACAAGGAGAATCAAGGATCCTGAATAATCAGAGGTTAAGGGATTATATTTTGGTGATTTTTTTTGCATTTTCGGAATGTACATATATTTAAGTATATTCTCTAAAAATTTCAAGTTGATCCGATAAATATTCACGAAGATAAACGCATCAATAAAAAAAATTTAATTGAGTGTAAACATCTTTTGAAACTTTAAACGCGTTTTTCTCGAAACTGCATTTTCAAAGTCGGTGAGCAAGATTTCTCCGAAACGGCTCGACCGATCGGTTTCGAATTTTTTGACAATCTTCTTAGATATTAATCGAAGGAAAAATTTTAAAAAAATGGAAGCCACCATTTTGTCAAATATCCTTGACTATTCCTTCGATTAGTATGTTTTAAATGTTCTTGTTTTCATCTATTGACGAAAGAAATTTTCTGGATTTTTCATTTTGGCTAATCCAAACCACAGATATGATGCTCACCGCCAGACACTTTTTTTTTTGGAGGACCTCCAAGAGATCGTCGACATGAGCAGTATCATATAAAATTATTTTAATCGGACAGCAGGATCTTAAAATTAAAGAAATGTCCTATATGTATACGTCTTCCCAAAACAAAAAAACTTATAAAAAGCTCGCAACGGATATAACCCTTTACAATGAAATTATATCTTCTTAAGAAATAATTTCTTCCACTTCTGAAAAATGATTTATTAATTTTGAGTGTTCTTTTATTTACAGAATCATGCTGGAACATGTGGCTACGAACCAACATACTGTGAAAATAAATGTGGTTTAAAAGTTCAAAGAAGACATTTATCACAACATAAAGCAACAGAATGTGTTAAACGTTTAATTGCCTGTAGATATTGTACAAAAGAATTTGTGGCAGATACATTAACAGCACACCATGCAAAATGTGGACGGGTACCCGTAGCATGTCCAAATCGTTGTGATAGTACATTAATATTGGCGCGTGAAGAGGTTGAAGCACATTTAAAAGATCACTGTTCAACGTTAGTGATGAACTGTTCGTTTAAAGAAGCTGGTTGCAGGTAATTATCTTTCACAGGTTTTTTTTTCATAATTTAAGTGAAAAAGGAATAATATAGCCCAAATTAGTAAAGTCATGATCCAGAAAATCTTTTGGCTAATCGAGTTACTGAAGACCGTTAGCTTACAATCTCTTTAGCAGTTGTAATTTGCTAGCCTATAAAAGTTTTTAAGCAAAACGATTGCTGATACGCATTGTTTACTTTTTTCGGGTACGGACCCCTAAACACGCACTTGAAACGTATCTAAGAATATTTTCCATTAAATTAATTTTTTCCTAAGAGCCTCCCCCAAACTGAGCCGATTTTGAGGATCATCGCCTATTTTTCAGTTGTTCCGGGTACGGAACTCTAAACTTGTACTAAGAACCTAGCTAAGAACACTCCATTAAATTACCTTTCAAACGAAACATTAAAAATGCAGGCAGACGCACATAGCGGTTAAACTTATACCATCCCTTTCATGGTTCGGGAGCTAAAAAGAAACTCGAACAGCTCGATGTAACTCTGGGAATATCTCAAATTTAGAAGAGAGAAGACAAAATATGTGTACATACTGCTTTGTGTAGATTTGCAATTAAAACTTATCAAACTACAAATGACCTAAGTCCCGAAATGATTTTTGGTTTAACCTGATCAGATGTTTGAACCTAATTCAAACTTCCAAAACAAGGCTGTCTCCAGATTTCTACCCTCAAAAATTATGGTTTTAACAAATGTAAAACAGGATTGGATAAGATTTTAAAGATCGTGTTTATTTTGTTACAGATTTAAAGGACCACGATATTCAATAGAAAAACACATGGAAGAAAATTGTCAACAACATTTATCCCTAATGTGCAGTGTCGTAACCAAACAACAGCATCAAATCTCATCACTAAAAAGTGCATTATCTCGATTATCATTAAATTATTCCGGCACATTAATATGGAAAATCAGTGATTTCCTATCAAAAATGGCTGAAGCAAAAACCAAAGAAGGCATGGAATTAGTATCCCCACCATTTTTTACTAGTCAATATGGATACAAATTACAGGCATCATTATTCTTAAATGGAAATGGAGCTGGTGAAGCTTCACATATTTCTGTATATATTAAAATTTTACCCGGCGAATATGATGCATTATTAAGGTGGCCATTTGCACACTCTGTATCATTTACCTTATTCGATCAAACTACATGCCCGGAAAAAGCGTGTAATATTGTAGAAAGTTTTATACCAGATCCAACATGGAAGAATTTTCAACGTCCTAGCAAAGAACCAGATTCGTTAGGATTTGGATTTCCACGATTTGTATCACATGAAATGTTAAAGAAACGACATTTCGTTAAGGATGATACAATGTTCATTCGTGTGAAAGTTGATCCCAGTAAAATTGTTGCTGTTTAAAGAAAAATTTATACATGTGATCTGAATTTTTAATTTAAAAGAAATGTCAATGGATAAGATGAATTTGCATGATACTAGAAAAACGACAGTTAAATTAGCCATGTCAGATTGAAAGAATTTTGATACCATGACTAAACTACCAAAAGTTTACTTGCTGCTTTTTTCGTCATGAGAATTAATCTTTATACATCATTATAAAGCCAGGTTTACACGTAGAAAAACACTGCCCATACTTTTTTCTACCCGTAATCAAATAGGAACAAAGATGAAAGTAATTTACCATTCGTTAGCGAATTTTCACTGCCCACCAAGGAAACCGGGCATAATGAATAAAATATTCTCAACAAAACTTTTAAACTCCAGAATAAAAAGAAATTAGTTTTTTAATAAAAAAAATAACCAAGTACGTAGCTATTAAGCAACTCAGGAAAATGTATCAAATCTATCATAGAATAAATCAGATGTATAATTTTTTTCATAGATTTTGAAATGGCTCCACAAATTTGAGCAAGTAAATGCTTTTGCAACATTATCAGAATTTTTCCATTTTTTAACTTTCCAATTTTTTTAGCTTTTCGCATATATTTACAAATCACCGGTCGTTAGACAGCCTGAATATGACTGCTAATACAATGGTATACGTTTTACGACCATAGCCAAACTACCTTGTACTACCTACAAGGAGTTGTTGTACTAGCTACTGAAATCAGGCTTTCTAATGATTGTGTTGGCTTCCTGATTACGGCAGCCACGTATTTCTGACAAAGGCAGAAATTTTTCGCAGCCAAGGATAATTAACTGAATTAGATTCTAGTCAGATTTTCTAATGCGTGGTGATTCTTATTCAATTAAAAATTCGTGCGCTTTGTAATCTGAAAATTTTTTGGCGTCTCTACCCGGTAAGATTTTTTTGGCTATCTAGTTTGAAGTCACTCTTAATCGATCATAATTTAACGAGAGATTTCATTATTTTTCACAACACAGCACTATTTTCATCCCAAGAATTATAAGGGAAAGTTATGTTTTTATTACCTCTTACGGTGACGAGTTACAAACAGAATATAGCATTTTATTATTTAAAATTCCCTTAATTTTGGGAAAACACCAATCTACAAATTTGTGGAGGCAGAATATTAAGGAGAATATATTATTTTCTAGAAAATATTTGAGGATTAATTTGAAAATTAATAATCCAAAAAAACCTTTGTAAATATGTAAATAAACAAATCTCGTTGTACTATGTAAAAATTTTGTATTAATTAACAAGAAAGAAAACATTTTAATTAATTTAAAAGTTTTTATATTAAATTAATATTTAAAACAAATTTACAATTCCCCAAAATAAATTTATTAAGAATAGCTGGAAATAAACCAAAGGTTGTTTTAATATCTTTGCAACTTGTATTATTTAGTAATTTACACACCCTGTATATATTATATAAGATATTTAATTTGATAAGAATATTAATGTTATTTTTTAAATAAAAAGTAAAAGAAAAACACAGAAGAAAGTCATTAATCTCATTTTTTTATATTGTTTTCATTATAGTTTTCACCATTTTCATTTCAAAATATAGAGAGTATTTTTTTGTTTTTGTAGAAAATGTTTATGTGTTAAACTGTGTATAATGTCACAAGAATAAAAAAAATTTTGTGTGTGATCCATAACAACGTGTTTTATTTTCATATTTTATTTTTCAGTGAATTTTTTTTGTAACACTTCAGTGTAATAATTATACATAAGAAGAGTACCACAAATGAGTCCTTAGCAATACCTTGACCAAGGAATTGTCTGTGCCCTCCTTGGAAACAACCTGTCACTCGAAGACGAGACGTCTCCGGGTAAGAAAGCCCACAGCTTCTCCGCCGAGATTTGTCCCAGGATTATAGGATCAAGGTTTTGGACTCAAAATTTTAAACCTGAGGCCCTACAGGTTTTTGCAGGTGCAAATAACATGTATGGAGATTTCATCGTCCTCTATACAAGTGGGATCATCAGATATCCCCATGTCATGAAGGTAGTAGTTCAACCGACAGTGTTCTGTCAAAAGCCCCACCATCCTTAAAAATTGTGCTCTAGATAATTTTAAGCGAGGCAGTCGAACAGTCTCGTATGACAAAATCTCAATAATTAGGTTGAGCTTTCTCGTAGACCATTACATGATTCGGTAAGTAACGGAGCATCTTGCAATGGAAATGGCAGGCTCAGGTAAAGGGGGCCTTTGAGACAACCCCCCTCGTGCCAACGAGTCCGTTGCTTAATTTCTTTTATGCCAGAGTGACCGGGCTTAGTCAGATTAGTCTGGCTATGTTATTCAGAGCCAGGCGGTTCAGTTCATCGAAGCATTCATAGACTATCCTCGATTTAAATCTTGACACCTCAAAGATCCAAAGAGCGGCCTGAATATCTGAGAAAATGCTGATATGTGCCCCACTGTAATCTTTCGTGTGATAGATCAGGACATATTTCAGCATGTCGAAGATTTCTGATTGAAAAACCGTTGTATATTTTCTAAAAAGAATCGATCCCTTTATTCTAGGGACATAAACTCCCGCACCAGATAGATCTCCTGCTCGACACTTCAGTTTAACTAATCCGTATTTAAGATGGAAGCATCAGCGAGGCCAAATTTCTATCATTAAAAAAGTGTAAGTAATTTTCCGATAAGATAAAGTTCTGTGAATATATCATTTCATTCAAAAAGTAGTATATGTCACCATTAGAAAAAAGGAAATATCTGATAAAAAGGAGAAAGATCCGTATTCTAGTTATATATTTCACAAAAATAACACAATACAATTGCTGTAGAAATACTATTTGTAAAGCATATAAAAGCCCATAAGAAACTAGATTCATAACTTTAAATGGAAAACTTTGTCTCGTCCGTTACAAAACTCGAGCAGAGAAGTTTCAGTATGTCATCAGAAAGGATTTCATGAAAAATGGAAAGTAGTTAATTTGGAATTTTTATGTTTTTTAAAGAGTTTCGAAGAAAAATTTTTACGAAAACTTTCATAAACTTTTGAACGGATTTCATTTGTTAATAATCTTTATTTTTATAATTTTATCTAAATATTTGCTAAATATTAAATAATAAGTTTCTTAAAAAAATATACAAATATATAACAATTCTTAGCCTAGAAAATTATATACAAACTTACTTAAATAATTAGGGCATGGTAAATGTATTCGAAAAAGATGTGCTCCCTTGAGATTGCGTTCGTTGTTGATATCTCTGAAAAAGAGTAAAAATTTCAGATTTCTTAAAAACTACAGTCTAAAATTAGTTCTAAATGGGTTTTCCTTTTCTCTGGGCACTGCAAGTTATCATATCAAGCTATTTTCGACATATTTGATGGCAAATTCAGTTTTTTGAAATTTTAAAAAGGATACCCTACTAAATTTTGTCTCAAGTATTAAAAAAATTCGTGTCTCTAGCTCTTAACTATTTGGACTCGCAAACTACTGGGAATCAAAAATTAATTCTTACCTCACTCAATCGATCCAATTGATCCAGTGCATGGGGTAAAAGCGGCCGTGCAGAATTAATTTCCATAATTGTAAGATGATTTAGTCGAGCAAATTGTCCAGTAGATTTAATAAATATATCCATAGACGTTCGTAATTTCGCCATTCGTATATCCCATATATCTTTTATAATCGTTCGAATTTCTTCGGCTCGAGGTATATCACTAGCCGCACAGCCTAATAACAATTTTGCTTCGACCATGTAATATTCACTTGGCATTGCAGTAAAAAATCTACAAATACAAATCCATATAAAATTTACGAAAATAGAATTAAAGAATATGTATACTTACTTTTCAGTCTTTTCATTCTCCTTAATTTGCTCTAACATTTCAATATTCATCCAGTACGGTGGTACAATCGTACATTTTCCCCTTTGTTTTAAATTTACCGCTAGCCATATTGGTACCTCCAATAATTTGTTTGGTTCAAACGGACCTACTTCACCGGATATTAAATATACACGTGGTAATGCAAATTTTGGTAAAATTTTAACGGGATGACATTCTGCTAGAAATTCTATTTCATCCGGATCCATATCTTGAAACCATTAAAAACTATAAACTTCTTCACTCCACTTTTACGCGGGAAAATTTAGTAACATTTAGAGATATTTGTGATTTATAGTAGTTAGATAGTTCAGTTAGTCTTAAAAAGCAAATCATCGGTATTCTTGAGAATAAATTTTATAAAATATCATATTTTCATTTGAAAATAAAAATTCTTACTATGTTATTATTATATTAATTTTAATCAATTTAAATTAATTTTCATAAAGTTATTAATTAACTTGAAATACGAACGCATTTCTTTTATTAGACTATCGATAAGTTGCTACTATATTAATCACTTCTTTCTACAAGTAACCAAAGAGCATAGGGTAGAGGAGAAGCAGCCCATATGAGCTAATGTAAAATCGTAGTATACGAGTTTCAGCGCCTCTGCCGAGTCAGGCTTTCAAACTTAATAGTTAATAGTCACCCCCGCAAAGTAGTTAAACTTAATAGTCATACCCGCAAAGGCCTACAAACTTAATAGTTGATCGCCTCAGACTCCAGATGTCACTTATAATTATACTTCTGCTTCTTGTCTATCCTATAGTCTTTGCAAGTAACCTTAAAAAGAAACATAAATAAAAAATTAATGTAAACGTTAAAGAAGTTGTAAAATATAATCTAAAAAGTGTAAAATGGGGAATCTAAGGAAGAAGAAGGTAAACTTTATATTTGTATATTAAAAATATTGAATTTGTTGTAATGCTTTGAATCTTGTTTTATTTTGACAATATTACCCACGTGTAGGGAACATACCGATACATAGTATGTCGCAATATTCTAGAAAACAATACTTTAATTGCCTCTATTTCTCATCTTAATTCGAAATTAAAGTAATAAATCATATCTAATTATATATAGGTTTCATGACCCTAAAACTTTTGAAGTTATAACCAAGTTCAAGTTGTCTGGTGCATCCACGATTTCCGTAAATCAAAAACCTTAGCCCAGCGCACAGACATACTGGGGAGAAGAAAACTCAGTGCAGCTGCTCCTCTTCAATTTAGTTGGCTAAATATGTGTTTATGCCAAATCCTGTTTGATGAATTTCCACCTCTCCAGATTTGATAGGGAGATTCCCGAAATCGTGTAGTTGACTCCTGACTCCCGATATCAACATAAATTATCCAGAGTTCAGTAAAAAGATATTTTTTTATTGTTTTATATTCAGTTAATTTCGACAATTCTTAGCAGCTTTTATTTTAAATTACTTGAAGCGTAATTATTTAAATATTTAATTATGGAAAACTGAGTCAAACAAAAATAAAACATCAAAAATATCGAGTTATATTAGGATTCGGTGGTATAATTAGATTAATTTGAATTTCTCCCGACTTGGAAGTTGGATGTAGCAACCCTAGCTAGCTGTCTGATATTTTTAGGCAAAATCAATTCGGATTTGCCTCCCTCTAGACCAAAATTTTCCTTTCCTTGTTTTATTTTGCTTGAATTCAATTTAACGCACACATACTTCACTTTTTCTACGATTACACTATATTATTTATTTACTCCTTGAAACTTGAATGCTTTTCGAACTCTAACATTTTATATTTAAATATTTCTAGTATGGATCAGGTGAAGCATCACAGTTCATCTCACGCCGAGGAGCCTTAAAAAAACTACAATTATCATTGAAAGATTTTCGAAAATTATGCATCCTTAAAGGAATATACCCACGAGAACCACGTAATCGTAAACGTGCACAAAAAGGACAATCTGGTATCAAAACATTATACCACAAAAAAGATATACAATTTTTATTACACGAACCAATAATTTGGAAGCTACGTGACAATGCTGTATTAAGTAAAAAAATTGGTAAAGCTAAAGCTGTACGTGATTTCAAAAAAGCTAAACGATTCATGTACAATGTACCCACATTAAAGCTAGATCATCTTGTGAGAGAGCGTTATCCTACATTCATAGATGCTTTACGCGATTTGGACGATTGTTTAACGCTATGTTTCCTGTTCAGTACATTCCCATCGATAAAACATGTACCCCGACACCAGTCCGCGTTATGTCGCCGTTTGACTGTAGAATTTATGCATGCTGTTATCGAAGCGAAAGCTTTACGTAAAGTATTTATTTCGATTAAAGGATATTACTACCAAGCAGAATTTAAGGGAATTACAATAAATTGGATCACCCCGCATCATTTTGGATTTCAACCTCAAACTAAAGATGAAGTTGATTTCAAAATTATGTCAACCTTCGTCGATTTTTACACAGTTATGTTAGGGTTCATAAATTTCCGTTTATACCACGAATTAAATTTGTATTATCCACCAAAATTTGTAGGAATCACTAACGATAATGATCGAGAATTAGTTGACGAAAAGGCTTTAGTCACAGAACGTGTAGCTGCTTTAAATTACCCTCTATGTCGAACAGTAACTGACGATAATTCTGGGGAAGATATAGAAATTGATTCATTCCCAACTGAAGGTGATCCTGAAAAAATTGAACAAGCGAAACAAGAAGCTGAAAAAGTTAAAAAATTAAAAACTTTATTCAAAGGATTGAAATTCTTTTTAAATCGAGAAGTACCCAGAGAACCGTTGGTATTTTTGATACGTTGTTTTGGCGGAGAAGTATCTTGGGATAAAACGTTATTCGTAGGGTCAACTTTTGAGGAATCTGATGAAACAATCACACATCAAATTGTGGATCGACCTTCAATAGATAAACAATATATTTCGCGGTATTATATTCAGCCACAATGGGTGTTTGATTGTGTTAACGCTCGGGAATTACTTCCGGTTAGTAAATATTTCTTGGGAGTTATTTTGCCCCCACATTTATCACCATTCACTGACGAAACACGTGAACAATATATACCACCTGAAGAAAAAGCTTTGAGAGATCCATCCTTGGTTGAAACTAATAAAGAAGCTGAAAATGAATCTGAATCTGAAGCAGAATCTGAAGAAGAAAGTGGAATTGAAGATGATGAAGACGAAGAAGACGATAGCGAAGATGAAGACAATGAACTGAATAACACAGAAGCGGAGGAAAAAGCAGAACATAATGAGGAAGACGATGAAGAAGTTCTTGATGAAAAAGAAAAATTACGAAAACAGATGGTAAGATTTCTCAACTAAACTTAAGTATTTTTAATAAGCTCTATCCGATTTCTTTCTGTACAGAATTCAATCTTTTTTAGTTATTTTTCCCAAATGTATTAACTTATGCCTGAAATAATACCCCTTGTGAGTTTTTAAGGCTTTACGCATCTCCACAGCTACTCCAAAATAAACTATAAGGTTAAAATCGATTGTGTCGAGCTTTACTTGATGGAATTGCATTTTAATAATTGAAATATATTTCAATTATTATGTAGATTAAAAATTTGTATGTCAGTTGATTTACTAACAAGGAAGTTTCTTTTTCATATGTAAATATACGAGCACCTCCTTTATTTTTGCTAAATGTCATTCTTTTGTAGAATTGAGTTAAAAAGTTAAGTCCCCTTTTCTGCTGTTCTAACTATATCCTGCGACAATATACGAAAAGAAAAAAATCGCTTTTCAATAAAAAGCATCTAATATTAAGTAACATTTTTTTAAGGAACAAATATGACCTTAGAAAGGCAATATCATTAGGCAAAGTTATGTGAATTTTCTCTGACATCATTTTTTAATATTTTTTAGATAAAGAAAATGAAAGTTCAATCAGGTGAAGTTTTCAAAGAAAATCCATGGGAACAGAATAGACAAGAAAAACAAGAATATAGATTACGCGAGAAAATGATCAATAAAAAACATAGGAAATTGTATAAAGGTATAATGGAAGGGCGGCAAGAACGAGCTAAAGAAATTTGGCTTTTACGAAAGAAACGACGATTACATGATGAACAAGCAAAAAGTGAAGCTAAATCTAAGAAGAAACAAAAGAAAGTTGTTCAAAATGAATAAATAAAATGTTAATTTATTTATTTTTTTAATTTTTTTGACCAATTATATAATACCCAATTTTGTACAAAGTTTAGAAAAGCAATATAGCATACTTGAGGAATAGTGTCTATACTATACTTACCTATTGTCTGTTGTCAGCTTGTCTCGAGAAAAGAAGCCGAATAGACCTTTTGATTTATAAAAGTGATAACCGGACAGTTTGTAAAAAAACTAATGTGATGAAATGAATAAAAAATGCCTGGTAACTTTGTCCAACTTATTACTGTCTGCCCGAAACAATGATGAATCGGAATTGAAATGAAAAGGTCTATTGAAGTCCAGTCAGCATGTGGGCTCTCGATTTCAATTATGAAATGATCATTGATCTCTATATAACAGGATAGAGGACCTATATGACGTAAAATAAAAAGTGTTTAATTTTAAAGCATTGCCAACCAACTGTACGAAGTATACATTTGTCACGGTTTCACCCTAAGTAAAGAGTACCCAGAATTAACGCAAGAACTAATTTTGATAGAAAATACATGCACAAAATACCATATCAGGTATGATTCTAAGATCTTATCGCCCATAGAAGGGTTTTTATCGATACTTTCCTTCACCATTTTGTATAAATGTAGCTGAATAGTGGTCATACAGATCTGAATTTTCTCCCTCAAGGCTTGAGCTATCGCAGACTTATCAGAAACCTCAGGCTTCAAAAAACTCAATGAAAATAAATCCAATAATGTTTCACCTCAAGGTGAGTTTGTGCCGTTTCATGTTTTTTTAGTTCTATTCACTTATTTGGATTCCCTAGTTTAACTTCAAATTTGATCAATTTCAACCATAGACATAGTAATATTGAACTACGCGACTTATATCTTTCTGTGTCGAAAAGTGGTGCCAACTTTAGAAAGAGGCAGCCTCTGATCTAAGGTAGAGCTATCTATAGTAGAGATAACTACAACCGTAACTTTCTTTGTATCTGTTTCTAATCTGCTTCTGATTTCTGATAGGTATTAAAAGTTGCCGAGAAGACGGTCGTTAGAAACTAGTTCATCCGATTGTACCTAATGTACTAAAGTTTGGGGAATAAATTACTAAAAAGCAAGAAATTTTAAGACATCATCGTTTTTGTTTATTAGTTTTATAATAAATAACATGATATTCTTGTACAATAACTTAGTAAATATTTATTTATTTCATTTTTTGTAAATCAAATCTAAAACTGATGAACTGATAATAATATCACTTTTAAAACAAATTGAATAACAAACAGAAAATATCGAAATATTATCAATAGACGCCATTTGCATTTACGTTAAAATACATATACCAACAGTACTTTTTTAAAATGTACTTTAACATAATTTATTTAAAAAGAATTAATTTTTAACTATATAATTTACAAATTCGGTAAATGGAAATATTTTAGAAAATGTGACGCGAACGATTTATAATAATAAATATAAGCCGCCATATTTGTTTAACGTCTTATTTAAATATGTTAAACAACATGGCCGTGTTTGTTGTTTGGTTTTTTTTCGTGATTAGCGTACAATTGCGAAAAATAAGTACCATAATGCAATGGTTAACATCA
Source organism: Chrysoperla carnea (assembly GCF_905475395.1). Lineage (NCBI taxonomy): Eukaryota > Metazoa > Arthropoda > Insecta > Neuroptera > Chrysopidae > Chrysoperla > Chrysoperla carnea. Next base: position 78,444,066 of record NC_058339.1, on the reverse strand, counting down.
AATAAAGATAAAAAATACTGTTTTTCGCAATGTGTAAGCCAATAACAAAAGTTAAGCAAATAAACGAACACAGCCCATATCGACTTAAGACCCCTATCAAATTAATTTTTCGTTCCAGATCTCCTCCCAACATATAATTTACACATGATTATGTACATAAATAAAAAATAAATTTGTGTTAAATAAATTTATGGTAAATAAAAGAACTTCGAAAAAGATCAATTCACGGTAGTTTGGAACTAAAATTATGAACGTGTGTAAGTGGTACAATTGAGTAAATAGTGTATTTTAGGACATATTATATTATATGAACGGTTTTTTTTTTTTTGGAACACATTTGATATATAATTTTGGTGATTTAAATGTAGAAAATTTCAATTTTAATCTTCATCACTATCATCATCTTCGTCCTCAATTTCAGGCATTGGGAATCGCAAAATGGCTGCAACACCTGTTAATTGTTCCAATTCTACAAAAATAAAAATATTAAATTAATAAAATAAACCCGAGACAAAACAGTTGATTAAGATGCTAATAATGTTAACGGCTATTAATCGTTCTAAGTTTAGGATTAAATTGCCTTTAAGGCCCGTCTTTACTCGGGGGTGTATGAAATATCTGGGCACAGGGTTTTGGGGGACGCCAGCCGATCATCTTATACCTACATATATACCTACACGTATTATACGTAATCAATCAGTTTCGAAAAGTACTTAACAAACATTTATTATACCTAAATAAATATAGGCAACAATATTGTTTACAAAATGCGTCTCATGCAGCTCGATACAATCGCCTTGCGACTTGCGATTTACAAGCCAACTTTCACACGCGGTAAATTCAAAGAGAGCTTGCAGCTGCAAGTTAGTGCGTGCATACTACTGTCTAATCTACTTATAAAAACAATAACACAAATAAAAGCATAACGTTTGGGATACCTAAACGTTATTTAGTAATTAGTATTTAATTAGCACCAAGGAAATTTTAAATAAAATGATACAAACAAAAATAACAATTGGGCCTCTACCGTTGTAGAGGCCCAATTGTCTCTCAAGTTGTTTATTTTTTGATAAAGACCATTTTTTACATTTGGACTTTTGTTCTATCTCTAACGGGCCCAAGACCCAATTGACCTATGTTGCTCATTTACGAACTTGACCTCACATTTTACGTACTGAGTGCACTGTAAAAATTTCAACTTGATATCTTTTTTTGTTTTTTTTCGTGTTCACAGACGGATGGACATACAACCGAAAATGGACTAATTAGATGATTCTATGAACTATACCAACATTTTTTTCGTAGCATCAATATTTTTAAGCGTTAAAAACTTGGGACTAAACTTAATATACAATGTATATTTCATATATAAATGGTATAATGACGTTTAATTTTTTTTGTTGGGGACGCCGTCTGATTTAATTCGCACTCCGGTAACTAATATAGGCACGACCCTTTTTTGTGAACAGTTAAGATCAGGAAATATTTCGAAGAAATATAAAATAAAAATATTGCAAATAACAACATGCAAATACTTACGTTCGCCAGACACGTGCATACTCGAAAAGATCTTAACTTCCCCACCAGATTCTCGAACTGAATCAACTAATTGCACATACTGTTTACGTGTTTGAACATCTTGATTCCTAAATAAATTATCCGAAATAAGTAATGTTTCGATTGCTTGTGATTCATTTGCCTTCTCCACATGTTTTTTTCCATAAAATGCTTTTGCTGGATCGGTTTGTAACATGGTGTAAAATGTCTCTAAAGCTCGCACCTCACTTGATGCTTTTGTATCGGATATACGGGCAAGAACAGCTGGATCTTGTAAAACTTCTATAATAACAAAAGAAAAAGGTAAATAAATTAGGATAATATTTAGGAGAAGAAAACCATTATGGATGTTAGGCCCGATTTTCGAAATCGAAATTTATAATAAATAACATGATATTCTTATTCGTATCTTTACGTTTTATGGTCAGGATAAGGCATTGACACCAATTCCAAGAAGAAGTATGTGTGTGTATGTGTCGTGATTGTGTGTGTAGGTACGCACGAGTGTGGTCTTTCCTGATCGATATCTCTCGAACAAACAAAAAAAATCGACTTCGTTGTGGTTTCGACCGAAGCGAGGAGTTCAAATTTATGTAGTCGAGTTTTCGATTTTTTAATTTACACTTACCTTTAAGTGAATGCTTAAATCCCGAAGACGAATGAACAAGTAAAAATTTACTCTTATTTTCAAGCAATATTTTATTGTCTGATTTAACGGCCGTTTGCATCATATAATCAAAAAATTGATCCTTAACAAATCCAGGCGAAGCAATTAAAACACATTTTGCCACATCAAAATTTACATGCCTTAATATTCCTTGCATTACACTCTCATAAAATTTAGCCAAACCCTGAAACAATAAATACAAAACATTTTTTAAATATAAATTTTCTGTATTGCAATCAAATATAAAACCTTTTCGTGCTGTTGAACATTTCCTTTTCGTTTACGTGGAATTGTTACATCAATTTTGGCTCGCACAATAGTCATGCTGGCTGTAATTAAGCAAATGTGTGCTAGACCTTCTTGCATTACGACAGCTGCCACATCTGCACTTTGCATTGGATCGCAAGCCATATCTACACGTTCTAACGATATCGAATCCCATTCTGGTTTTTGTAGGGAGAATTTACGATTTAGTTCTAGATCTAATGTATGATATGCACCCATCTACAAAAAAGTATGTATTTTTTAGAGCTTTACAAAAATACTCCGGCGGTGCGTATTTACCTTGACATATTGATTTTCCTCGATGTTTCGCCCTTTTAATCGTAAAACACATGCTTGTGTATCGAAATCAATTGATTCGACGCGAATCGTTAATACGGTACGAACACGACTTGATGTTGATGATCCTGTAGCTGATTCAGATTGTACTTTACGTATTGTCGATCCTCGAACACAATCTCCCTCAGATATAAGATTGTATGCGTGCCACATATCTTCTGGTTCCTCTGGGATAAGGGCCACAGTCCTTTATGAAATTTAATTTTTTTAATTTATAATTGTTGCTTAATTCTAGACATTTTTTTTCTAACATGAAAGTATTTAGTCTTGAATCGAAAATTATGGAATCAAAAAGGCTTACATGTCATATCTAAAACTCTACAATAGGTCTGGCATTAATTTGGACGTGATTTTTGTTTTTCTAGGTTCAAATTATATACCAGAAATTTAAAAACTATTCAAAGTGATACGCCTTAAAACATTGTAAATAAATTTTTGTGTTCAGAATGGATCTGGGTTTATAGGATTTAAAAAAAACTACAAATCTGTTATTAATTTGGATTTTAATCTCGTTTTCCGGCTCCCCCATTTTCCTGGTTTCCAAAATGGGTGAGTTGTAGTTTTCAAAGACTAAAAAAATATTTGTTTATTTCAATACGGAAAAAATTCAAAGAACAAATCAATACGGCTCAATTTTCGTGGCTTCCTTAGTACCTAATTATAATATTCTTGGAATTTCCAGGATAGGTATTGATTTTTTGTATACGAAGAGTCATTATCCTACGCAGTCTTGACATAAATGGGACAGATTTTAGACGTAAATCTACTAAGCCACAAAAACGTAGACTTTAAATGTTTTACGAAACATTTATTGTACAAGAAAATGACTGAAATTCCAACAATTTTACTTAAATGCAAACAATTATTGAATTTCAATTTGGGAAAACTGATTTGGATAAAAACTGAGCTTATATTTTCATGAGAAATAAAATCATTTCTGTTATGGCATAAAAGGGATATTATAAAGGCTCAACATATTGTTATCATGCTAAGAATATTATTTTTAAGACATCTACACCATGCGTTATCTAACCTCACTTACAATTAAAATACATATTTTATATAATTAATAAAATAATTACCCCTCTCCTTCTTTATCAACATTTTTATAAACTAATTTCATTGTAATTCTTGCTAAAACTGAGTCATTTGAATACTAATATAGAAAAATATTGATAAATTTTGTAACTTGCAACTCTGGCATTTCGAGAACATTTTTGTAAAGAGACAACCTGTTTAAACTTTCATGCGAATGACGTTTTGAATGTTTTGTAAGTTGTTATCATTCTATCTTTATTGAATTGTGGTAGATAAACAAAGATATGATGATATTATCAAGTGTATATTAAATGTACCTATTTTGATATGAATCATATCCATATGGACCTATGTGCAGCATCCGAATATGATCCGAATTCATATTATTTCTCTTTCTAATGTGAAAGTACAGTCGCAGAGAAAAGTCAATTTTATGATTAGATGGTATTGCGAAAAAATTTGCGATATTGATTTCATTGGAAAAATATTTACTAAATTTATACTAGCCATTACACGCTCACTTCTCTGCGTAATTTCAATTTTGTTCAAAAATAGTAATCAAATGTACAAAACTATAAGATAAAGAAACTTTTCCTTTGATCTCCTCTGAGGAAAGAAAAAAGGTTTAAATGCAAAAAATGTTAATTAACAACTTGCAACATTTTCCTGTTTTCCAGTATAAGAGAGAGAATTTTGGGCAAAAATTTACTTTCCTTTTTTCCAAAACTATAAAAGATACAAATTTGTAAGTAGCTTCGGATAGTGAGTGTTCTAATTCCATATCAAACCAATACGTGAGGATTCCAAAGAACAAAAGAAAAATTTTTTTAAAAATTACATGTGCGAATAGGTATCTTAACTATTAAATATTATGAGCTAAACAATAAACTTTTATTTTGTAGTGTACACGTAGCTACCTTACTTTCTTTACCTATCTAAAAAAAATACAGTCAGAAAAAGATACACTTATACAAAATACAATAAAATAAAAAGAGTCTACAATATTAGTTCTTTATATCAATTCATAGATGTCTATAGTTAGACTAAATTGAACAAAATAATTATATTGTAAGAATAAGTAAGAATATTTCGACTTTACAAATAATAATAAAAATTGTGACGTTAAGTGATATTCAATTTCATCAATTTTATATTATTTTCTGTGTTTATTCCTTAATTAATTTATTCTAAATCAATAAAAAAACTACCAATTTTAAGGGTAAGTACGTCTAATTATAATTCATCACATAATAATATTGTCACGTCATATGATCTCTGTTTTTAATGTCAAAAACATTACACACTGTTTTTGGAAGGTATTACAAATTTACCGTTTGAATTTATCTGTTTTGGTAAAAGGTAATTAGTACGATACATAACGGGAATTAATTATAACAAAAAATAAATGAAGAAAAACAGAGTTTGTTGTGTAGATTTAAAAAAATAAGGTTACAATTTTTGGGTTAATTTTTTGGCGGAATGATGTATGAATGACATAATCAGTTATATTTGTTTATGTATGCATGTAAAACCACGTGGATTTGAAAGAAAAAATCGATAATTATTTTGAGTAGGGAGGACCAAGTTTCCGTTTATGTTCATACAACATTCGTTTTTGGTATTTTGAATTAGAAACAGGTGTATGATGTAATTACATGTTTGTTATTTTTATTTAATTGCGTTTTGAAGATGATTTTGTCTATTTTACATATTATTTAAATATCCGGTTCTGGAATCGATTTTGCAAAAAATTTTGGATCATGATTATTATTATTTATTTTGTCATCACTTTACTGAAATCGTTATAAATGGTTTTCTTTTAAGGAGGAACTCAATGAAAATTCATATAAAAAAGTAGTTCAATACACAATAATACACACAACCAAAATATGAAAGGAACAAAATTTTTACTTCAATTTCAAACAGCTGATTGTCGCTCAAGAATTTTAACCATACTTTGCCGCTTTACACGGATGATTGAAATGCCGATAAAAATTTTATATCTAAATTTTATATAAAGTTTCGAATCGTAATACAATTTTAAAAATTATTTTACAAAAAATTTGTTAGAACCACTCGAAAGCTTGTTTATTTTTATTTTTTTTGAAAATAAGCAATAAAAGTACGAGCCTTTTGGGTTAAGATATGCTTGGCGCTTTCCAAGCAAAATTGAAACTTCTGGATTTAAAATCCTGTATCTTTTGAAATAATCATCGCACTGGAAGTTTATATATTTTATATATAAACATGTATATATTTAACCGTTTTTCGTATAAATTTCGAAAAAAGGACTTGCTTTTCGGGCCAGTTTTTTTTTAGTTGAGCTTCTGTAGATCATCCTTAACATAGGAGGAGTATCCGAACAACCAACACTATGTTAGAATGTTTCAAGGCTTTTTAATAAAAAAATAATTAATGATCTGATAAATAAATAAATGATTTTAATTAAAAAATTATTGTAGTATATGTAGACTGTTGTGCCTTGGGTCAATTTCACATTTTTATGTTTTTTAAAGCCAATTTTTTAAATATAATAAATGAAATTATATCTTATGGCGTCATTATTCTTACACACTATGTGTTTATTTTCAGCTGTCGATAAAAGTTATACATTTTTTTAATATGTGATTCATGGTGTAAGACCATGGTCAAATCCAACCGTACTTTTGATGACCCCTATCGACTGTACTTGTGAGCTCTCCTCTAACAGTTATGTAAGAGTTATATGATTGAAACATTGAAAGCCTTGCAGGTTTCTCTCATAGGTATCCTTTGATTTGAGCGTTCGAAAATAGTTTCAAAAAAATTATTGACTACAAAGCATGCTTACCTATCACAAAAGGCTAAATAATTCTCACAATCAGTACCAATAAATTTTTGATCATTGATACAGGACGTTTTATTGATCCAAGGTGTATGAGTTTGTGCCCCGACCATCATTACCCCTTCAATATTCAACGTAATATATTTAATAAAATTTTTATTTATAAAGTTTTTATTTCTTCTTTTCTTGAACAGAGTTGTGTTAGCTAAGCAAATTCCCTCAGAGATTGAAAATAACACATTTTTCTTAAAATCCAAATTTAAATTGCATTTTAATTAATTTTCCAAGAATTTTTATTTCGAAAACTAAGAATCAAGATAAAAAAATCACAAAATTACTTTTTTGCTTAAAACTGATCAAATTTTTCTCAATAACTTTGACCTTTCAAATACCAAAACCTTTCTATATACCAAATTTTATTCAAATCGGACTTGAATTGGGACCGCTAGAGAGTTTACAGACACATAAATGTATAGACACATGTATTTTAACGATGGCCATTCCTTCAGCAATTCGCTAATATACAGAAACACACTATTCTTTCAGTTGCCTATCACCGGGCTAGTAAACTTTGTCTTCATAGTGTGCTGTCTTATGGGGTTCAAGGTACAACACTTTACCTTACAGTGTCAGTACATTTGTATTATACAATGCAGAGTATTGTTAACACTCATGCTAAACAATATGATGATGGGTAATTTTGATGTTTTAACAATGATAACAGACAATAAATCATATAAAATTTATATCATTGTTTAATGTGGAAATGAAATGATGCAGTAGAATTATTTATTGTTTCTAACAAATAGTTTTTAAATTAATTTATTTTATTGTCAAATAACATGCAAATTTTGATTTTATGCTAAAAAGTGTTGAGAAATGTGTAGATTTATAGTTTAGGCACCTTTAGGGTTAGAATAATGATATTATTAGTTTTAGGTGAATTTTGTTAGTAAGTTTTTGTATTTCTCAAATCAAACTGCTTATTACAAGAGACGGTATAAGGTCGATCTTCATCCATCTGATAACCTGATTTTTTATGAAATTTTCTTGATTTCTAAACATGTAATCATAGTTTTTCTATCGAAAAGATTTCATGGCTATTTCTATTTATTTTGGTCAATTTTTTCTATGGGCGAATTTTTTTTCAAGAAAATCTTTACCATTATTTCCGTAATTAAATTTTCTTCTGATACTAATTTCGATTGGTTAACAGATTGTAGCAATATTATACCAAAATCGGTTTTCTCATATATTATTATTGAACAAAAACTTATTTTGGAAAGTAAGTGATCTGAAGTCTCTTGAATTTTTCTCCGTGTGCTAAGGAGGTATTATGTAAAAATCGGTATAAATTTTATAAACAGATTAACCTTTCAAAAAGCGTGTAAACAATTTAAAATATCAAATATAAGAAATAAAAACTTCATAGATCAAATCTAAATGTTTAAAATATTAATTTTATACTTCCTAATATCAGTGGCGTACCTAAAATCTTTTGAGAGAGAGAGAGTCGAGGTAAACAGAGAATCCAAGCGAGCCAGCCTGAAATTATTTGAGTACCATAATGAGCTGTGATTTTTTGAATTTACACTATAAATCTATTTTGTGTATGTAGGGGGCGAACTGTTTCCTTTAAAATTTTTAGCTTTAAAGTTTCCACATTTCTTCAAACGCCAGTTTCAAAATTAAAGATAAATTTTCTTTTGTAGACTAGAAGAAAAGTTACAGGAAAAGAATATATTACTTTCTGTATCTCTTTCGCTAATTGTATTGCATGACAGGTATTTGTTTGGGCATAATTCGGTTCATATTTCATTAAGCTTTTTTTAACTACCAACTCAGGAGGCTTAATAAGCTTGGAGAAATAGTTCTGTAAACCTGGACTCTTTTCTTACAATATGACGGTTAAAAATGATTATAATGACTATTTTGACCGAATTCTTATATAAATAAATAAATGAATGTTTTGGGGTATAACGACTTAAAAGCTTTAGCTACCATTATTCATTAGAATTACAAGTAGAAATATCGGCTTTAACGACTAACACAAGAACATATGCGGAATGTTCGATTTTCATCTAGGCATAGAAATATCACGAGTATGACCGAATACATGCGTTAAGCAATGCATCTAAGTGAGAGATATTATATGCATGTGTTGAAGCTTCGATATGTGTTGAGATAGTTGTATGACGCTTGGAGAGTGGGAGTTTCTTAGTTGAATAGATGAACTACAACAGATAAGCCACGATACAAGTCACTTTAGCAATTTCATATAACACTTATAATACCTCGTACTTAGATGCATTGCTTAACGCATGTACTCTGTTATACTCGTGATATTTATATGCCTAGATGTAAATCGAACATTCTGTATACTTTTGTTATACTTACATATTTTTTCAATTAAAACAACATCATAATACAATTTGGTTCTTATAAAATTTATTTTTGAGTCTTATTAACTTTATTTTCGATCCTATTAATTTATTTATCGGTTATAGTGACCAATTTTAATTGAAATTAGCAGGCAATAATGACCAACATGTGTAAATATGCACATACTTCCACTTTATTATAAAAATATACACATACCGCTTATAACGACTATTGGTTGTTATATCGACTTGAATGTTGTGTACTGATTTTGATGTACGTCATATGAATATGTTTATAGGTGTAGGCCGTAAATGTGTGTAAAATGTTATTATAGTTTATTGAGTTTTCATTTTTTTAATTTTTCATTTATAAATCATTTTACATAAAAATATTTTTGTATAAATAAAATAATAAACATTTGATATAAAATATAAACTACACCTACATAATTATATACCTTTCTCTAACAAACAAATTGGTAAAAGGAAGGCGAGGCTATGAGGGTGGTACTCGAATATAACATTTTGATTTCATACAAACATATACATACTTGAAACATCGATATCTATGTTGATGATAAAAAATTGATTGTTGATTAAAAAAAATTAAAGAAGGTTCCTGAAAGATTGAAGGTAGAAAACATACAGGTTAATTTTGATATCTTCCTTTGAAAGTTATCCGAGATGATCCTAGATTAAGTTAGATTGACGGGCTAAGCGGACATAATTGATATTCTCTATGAGGCCTATATTAAAAAACTCATTAAGCTTTTTTAAGTCTTCGCCTTAAAGCATTTCTAGCTTTTAGCAAGGCTCAATATTTTCTTGATTTCAATTTTCACACTTTTCTTAACCATTGATAAAACAGCGGCGGTTTTAGGGACGCCGGAAATATAATCAGCCGATGTTTTATTGTTTATTTATCCTTTTCGTGTTCGTGTTTACCGTTTCTTTTCGTGTTTTCCTTACTGCTGTTAGCTTTCGACCATGCATTTTGAACAAAATTACAAAAGACGATTTACTCTGTTGTGTGGCTCCTTGCACTGGGAAAATTCAGCCACGGATCGAAATTATTTAGCCTTTATTGGATTCGTGAATTTACTGATCTATATGAAACACTGGATAGTGGCTGACGTCACAGAAGGCGTCGGTAATAGAAAACATGTCAAGGCTAGTTACATGTTTTTAATATCTTAAAAACATGTAAGACTTTTAAAATATAGGGAAAGGGTATCCATCTACAGACGTAAATTACATAGAATATTCTCACTGAATTCGAATATTAAAGTTAGTATATAAAATTAAACAACCTTAAACAAATTTTTCTTTAATATTTTTGAAACTTTCTGTATAATGAAACATGCTGAAGGGTAAATTGTAAAATTTATAGGTCAAAATTGCAGAAATCATGGATTATATCTAATATCATATTTACCCACGTGAAATGAGTAAAACAATGTTGCAGGGCCAAAATTTTATTATTGAGTCAAAATACATTAAACTTATACAACATACACAGATCCACGATTCTTATGTGAATAAAAGGAACATTTAATTATTTTTAATCGTATTCAAATTTTCATAACCAGAAAATCTTTGTACTACCAATACAACACAAATGTAATGTGTATTGCCTGTACTGAGTGAAAGATTGATATTGTAAAAAATGTTCCTTATAAAAAATAAACAACTTTTGTTTGAAATATTTTTCTGTAAACATCCTTACTTACCCACGAGGGCGCAAGTTATAGTATGTATTATATGAGAAAATCAGTTATGAATGTGTGGCTATCTAAGAGTGGATATCTTTTTTTACTTACGTGACATGGTATTTCAACAATTAACTCTGTCAATTGCTTTTTTTTTCACTTGTTTGAATAAAATTTAACTTTGATCATATTTGTGATAGAAACAAGTTTTAGTCAACTTCTTTGGCAAAAAAAATTAGTTTATGATCAATTAATTAAATTTGTTGATAGTGACCTTTCTCAAACACGTCGTTCCATTTATAAATTATTTGACCAAATTTGAAAAACAGACGCATAGGACGGTTCAAAATAACTTACATACATTTCTTATTTTGGTATTGTAATTTTACAATTATTATGATGTCTATATCAATAATTATTTTTATTGGATAGGTCATGGTAATTCGAGATTAGAATTAATTTTATTTAACAGTTAATTAATTGATTAATCAAAATTCATTACAAACAGCTGTTTGTCATTTTATTGACATGTCACGTCTCTCAAATTAAATTTGTTAACAGTATTTATATAATTACCTAATTAGCCCATTTCCGTTGTCTGTCCGTCTGTCTGTCGACACGATTACTCAAAAACGAATAAAGATATCAAGCTGAAATTTTTATAGCGTGCCCAGGACGTAAAATGGGAGGTCGAGTTCGTAAATGAGCCACATAGGTCAGTTGAATCTTCCTTACAAAAAAATAAACAACTTTTGTTTGAAACATTTTTTTGTAAACATTACTCTTTACCCACGAGGGCGCTAATTAGGTGCAAATTGTATAGTATATATTATATGGGAATATCAGTTATTTATGTGTGACATGTATGTATGTGTAATGTGACAGAGTTATCAACACATGGTATTTCAACAATTAACAACAAGTCACTTGTTTGTTTTCACTTGTTATACCATGTATATATGAAATATACATAGTATATTAAGTTTAGTCCCAAGTTTGTAACGCTTAAAAATATTGATGCTACGAAAAAATTTTGGTATACGTGTTCATAGAATCACCTAATTAGCCCATTTCCGGTTGTCTATCTGTCTGTCTGAAGTTTGTCGTCTGCCGTCTGCCCGTCTTTCATCACGATTACTCAAATACGAAAAGAGATATCAAGCTGAATTTGAAAAGCGTGCTGAGGATGTCAAAAGTGATGTCAAGTTCGTAAATGAGCCACATAGGTCAATCGGGTCTTGGGTCCGTAGAACCCACCTTGTAAACCGTTAAAGATAGAACAAAAGTTTAAATATAAAAAATGTTCCTTATAAAAAAGTAAACAATTTTTGTTTGAAACATTTTTTCGTAAACGTCACTGTTTACCCGTGAGAGCGCAAATTATACGCAAATTGTATAGTATGTATGTTATGGCTATATCAGTTTCATGTATGTATGTGTAATGTGACAGAGTAATCAACACTGTCTATCCATGGTATTTCAACAATTAACTCAGTCACTTGTTTGTTTTCACTTGTTTTAAATTCGATTTAGTTTATATCTTTAAAAAACATTCTTTATAAAGTGTTTCATCTTTTTGATGTACTAATTAATATTGATAATTTTTGTTTTCAGGTGCCGTTTTGTTTGTTATTTATTAAATAATATTTATTTATATATTGTGTGAACTATTTTTGTTTTGTTTTGTGTATTTTTCATTGTGATTACAAAAACATTTCTCTTACAATTTCATAATTTCTGGAAACGTGTTTTTATGTGTGATATGTTATAATATTTCAAAATTCATTCTAAAATCACTTCAGTATCACTTACTACGAACTTTTCGCAAAATTCAATAAAATGAACTTTATAATAAACTTTGATAATAATTTATAATGTGCTTTTTTCTCTTTTAATTTGTAATTCCTTTTGGTGCTGTAATTTGTGATTTAAAATATTGGTAAGTTTTTTATTTTTGTTTTTTTTTAATTTTTTTCTTCTATTAAATTTTTTTGGTTGATTTTGTGTCTTAAGGATGTATTTGCGCGGTAGCTATAAATTGTCTAATTTTTATTGTCCATATAAAGAGTACATCCTTAAAACGTTCTCTTTGTGTACAATCTAACAGGAATAAATTATTTTTCTAATTGTACCGAATCTTCTATGTGATGTTGTTAATCAAACCGTGTGCTCTCTTCTCGAAATAATTTTAAACATAGTGTTTTTTCGAAGTAAAAATTTGCACACGCTTTAGTATGAAATTTGGTCGAAAATTAAGCAATTTTGACCAAAAGCCAATATTTCTACAGTTTATAATTCTATCCTCAAAGAATTCTGTCTTTAAACACTTAAAACTTTACACCATGCACCCCGTAGCTTTATAATATAAGCAAAAAGACGTGATTTCGGATTTTTTAGAAATTTTCATCAACTAAGTATACCTATTATATTCGATAGCCCAGCATGTGTAGTAAACATAAATATCTTGTCTCTAATTACAAATTTTTCTCAATTAAGTTTTTCAGCAGCCACGGTTTGGATAATATATCATATAGATTATTTTCCTACACACATGTAAATTTGTTTCTTATTTTTGAAATTTTAATAATTCTAGAATTAAATTTCCTTTTCTCAGAGACGCAAAAATAAATTTTTGTTTACTTTTAGTCGAGATTGAGGATTAAATTTTTGTCACGTTTGTAAAATTTGTGTGAAATAGATATTTAGATCAATCATTTTTCTCAAAATAATAATTTTTATGATGTTTACAATTTTCAAGTGATAGTTTGTAAATTACAAATTAATTCGAAATTTAATCAGCACTGTTTTCGTTTAAAATTTTATACAATTTTGTGGTTCAATTAATTTGTTTCCATTATCAGATTTTGTGAATTTGGTTTTACTCACGTTTTTGGTGGTTTTGAAAACGTAAGTAAATGTCTTATATAAAAGCTTACCTCATCATATTTGCATTTTGAGTTCCAACGACTAGTTTGGTTAATCAAATCGTTTGTAAATCAAAGTTACTCAAATAGAGATTTTTATCAAAATTAAAAGTTTTGTCAGTCCGTTAACACGTTAACTCAAAAACGAAAAGACATAGTAAGCTAAAATTTTTAAGGATATATTGGTGACCTCACAGAATTGTGATATTGTGTCATAGGTCCATGGAACCTATCTTTAAACTGTAAGACATAAAAGAACAGTTTTATTAAAAAATTTTTTTATTAACAAACAACTTTGTTCCTAACTTTTTTTTATAAACTTTATAGATTCGCCATAGTTTCAGCTCTATGGTTGTGTTTTAGATAATTTTAAAATTTCAATAATAGAGAACTTGCATGTTTTTTAATTTTTTATTTTCAAAGTTTACTAAAAATTACTACGAATAATTAAGAAAAATTTTTTTTAATGGTTTTTCATATATTTTACAATTTAAAGTGTTTTTTTTAACTATAAATTCAAACGCCAGTGACGTATAAACGTATGGACGTATAGTAATGACTTGTTTCTAAAGTTGATTTCAATATATTATTACGTAATTTTCCATAGAAACAAGCTGAAAAATGTGAATTTAGCGGGATTACAATTGGCTTACTGCCTCAACGGGTGTAAACACGTCACTACCATTTCTTCTATACAAAAATATAACTATTTTTTATTAGGAGATTTAAACAATTAACTCAGTTAGTTGTTATATTTGAAAACTTTAGAATAATTTCTTATTTATCTAAAACATCCTAAGATGCATTTTAATTTTAATAACAATTTCCTTTTCAGACTTTTTTAGACTTACATATGTAAAATATAGATTTGTACAAAATGTCTGAAATAAATAGTGATACAACAATTGTAGCAACAGAATCGACCACATCAACAAATGATGATAACAATTTAACAAGTGATGATTCTTCGGTAGTGTTAAATCGGGGTGCAACGAACAATGATGATCCTAATAAAAATGAACTAAATAGTAGTAAAATTGAGTTAAGTGATACTGAAAGTGTAATTAAAGATAAAGATGCTAATTGTTCGAATAATAATGATGGCCGGTCATCACCGACAATGTCCGATACGGGTAGTGTACGATCGACGGCGAGTAAAGCATCGGGTATACCAAGTCGTATTGGACGGCCGTGTTGTAAGGGTGCACCGAAACCCGGAATTCCACCTATACCAAAATCACAAGGTAAGATTTCATTTTATTTTCACTTCAATAATTTAAGTGCTTTAAGAATAGGTAGGTACAAACCCTATATTTTTGGAACTTATTTGCAACAAGGTAAAAATTTGTGTGGATATAGTCTTTAGGTAGCCTTGAAGCGAGGGCAAAATTGAGCGATGTACCCTTCTTAAGTTACAGGCTACAATTGATGAATATTTGCTTTTTCTTACTTAAATAAACAGAAAAATAGGAAGATAATCGTCGACTCATCGATACTTTAGACTTTTATCCAACACTCCAAAGCGGAAGAAATAAACATTCCTACATACTTTTCAGAATAAGCAAAACTTTTTATAAAGAATGACTTTTTTTCTTAAAATGAAAATTAAGAAAATTTACAAGTATAGTTACCTCTACCCGGGGACACATTATATTTTAGATACACAGAGTATTCAAATTATTAACTCTGTTAGTTAATATATTGCTTATATTAATCGAATTGCTTCTAAACTTTTGTCATGGCTGTGAACTTATAAAGTTACACGTGCTTATTAAATTTTGGATTTACCAATTACATTGATGGATATTTTGATTGGCTCGATTGTTTAATAAATAATTAAATAAAATTTGTTAAACTGTAAAAAAATACAATTTTCGATTAGTTTAGTTTGTTATTTGAGATTTCTTTGTAAGTAATAAAAGTCTTTTAATTGCCTGAATTATTTTTATGTTAAGAAACATTATTATTACTTATAACTGCTAATCGGCTTGTATTTCATAATTATGGCTTTTTTAAGTTAGTCTAGAAATTGATATAGTACGACTGTGGGTTTCCATAAAATTCAACAAGATCTTCCATTTCAGAAGGTTATTACATAAATTAAAGCAAAGAGAATTCACTTTGGTTAAAATCAGGGTCTACATTATCTAAGTACATTACCCAAGTTTGTAACGTTTAAGAATATTGATGCTACGCACAAAATTATATAGGTGTTCATAAAATAACCTAATTAACCCATTGCCGGTTGTCCGTCTGTCCGTCCGTCTGTGGACACGATAACTTAAAAACGAAAAAAGATATCAAGCTGAAATTTTTACAGCGTACTTAGGACGTAAAAAGTGGGTTCGAGTTCGTAAATAAGCAACAAGGTCATTTGGGTCTTGTAAATGAGCAACATAGGTCATTTGGATCTTGTAAACCGTTAGAGATAGAATAAAAGTTTAAATGTAAAAAATGTTCCTTATTAAAATATAAACAATTTTTGTTTGAAACATTTTTTCGTAAACATCACTGTTTACCCGTGAGAGCGCAAATTAGGCGTAAATTGTATAGTATGTATGTTATGGGAATATCAGTTATGTATGTGTGACATGTATGTATGTGTAATGTGGTAGAGAAATCAACACTGTCTATGCGTGGTATTTCAACAATTAACTCAGTCAATTGTTTGTTTTCACTTGTTTTTATAATAACTACAATTTTTATCAGAAAATAATTAATACACTTATTTGGTAATCGGAAACATAAATTATATCCAACAACGTATCCGTAATATATTAAATTTTCAAGTAATTATAATTCGTTTATAAATAAATAGTATTTTGCTCTCACTCCGTATATTAAATTGTTAGATACTTGGATTTGCCAATTACTAATGCCCACACTATAATTATAATTAAATCCTATTTAATTATCTGTTTTCATGTTCTGATTTTAATTGTGCTTTAATAATTACTTTCATGGAAAAACAATAATTACATAAATTATGAAAACATTTTCCTTTTAAAGATTTTAATATTTATCTGTTTACAGACTTCATAATATATTAAAGAGATTTGCGTCAAATGATTACGTTATAGGGATAGAGCAAAATTACATTTTTTGAATTTTGATCACGGCATAAAGTTAAAAAATAAAGATTTTTTTTTAATACTGACTATTCTTGAAATACTAATAATACCACATTCTTGAAACCCATTAAAGCTAGATTAATTTTTATCGCAAATTTCAAAAGCATGGCGCAAATTTTGTAGGATTACATTCTTGGTTTATCAAAATTGGATACAATTTGTATGTGATAGAGCAAAATTAATTCTTATGGCGCCATAAAGTTAAAAAATTCGTTTTGTTTGGGTAAATTAGGTGGGGTATCTTTTCAGTAATTGTTTAGCCTCGGGACTTTGTCGATTTTTTTTAGGATCAATATCTGTTTACATTCACGTTCAATCATGTGAACTTAGATAAAATGACATCATAACTGATGAATTTAATTAGAAATTGTTTATAAACTATGTTTCATAAAACATAATTTTTTCTATTAACCGTTATATCAAATAGTTTATAAATAAAATTCGTAATTATAATAGAATCTTAGTTATTTTTATTGTATTTTTAATTTTCTAATAAATCTTTTTTACATCTAAATTGGCCTTCACAAGATTTATGTAGTTTTTGATTTGACAATGTTCCGATAATTTATAAATTTTTTTTTATATTTGTGTACGGATATTTATCGATATGTTGAATTAATATTTTTACTCAAATTTTTTCTAGATCTTAAAACTCAAAAGAAATTGTTCTGATCGATGTTTTAATTATAGCGTCGCATAAAATTAATATACAGAGTGTTTATGAAGTTTTAGTTGTGAAAACAAACAATTGACTTAATTAATTGTTGAAATACCATGTATAGACAGTGTTGATTACCCAATCGTTAGTTTTTTTACGTCATGTAAATAAAGAAAGATATCGTTATGTAAATAAACAAAGAAAAAATGTTTCAAACAAAATTTGTTTTTTACATTTAAACTTTTGTTATATCTCTAATGGTTTACAAGATGACCAATTGACCTATGTTGCTCATTTACGAACTTACTTTTCACGTCTTAAGCACGCTATAAAATTTTCAACTTAATATCTTTTTTCGTTTTTGAGTTACCATGTTGACAGACAGCCAGACGTGCAGACAACCGAAAACGGTTATAAATCTGACCACTATTGATGTTAGAAGCGATCTATATTTAAATAATTAATTTACATGTTAAAAATTTTAATTTATTTTAAAGAAAATCTAGAGTATACAGATACTGTAAAATTGCAGACTACTTTCAGATCCACCTTAAAATATATATTTTCTTTATTTTTTTATCAATATATCAAATGTTAGTTGGTTCTATCATCCCGAAATATTGATTTGTCGTTTCAAAACTAAATTTATTGACTAATTTGCAAACATTTTTTGTCCAACATATACTGTTTAGTTGCATGAGTACAACAATTTACATCATGTTAGAACAACAAAATTCCTCTGTTAATTAATAGTATCACAATATTTCCGCTATTGATATCAAATTTTCAAATTAATTTATGCGGATCAAATAAACTTAGCTATAAATATAAAATTATTTTGCAACTGAATTAAAAACAAATAATATAAATAAACAATTTTATATATTTATTATAACAAATGATTTCAATGCGTGCATATGTGCATAAATATGTGACTTTTAAATTTAAATTAATTGATATTTTATGTAAATTATTTATTTCAAACATTCAATCAATTTTTTATTTATTGATTGTTTTATTATTATTATTATTATTTTTATTTACAATTATTTATTTATCAATGAGTGAATTTATGATATGTTGTATTGTAATTTTGTGATTTATTTAATTTTAAATTGACATTTTCAAAATGATTAATTAGTTTTATGTGAATGTCGGCGTTACTAATCTATACTTAATGTAGATAATTAGATAACAGATGTATTTATTTTTTTTATACGGGTTGCGATTTTTTATACGATTTATTAAAACTGTTCGTTCGATTTATTAAATTAAAAAAAAAAGTGAATTTGTATTCAATAGTTCGATTGGTAGATTTTGGCTAAGAAATCAATAGTGATAATGTGAACACCTTGGAAGACGGTAAGTAACAGATTCAGGGTAGTTTCAGGATGATTGAGAGGTTATACACGTGGCATTAAACCATATATTCGATTTTAATGCTAAGATGTCAGCGCCACGAGTAAAGAAAATGTAAACCATTCTTAAACCTCTCAGCTGATTTTTAGATTGAATGAAAAGGCAAAAGATACTTTATTGTACGTTTTTTTCATATGTGTGCGGTATGTGCGTAAAGATTGTAAACAAATATTTCCGTTAAATATTATGTATCTATAGTCGTTGCAAACTATAATTTTTTTTTCTATTGCTAGATAGTCTTAGTATTAAAATCCAGGAATGTCAAAATCTCAACTTAAATGTATACAGAAAACTGTCATGGCTGCCAATATTTATTTTCACAATCATAGATGACATAATTATTGAACCTTTAGTCAAGACATAAACCCATCTAAGTTTCGAAAACATGACTTTCAATCTTGATCATGTTTTGCCTGGCAAAATAATTATGATCTTATATTCGTTCACTATGTGTGTCAACAGTATACAATACTAAGACATTGAACCTATGCATATACTGAATACAGACACACACATACACAACTGCAAATTTATAATTTTTTTAAAATCTATTTAAAAAAACGGCCAAGAACCATTTTCTTGGTAACAAAAATGATTGGAAATTTTTGATAATGATATGAACCGTTTTCGAGATATATATATATATATATATATAAGTATCAATTTTTTTATGCTCGGTATATATCTCTAGCGTGTTCATTATGCAAATTTTGATTGTTAATATCTCGTTCCATAGACGGTGAAAAAATGAAATAACTAGCTTAAAGTTTTTTAAGTGCTTTTTTGAATATTTTTATTTATTAATTATTAATTTAAATTTCACTTTACCATTGATAAATCTTTTATATAAACATTATTTATTTATAATATCAAAATATATTTTTGACAATATATTACTTTATTTATTATTTTTATTATTATGTCACACTACAATTTTTGAAAAATTTGATATATTTTATTGTTTAACAAAGGCATATTTTATTCTTCCAGTAAATCAATGTATTGACTTTCCAAATATATTCAAAATTTATATATTTTTCTTCATAAACTCTTCACAATGCACTTTTCGTATCAACCGTCAATTCCGAACTCTTCATATCAACTGACCATTATTTCCACAGCCACCCATAATTATACTTTTTAATTAGTGTTTCCATGAAAACCATAATCTATTTTTGTTACGTCCACAGCTACCTTAGGTTTTACTGTATTTTGATAAATAAGTGTCTTGTATCGGATGTTAATATTATACGGTGTAGTTGCTATTACAAAACTTTTTTGTTTATTATATTCTGTAATGAAAATAACATTAAATTTTAATAAAAATTTAATTAAATTCTATGGGACATTGAATTTCTTGTAAACTAATGTTTGTCAAAGTTTTATTTTGATTTTAAACGTTCGAATTTCCATAACATAATTTTACCTTATATATAAAAAAAATGTTATATGAACGCCACATAACTTCTATATACGGGGATTCCAAAAGTGGTGGTCGAGTGTGTTCAAAATTTTTGTACCCAAAAAAACATAAAAAATACTAAAATTTTTTATTTGAAGACTAAATGAGTAGTTCTCGAAATGCCATCGAGGCCATTTTTTTGTCGGCAAGCCTACACCATTATTTTTGTAATTTTTTTTCGTGAATAGTTTCAGTTTCTGCTTTTTGCCTAAACTATCTCAAACGTCAACAAATATAGATAAAATTCAATACATTATCAATAATTATGATGTACGCCTATCTATCTTATGAGTTAATAAAAAGGATAACATATAGTCTTCATCAAAATAATTAATCGATTAATTTATTTATAAAAATATTATATTTTGTTGATATTATTCGTTGATTTTGTAATAAGATCTCCAATCTATCTGTTATATTATTATTTAAAATTAAAAATTAAAATATTAATCAGCATTACTTAACCTTGAGGAATCGTAAAAGTAATTTCATTTGATTAATTAATTATTAATAAATTTTTTAATTAAAATATCTCAAATTTTATGTTAAAACTATTTATTCATCTTAATTAATATTATCAAAATTTTTGTTACAAATTATGATTTTCGTTCACGAATTATATATTTTTATTCGTAACGACCTTGCTTTGTGCTTGCTTAGTATTTATTTTAAATATTATAACAGAAAATCAAAACACAATTTTTATCCTTGCGTATCTTAGATAAACAAAGATTATACTATTCAAATTTTGCTACAATCATTTTTGTTAACATCACTTTTTGGATAAATTCCTGTAGTTCGTCAATAATATACAGAATGTTCGATTTACATCTAGGCATATAAATATCACGAGTATGACCGAGTACATGCGTTAAGCAATGCATCTAAGTAAGAGGTATTATAAGTGTTATATGAAATTGCAAAAGTGACTTGTATCGTGGCTTATCTGTTATAGTTCATCTATTCAACTAAGAAATTCCCACTCTCCAAGCGTCTTACAACTATAAATCCAAACCGAACCAAAAAATGGATTTTATAAGTTTGACCGCTATGTGTGTGTGTGCGTCTGCCTGTCTGCCTGTTTGTGGCATCGCACTGCCTAAACGCATGAACCGATTTTGATTTTTTTCTCTCCTTTGAGAGGTAATTTAATGGAGAGGGTTCTTAGCTATGTTGCAGTTAAAGTTCCGTACCCGGAACAGCAAAAAATTAGGCGATGGTTTTCAATTCAGTTTGGAGAATATTTTGAAAGAAAAAGTTAAGTTTATGGAGAGAGTTCTTAGAGGTATGTTTCAAGTGCGAATTTAGGGTTCCGTACCCGAAATAATTGCCGGAATTTTTAAATTTTGTAAATTTCACTTGTTATTGTACCTAATTTTAAATTTTTCAATCAATTTCTTTAAGCCTTATTTTAAACATATAATTCTTGTAGATATCAGTTTTGCATAAAGGTGGTATGGATATTTCTTCTACGCAAAGAAAATTATAAGTTATATTTTGCTACGCTTGCCACGCTTCCCATGTTGTACTTGTTAAATATTTAAAATTATATTATAAAAGATGTGGTAAATCAACTTTAAAATTTAACATGGTATGTGTTATTTATAATTGCTCATTTTTCAAGTTTTGTAAATTTCTTAATATATTGCAATCGCGGAGCAACTAATTGCTGTCTGATGGAAACATTTTGGGAACGTGCGCCCATTTATTTTACAATTTATGCAATCGGTTTAAAAAAATTGATTTGAACAATTGATGACATAAGTTGATATATTTTCATTTTTTTTATTTCACGCCTATTATATTATTAAATAAATAATTTATTTTTTCACGTTGTATGATGATTTTTAAAAACATTAGGTGGCTTAGGTCTACCCACACGGTACAGTGGCAATTTTCTCACATAAATCCAGTTTAAAATTTAACTATTAACAATTTTCATCAATCATTTTTATTACTGAAAATTTATGAAGCGAAAAGTACGACCTTGTGTGTAGTTTTCATGGCCAACGCAATGAAAAATTCATTGAAAAATTCACATCTTTTCTATAATTTCAAGTATAAATAATATACAGGGTGTCATAAGATCACCGTGTATAAATTTGATATTATAATCCTTGTAAAATTTGAAGATATTATTTCATTTGCGGCTCTTGACTCAACTCAAAATTAGCGGAGGTATTTTCGATCAAAGATTACCAATCAAAGCTTCCTAATAGTCCGGCAACGGAAAGTACCCGTGGTTTCGTCTCAGTTTTGGGCCATGCGACGAGAGAAATGCCGCTGCGCACGTTGTCTGTTGTCGTTGTTGTTGCATTGTCGTACTTTCATTGTTTGTCTTTATTATATATAAAAACGGCAAAGAAAAGTCTTCGAATATTGCAAGGGTTTCTTGGCTTTGTCCTATTTGTAGCTACACTAAGAACAAAATCGTAGAGTTAACAGTATTTTTTAGGAACGTAATTCGTATTTATTTCATTGGAAGCCAGTCAGTCACAAAAGTCAATCCCTCTCGTGAAGTTTTCTTCCTAACCTTCGATATTCCATAGTTGATTTTTAAAGTCCTGGAAACGTTGAAAAACAATGTTTTCTCGGAAGGTAAGCAATGACATATATGCTCTAGGTGAATGAAAGTTTGTATTATACTCCAAGATAGTATGTATATCATATTGGTGATAGGTTCCCGTTATAATAGGTGTGTTTTTCCATAATATTACCCTTTTACCACAAGTTAATCGAATTGAGCTGCGAAGAATCAAATTAGAATTAATATAGAGCTATTTACCAATGTTTATGTCAATTGAGGTCGTATTTTATGTCGAAGTGCCCGGAAAGTGAGCCGAACGCCATTCGTATTTTTTGTTTTTGTTTTTTCAATTCTATGTTTTTAAAAAATACAAATTCCTAAATTTTGTTAGCGGAAAAATGAAAAAACATAGTAAGTTAAAACCATATAAACGTGTGAAATTTCAAAGAATTTCGAAGAAAATAATTTTTCCGCTACCTTGTGAGGGATCTAATTTTTTTTTTAATTTACAAAAAAAGGCAAGCCTCCACGTTCAATGTCAAGTTCATTTTGTATTGAATTGAGATAATATATGCTTGTGTTGATTATTATAAAAGTATTATTTAAATAAATAAAATAATAATAATTAATACATGCTTTATGAGAGATGATCCAATCCGTGTAGGCGGTTTATTTTATAATATTTACTCGCTTACCTACTAATGTGATAATGATTTATTGACGTTTTCTGCTTGGCCAACGTTATTATACAAATTATTATTCATATTTATGATTACAGGTGTTTTTAAAAAAAATTATGGTCACCTATTTATTATATATTTAAAAGTAATCACTATTAATAATAGTCAAATTATTTTTTGGAAAAAAAATTAAACAATAGATATTTAAAAAATGATGTTGTAGTAAAAAATTAAGCACCTTAAAGATGTTCCCAAAAAAATGATTGTATGCAAATATTTGAGATTTACGTTTCCAATTTTGAGGATTCTATTAGAAAAATTAGATGGAAATTTAGAGTAAAATTTTTCGATATATACCACAGTTTTGTAACATTTATGCCTAAAGATTTAGAGAAAATCAGTTCGAAGTAAAACCTACCTATTTTCTTAACTCAAATGCCATTCATTTCATTATTTGAAATGTATTTTATGGAAAAACGCTGGCCATTTTTTTAACTAATGAACATTAGTTTTCCAAATCAATCTTAAGAAAATTAGTCTTGTTACATAATAAAGCATAATTATCCACCTTTGAAAACACTCAATATATGATTTATATGTTAAAAACGCTAACAGTTCAAATCTAAAAATTTAACACCGTAAGGGGTATTAAAAAATTAACCTGCTTATAAAGGCCATTAATTAGAATGCATATACACGATTTACAGATGATTCTAAGAAAACGTGATTTTTTGTCCTTAAATTCAAATTTAAGGACGTATACAAAATTTTGGAAGATTTTGCTGAATGATGGTTGAAATTTTGAAACCATTGAGGAAAGAAAACGCTTTCCTGCAATGAAATTCGCATTCATATAAAAATACTAGCAGTTATCCGCCCGCGACGGTGGGAAATTTCAACTTTAAAAACAAAAACTACTGCGTTATAGCCTTCATTTCAACATAAAGCCCATGCTATTTAACAGTGGTGGATTTTAGAAAAAAGGCGCAGTGGGGAAAATTTCCTTGGAGGGCCTAAAAATCTATAAATAAAAACTTTTTTTTTAGTTTTCGTTACTGAACTATACTTTCCCTCGTGGGAACCTTCCATTGGGGCCCGCTATTTCGGTGACCCAGTGGGCAACTGCGCCTTTGCTGCTGCCTTAAATCCGCCACTATTATTTAATATAGTACAGAGAGCTGATAACATTCATAATGGATTAAGAGCCAGGCCAAAGAAAAATCGTTGAATTTACTAAAGCTGGAAATTTGAGGATTAATTATAGTCGTTGTGTACATACACATACTTCGGTCAGTCAAGCACGATAGAACAGAGGTCAGATATATGCTATCGAAACGGTGCAGCTTTGCGTGGTACTAAAATGAATTTACTAAAGCTAAAAATTGTTATACAGCTTGTATATTGCATATATATAACAGATATGACAGTCAGTTAAACGTTAAAATAGGGTTGGTCAGTCAGCCCTTATTTGTGAACAATAAATAAATAAGATTCATTTCTGATTTCTTTTTTGTGGTATATAAATGAATTTATCAAAGCTGAAAATTATTATACAGCTTGTATATTGCATATAGATAACAGTTATGACAGTCAGTTCAGTTAGCTGGTCAGTTAGCCCTGTTGGTGTGGCAAGATATAATTGGTCTTTCGCTAAACGATTTACGATACCATTCGCTCCTCTTTAAGGTTTATTTTGGAGTTTTTTTTCTTAATATTTATCTTTGAGAATGATTTTCATTTAATCGGCTCAATTTTTTACCTTTATTTTTTAAAGCATAGTCTCTTAAACATGACTGTCATGAATGTTTATACGAATTAATTTTTTCTCCTTTACTAAATTTTTGTTCTAAGCTGTTTGAATCCAAATAACTAATATATTGGGTAGAAATCAATATAATTGAGACTCTTCCTAAACACTTTCATGATTATTATTACCTACACTTTAATATTTTCGCTTAAATTAATCTGAAAATTTATTTAACCGCTCACACCCATATTTTATTTGGAGTATTGATGTTCACACATGATATTTTATTGGTAGTATTGATGCTTCCTTCACTAATGGTAATCCATAACTTGTCGAACTGTATTTTTTGTTTTGTCACAAAGTGTCATTTTTAAATCTGATACCAATAATGATATGCTGATAATTAAGACACGAGTCAAACTGTAGAAGTATAGAACATTAATTAGTTTGCAATAAATAAGTGTGCAACATCCTAAGATTGATGAACCGAAACAAAATTTACAAAGTTATTACCCACTTATTTGTTTTAAAATAATGAGTAGGTAAAAATTGTTGTTTGCTAATTAAACGTAATAAATAAATAAACAAATAAAAATTTTTTTCTCCATGCACAAACTAAGTACCCACGAAAAAAATTCCTATTCGCTTATGAAAAGTTTCCGTAATAACATTATAAATAATTTATTTTGGAAATTTTGCATTATTTTAATTAGAAATAAAACAATTTTTTTTCGTTTAATTTATAAGACTTGTATGGATGGCATGATTCGAAAAATGTTAAATTCTTCGAAAAACTCGTTGATTTAATTTATAATCTTTGAAAAACAATTCGTACGTGTTTCATTTTAGTTTGTGTATGTTAGATAAACTACAGTTTATAAAATATCATCAATTAAGAACTTCCCCATTGGAGGACCAAAAAATCACATTTTCTTAGGGTCATCTTAAAATCGTGTTTATACAGTCTTATTATAGCCCTTTATAAGTAGGTAATTTTTTAATACCTTTTAGGGTACTAAATTTATAGAATTAAGCTGTTAAAGTTTGCATTTTTAACATACAAATTCTATATTGGAGTGTTTTTAAAGGGATGTTGTATTATGTCACAAGGGTAACTTAGGATGAATTTGGAAAACCAATATTCATTAGGTAAAAACATGACAAATATTTTCCTATGAAGAAAATTATAACAAGCGGGACTCGTTTTTTTCATAAAATACATTTAAAGTGATGAAATGAATGGCATTTGTGTGTTTTTTCTTTTAAAATTGATTTTCTATAAATCTTTAGGCATCAATATTACGAAGTATGGTATATATCGAATAAATTTTCTTTTAATTCTTATTTTCCTAAGTTCCAACAAAATCCACTTTGAAAATTTAAAACAGATATCTTAACGAATTTCATACTTAATAATTTCACCACTTAGTTGGGTACGTCCTTATAATAATTCCAATAAGATCGGATAAAAATTGCCTGTGTTATTAAAAAAATTGAATTTTTGAACTTTATAACGTCATCAGAATCCAAAAAATTTAATTTTGCTCTATCACGTCCAAATTTTATCCAATTTTGATAAACCAAGTATGTAAACCTATTAAATTTGGGCCATACTTTTTAAATTTATGGTCAAAATTAATCTAGCTCTGTTAGGTTTCAAGATTGTGGAGGTGTGGTCCTGGAATAAGGCATATATGTGATAGCTAGCGAAAAACTGACATCACAGCTGAAAAGAATGACCCAAAATTAGTGGGTTTCAATAAAAGTTCCAATAAGATCGAATAAAAATTGCCTGTGTTATTAAAAAAATCGAATTTTTGAACTTTATGACGTCATCAGAATCCAAAAAATTTAATTTTGCTCTATCACATCCAAATTTTATTCAATTTTGATAAACCAAGTATGTAATCCTACTAAATTTGGGCCATACTTTTCAAATTTATGGTCAAAATTAATTTAGTTCTATTAATTTTCAAAATTGTGGAGGTGTGGTCCTGGAATTAGGCATATATGTGATATCTAGCGAAAAATTGACATCACAGCTGAAAAGAATGACCCAAAATTAGTGGGTTTCAAAAAAAATTCCAATAAGAACGGATAAAAATTGCCTGTGTTATTAAAAAAGTCGAATTTTTGAACTTTATGACGTCATCAGAATCCAAAAAATTTAATTTTGCTCTATCACATTTAAATTTTATTCAATTTTGATAAACCAAGTATGTAATCCTACTAAATTTGGGCCATACTTTTCAAATTTATGGTCATAATTATTCTAGTTCTATTAATTTTCAAAATTGTGGAGGTGTGGTCCTGGAATTAGGCACATATGTGATAGCTAGCGAAAAACTGACATCACAGCTGAAAAGAATGACCCAAAATTAGTGGGTTTCAAAAAAAATTCCAATAAGATCGGATAAAAATTGCCTGTGTTATTAAAAAAGTCGAATTTTTGAACTTTATGACGTCATCAGAATCCAAAAAATTTAATTTTGCTCTATCACATCCAAATTTTATCCAATTTTGATAAACCAAGCATGTAATCCTACTAAATTTGGGCCATACTTTTCAAATTTATGGTCAAAATGAATCTAGCTCTATTAGATTTCAAGATTGTGGAGGTGTGGTCCTGAGATTAGGCATATATATGATAGCTATCGAAAAACTGACATCACAGCTGAAAAGAATGACCCAAAATTAGTGGGTTTAAAAAAAAATTCCAAGAAGATCGGATAACAATTGCCTGTGTTATCAAAAAAATCGAATTTTTGAAGTTTATGACGTCATCAGAATCCAAAAAATTTAATTTTGCTCTATCACATCCAAATTTAACCAATTTTGATAAACCAAGTATGAAATCCTACTAAATTTGGGCCATACTTTTCAAATTTATGGTCAAAATTAATCTAGCTCTATTAGGTTTCAAGATTGTTGAGGTATGGTCCTGGAATTAGGCATATATGTGATAGCTAGCGAAAAACTGACATCACAGCTGAAAAGAATGACCCAAAATTAGTGGGTTTCAATAAAAATTCCAATAAGATCGGATAAAAATTGCCTGTGTTATTAAAAAAGTCGAATTTTTGAACTTTATGACGTCATCAGAATCCAAAAAATTTAATTTTGCTCTATCACATTTAAATTTTATTCAATTTTGATAAACCAAGTATGTAATCCTACTAAATTTGGGCCATTCTTTTCAAATTTATGGTCATAATTATTTTAGCTCTATTAGGTTTCAAGATTGTGGAGGTGTGGTCCTGGAATTAGGCATACATGTGATAGCTAGCGAAAAACTGACATCACAGCTGAAAAGAATGACCCAAAATTAGTGGGTTTCAAAAAAAATTCCAATAAGATCGGATAAAAATTGCCTGTGTTATTAAAAAAGTCGAATTTTTGAACTTTATGACGTCATCAGAATCCAAAAAATTTAATTTTGCTCTATCACATCCAAATTTTATCCAATTTTGATAAACCAAGTATGTAATCCTATTAAATTTGGGCCATACTTTTCACATTTATGATCAAAATTACCCTAGCTCTATAAGATTTCAAGAATGTGGAGACCTGATCCCGGAATTAAGCACATATGTGATAGCTAGCGAAAAACTGACATCACAGCTGAAAAGAATGACCCAAAATTAGTGGGTTTCAAAAAAAATTCCAATAAGATCGGATAAAAATTGCCTGTGTTATTAAAAAAGTCGAATTTTTGAACTTTATGACGTCATCAGAATCCAAAAAATTTAATTTTGCTCTATCACATCCAAATTTTATCCAATTTTGATAAACCAAGTATGTAATCCTACTAAATTTGGGCCATACTTTTTAAATTTATGGTCAAAATTAATCTAGTTCTATTAGGTTTTAAGATTGTGGAGGTGTGGTCCTGGAATTAGGCACATATGTGATATCTAGCGAAAAACTGACATCACAGCTGAAAAGAATGACCCAAAATTAGTGGGTTTCAAAAAAAATTCCAATAAGATCGGATAAAAATTGCCTGTGTTATTAAAAAAGTCGAATTTTTGAACTTTATGACGTCATCAGAATCCAAAAAATTTAATTTTGCTCTATCACATCCAAATTTTATCCAATTTTGATAAACCAAGCATGTAATCCTACTAAATTTGGGCTATACTTTTCAAATTTATGGTCAAAATGAATCTAGCTCTATTAGATTTCAAGATTGTAGAGGTGTGGTCCTGGGATTAGGCATATATGTGATAGCTAGCGAAAAACTGACATCACAGCTGAAAAGAATGACAAAAAATTAGTGGGTTTCAAAAAAAATTCCAATAAGATCGGATAAAAATTGCCTGTGTTATTAAAAAAGTCGAATTTTTGAACTTTATGACGTCATCAGAATCCAAAAAATTTAATTTTGCTCTATCACATCCAAATTTTATCCAATTTTGATAAACCAAGCATGTAATCCTACTAAATTTGGGCTATACTTTTCAAATTTATGGTCAAAATTAATCTAGTTCTATTAATTTTCAAAATTGTGGAGGTGTGGTCCCGGAATTAAGCACATATGTGATAGTTAGCGAAAAACTGACATCACAGCTGAAAAGAATGACCCAAAATTAGTGGGTTTAAAAAAAAATTCCAATAAGATCGGATAAAAATTGCCTGTGTTATTAGAAAAGTTGAATTTTTGAACTTTATGACGTCATCAGAATCCAAAAAATTTAATTTTAATCTATCACATCCAAATTTTATCCAATTTTGATAAACCAAGTATGTAATCCTACTAAATTTGGGCCAATTTGGGAGGTGTGGTCCTGGAATTAGGCACATATGTGATAGCTAGCGACAAACTGACATCACAGCTGAAAAGAATGACCCAAAATTAGTGGGTTTAAAAAAAATTCCAATAAGATCGGATAAAAATTGCCTGTGTTATTAAAAAAATCGAATTTTTGAATTTAAATATCAAAATTTTGATATATGTCGGATATATATCGGATATATATAAAAAATATCCGATATTTTGATATTTATAATAAATATCGGATATTTTCGAACCCTGTGAAAAACTATAAATTTTTACTTTTTCTTTTTTCATTACTCCCATGCTCCTTTCTTTTTTTTATTACTCACATGTCCATACAAGTTTTAAACTTGCATAGTGTCTATTTGGTGGTCGATTTTGACTGTTAAATAATAAAATTTGGTTACTGATTAAATAAATCATAGACATCAAAAAATTCCATGTCTTTAACAAAATCAGTCATGTATTACTAACATTAAAATATATTTTGGTTGAATGTTTATCAAATTTATTTATGATTTAATACCAAAAATGATGTAATAATAAATACTTAATCGTATTGTGTAATATATTTAATAAGTTTAACATTTATTTCATATTTATATTATTATAATAATATTACCTAAACATTTGGGACTGTTCAAAATTGATACTAATGCATTTTATTCGATATGATCGATAATTATATTATATTGCCTTGATCGTTCGATGTTTAAAAATATTTTGAAAACTGTGAGATCTAGAAAATTATAATTTTCCATCCACATATTCAAAATGACGTAAAAAAATTATACTTTTTCGATGTACATTGATTTTTTTCAAAAAATCGAAACAAATTGTCCCAAATTTCTTTTTTGATCCCATGTACTATGAAATTTTCAACGGGTTATCTGTATTGTATAATTAATTATGATTTTCGTTTAAATATTATGTTCCATTGTTTGTATACATTCAAATGTCAGAAATATTCATTCAATTAATATATTTTAAAAACATTAAAACAATATTTGGAAAGTTTTTGTTTATTGTTTTGGGAGTATTGCTTTTGATAAAGTAATTTATGATGCACACTTTGTTTCGTTTTATCTTTGAAAACTGGAGCAAGTTAACTGTGTGTAATAATTGTAAAGAACATGGTATAAAAAAGTAGCCAGAAATTTTTATCGCCTACATAATTACTTTTTATATATAAAATGACATCATCTTTAAAATGTTAGCGAAAATATATAGTATTTATACATTATGTTTACGCAAAAATTCATACTATAGCAGTAGCACGTTGGTTAGTGAAAATTTCGGTGTATGATGTGCATATCGTACTTGATTTTTCCTGTCGTATTATTCGTATTAAATACAATTTCGATTCGTCTGCGGGAAATTCAGTCTAGTGTACACATTAACGATCTTGCAATAACGTTCACAGAGATTTGAAGTTGTGATCATTGCTACAACTTTCTGCTGAACATGCTGAAAATTAAGGATACGTTGCAGGGCATTGCAGTACTTCTCCATCTTGTATATGTGTATAGAGTGTTTTGTCGATAATTCATATGGCCTCGGCCGCAGTGTAAGTTTAATGAATCTATTAAAATTTTACTTCTCCATAGCTTTTTAAATAATGATCATGCCCTGCAAGACCTTGAAATGGATCCTATTTTTATGCATGTTCATCCTTAGCACACCTTAAATATGTAGCCTTAAAAGTTTCAACAATGACTACAATCTCAACAATCTTAAATTGAACGTTAAACAAGACCAAAACTGCCGAAAGGATATAATTTTCGTATTCACAAATCAGTGCGAAAAAATTTAAAGCAGAGTTTAAGGTGAATAAGACAGTATAATGTCATTTTACAGTAAACTCTTAATTTTTTTAACAGGAATAAAAATTTTTTATCTGCAAATTAATAATAATAGTCAGATTAATGTCACTAATAGTCGGATTTATGTAATTATCGGATTACTAAAAATGATAAATAATCGTCTTTCGCTCTGTCCGTCTTAGCGGACGAAAATTATGGTGAATTTTGTATCCTTTGAGTTAAGATATTTACAAAACTCTTCGTTAGATTATTATACCATGTATATATGAAATATATTAAGGTATACTTAGTTAAGTTCCAAGTTTGTAACGCTTAAACATATTGATGTTACGAACAAAGTTTGGTATAGGTGTTCATAAAATCACCTAATTAGTTTCGGTTTTCCCTCAGTCCATCCGTCCGTCTGTCGACACGATAACTCAAAATCGAAAAGAGATATCAAGCTGAAATTTTTATAGCGTGCTCAGCACATCAATGATGAGGTCGAGTTCGTAAATGAGCAACATAGGGCAATTGGGTCTTGGATCCGTAGGACCCAACCGTTAGAGATAGAACAAAAGTTTAAATGTACAAAAATGGTCCTTATAAAAAAATATACAACTTTTGTATGAAACACTTTTTCGTAAAAATCAATGTTTACTTGTGCAGGTGCAAATTAGCTTAGAAACATTATATAGAATGTATACAGGTACATTGTAAATATTTTCAATTTATACTTTGCATCATACTGTGGAAGTGAGAGGAAAGATACTCTTAAAACTTTGTGTGTAAGAGTGACTATCTTTCTTCACTTATATGTCGTAAAAAAGCAAACGGTTATGCATAATATTATTAACGTAATGTACGAGATTTAATTTACAAAAGTAACAGTTTTTTGTATGCGTGCATTCAACATTCTGCTATTCAAAATATGTTAAAATTCCGATTTTTTATGATTGATTACATGAAAATTATTCGAAATTTTTCAAAAAAATTATGTTATACGTATCAGTTACGTATTAATTACATATCAAAAATTCTAGCAATATTGAATAAAGGCATCCCCAACGAAACAAGTGATATAAGTGAGATGATGTATAATAAAAATTTAATTTTCAGCAAACACTATGTATAAATCATAATAAAGTACTATTTGACTAAAAGGCCATTTAGTCAATGGTAATGGTTGATATTTATATATTTAATACATAATATAAAAATGACTTAAGATTAAATTTGTGACTGCATATTATTAATTAAGTAAAATGTTTTACTGACCTCTATTAATTGTCATCATTCTATTTGTCATAGTTAAGTTATAGTTTTTAGTAACTCAGCCAGTTTGTCACACACTTAATATAAGTAATATTATTATTATAGAAATAGTCTATATATTGTTTTTATAAATTAATAAGTTTATTAACCCCAATTTAAATATAATTATTATTTACTCTAATTTATATTAAATTTACATCAATGTAAATTGATTAATTTTACTTTATTATTGATAAATTGAATTTAATAACAGTAACAGCAAAAATGACTCGTTGAAAAATCAATTAGCTTGTCATACTCGCATCTTGAAAACTGTAAGTCTTCCTTCTTTTTTATAGTTCCTAGCGTGGCTGAGGAAAATTAAATTTTTGAATTTTGATGACGTCATAAAGTTAAAAAATTCGATGTTTTTGATAACAAAGGCAAATTTGATCCGTTATAATTGGATTTGTTTTTTTGAAACTCACTAATTTTGGATCATTCTTTTCACCTGTGATGCCAGTTTTTCACTAGTTATCACTCATTGACAGTTAGGTAAATTTTGATCACAAATTTAAAAAGTATGACCCAAATTTAGTAGGATTACATACTTGATATATAAAAATTGGATATAATTTGGATGTAATAAAGCAAAATTAAATTTTTTTGATTCTGATGACGTTTTAAAGTTCAAAAGTTCGATTTTTTTGATAACACGGGCAAATTTGATCCGCTCTTTTGAAACCCTCTAATTTTGGATCACTCTGTTCAGCTGTTATGTCAGTTTTCGCTAGCTATCACTAATGTCCTTAATTCCAAGACCAGGACTCCACATTTTTGAAACCTATTAGAATTAGTTTTATTTTCTTCAAAAATTTAAAAAGTATGACCCAAATTTAGTCTAGGATTACATACTTTATCCAAATAGCGAAAAATTTGGATGTGATAAAGCGTAGTCTGCTCGATATCTATCAAATAACCTAATTTAAAGAATGAATTTAGAAATCATCTCCGCTTTGAATTTTACATTACAATTAAAACTATCGTCTTAAGCGGAATAAAAAGTATTTTTTTAAAGTTTTTTTACAATAATTCATTTCTATGTAGTGTATCATCATTTTTGAGTTATGCTAGGGATAGGACAACGTACTTCGTACATTGGACCAGTTACAAAATTATCTATATGAAATGAAGAGGTCTCTGTCAAACATACTTAAAAGAAATCCTTAATTTAAATTGTAAATTTTATGTTAATATTTATTACAAGTTGTTTTTACTATTTTAAGATGATTTAGTGACATGTTTTTTTGGGCAGTTTCTGATATTTTCCTTAGATTTGTAGGTTAAAGATAATCAAGGAGGTGTGTTTTATTGCTATTTTAGTCACCTTGAAAAATGTGCTAAAATAAGGTAAATTATTTTTATTAATTCAGTATTACAAAATCTTTTAAACTAGAACATAAAGAAAACCGGCATGATTTTATTAATAAAACATGTTTTGATAAACATGCGGCACTTGAGCTGCTATGAAGGACCTCCGAGTAAAAATACTCATTGATGCGACTAGCAAGCCGTGGAAATATATTGGGCCTACCATAAATCACGGCGACTAGGACTGTCTAGAGATAGTTGAAATGTTTTAGAAGTTTCATTCTGATCAAAAAATGAAAAAAAAAAAATTTAATAGTAAAAAATCTTTTAGTTAAAAAAAATTCAATAAAAACCTTGAAATATTCAATGACACCATACAACATAATTTAGTTGTCAATCCAGTTCATTTAAGAATTGCGCAGCGCCGTGCGGCTTTTCTTTACAATAGATTTTTTTAAATTATTTTTCTTTTAAGGAAAACCTATTAAAGCTAATATTGAGTAATGATTCATCTACGTATTCATACGAACAGAGTATTAATTATTTATATGTGTTATTATTATTTATTTTCAAAAAATATTCTTTGTACAGAGTCTTACAGGAGTTAATTCGTTCATTCCCGTTGTATATTCACTATCTTACTTACGGCAAGGCATAATACCTTAGAATCAAAATTTATATTTATATATTTTTTAAAGCATTTTTTTTGTTTTGTTTATAAATATGCAAATGGAAATTTTTTTTGAGAGTTTAGGTATTAACGCTGTTGTCTCCGTAAAATATTGTAAAAATGTTGTCTACTACTTTAACAGCAATAATGTGTATGCGTACACATTCTTAGCACTCGTACATATTCAAATATAGTATTAGTTTTAACATGCTTTTAACTATACTGTACTGTGTACTGTATGTATTCTGTATGATAAACCATAATAACCAACATCTGTGATTCTGTATATAATAGACTCTTCTCTTACACTACTTATACTCTCAATATGATTGTTTCTGGCAAAAAATTTAAATAAATTTGATTGATATATCTCAAGAAGGAAGCGGTCAATATTGAATATAAAGGCACTCATTTCAACTAATCACTATTTCAGCAACAGATAGGTTCATAGACATGTTTGTAAGATGCAAGTGATTTTCCTAAAAGATCTTGTACAATAATATCATTATAATTTATGGTGATTCAAGTACGAAGGTTTTTCTATTCATATACATTTGTTTTCCTTTTCATTGAATGATAGTGTAGATGTGTGTTTGTATGTTTTTCTTTGTAGGTAAATGTAATTAACAACATTTATACATTGAATTACAACAAATTACATTAGTGTCAGTTCATTCTAGATATATCTGTTTTTGAAAATGAATAATTTTCATTACGAAGCAAAACTTGTGAATTATTATTTGTGTATTTTTACAGGGTTATTCATTTAAGATATTAAAGATACTTTTTAAACCAACAGGACAAAAAAAGGAAATTTGTGATTCATACCGAGTTAACACGGATATTGGAAATTAAACCGGTGTTTTACCTCTTGTTTTTGGGAGTGATGTATAGGATCTACAAACACGATCTTAAAATAAATTTCTAGATAAATATCTACGGAAATCGAATGGCTCGTAATCTCAACTGTTTTTATAATGTTTTACTACAAAATTCGAAAAAGAAAAGAGAAATATATATGCATCCATGCAATTTTATAACTAAAGTAGTGTAGCATTGCCATGGAAACGCCTCCCATAAAACTCACGCACGGTGCGAATACAAAAAATTTAAATAATGATGACAAATGGACCTTAGATGAGTGAGGCATGAGAGAATTATTAAAAATTACATTTTTTTCGTGCCCACATGCAAAAATCTTTATTCTAACGAAATAAAACTTTGATTATACAAGGTGTTCAAAAAGTTCGAGACACCCTGTTTAGAAAATAATGACTGAAAAGAAATGACTTAGACAACAATTGTACTATTTCGTTCGTGCCATCTAATCATGACCTTGGATTTTACATAAACCTTGACCATAGAAGTCACTGCGGGTTAAGTCGATTTTTATTTAGTCGACATTCATGGTTAAAGTTAAGGTTAAATCCAAGGCCGCCATTAAGTTGCAGGTATAAAATCCTATAACTTTTGTCTTAGTCATTTTATTTTCATTAAGTTTCTAAAATTCAGAGGTTTTCTCGAATTTTTCGAACACGCTGTATTATTTTACTAGCATCGTTGTAGAAATATTAAAAATTCTAGCTTTGATCTATGATCAATTAAAATTGGCTTCTTTATAACCTTAACAAATGATAATAAACCAATTTCAACACCCGATCTGTATGAAATCATCCTTAAAAATTCACACATAAAAACTATGTTAACAACAAATATAAATTTTTCATTATAGAAAGGAAACCGGTTATAATTTTTTTTACACACACCTACAACAATACAAAAAAGAAAATCGTTGCGCAGGAGCTGCGTTAGCTAAGCGAATTTAGAGATTGAAAAATTACACAATTTTCTTAAAATCGAATATTGTATTTTTAATTTAGTACAAGAGTAGTTTTTTACTTAAAACTGGTCAACAAATACAAAAAAAAAAAAATGTATTTTAGAAAAATTCAAAATTTTGTATTTTGCGCCAACCACCGCCCCCTACCCCTTGTATATCTGTCGATTTTTTCATTAACTTAATCTTTCAAATACGAAAACCCTTCTCGACACCAAATTTTATCCTATTTGAAAATCTCTGGATAAGACCATAACGCAGAAATTTTCCAAAAAAAAAAAAATTAGCTTAAAATCCAAAATTGTAAGTTTGTAGGTTATTTAGTTCCGAAACTAAACGAAAGCTTTGCATTTATGACACTCACTCACTCACTCATGATCATCAGAATAGAACTAGTACTTCCCATAAACTCAGAGAGCTGAAATTTAGTACAGAGTTAGGGTTTAATGGCCACATATTAGAAAACTATAAAAACTAGGATAATCGAAGATCTGGGGTACCTGGTGACCTGAGACCACGTCAACGTCCACGGCCAAGTCACACAATATTAACTATAATAATAAAGAAATCGCAGTAAGGAATCTTAGATATTTCACGACTTTGCCTAGATTTCATTACTTTTTAGAGATAAACAAGCAGCTCCATCGAGACTTGGCTAGTTTTTTACAGAATATTTTTGATGTGATTTCTTTTTCAAAATTCCATTATCAGTACAAACGCAATAGCTCCAGTTCCTTCGGAAATTCGCTAAAACGAATGACCCTGTATAATCTGTTTTCAATTCCTTTATCATTCTTACTCATTTATTTATACCTACATTACATATGTTTTATCTTTTTTATAACTATTACAAATTTGTTATTAATAATGATAAAACATAACAATCTGATTTAAGTGAATGTTGTATGTATGTAGTTTTGCATTCATTCGTTTCTTCTTTGCTTTCCTTCTCCTCTAAACGTCGTATTCGTATAGGTAATAAACTTATTGTCAAGTTACTTAAGTTACATATTTTATTTATTATTATTAAGTCACTGTTGCGCGACTTATATGTTTGTTGGTTTGGTGTAGTACACACGAAGATTAACTAGTGATCCATTCAAGTGTAAATTATTTATTTATTTTTTATAAAAAATTGTTGTTTGTTTAATTTTTTTTTGGAAAATATTTGGAAGCAAAAAAAACAAGAAAAATGCCTGCTGCATTTGTGACCTTTGCTGATAACGACAGCTATTCTGATAAAATGGATAATAGAAATGGTAGTACAGGTAATGTGCAAACCTTTTAATAACATAAATCCTTTGCGAAAAATATTTTTTTTTTGCATTCGAAAAAAATTGCTTAAGATAGCAAAATTTTTTTCATGTTTACTTTGTTGAAATTTTGATTTGAGTCAAACAATTGGAAAAGAAAAAATCGTTTTTCCGATTTTCCGCGAGTTTAAATTTTTCGAAGTTTTCTGTTAATTTGACTTTATTTCGAGAGGACTAGTGCGAAAATCCCATCTTTCTAGCATGTATAGAACAGAAAATCATTATTTTTGGGTTATTTTTCGCGCGGTCTCTTAACAATTAAAAAATCAAGCACTTAAAATGCACTTAGGTCAAAAATTTTGGCGGGATGTTGTGTAAGCTTTACACTAAAAATAAATATTTTATACATTTTAAAAATTTGATTATTCATACACTTTTCGAGGGATGAATATCGTAAAAATCACGTTTTTAAATTTTACGAATTTTTTCCTCGAAAACTGTAGTGTTTAGAAATATTGTTTAAAAACATTAGTTCCATAATATCCTAACGGATTTCCCATTGGCAACCTGCATTTTTAATGATGGTCAATGATGGCTATTACCGGGTCTATTACTCTTATCCCAAAAATTATTACGTAGCTTCCTTAAGGTTGTCAACTCCAAAAGCCTTCAAAACTGAAATCTCTGGTTTAAATAAATTTTACTTCAGAGATTTGAAGCATTTTTTAGAATAATAAAAGTTATTAACTTATTTTGGGAAAAAACAAAAATAAAAAAATTTCTCTTAAATCCGGAAAATACATTCCTTTGCCCCCAGACCGGATACGTATCTTGAAAACTGGAGACCGAAAATCGAAAAATTTTATATGCAATATACATAAAAAAATTTTCCCACTATCATTTCGGTTTCATGTAATATTTCACATTTTGATTATAACTTATGTGGAAATTAGTTATTGTCATTTTTATAGAGCATTTAATTTTCTACGATTTAAAGTTACACAACTCGTTTTCTATTTTCAATAATAGTACATAGTAAAAATTTTTATAATGTCCAATTGCAATTGTTTTGAAAATTGAGCAATTTTGTAAGCTTATAAAAATATGATATTCATATTTTCCAAATCAAAAATCCGAAACGTGTAAATTACATTTAATAATTTCTGATCAGGTGCACGAGGGGAGTTATGTTACAAAAGTTTAATTTCCGATAAAGAAAATCATGTAATCGGATAGAAATTTTTCTTGCAAATTTAATTAGTTTTCGAATATTGTTTTTATTATTTGATTTTTATTTACACGATATGTTGATTTTAAAGGAATATTGTTTTTTGTTTTGGAAATATTACCCCTAATTCAATTAATAATTTTTGATGGTTGTATTGTCGACTTGAAAATTAATTGCCGATCAAATTTATGGGATGAAATTTAGATGAAAATTATAGTATTAGACCAGGGTCAGGCTTATTATTTATTTGACAGTTATTCCTTATTGCCTCTAAATTATTGATAACTTAAAACTAAACAAATATGAATTTTACTTGCAAAAAAGAAACATTTTCGTTTTTAACAGAAGAGATCATTCCTTAAGGGCTGTAATTAAAGGGAAAATTGTATTGATTAATTTTCATTAAATTAATGTTTATGAATCATTTATTACCACTAATTAGAACCTTTTCGCTCGGCCTCTTAAATAACATTAATAACTAAACATAATTTTCATCAAAATTAATCATAATTCATTAATTTTTTTGTCCCAAAATTAAATTAAAAGTCACGTGCTTTGAACATTTTTTAACTTAAGCAAAAAAATTATGATTATGAACATAATTGTATTTTTTACACTTAAAATAACGTTTTGAACTGCTCCGCATAACCTCTATGCATATGTGACTGCTATTATGAATTATTATAATTCATGAACATAGCGATTATGCTATTAGTTACCATACAACTCAAAAATTCACTATAAATATGGTGGGAGCGCAAATAAATGTATAAATTTGCAGATATGGAAATCGTTAATCCTAAAAATCTCAGATCAGGATAATAAATCAAACTTATTAAATTATTGTATTGTCATCGGTCCTTGATGACAATGTTTCGTGTGCCAAATTTCGAATTAATCCGACGTTATGAAGAGGGGCAAAATCATGTACAAAGTTTCCGTTACATACTAATATACGTATGAAACTAACTGCACTTAATTTGGTTATCAAACATACGAGTATTGCCAACTCAAAGATGTGAATCGCTAAAAGAACCCTTTATTTTTGTTAGTTTTCAAATAAACAAAAATAATTTTAACAATTCATTAATATTTGTAATCAAAATCAATCAATAATATATTGATAGCTGATCTTGACATTCATTGATTTTGGACTCCATCAAAACCAAATTTATTTTTAACCTTGAGATAAATTAAATTTCCTATAAAATAAATGAATAATCCTCCTAAATATTATTACCATAAAGCAGGACGCTCATGTTATCAAAATTTATGTAAGTAAAATATTTTAATATTTAATACAACTAAATTAAATAAAAAATTATGGTAATCAAGAAAAAAATGTTGCATCTTTGAAAGTTCCCACCATTGCTTATGTGGTTGTAAAAAATGCATACCAAAAAATCAACGTCATATAAGAGTGTAGGGGGCTAATCTCCTTTTTTGGGTGTTAAAAAAAAACAATTTTTTACAAAGAAGAAAAAAACTATGCATCAAATAAAAAAATTATAAAGGTTTCTTGCAAATATCTGTATTAGTAATTAATTACAAATATTAGTTTTCTGGTACGCTACTTTGCAGGTTTAGTTTAAGCAGTTTCTTTTAATTGTTTTTTTTCTCTCTCTCTCTCGATATTTAGTAATACAATACATAAAATTTCCTTGTACTTACTTTAAATTATCTCCATTAAGTTTAACTTCTGATAACTCACACTACATTTTTTTTGAATGAAAAAACATAAATTTTGTACAAAAAATACATTGACAGTTTGTAAAATATAAATATTATCGAAGATAATAAATGAGAACTCTAGGATATTTCGAAAAAAATTTCGATTTTTGCCCCAATTTCCTAGATCAGTTTTTTGTATTTTATAAGGTAATATCATGTCGGTTTTTGGTGTCATGTTGCACATGTTTTCTAGCTTCAAAATTGACCGAGATACGCCAATTATAAAATGGTACATTTTTTGATCATTCAATCAAATGAAAAAGGACTCATCAAACCGTTAGAGATAGAACAAAAGATTAAATGTAAAAGTTATTCCTTATCAAAGAATAAACAACCTGCTCTGGCGTAAGTCTATTTATTATGAAATGGTAAACTAAACTAAACTAAACATAAAGCAGCTGTCTTCACACGATTTATTTCAGTAGTTTCCGTGATAGCACTGCTTTAAAATATTTCAATCAATCGATTGAACACATTCTATTTAAAATAAAATAAAAATTAATATTTAAATATCTTACTTATATTAATTAATGATTATTTAAATTAGTTAATATTTTAATAATAATGAATGAATTGAGTAGGTTCAAAACATAAACAACACCAGGTATTTAATAATAAAAATTTATTTTAATACCTAGCTGAGCTGAGATATGTTAAATAGTCAACCTACACCTGTACTTATATGATATCTTTTATAATTATTAAATTACTGCGCATAACTATCTATTGAAAATTATTTTTATTTTCATAAATTTATTTATAAATAATGATCAAAATAAACTTTTTCTATATATTTTTCTATATATATTTCCTATATTTTTTTGAATATTTTATCCCTATATATTAAAAATATGAAAGTAAGCATGTTTGTTAGTTTGTTTGCTACGCTTTCACGCTAAAACTAGCAAATGGTTTTTAATGAAACTGTACAGCAATATAGCTGATATATCAGAATAACACATGAACTATAATTTATAAAGATATATTTAAAAAAAATAAAAAAATTAGTTTACTAAATATTATGTGACATTTACCATTTTTTAAAATTTTTACAGAAATCTTTATGGTTCAAAATGATGATTATAGATTGAGCAGAACTATGATCATCATTTTGAACCATAAATTAAAGAATTCTGTAAAAATTTAATTTTCAATTTTCTGACGAAAATCGATAATTGTGACTTCAATACGACTCGCCTATAATTGATACTTGATAATATGCATAATCAAAAATTACCAAATCACATATTATGCAAAGCAATAATAATTATTGATTGTGTAATTAATGAAAACAATGTATTTGCTATATTATTTCTATGAAATATTTGCAAATTTTAAATCCGACCTAACAACGGAACTTAAAAAATGATATGCATAGTCGGCTGTACTATCGTAAATTTTTTTTTCAATAATATTTGATGACCAAGTACAATTAATCAATCAATCAACAGAATTCATACATAGTTTTATGCAAATTTTAATGTTATATATTTTTTTTACGTTAATAAAATTACGTTATCGTATTTTAAAGATATTTGAGTTCTGGAGAACTTTCTCTCAAAGATTAAAAAAAGTCCTTTAGAAAATTTTTAATCATTATTTTCTAGCATTAACCCTAACCAAAATAATAATGCGCCCTATTTATCAATTTGTAGTCGGCTGATTTCGGTTAAGTATCTTAAAAAATGTGATCAAATCACCTTATTTTGCTGTCTAAATATTCAAATCGATATTCCTATTAATAGTGAAAATATGGGGTTGTCTTCATCTTAAATGCGGCACACTATAAAACAGAAAATTTTGATTGAACAAGTGAAAACAAACAATTGACTGAGTTAACTGTTGAAATACTATACATCGACAGTGTTGATTACTTTGTCACATTACACATACATACATGTCCACATATACAACTGATATTCGTATATAATACGTACTATACAATTTACGC
Organism: Chrysoperla carnea; assembly: GCF_905475395.1. Lineage (NCBI taxonomy): Eukaryota > Metazoa > Arthropoda > Insecta > Neuroptera > Chrysopidae > Chrysoperla > Chrysoperla carnea. The sequence continues at coordinate 78,400,847 of NC_058339.1, read as the reverse complement.
CTAATTTGCACCCTCACGGGTAAACATTGATGTTTACGGGAAAATGTTTCAAACAAAAGTTGGTTATTTTTTTATAAGTAACTTTTTTTACATTTAAACTTTTGTTCTATCGCTAACGGTTTACAAGATGGGTTCTACGGACCCAAGACACAATTGATTTATGTTGCTCATTTACGAACTCGACCTCACATTTTACGTTCTGAGTACGCTGTAAAAATTTCAGCTCGATATCTTTTTTTTGTTTTTGAGTTATCGTGTTCACAGACGGACGGACGACGGACGAACAACCGTAATGGAATAATTAGGTGATTCTATGAACACCTATACCAAAATTTTGTGCGTAGCATCATTATTTTTAAGCGTTACAAACTTGGGACTAAACTTAATATACTTTGCATATTACATTACATTATTGAATTGGTCGAAACAATAAAAACTTAAATAAAATTAAACTTGGAAACAAAATAACCCTAATGATGAAAAAACATCCAACCGAAAAATTCCATCATTATTAAAAATGTGTAATAATTGAAAATAAACGTGTCAATGCTAATTAAATTAAAAACTTTGTTGAAAATACATAAACATAAAAAAAAATTTGGAAATGAGGAAATATTTTAATTTTGCTGAATATAATAAAATTTCTTGTGAAAAATTTCGCACAGTTATTAAATATCGTTTGCTAGGTTACACATAGAATATCGACAATAAAATTTATTTCATGGAAATAAAAATTTCACAGTTGAAAGAAATTTTTTCTTTTAACAATTTTGACTATCATAAATACTATTCATGTATATTGATATAAATTTTGAAAAATATAACTCTACTAGCTTTTACCCGCTTAAAAAAATAAACAACTTATGTTTGAAAAATTTTTTCGTAAACATCATTGTTTTCTCGTGGAGGGGCAAATAATGCCAAAACTTTGGTGTCTATTTTCTCAAAAAATATAAAAGATAGAGAGATGAATTTGTAGGTAGCTTCAACTTGCGATACTTATGAAAGTTTTTTGAAAAAAATCAAAAAAAGTTTTCTTGAAAATACTTCGCAAACTTTTCAAAATTTTCGACAACTAGTACAAATTGCGGCCGGAATGCGCTATAAAGCTGTTTTTTTTTGTATGTGTATATGTTATTTGGAAACCTTAGAGGAGTGTGAAACTACGTTTTGCAAGCAAAAAGAAGTTGTCGTACTTGCGTAATAAGAGAAAGGAAAACTTTTCATTTTTTCACGTATTACGTCAGTAGCACAACTTTTTTTTGCTTGCAAAACGTGGTTAATACTCTCCTAAGGGGTCCGAGTAACATATCAAAAATGTAGCTTTACATCGCGTTTTGCGATTTTAACTGTTTTTTTTGTAAGGTTTCACTGGCATATATCTTTCATTCTGTGTTTTGAAATGCCAAAAAAGGTAGTCTGTCATGGGGAATATCGATGGAAGTGAAAAAAAGGTGATATCATAAAAATGTGGTTGCTATTTTCGAGGTCAGTCCAATAGAAGATAACGTTGATCAAAATTATCGCCAAGTGTAATTTTTATTCGATTTGAAGAAAATTTTTATCATAATTTCCATATTCCATATTAAGAATCTGCCTTGATCTACAAATAAATAAAAAATGATATAATGTTAAAAAATATACTTTCGCATGGTAAAACCCAATTACAAATGCATCATTCAAATGACGTAAAACAATTGATTATTTAAGAAACTACGCCTTTATATAATCTACTTAGTAACAATAAATATTTGCTTCTCATTATGATTAAAAAAGAATAATGAAAGAAATTTGCGGAAGTATTCTGAATTGTATTATATGCATGAAAATCTATGTCAATACATTTGTAATTAAATTGTAAGAGAAATATTATACAATTTTTCAGGATAATTAAACATTTATGTAATTAAAAATCATATAACTAACAATATGTAGTCGCAGTTTAAATAAAATCAAAGTTTTTGTAATTAATTCTATATGATTGAAAAGTCTGATGATGCAAACATTGGCATTACCATAGATGTTTATGTTAAACTTTAATTGCTTGTATAGTGGTACTAAAATTATATATATTTTAAGGTAGTATGGGTCGTCAACAGACCATCTCATTGTTCAAAATTTTAAATAGCGTACAAAATTTAACACACACATTACCATAGTTTATTATAATAATTAAACTGATTTAATAACAATTAATAATACAAAAAATTATATTACAAAAAAAAATAAATAGTATTTTGACCATTAGTTATTTGATTATTTATTAGTTATTGTAGTTATAATTCCTATATTATCGATATATTATACTCTAGAAATCTTCTGTATCATAATGAAACTAATAGATTTGTCAACGTTACAACGGGTTAAAGCGCCGAGTTATGGTTCTTTAAAATTTTCGGAGTTGATTGTCTATTTTATTTAAACAATTTTTTGTGACATATTAATTAAACTTGTCAACCGATGTCAACGTCATCTGTTAAGCATTTTTAAAGTTATCATACTGATAATGAAACATACGGAAATTATGATTAATCGTTAATATTTTTTGATAATGATCGATAACATGTACTTTTTTATATATTTATAAATTCTTAAAATTTTTTTTTGGTCCATTATCATGCGTACACAGTTTTTTGGAAATATGAGAATTTTGGTCTTGTATAAAGAATAATGCACGAATAAATTTAAGAATAAAAATTTTGAATCGTTAATTTCGAAGTAAACGTGAATGAAAACTCTCGGAGTAGGCTAGAAATGCTTTTAGAAGGATTCAAACAGTTGATTCCATCATCTAGGTCAGAGACACGATTTTCCGTGCTAGAAACTGGTATATAAAGAGAATATATAAACAATAAAGGTTTTTGATATATTATTAGTTGCGAAAATTAAACATTTGAATTTTAACAAGTTTGAATAATTAATTTACAGACTAAAATTTTTAATTTTTAACAAAAAATCTAGCTATCTAGTATATACAATTTGTATCTGTGTCCGATTTTGTATTATTATTTGATACATAAAATAAAATGGACCAGTTTCTAATTGGAAAATAAAAAATTTATGTAAAATTTGTAATCTTACGATATTGGTTATATTTAGAATTTATTTTAAATGACGTAGTTTGATAAATACCTTAAAAATATTATGTAATATTAGTTTTTGAATTTTTTAAAATCCCTTGCTTTTCGCATCCTCATGAAAATATACGTAATAAATTTTTTCTTTTGTCAAATTTTTCTTCATTTAAAAATGCAAAAAAATAAAAAACTTTTGAAATACATTAAAACAAAAAAGTGAAAATAATAATCTTTAAAAAAGTCTAAAAAACTTAATTAATCTTAATTATGAATGAATGAAAATTGTTATTCAAGTTGATTTGTTGGTGTTGGTGATTTGCAACAAAAACTTTATGATTGAATATGATATGACGCCGATTATATTTTATTTGTTACTTCTAGAACTTTGAATTTGTTTGTGTAAAAAGTAAATGGTAATTTATTTACCTTGAACCGTTGAAACTTATTGTAAGGTGCAGTTTAAATATTTATTAAAACTAATAGTAAAAATATTGTTATATTTATTTCTTCTGTAGTTAAAAATGTAAATTTGTTTTTCTATTTTTTCTTGAAAAGGTAGATTGAAAGCTAGAATTTTACGTGAAAATTATCCGTTTACCTCACGAGCTAAGTTAGTAACCCAATTTTGCATTGCAAATTGTCCCCTCCTACATTTACGCAACCGATTTAATTCCATAAGCGGTTACCGATGATACAAGTGATTTTTGGTCCGTTTATAAAGAGAATATATAAAAAAGAGATTACATTAAAATAAGGCCAATAATAATTGTTTAAACTTCGGAAAATTTTTCTTTGATTACAATGAATGAATAATAATTGGAAACAATCAAAATTTTTTAATAAATCGCACTGAAGCGTTTAGGTCAAAATACACAATAAGTATTTAATCGTTAACAACCTTAGTTTCAAGGAAGGAGAGATTGCCGACGATTCCGAGGCTTGTAATTATTTCTTTTGATATAAGGTCAACGTTAGTTAATTTGTAATGAAACAAAAATACTTTATGGTTTAAGTACTCTGCATATGCTGAAATCTATGAGGATTACAAACAAAAAAATTTTGAAGAAAAGATACATCTTTTGTCTTAGAACTTTATTTCTTATCTGTTAAATTTAAAAAAATCTACATTTAAAAAAAACTTGGACAAAATTAATGAACCCATTCACGAAAATAATCTCAAATTCAGCTCTACAATTTCAGCATGTTAGATTTTTTTCTTTCATCTATCCGGATTTTAATCTTGTTGAAAAATCAATATCGAATTAGTATTTTTATAATTACTGTTTGACTGAACAGATATCTGTAGTCATAGACATTTCTAGAGTGAAAGTTCCGAAAATCTTTATAAAATGAGAAATTAATACTTCTAATGAGATTTGAAGATATTTTATTAAAATTGGATTGAACCGGCTCAGTGATCGAGCGGTCTAAGGCGTCAGTCTTTGACCGTTTGGCTTGTGGGTTCGATTTCAGGCAGCGGCAGTGTGAACAATTATAATTAATGGGGTGCAGAATTGATTACATTGCCGTCGCTTGGATAAGAACGGAGTAACCGAATTCACCCACATCAAAATGTAATTGTAAATATGTATGTTGTTAATAAATAAAGATTAACAAATATTGACGTGGGTGGCCTCTGTTATAAGTTAAACTACATTATTATTATTATAAAATTGGATTTTTGATCATTTCATAAAATAGTTAGAAACAATCAAAACTCAAATGAGTCAGTAATAGCATTTGGGCTGTTAATCGTTTTTGACATTTATATTTTGAAGGAAGGTGATTATTCTCAAAAAATTTAACGTCGAGAAACGTTTACAAAATAGTTACCAAATATTATACAGCAATGAAAGGTTCATTTTCAATCATGGACAACAAATTTTTAATTTATGATTACTTATGTAAAATAACACCCATTTAAATTGATTGATAATTTTCCACTAAATTTTCTTTTCCCGTTAAGTCTTACCATAGATAATTGTTTCCTACTCACTGAATGTAATTTTTTTTTATAATTACAAGCTACAAGGTAAATTTTACGAAATGGACGCTAAGAAAATTTTATGAAATAAATAAAATATCGATCTTTTAATATTAAAATTAAATTTCTTACGATTACCATGAAAATCAAGCAAGCGCAGAAAATCTCATTGAAAGTGTAGGTAACATTTTTGAAGACATTAAAGTCTGTAATAATTATTGGAAAAATTCTATTTTTATCGAATTTTTTATTATTATTAAAAAAAAAGTAATTAAATTAATATACGAGATATTTAACTAAATTCATATTTTTGATTGATATTCATTTGATAATGGAATTTGATGATGGAATCAATAATATTATGACTAAATGTTTTAAATATTGAATTATGGGTGTACGCCATGAAAAATTAACCATTTAATCTTCACTAAAATATACTTGCCGATTTTGATAATTGAATTTCAACATATGTGTATTGAATTTCAATCAGACGATTCAGAATAAAGTCTAGAAAAATATGCGAATTTTCTAGAAAAATAAGGCCGCATTTTTTAAATTGATTATTGTTCAGAAAATCTGACAGATTAATATTATTTATTTGTATATCCCTCTCCCTCCACAGAAACAGTCAAATGTCAACTTTTTGATCTAAAGCTCACCGTTTTTACAGTTTAATGTTTAGAAAAACTCCAGAAAAGTAGTTTTCAAAGCTGAAAATTAATTAATGCAAATTAATTGAATTTTTTAGCGCTTCAAAATCTTAAAATCTTTGTAATCATAAGGCTCTGAAGATTAATTACAGATTGTTTGATTCTGAAGATAAGAAAACACATAATCCAAATATGTGTGGAATAATTTTTATTTGTTTTTTAAATTAGATTATATTTGATTATAATTTGAATAAATAAACAATTTATGGCAGGTTTTTAAATTTTTAAGTATTTTTATTAACAAAAATTTGTGAAATATTTTTAATGAGATTGAACTTCACCTGAATACAAAAAAAAAATTATGTTTCTTTTAAATCAAGGTCAATTATTATTTTCAATAGAAGACATAAAATGAATTTAAAAATTTTTTAGCATTGCACAAAAAATAAATTTTACTCTGACTTTAATTACATGTACGAGGTGAAATATTCTGAAAAATATTTAGCTATACCAAATTCTAATGTTTTTATTTTCACTTCCAAAATTATTCTTATTTCTAAAGAAAAACACTGACCAACTAAATAAAAATTCCAACATTGTGAGGAGAATCTAATGACCCATGTTCTCTGTCTATAAGTGTCTAGTAAAAACAATGTTTTCAACCAAATCTTAATCAAATTTCAAATTTTAATAACTTTACTTCAAATTCCCTACCCTATTTGTATTTCGAGTTTTTTCAAATTCCCGAGCGTCCTTTTTTGACACAGACTGTTTCTTGAAAAAGGGATAATATTATACTCTTTTTAAACTAAAGAGTTGATAACCGCATTATGAAGCCATTATTAAGAAGCTCGGGAAATATTTGCTTTCGTCCCAAAAAATATCATCCTATATTTATTATAAATGCGAAAGTAAGCACGTTTGTTTGTTTGTTACGCTTTCACGCTAAAACTAGCGAATGGTTTTTAATGAAACTATACACCAATATAGCTCATAATTCAGAATAACACATGAGATATAATTTATAAAAATTTCTGTAAAAAAGAGTCATTTGACATTACCATAAATTGCAGAGTAATCTTTATCAATTTTTACTTTTAAACCCAGCGAAGCGGGTGGGTATCACTCTAGTTTAGAAATATATGATCAAAAAAATTTCTGCTTTTATCAAACTGAGAAAAAATTAAATATTCATTAATAATTGATATAAAAATAATTTAAATCATAACTTAATTAATAATACTGGCCTGAAAATCAATGTTGTTATTTTAGATGTTCCTATTTGATGGAAATAAAATGCGTTAGTTTTTATAGATTTAATGTAAATAGAAGTAAATAATAAAAAGTTAAAAAATTTGTAGCTGGGTCGAAAAAGGTATAAATTTAAGCCGACAATTTTTGGAATTGCGATTAAAGAACGGTAACACGTGAAAATATCTATGTAACGAAAAATTTCGAGGTAAAAAATACTACAAATCTATTCAAAACTTGAGAGACTATTACCAATGGATTACCAATTTTCAAATCCAAATTTTACGGTTGTTTCTGCTTGTAATTAATACGTCGAATAAGTTATTCACAACTAAAACGTTTTCTTAAGCATGAATTCTAATGCACTGGAGCATAAAAACAAACCGAAACACGAGATGTATTAATCTGCGAATTATTTTTTTTGCGAAATTTTGACAAGTATAGGTTTACAATGCACGCAAATTAAACTTATACACGTTTTTCACGTTTTTTAGTTAGTTTTTTCATTTTAAAAATATAACATATACATAATTTAAATTTTTGGTTATCTTATCTTAATTAGAGCTAATCAAAGAAAGAATATGATATATGTAATTAAACCCATCGTTAATTTACTTAGGTACTGCATAAAATTCAATCTATTATTACATTTTCTTAATATTTTTGAACCTCTGTGTGTAGAAACTCTGCTGTGAGAAACACTGAGGTAGGAAGTTTATCACATAGTTTCCCACAAGCTTAAAATTGACAAATATACTTTTCTTTATAGGAAGAATGTAATTGGAAAATCATTTTGTGTAAGTGTTCCTATATAGAACGATATGTCCGTCCATATTTTTCGACGTCCTGAAAATTGCAATATCCATTTTTAACCTGACGCCGTGTTCTGTTAAATTCTTTGTTTCGGTTGTTATTCAATCATATTTTTCTATTAGAATTACAAAAAAACTTTTACAGTATAATATTTCCTTTCTTACTTTTCTCAAACGGTGTATTCTTTCAAATTTAGCCCAATGTATTTTAAGACCTAAATAAATAATGAGAGATAGAAAAAAAAAAAAAATTTTAAACAGACTCTTCAAATTATATGCTTTTAGATATACCTGACGTCACTGAATCGCGTAATTGTTTTTAGATTTTCTTTTGATACGTCTGTGACAGGGATACAGGGTTGACCATAAATTACGATTTCTGAATAGATTTGTCGAAGAGTAAAATACTTCTTCGCAGTTATTTAATTCAATGCTTCACTAATAAGCTTCGTTGATTGTAGTTGAAATTTATGTAATAAAATCATAGATGTATGATATTTTATTTTTAATTATAATTAATTTTATAATATATAATATTATAAATATTATAATATGTTAAAGTTTAACTTGTATTGATTGTTTAATTATTGTTTACAAATAAATTTGGCAAATATAAATTTTAAAAAATTTATTTTTGAAAATCATTTAAATAATATTTCGTAAGACTTTTAAGTGCAGCCGCAGGTAAATGATATCATTTCACTCAAAGAAAACATCACATATTAAATATTTTATTTATAAATATTAAATATTATAACCTAAATTAATTATAAATAAAAACAATGATATCATTTTTAACATAAACGTTTTAATGTTTTATCCATTCAGTGTTATTTTTATTGTATAGTTTAGACCATATTGGCGTACACGTTACGGAAATTTTCTTTTAGTTGTTTTTGGACAGTATTTGAATTAAGTGATTACTTATATTGAAGTTTTAAAACGATAATTTCGTATATAGCTACACTGTTACTAAAAATAAAAGTTCCTAAATGGATTTTGCCCGTATTTGAACAAGGGGTTTTTCGAAAAACCGTACAGTATTTTTATACCATGTATATGAAATATACAAGTTTAGTCCCAAGTTTGTAACGCTTAAAAATATTGATGCTATGAACAAAATTTTGGAATAGGTGTTCATAAAATCACCTATAATTAGTCCATTTCCGGTTGTATGTCTCTCTGTCTGTCGCCTGTCCGTCTGTCATCTGAGGTATCAAGCTGAATTTTTATAGCGTGCTTAGGACGTAAAAAGTGAATTCGCATTCGTAAATGAGCAACAAAGGTCAATTGGGTCCGTAGGACCCATCTTATAAACCGTTTGAGATTGAAAAAGAGTTTAAATGTAAAAATGTTCCTTATAAAAAATAAAGAACTTTTGTTTAAAACATTTTTTTGTAAACATCCGTGAAAACGCAAATCATCCGCAAATTGTACAGTATGTATACATTCTCGCGTAGTATCCTCGCCGAGTATACTTATGATCAGATTACGGCAGATAATTTTTAAAACCTATAATCTATGCAGATATTTGCTCCAAAGTTTTTTCGAAAACATGCGTTCTTCACTATTCTTTTTTATAATAAATTTAAAAAAATTGTAATATCTATCCATACATTTTGTGTATAAATTGCATTATAAAATATTTGGATATGAAAACGTGGAGCCAACGTAATTAATAAATGTTTTTATCAATAACGGTTTATCAATCAAGGTGTGACCGTACCCACTACATACATTCCAAAAATTATACAGTTTTCAACTAATAAAATAGTCATAAAGACCCAAGTTATGACTTAACCCAGAATATAAAGTTTTAGAAATAATTATATTAATCTTATTGCGATAGTCGAGCGGCAAGTATTCATTTTGCATTGCCTTTTGGCGAAACTAGATAGCAACAATATCTGAAGGAAAGCAAGGCAGTCATATCTAGGCTAGGTTAGGTTAGTTTATATTTGCTGTCCACGAAGGACACACTTAGGCTTTAGAGGACATTGTGATACCATATATATGTTTTACCACCTTTTCCACTGACAATTGCACTACACCAGTTCATCACAACTATTAATTAAATTAATTTTTGTTGTGACGGCGGGGATCGAACCCTTCTACCCTAGACATACCGCGAACGGAATTAGTTACGCCTCAACCAACTGAGCTACTAGGGCGACCAAGTCAAAATGTCTTATATATCGAAAATGTCTCAAATCAAAACTAAACAATGAATCAAGATCTAGAGACTAAATAATTAAAAAATGTCATTTCTAAAATTTTGTCTCAAATCCCTTTTTACCCCTCTTTCCCTCTCTGAATTTCTCCACTTTCAAAAATTTTCAAAATCAAAATAATGCCTTTAGTTTTCGGACTATAACCAAAGTATTATTGCTAAAAATAGCCGTAAATATATCATAAAAATGAACTCGAAATTTCAATATATCACTCAAACATACAAGCATATTTGTAAATAAGGATGTCCCGTATTAAAAACCACTTAAAATCAAATAACTTAAGTATGCTATAATACTTTTTATATAAGTATTAAGTATAATATTATAATTTCGTTACAATTGTTATGCTATGTGTGGGATGTTTATTTTTAAAATTTTTAGTTTCAAAATTATAGCTTCTGTATCTAAATACATGCTGCCCAGCGTGCTTTGACATTTTATTTATTTATTAAATATACATAAGAAAGGAATAAATGTCAAAACGAGCTGGTCTAGCTGGCATGTACTTAGGAACAGAACCATAATGTATTAGGGTATGAATACAAAACTTTTTTTAAGAATATGATCAGGTCGCATAAGGTACACCAGTATTATTGAGTTTTTGAAAATCCTTATATTATAAATGTGAAAGTAAACATGTTTGTTTGTTTGTTACGCTTTCACGCTAAAACTAGGGAATGGTTTTTAATGAAACTGTACAGAAATATAGCTTATATATCAGAATAATACATGAACTATAATTTATTAAGATATACTAAAATAAAAAAATTTAATTTAATTTGACATTTACCAGTTTTCAAATTTTTACAGAAATTTTTAATTTATGATTCAAAATGATGATTATAAATGAAGGAGATCGATGATCATCATTTTGAACCATAAATTTAAGAATTCTGTAAAAATATAAAATAGTAAATGTCAAACAAATCATGGCCAACTATTATGATATACTCAATGAATTATGACTATTTTACATTTAACAAAATTGAAAACTGTGTATATCAAGCGAGGGTGGAGGCTATAAAGCGGTGGTTTTTACTTTTAAGCTCAGTGAAGCGGTGGGTATCAATCTAGTAATAATTGTTAAAAATATTATTTTCACATGTCGGATATTAAATATTTTTCTAAATAAATTATTAATTTTAATATAATTAAATAAATAAACTTATTTATCATTTTCTTAAACGTCCGATGTACGAAGAAATATTTATATTTTTCGCGCGTATCCATGTATATTGGTAACAGTCGCCGAACTACCGATGAATAACAACTCTCAGGATTATAATTACGATTAGCTAATTCATACTTACGATGACTACTGGTTGGTCGAAATACGTATTTATATTGGAAAATAGACCTAGATATTTGGTTGAAGTTGAAAGTTAATTTTAAATACCTAGAGGTTTCATAAATGATTATCTTTGATAATTCTAATTCTATATTCATTAAACACATAATTTTTTTTTAAATCTTCACAGGTTTGATAAAAGTTAGGAAGTTAAAACATCCGGGTTATCAAATTTTTTTATTTGTTGTAAAATGCTTATTTTATAGTTTTAAAACAAAATTTTAATTACGAATACTGTTGTCAAATTTGCATGATTATCGAAGAAGAAAAAATTTAATTTTAGAAATTTTGGAATTCATCTTTGTTTATAAACAGAATTGAAAGCATTAAGTATCTTTTGTTTTCAAAAATCACGTGTATAGAATAAATTTCGGCAGTTCAATTTTAACAAACCTGCTCAACACCTTTTTCCCGTACGAAATTTCTCATGACTGAGATCTTCTCTGTAATGGAATATAGAAAATTTTTAATTGCTACAAAATATATAAAATTGATGAATATCTTGCTCAATGTGAAAGTAATCAATTTTAAGATTTTCGAGAAAAAATCTCCGGGACATTAACAAATGTCAAATTTTCATCCTTATTAAAATGATTTGGGAAAATATACCCTGGTCTAAGTCCTAATGATAAAGGTATTATTACCTACTTAAGAGAGTTGCTTGTAAGAAATTCATCTTCTTTGTTTTAATCAATTTTTCTTTTTTTTGTTTTAGGTAAGAAAACTGTCGAAAATCCGTAGGAATATGTCTTCTTATTGTAAGGTAAACAATTTGAGTACAAATCTTCAGTTTTTAAATTTTTTTCACACAAAGTTTTCTAATGAAATTTTTCAAGGATCATCCCCCTATATGTTTTCCGTCTTGAAAGATTTCTCTAATAATTAATAATGTTCAAAACAAGTTTTAAATAATGATAATGGATGACCATTGCATGTGTGATTGCATATTATTTTGAAATTTTTTTCGAAAATATTATTTCCAATTAATTTTTGCATAAACATTTATATTTGTTTTAATTTAATATTCCAATGCGTTTTTATTTTGAAAAAAAAAAAAACTTTTGTTTATAACACTTTTACTATGAAAAATATCCGTTACAATGCATTAATTTGTAAAGTATACCAGAAAATATTCATAAATTTTGAGGAGTTTCTCTTGGCAAAATAAACTGAGATTAATTAAATTGAAGAAGTTTATATAGTCATTTATAGAATATTAATTAACTACCAATTCTCTTGCGTATTCTTAAGCAGTAACAATTTAAAATACAATATACAAATTTATGGCATATTTTTTCATAAGAAAATTATAGAAATAGGGAATATTCATGTATTTTTTTAAGATTTTTAATTCATTGTTTACACAGCTATAACATAGTAAAAAATATAAATACTGCTTAAAAATGCTGTATTTAAGTGTAAAAAAATATTTAAAATACATTATAATTTTGAGATATTTAAACGCGGGTTTTTAGCGCTCTGTGTTGATGACGTATAAGTAAGTGATCTGTCAATGACGTATAAGTAAGTGATCTGTAAAAAATTATTTGTTTCGGAATTTGATGAAACTCAGTTTATAAGGTAATTTTGACCCAAGAAATTCAAAAATCGAGTTTATTCGGCGATTGGCCGAGTAATTTTCGAAAAAAACGATATTTCGGATCGATTTCCGGTATTATCTCGAGAATTATTCGCCCAATCGTTAAATGAAACCGATTTTTGTATTTTTTGGGTCAAAATTACCTTATATACAGAGTTTTATCGAAATTGGAGACGATAAATTTGTATCGATTTTTTGCAATTTTTTCAAGGGGTACCCCTTAGAAAAATTCGAAAAAATCGTAAAAAATTATTTGTTTCGGAATTTGATGAAACTCAGTTTATAAAGTAATTTTGACCCAAAAAATTCGAAAATCGAGTTTATTCGGCGATTGGCCGAGTAATTTTCGAAAAAAAACGATATTTCGGATCGATTTCCGGTATTATCTCGAGAATTATTCGCCCAATCGTTAAATGAAACCGATTTTTGTATTTTTTGGGTCAAAATTACCTTATATACAGAGTTTTATCGAAATTGGAGACGATAAATTTGTATCGATTTTTTGCAATTTTTTCAAGGGGTACCCCTTAGAAAAATTCGAAAAAATCGTAAAAAATTATTTGTTTCGGAATTTGATGAAACTCAGTTTATAAGGTAATTTTGACCCAAGAAATTCAAAAATCGAGTTTATTCGGCGATTGGCCGAGTAATTTTCGAAAAAAACGATATTTCGGATCGATTTCCGGTATTATCTCGAGAATTATTCGCCCAATCGTTAAATGAAACCGATTTTTGTATTTTTTGGGTCAAAATTACCTTATATACAGAGTTTTATCGAAATTGGAGACGATAAATTTGTATCGATTTTTTGCAATTTTTTCAAGGGGTACCCCTTAGAAAAATTCGAAAAAATCGTAAAAAATTATTTGTTTCGGAATTTGATGAAACTCAGTTTATAAAGTAATTTTGACCCAAAAAATTCGAAAATCGAGTTTATTCGGCGATTGGCCGAGTAATTTTCGAAAAAAAACGATATTTCGGATCGATTTCCGGTATTATCTCGAGAATTATTCGCCCAATCGTTAAATGAAACCGATTTTTGAATTTTTTGGGTCAAAATTACCTTATATACAGAGTTTTATCGAAATTGGAGACGATAAATTTGTATCGATTTTTTGCAATTTTTTCAAGGGGTACCCCTTAGAAAAATTCGAAAAAATCGTAAAAAATTATTTGTTTCGGAATTTGATGAAACTCAGTTTATAAGGTAATTTTGACCCAAGAAATTCAAAAATCGAGTTTATTCGGCGATTGGCCGAGTAATTTTCGAAAAAAAACGATATTTCGGATCGATTTCCGGTATTATCTCGAGAATTATTCGCCCAATCGTTAAATGAAACCGATTTTTGTATTTTTTGGGTCAAAATTACCTTATATACAGAGTTTTATCGAAATTGGAGACGATAAATTTGTATCGATTTTTTGCAATTTTTTCAAGGGGTACCCCTTAGAAAAATTCGAAAAAATCGTAAAAAATTATTTGTTTCGGAATTTGATGAAACTCAGTTTATAAGGTAATTTTGACCCAAGAAATTCAAAAATCGAGTTTATTCGGCGATTGGCCGAGTAATTTTCGAAAAAAACGATATTTCGGATCGATTTCCGGTATTATCTCGAGAATTATTCGCCCAATCGTTAAATGAAACCGATTTTTGTATTTTTTGGGTCAAAATTACCTTATATACAGAGTTTTATCGAAATTGGAGACGATAAATTTGTATCGATTTTTTGCAATTTTTTCAAGGGGTACCCCTTAGAAAAATTCGAAAAAATCGTAAAAAATTATTTGTTTCGGAATTTGATGAAACTCAGTTTATAAGGTAATTTTGACCCAAGAAATTCAAAAATCGAGTTTATTCGGCGATTGGCCGAGTAATTTTCGAAAAAAAACGATATTTCGGATCGATTTCCGGTATTATCTCGAGAATTATTCGCCCAATCGTTAAATGAAACCGATTTTTGTATTTTTTGGGTCAAAATTACCTTATATACAGAGTTTTATCGAAATTGGAGACGATAAATTTGTATCGATTTTTTGCAATTTTTTCAAGGGGTACCCCTTAGAAAAATTCGAAAAAATCGTAAAAAATTATTTGTTTCGGAATTTGATGAAACTCAGTTTATAAAGTAATTTTGACCCAAAAAATTCGAAAATCGAGTTTATTCGGCGATTGGCCGAGTAATTTTCGAAAAAAACGATATTTCGGATCGATTTCCGATCGATTTACCTATACCAAAATTTTTTTCGTATCATCAGTGGTATATACATACATGGTATAAAAACAACACAGAATTTACACTCGTTATCATTAAGTTTTCTAATAAAAAGCCATAGAATAATAGAAATCAATGTAATACCATACAAAATGTAAGTAATTAATACAATACAGTATGTCAACAAATTTGACGAGCCAGTAAGTACTTTGATGTCATGTCCGTTTAAAAATTTGAATTTCCCGTTTTAGAAATTTTGAATTTTTCTCACTGACTTGTACTTTTATTAATTAATTTTAAGTAATTAAAAAGTAATTAATTACGAAAATAATGGTTTAGTTTAAATATCCAGCCAATAAAGTTACGGAAAAAAAATATTTGAACCATGAAATTTCATTAATATTCCCTATTTTAGAAATGAAGTAGAAAATTTTAAATCGTGCATTCAATTCACACATAACTTCTACACAGAAATGCCATTTGCATACGGCTTGTTACTTCAAAAAGGTGTATTTTTAAAACGTTATCTTTGAACCATACAGGAAAATACAGGAGTTTAAAGTATTGTATTTTATTTCTATTAGTTGGAAAGCCGTTAGTGCTACAATGAGATGAACATATATTCGAATTTCTGTGATTTGATCTATTAACGATCGCTATATGGCCAAAATTTTTGTTTTCGAGTCTAAATTCATCACTGTTGCGAATTTGACACACTGACACATTTTGTATCATTTCTTAAAAACAACAATGCTGAGGGTAGCGGGTTCCATTCCCGCCGTCGCCTGATGGGCTGGTGTATTGAATGGTATATGCATGAAGGAGGTGCTCTCAGCCTCTGAAATTGAGGAGCTGATAAATGAAATTATCAGCGGAAAGATGGTAAAACACATATAAGGTATCACAATGGGCTCTATAGCCTAAGTGTGTCCTTCGTGGACAGCCATTACAACCTAACCTAACCTTAAAACAACAAGATTTCTATAGCTTTTGTTCAATAACAACTTTGTCAAAAGTAATAACATTTCGGCTTCTACCGGGCTACGACTTCGCCCTTTGTATTTCGAAGCTTTGGTAGGACTCTTGGCGAATGGCATGGAATGGCTTGAAATTTGTTATCAGTGTCTCTAAGTGTATATCTATAAAGCAAAAATAATAATAGGATTTCTTTGTGAACAAAATATATTACTTTATTTACCATGTATGTGAAAAATGTGGGTAGAAAGTAACAAGTAAATGTAAATGCTCTTTAACTAAACGATTCTTTTCAAAGAATTTGCTACGCGAATTATAAAATAACATATTTCTCACGATTATGATTTGTTTGCAATAAAATATGCTTACAATTCCTGTAATAGTGTTATCTGATATATGTATCCGATTATTTACTAATATATATAAACAATTATTATATACTAGAGTGATGCCCACCCGCTTCGCTGGGTTTAAAAGTAAAGATTAATAAAGATTGCTTTTGCTTACCCCCTTTCTATAACACTCGAAATAATGGTTGAGGATTGTTTTTTCACAGCAAAAATGTATGTATGGTTTTCTATTTTTTTAAATGTATAATAGTCGTAATTATTCATTGAGTATATTAAAAAAGATGGCCATGGAATATTTTATATTGACTTTTTTTATAGAAATCTGTAATTTATGGTTATGTCAAATTAAATTAATTAAAAAAATTTATTAATATGACTTTATAAATTATATCTCTTGTGTTATTCTGAAGTATGAGCTATATTTCTGTACAGTTTCATTAAAAACCATTCGCTAGTTTTAGCGTGAAAGCGTAACAAACAAACAAACATGCTTACTTTCGCATTTATAATATACAGAGATGTTGGCGATAGAACCATAGTGATCCACATAACATTTCAGGGAAATTAAATAAAAATTTTAAGGAAGTCGTTTGGACTCGTCGCAGTCGGAGGAACTCTTTATCTAAAAAGTGTTCCACAGAACATCCCCAGATTCCAATGACAATAATATTTATTTATTTGTCAGCAATCGAATTAGTGGTTTTTCGCTTTGTATATAAGATTAACTTGTATCTATTGTATTAACTAATACTATATATTGATAATGTTAAGTGTTTTAGCACACATTTTTTTTTAAACAAAAGAAATTTTTTTTACAAAAAAGTCGAAATAAGTACAATTTGTACAACACCCGCGAAAACATTCCTACATTTAATGTTTTTTGTGAATGTCATAAATAAAATTTGTGTGATCATTGATGCTAATCTTGAAACTTGATTTATAAAAACAACACTAAAACCCACACAGCAGTACACATATTTAATTAGTGAAATAAAATAGGTACTTGTCAGATGTAAGTTGTTAGTGACCTTCATTATTGAAAAAAAATGTAAACAAATGTAAAAACTTTATATAATTTATAAAAACACAGGACTATTATTAAACAAATCCTTTTTTATTCATCGAGATAAATAACACTGAACAATTAAATTTTTGTCGAAAAATGTGAGTTTCGAGAAAGACACTATTTGAATCAATTGCATATTAACAAGTGAAATTTACAAAATTTAAAAGAACCTTGACAAAGTTTGCGTATATCTGAGAACACTCTCCATTAAATTAACTTTTATCTTAGAGCCTTCTCCAAATTGAATCGCTTTTGAGTAGCATGGCCTATTTTTTTGCTGTTCTGGATATGAAACCCTTAGCTCGCACTTGAAACATAGCTAAGAATATTCTCCATTAAATACCTAATTAATTACCTTTCAAATGAAACCAAAAAAATCGAAATCGAATCCATTTCAGCGATATGATGGCACAGACAGACAGACAGACACACACAAAGCGGTCAAACTTATAACACCTATCTGTCTAATATCTGTTAAACTAGTAGTAGTTTAGGTGTTTATTTCATCCATATTTAATTATTTTCACTTTTGTCATCTCTCTTACGTAATTTTCATATTATTTTAAATCATGCGAAAACAGTTTCATGAATATACCCTACTACGACATTTCATAATTGAATTACAAAAAGGATATTTCTGGCATCCTCAGTAAAAACTCATTATATCCCTAAGCTTGTCGTAATTATAATAATAATTTTAAATATTGTTTTTCAAAAGTAATAACTAATAATATATATTGATTGCGTGTTGTCACTTTTAAGTTTTTAGTATTTAAAAAAAAATTTTTATAACAAAAATGATTTTACATTTAAAAAATGAAAATACTAATTGTATGTGTGATGAATATTGAATAAGAGAATTAAAAAATAAATAATGATTACAAGAATGAATTATTTATTAGTTTAAGGTCAATTTTACAACTTCTGTATACAGAATTAAAGTAGTTACTTACTTTGTATGTTGATAGTGGCGAGTATACACAGAGTTTTATATAGGTTTTAAAATAATATATTACCAGTATAGTAGTTACTTTGTTGACAACCTTATTTAGTTAACATTGGTCGCTCGACTCCATATTATTATTTATTATGGTTTTACGTTTTATAAGGACATCTTAATATAACATACTGCAACACCTATTTCTCTAAAAATTATTTTATGTGTAAGAATGCTGTAATGGCTACAAATATGGGACTTTAGCATACGAACTTGAAAGTTGGAATATTCTTAACCATAAAAACCTTCTTTTTATAGATAAAATGGTAATAAATCATATAGGGATTTTCATTGAACGTAAATGCTTATTTACCCATTAATGCTTACATGGTTATCCCAAATCTAGGTATATACATGGGTATCCCATATCTTATAGACAAAGATTTTTTTAATGAACAATATTTTCAAAAACTACTCCTCTTAATCACAAAATGACATAAAACAATAGGAGATCGGATAAAATTTTTTTTTTATCACTTCAGATTCAAAATTCTCACTTTACGAATAGAAAAGAGAAGTTGGCTTTTAAAAATCTTTACTAGTATGCTAGATATGAACGTTTAAAATTCCTAATTAAACAAAGAGGAAGATACCCACTAGTGACGTCATACATGAGTGTCGCCCTATACTTACATATAAAGCTTTGTTTTGCTAAAAGGAGATGCGCAACCTTTGAATACAATCTTTGATTGTTTAAAACTTTTTCATTTTTTAATCAATTTTAATTTCACTTTCAAATTTTTTCATGGTATCAAGTCTAGTTTTAAATTTTTATGAATAATATGGCCAATTCGACATCAGGATTATCCCCTATTAATTCATTAATTAATATGGATGTATTTTTAATTTAATTTATTTTTTTCGAAAGTTTACTAAAAATTGATAAGGAAATTTAGAAAAAAATTTGTTTCAATTGAAAATGGTTTTTCTTAACTATAAATTCAAGCGCCAGTGACGTGTAGTGACCGCTTTAGTAACGCCACTACACGGAAAAATGATAAAATAATGTGCCGGATAATAAATGGTTTATTCCTCAACTTGTTTTCACTATATTATGACGTTATTTTTCATAGAGAAATCCCGAAAAATGTGAATTTAGCATGATTCCGGTTGTCTTACAGACACAACAGGTCTAAAGACATCACAACCAATCACAAGACGTTTTTAATAAAGAATTTTTTGTTTTGCGGATTATTTGGCGCCCTTTGTGAGTAGTGCTCGGGGCATGATAAACCCCTTGCCCGCCTTTCGCTACGATCATCTATATTTTCAAAGCCTGTACCATCCATTTATGCCTCACTTATATTAAGCGGTTCATTTTATGAAACTATACTTTTAAACCATTTTTGAAAAAACTTACTATAGCATTAAAAAATTGTTATGCTTCTTGTATATTAATGAATACCATCAGATACATACATGATTGACATAAAATCAAATTAGTCAAACACCATCCAATTATGGCAAACTTACTTAAAAATAAATGATTAATCCTCTTCCGCAAAATATATTCAAAATAAACAATCGATAAAAGCCATCTGACCTTGGTTCATTGCCTTAAATGCGTTATTATTTAATAAAAGAGTAAATAATTTTTTGCGAATCATTGTAATTTAACTGTCTGTCAATCTCATATCAAAAGTAATTATTTTTGATTGGATATATTAATTAGACTGTTTTTGTATTCTTTAATTAATTGCTATTGAATAAATTATAAGTAAATGTATCTTTAATTGATATAATTATGTTTAACGATATTGATATACGCTGTGAGTAAAATAATCGAATTATGCATTGATTGGCACACCTAAAGACTGTCGCAATTTGCCCAAATTAAAATTGATATATTATGTTTTAAAAATATGAATCATCGTGTAATCACTTATGTGATTTATTTCACAATGAACGTTAATTACTTTTTTTTTTTACTTTACAAAGTTGTTTAAATATCAAAGTATTATGCAAGTTGCGCAAAGTACAAAATTTTGAATTTTTTCCAAATAAAAAATATTTTTGTTAAGCAAAAAAGTACTCTTGTGATCTTTTTTCTAGACGCTTATAGTTTTCGAAATAAAAATTCTTGGAAAACTAAGTGCAATATTCGATCATAAGAAAAATGTGTTATTTTTTTCAATCTCTGGGGAATTTTTTTCAATCTGAATTATTCTTTTCATGCATTAATTTTCTTGTATTTTGTCACTATGCAAAAAGTTTTGGTCCTGACAACAAGAAAGTTTATTAACTATACTTGTTGTTTTTTTTTAACTTACGACCCAAAAAAAGGGATGTTATTAGTTTGACCGCTCTCTGTGTGTGTCTGTCTGTCTGTCTGTGGTATCGTAGCGCCTAAACGAATGAACCAATTTTGTTTTTTTTGTTTCCTTTGAAAGGTAATTTAATGGGGAGTGTTCTTAGCTAGATTTCAAGGGCGAGTTAAGGGTTCCGTACCCAGAAAAATTAAAAAATAGATGATGATCCTCAAAATCGGTTCCCTTTGGACAAGGAAAAAGGTAATTTAATGGAGAGTGTTCTTTGATACAAGTTTCAAGTGCGAGTTTAGTGTTCCGTTCCTGAAAAACTTCTGGAGGTTTTTCAACTTTTGTAAATACTTGTTTTTATAGTGTGCTTTGGAAATTTATTTATACAAACGTATATTTTAAATCGTTTTACATAACAACGTTTTTGTTTTACTAGTGTGATAAAACTTTAGCGTTTGTTTGCTCGTAGGAAAGCGCAGCATTTTATTATTTTAAATATTATAATACCTACTTTCCTGAGCTTTCATGACAGTATACATTTAAAAACTTAAAAATATAAATCTTTGCGTTAAAATTTTATATCGCAATCGAAATTTAAAGAATAGTTTTCAAAATAACGATTGTGAAATTTTTAATTGAAGAATAATAATTTGTATAAATCGATTTCACAGTATAACGGTACATGGATTTCAATAATCATGTTCAAGAATGTATTAGTACTTAATGATTAATATTCATATCGCACGGTCTATATAAAATAATGTAGCTACAATATTTTACGAAATTTATTGTGGTTTAATACTTTTTTTCTTATACTCTAAAAATATTCTTTTGTTCTGGAAATAAAACTAATTTTAGATTTAACAGCTCGTGGTGGATGTGATCTGTCAGTATCCAGATGAATATATTTCTGTTTAACGAAAGTACTCATTGAACAATTTACTATCTACGACTAACTTTGATTCTGCTAAATATTTCTATTTTTTACTAATTTTAAGCGATATTTTTTTTTTTTTGTAAATCACATCTAGATAAGAGTACACAAGCAAAATCGTCTTATTGTACGTATTTTGATAGTTGGCAAATCAAATTTCTTTTTAATGGTCAGTTAAACCTAATTAAATTATATAAAATCATTGAAAGAAACATAATACTAATAGTTCATAAGTTTTGGACTGAAATAGTGTTTGCTTAATGCGTAGAATGTAACAACTGCTTCGAATGATTTTTTTGAGGGCAAGCTGGGACCTCGGTCAATCGTGGGGGTCTTGGGTAATTGCCCAAAGTCAGTGTACAAGAGGGGTTTTTGAGTATTATTTGCCCCTTCGAGGAGCGAGAAAATTAAGCAGCCTCATATTTATGATCTAATAAATACTACTTGGCACAAATTGTAGTTTCGATTTTCAGGGTAAAAATAAACAATTTTATATTAGAAAATTAATAACATATTTTGTATAACTGAGTGAGTCAAGGTTTTGAGTATTATTATTAAAAAATAAAATAGCCATTAATGGTTTATAAAAAAGTCTATTAAATGATACATTTAATCAAAAGTCACGAGAATTACCCATATTTATGCACCCAAGTTAAAAAGCACGTTTTTTGATTAGGTGTATGAATTAATTTCTTTTTTTAATGTTACGTTCATTAAAATAAAAACAAAATTGTTTAATCTACTTCAAAAAAAGGGAGGAGATGGAGTTTTCAATTATTGATTAGATGAAGAATCAATTATTCTAATCGTTGCTATTAAAAATTTCTTGGGCGCATAGTTTAAGTAATGCAGGTCCCAATAACACTCTTGTTCTGTATTGTCACTTGACGAGTTTTTAGAAATGTAATAATAATTTCAGAAAATAGGAAAAATTCGATTTCATGGGTTAACTATTTCCTTCCTTTTTGTTTTGGAGTAGTTTCAAAAATTTTTGTATTTAAATAGAATTAAATAAATAAAGCCGGGCCCACAATTTAAGTATAGCAGCGCTCTTAATATTGTCCTTGCTTAGTGTTGTGGGACTGTCTAAGAACTTCGACTGGGTGGATTTTAGAAAGAAAAAAATAATTCCTGAAAATTTAGCTGACATGATTACTATTATGAAATTGCATGATTCAAATGAAATAAAATCGAATCGCTTTGTTAAAGTGTGTCCGAATTACCGATCGATATACATACTGTTGCGTTCACTTTCTTATTCGTCATAAGAACTGCTACAGTACGCGATAATGAACGTCCTTCTCTTAGTGTAGGTTATTATTTGTTAGTAAAAAGTATTTTTTGATATCAAAATATTAAAAAAAGTTTGCGCAATCGTTTATTTATTTTTTGAATCTTTATTTTCTATGACCTTTATCGCTTTTATTTATTTATAGTGCCTATAATAAAAGGAATGTACTATTTTTGAAAATATTAAAAAGAAGTCTATTGTTTTAGAAAAAAAAGTTCCAATTAAAAATGAATATTTTATGTATATGCACCTACTTCTCTGAGTCAAGCTGAAAAGTTAAATTTAAATTTTATAGTGCATGGAAAATTGAAAATTTAAATAAAAAAACCAAAAAACTTTTCGTAATAATTTGTAATTGTATTATTCTTTAGTAATTGCATTGTTGAACAGATTTTATCATTCGGTTTCGGGTACAAATTGAGAAGCTTAATCGAAGTATAAATTTTACTTTAGTTTATATTTGATTTTAATTTTTTTTTTTCTATTCTCAATAGAATTTCGGTCTTTTTTGCAATCGGGTTTTTCATTTTTTAAATTATTTATTTTATCTTAAATTATGGTTTTAGTACGCAAAAGTACAAAATAATTTTTATGATGTAAAAAGCCCAGATGAAAGCTCGTTAAACACACTAACTACAGAAATGGCCTTGCGTAATAAACACACAACGGTTTAGGAAATAATCAATTGGTATTATTTCATTCACAATTATAAAGCTTCAGTATTTTTATGATATACCGATTTTCTTGATTTAATCATAAAAATCGATACCGATTTTCTTGATTTAATCATAAAAATCGTTAATCATAAATATTACATTCGTATAGTAAGTTGTCGTTACTTTGTCTTTTTTAAGGCTAACGTACACGAGAGTTGATTTTCACGCACGTTTTTTTCAATTCTTCGTAGCTCTGGAGTAGATAAGATAACCGGAATCCAGTTCTAAAAAATTTAGAGAAATTTATTGGTATAAAAAAGTGTTATAAACAAAACTTTTTTTATTTTATTAATATAGTTTTTCATTTTTTTGTCTTTTAATATTTTCTATTCCAATAGCCTAAAAACCCCATTTAATTCCAGCAAATAAAATTGTAAGTACATTTTTAAGTGAGTTTTGTGTGCTATTTTTGCTTTCTATGTTTAGGTACACCTACAAGTGATGCCGGTTCAAGGAAATCTAGTGAAGATCGATCCAAAAAGTTGTCAGGTAACTATGCATTCATTTCAATTTGACATTTTTTAAACTTCAGTTGAATTCTTTTATTGAGTAAAAAGGTACAAATAAAAGGGAAAAGTTAATCATGGAGGCTACACAATAAATTTTTGTGTGCAGAAATTTTAAACAGTTGGGGGACGAAATAAATAGACATATTCTTCGAAAAACCAAAACATCTTTTAAAAAATCGACCACTTATAGTGACTAGAAAATTAAAATAATTAGAAAATTCAATCTATTGTATTAAGTTACGAAAATAATAAAGTCATCAATTTTTCTCGTCATTTAACGAAAACACAAAATATTTAATAAAAATTGACCGTTAATCAATTTTATTCGGCAATAATAAATAAATTTTTCCAATATTAAAATTTGATTTATTGTTGAATATTTTGATTTATTGCTTTACTTGGCTATAATTGTCTCTTTCCACATTTCTGCTTTAATTTACAATACATTTTTTTTTGTTTACAATGAAAGGTATTTGAAATCAATTTAGTAAAAGAGCCAATCATAGGAAAATTTACCCTATAAAATATTTTGATTTTCCAATTTCCTCAAATATAAATTGCGAACAAATATTATAAAAAATTGAGCTCATAGTAGTAACCATAAAATTCACAACGCAATAAGTTAGCACTAATATGTAAAAAGAAACTATTTTAATTCAAAATTTCAAAATTTTCATTTAAATTTTTTTCAAGAAAAATTTCAAGAATGGTGCAAAAATTTTTGCTTTTTTTCGAATGGCAACGTTATTTTGCCAACAATGCTTGATCTAAAGTTAAAGAAATATTTCGACTTCAAGAATCACTGTTATGGTTCTAGCCATTGAAACATGCATTTTAACCTCTTGACACAAAGAGTAATAAAATTTAAAAGTTTAGTACCATTTTCTCTACTTGTAGCTTCCAAACGGTTAATGTAGATTGATAAAAATCTAATCAATGTTTTGAAAACTTTGCTCGGTTTTATATGTTTATCAGATCTGTAGATTATGGTGGATGTGCCGAGAATAATAAATAGGCGGACTGTTACAATGTATATACTTACTTCTATGCGCTTCCATAATAAACAAATTTTTTGTTTCAATTATTTAGAGTTTAATGTTATTATGGATGGTTTAGCAATGGCTCTTGGTATATTTTTCAAAATCTGACCTTATACGCAGATTCCGTAGGCAATAAATCAAAATTTTTCACATCTAAATGTGTGAAAATTTGTATTTTATTCTACATATAATTCATTTGGACTGGTGTATAATTTATAGGATCACATTAAAAAGAACTAGTGTTTAAACTTTTTTATTTATTTCTTTTTCCAAGCAAAACAAAATTATTTTATAATTGAAAGGTCTTAATTTAAAAATTTTTAAGTTTTTATACCATGTATATATAAAATATACATAGTATAATTTATATTAAGTTTAGTCCAAAGTTTGTAACGCCTAAAAATATTCATGCTACGAAAAAAATTTTGGTATAGGCGTTCAAAGAATCACCTAATTAGTCCATTTCCGGTTGTCCGTCCGTCCGTCCGTCCGTCTGTAGACACGATGACTCAAAAACGAAAAGAGATATCAAGATGAAATTTTTATAGCGTACTCAGGACCTAAAAACTGAGGTCAAGTTCGTAAATGAGCAATATGGGTCAATTGGGTCTTGGGTCCGTAGGATTTTTCTTTATAAAAAAATAAACAACTTCTGTTAGAAATTTTTTCACTGTTTATCCACGAGGGCGCTTATTAGGTGCAAATTTTATAGTATGCATTAATATGGGAAAATCAGTGTGTTTGTAGCTATTTAAAAGTGGATATCTTTTTTTATTAACGTGACGTCAAAAAACAAACGATTGCTTCATCAACACTGTCTATACATGGTATTTCAACAATTAACTCAGTCAATTGTTTGTTTTCACTTGTTTTATTATAAAATTGTTATTTTTACGAAAATGGTTTAAAAAAAAAAACATTAATTTATTTCTTGAGTTATTAATGAGGTGAAGACAATTTTTTTATTAAAACGTCACAGGAACTAAATGTAAAAAAAAAATATTAATTAAATCGCAAATTTTAAACCTTCCTTGCTTTTCACTCTCTCATACATAATAAAATCGCAAAAAACAAAGTGTAAATTATAATTCCATAAAATTTTCTAGACATTTAAAAATACACATTTTTTTCTTTCATTTTAAAAGTCCTGAAATTCTTAACAGAAGTGAAAAAATGAACCGTCAAAATCTATAGACTTTTTTCCGGTCTATAATGACTTGCCCAAAAATTTGTATTGCTGACAATACCAGAAACAAAATCTCTATTATAATAACATGAGCATGAATAAATCTTAACTGTGACATGCAGCAAGCAATTATTTACGGCTTGTAATTGTATAAGGTACATTGTCGAAATATATATTTATAATTATATTTGTAATTACTGTAGCAGGTGTCATTTTTTTTGTTCAAATTTCGTAAGATATTTTTATTTCATATTTATTTTTATTATCCTATTATTTATGTTCAATATGATTTGATACAGAAATTTTATAATTTTATTTCACGTCATATATTAATCCCAAAATAGTTAAAAATAGTGAAACTCTTCCCAGATAACACAGAATGGAAAATTTTGTTTAAAGCTTAAAATAAATAAAACATAAATTAAAGATGCTATAGCCGGAGAATTTTCTTTCAGGTTAAGAATGATATTCAAATAAGAAGATAGGGTACATTCTAGTCCCTCATCCTAATAAAATGAGGGACTAGAATGTACCCAGGCCCCAGACCAAAAATATTGAACTGTAATATTATTAAGGTGTGCTTATTGCAATCAATTCTTCTACTATATTAAATTTTCGATCTGATATTGAACATGCCCCCGCCATTTCTTTGTGTAAAAATTTTAATTTTGATTATTTAATTTTTTAAATCTTAAAATTATAATAAAAACCAAAGTATTGCCTCCCTACAATTGTTATTAGTTTCAAATAATTATGTAACAATAAAATTTTTCTCCCACTTTTTAATCACCTGATTAAGTAGGAATTTTAGACACACGCTTAGTACAAAAAACAATAGAAATTTATGTAAAAGGTTCATGAAAATGTTCAGGTGTCAATTTAATGAATTGTTTTCAAATTTGCTTCCTTCGTAGATACACTTTTTCCAGTAAGTCAAAGAGTAAGTAGTCCTACTTACTCTTTGTAAGGTATGCTTAGGGAGCGGGTTCGATTCACGCCGTCGCAACAAAATTAATTTAATTAATAGTTGTGATGGGCTAGTGTAGTGCATGGTATATGCATGAAGGAGGTGCACTCAGACTCTGAAATTGAGAAGCTGACAAATGAAATTATCAGCGGAAAGGTGGTAAAACACATATATTGTATCACAATGGGCTCTGTAACCTAAGTGTGTCCTTCGTGGACAGATAGTATAACCTAACCCAACCTAACCTACATCGAGATTAGTTTATAGGGTACCAAAAAAGAATTCAACTGAAGTTAAGCAGGATAAAATTAGATAAAATTAATGTTAATAAATTTAAATTTACAAATAATCAAGAAAATACGGCATTAACAACGTTCCCATGACTTTGTTGATGAATTTTGATAAGACCATAAAAGAAAAATTTTCAAAAATTATCGATATTAAAAACTTAATGGATGATTTTTATTACTTATTATGAAATTTACCTCAAAAATCAAAATTAGTTCAACGAAATGTAAGTGAATTTAATATTTTCCGGTGGTTTTTATAATTTTGTTAAACGAAGCAGAAAAATAATTACTACGAAAATTGAATGTTATTTCAAAAAATTCTCGAAAATATTGAAATATTTAAGAGGCCATTCATTAATGACGTAAGATTTTGACGATTTTTCGTCTGTATTTTTTTTATTTTTCAAGGTATCATCTGTCAATTTTTGATCGCATACATTTTTGTATTGATTGAAAATCAAAAATGTAATTTGAATCTATATTTCATGGAAATTTTCAAAAAAACAATAAAATTTCTCACTCTAGTAAAATTCAAAGTTAGCGTTACAATAAATAAATTTTATAACGGAAAAATAGTACTTTTATATGTAAATAGGAAAAAACAAATTAACCCATATGTTTTGAAAAATTGATTAAAAATTTCCTCATGTGGAAATTTTCTAGTGCTTATACATAATCTGTAGTTTTCTGCAATAAATCAACAGTCTTTAAATAATTATTTTCCAATGCATTGATTTAAAATATCTGCAATGTATGCAAATTATTGGAAAATAATGAAATTCAAAAAGTAAATATATTGCGAACTCAACAATTGTATTAGAGAATGAGTTGCTGCTTTGTCCTAATAGGGGATCGGACTAAATCACTTTGGATGAAGAATTTTCACTTCACGAATAGAAAAGTGAAGTTGGTTTTTAAAAATCTTTAATAGTATGCAAGATATAAATGTTTAAAATTCCTAATAACACAAACAGGAAGATATCCACTAGTGATGTCATACGTGGGTATCGCCATACAAATTACATATAAAACTTTGTTTTGTTAAAAGGAGATGCGCTATTACTTCTTCGTTAAATCAATTTTAATTGCATTTCAAATTTTGTCATGGTATCAAGTCTTGTTTTACTTTTTTATGGGTATCAGGCTTATCCTCTATTAGACTTAGTTTATCTCTTCCAATTTAATGGCAACGAAAGCGAACGAGAACTTAATTTTCTTGGGGTGTTTTTTCTAGAGGTTTAAAACATAAAATTAAAATAAAACATAGAATCATATTTTCAATGTCAACGAAACTGGCTTTATAAGAAAGATAATTTTATTCTATTAATGTTTAAATGATTTCGGTCATGTGGCCACCACGGTTGACGCGTAGATATTGAAATGTGGACGTTCAATTTTCACACACTTTTCGCAGCAAGAACTCGCCGTATTTCGCCAAGAACTCGCCGAATGTTGTATTGCAAGTGTTCAACCGTCTTTGGTTTAGCGGTGTAGAGACTAGTTATTTTACGTTTCCTCAAAGAAAATAATAGGTATAATGTGGTTGGATCTCAAAATCTTAGAGACCCAATTTTTATTAAGATATTTCATAAAAATAAAACAATTTGCAAGCGTTTCTCGGGCGTGAGTCTATTATGATATGGCAAATCAAACTAAACATAAAGCAATTGTCTGCTGTCAAATCGGTTATCGGTTATACAAAAGTGTTGCCAACTCAAATTTCTGGACCTCTAAAAAACACCTTTTATAAAGATTAGCGTAACTGTTTTATTTTTACTCAAAACGATAGTATCGAAATTTAGGAATTTAATGCCCCAGTTTAAAAAATTGTTCATTACTATATAATTTCTAAATTACCGTGTACACTATTTTAACCATCAAAAAGTACATTAAAATCAATTATAAATCGTAGAATGTTAACTCTCATCTGAAAATTAGACATTATTTGGTCACGAACTTTTTTTTGGGGATACCAAAATTATCATAAAAAGGGGATAAACTTGGAACCTTTGGCTACATGAAGGGAAAAAAAGTAATAAAAATCATCACGTAAAGTTCTAAACAAATTCATGACTTGTTAATGCCATTTAAAAATAAGTTTTATTTTTACTCAAAACGATTTCCTTGGTAAGTATTAAATTGTAGCTTTAAGCATCGCTCAAATTGTATTCGCCAAATTTAGTTTTGCACTTTGCACCATTCTTTCATTTGTGTTATTTTGTATGTTTATAATGTTTGTTTATGTGTTTTGCATTTTGTTTTATTTTCTTGCACATTTGTTTTCGCCTGTCTGTAGTATCAAGTAATGCATCATTGGATACTTTATGGGAATATTATCCACGGCGTCTTAGTGAAGCAGGTTTACGGCGTCATTCAGGTATTTTATGTGTCCATCACACAAACATGCTTTTGCTTATCCATAACCGCTTGGCTATAAAACATGCGTTGCATATTTTACTAAGTTAAACAAAACTGTCTATATGATGCAGATTTCTGGAGAAATTCAAGGTATTTTTAGGTTGATCAACACAATTGAAATTATACTTTATTCTAGGTTTTGTTTTTAGTGGCAGTCCAAAGTGAGTCAGTCACATTTATAGGATGAGGTCCGTTCTATTTGAACCTGTTAATAGCAATTTGGGTCCAGAGATTCACGGTTCTGTTTATGATTCTCCAAATAAAATCCATGTTTTCTTATAGCTACATATATCTCTAAAAATAATATTTATGACGTTTAAATTTAGAATGTTTTGAAAATTTTATACCATGCAAAAGCTTTGTTTTCTTGAGATAACAATTTCAAACAAAAATACAAATTCCAAATGTATGCTTCGCAGTTCATTAATATTTTTGATATTCATTGATGATGAGAAAAAATTGCGATAAAAACCAAAACATTTTTTGTCAATAATATCCAACGTCAAATTTATGACACAATGTAGATTTATGACACAAGTCCCGTGTTGCTGCATTTTGGAGTGGAAGACTACACTCGTAGAGGGTGTATAAATGGCGTATATGAAATATTTTCACATCATAACTCTAAAATGTGACGTGATAGAAAATTTGGAATCATTTTCGTGTTCAGTGGATTAAATTTCTTAAAAAAAACATTAAACATTATTCTGGATGCCAAAATTGTGACGCATAGTGCTTTATTGACCTTAAGACTCGATTTTATTCTTGAATTCCTAAATGATACCGAAATTGCCATTTACGATCTCTCTCATACTTCTTTTACTCATGTACGACATTCTATATTTATCTCTGTCTCTCTTATCTCTATAAGTAGTGTATTGGTGATGTTACTACCAAAAATAGTACAGTGAAAAAAGCCGATTTAAACAAAATTTTAAAAATCTGTTAAAAAAATTAGACACTTTGTTCTTATAGCTTCGAGTGATAATCATGGTATAATCCTCATAGCAAAATCATTATTATTGGGAAACGGTGAATTCTTTATTGGATGGAAAGTTTCAAAATGTGTCGTTGTCGATATGACATCATAGCTCGGCACTAAATTCCACTTCTCATTTTGAGTAAAATGATTTATTTTTGCTGTACTGAAATTTTAGTTTATGTTTGATTTATCGAATGCATGCTATCACTCAAGAATTCTATTATAACACGTTTATGGTTACACATTAATTTTGCAACATGAATAGAACAATAATTTCACGCCTGACTAACATAAAATTTTAACAAAAAAATTTATTAAAATAATTACACCCCCTAATTTTCTTTGCTTTTTCTATTGCTTTATAGCTTCATGATAAGAAATTGGAACTTCCTTGGAAAGTAATTGTAAAAAAAAAACAATATATATAATTGTTTAAAAAAAACAATAAATTACTTGGAAGGGGGAGTATATTCTGAATTGTAACACAAGCTGCAAACAATATAGCGCGGATATGGTGGACTTCTAAAAATAAATTCTTAAAAATTTATTTTATTGATAATAAATAATACATGAGATTTAATAGTACATGCGCTAGAGGTCTATAAATATGCAAAAAACCGAAGATAATTTTAGTGCCTAACAGCATAATAATCAGTTTATAAGAGTTTTTCTGGTTTTTTTAATTGAGAGAAAATTTAACTTACAGAACTCGATCCGAAAATGGTTCATTGATAGTTTCTAGATATAATAAATAAATAAATTTTCTTTGATAAACTTTTTCGCAAATTATTTTCACATTTTATTTTAAGAAGTTTTATTATTAGTCTTTCAATTTTCTCCACGTTAATTTACACTCTGCAAAAGAAAATTTTCGTATCACTTTTTACTTAGGACATTTTTTCTTCGATTAAGCTCAAATTTTTTATAAATTGAACGAAATATTGATTCGAAATTCTAGCATTTCAAAACTGTCCCACGCATTCTTAATTGGTAAATTTGGAATGATTTATTTTCTTCTGAATTTTGTTGAGAAATTTTGCGAAAATTTGATCCAAAAACGGTTTTTTTTGCATATTGGAGTCCGCCAGCAATACCTGGACTATATATGATAATATAAATTAATATAATAATAAATAATAAAATTAATAAATATAATTAAAATAATATATTTGAGTTTTAAACAAATAATATTGTAAAAAATTACTTCCGTGATCCATATACCGCAATCCATCTTACTACCTGCAATCAATCGATCTTTTAAATTTAATTATTTTTAAGTAATTTAATATAGTAATTGTTTTATTTATTTATTTGAATAAATTAATGAACACATTATATTGATTTATATACAAATGAATTACAACCAATATAATATGTGGGGTCAATTTTTGATTTTCATCTTAATTAGAATGAATTTATTGTATTTGGTATCAATCAAAAATTGTTTTAGGCCAATTCTGTGGGGAATAAAAAAATATTATTTAATTTTTTAAGACGTTAATATAAAACATATTTTGAAATTGTTTCATTATTAGGGTAGCTTATTTTTCATATTATCTTGATCTACGAACCTATCCTTTTTCGAGAAGTAAAAACTAGTTTTTTCCTATAATTAATTGATTATAATTATATCGGTATTAATAATAATATTTTGTTTAAAATTCAAATATATTTTATCCAATTTTTTTTTTTTAAATAAGTGATTTTAATAAAAATTTCCTTTTATTTATAAACAGATGCTAGTCAAGTATTGACTGAAGATACAGATAGTTTTATTATTGGTGATCGAGTATGGGTCGGCGGTACAAAACCTGGACAAATCGCTTACATTGGCGAAACACAATTTGCACCAGGGGAATGGGCTGGTATTGTATTGGATGAACCAATTGGTAAGAAAAGAGATTAATTAGGGGTTCCATTAAAATGCAAAATAAATTTAGTACAAGGAACGATATAAGGTCGATCTTCACCCATCTGATAACCAGATTACATCTTTCATCTGATACCACTTTCGATTGGTTAACAGATCCATGTAGATCCTGTTCATACCATATGAACAGGTAAGTCAATATAGGTGACTACACCCATCTGTTAACCAATCGAAATTGGAATCAGAAGAAAGATAATTTAATTACGAAAATAATATATAAGCTGGTCTGAAAAAAATGGTTAATGGATAAAATTGATTAAAATTAATTTAATTTAAAACATGATTTAGTCATGAACACTTCATGACATAAAAATATGTCTCATCTCTTATATGTCTCATCAGATGGGTGAAAATCGACCTTATACCGTCTCTTAGACCAATTGTGTCTGGAATCCTAATTTACATATCCAAAATATTTTATGTGAATACAAATTTTGTTATTATTTATTTAATTTTCAGGGAAAAACGATGGATCTGTATCGTCCGTAAGGTATTTCCAATGTGAACCAAGAAAAGGGGTATTTTCACGATTAACGCGTTTAACACGTTATCCATTGGAATCACCACCAGTGATTCGTGAAAATGTTGCTTTGGCTCAATCTACTCCCTCAAGTTTACGTAATGCAACGGCTGCATCACGTTCCAAACAAATTTCACCAACGGCCAGTGTAAAAACTCCATCATTAAGCGCAAATAAAAACTTAAGTATGTGAAAATTTGTGGAACATTTTATACCCTGTGTAAACTTATTTGGATCCCTGAATCATTGATCCTTATTCACTTGGGCTGTTCCCACCAAAATTTTCTTTTATTTAACCATGTCAAAAAACGCAGGGTATAAAAGCAGTGAACCAATTACGTACAGTTCATTTTATCAGGTTTTTTTTTGCAAAATAGATACATCAAATACCAGTTTGGCATCGATATCCAATGTTGATCTGAAAATTGGTGATCGGGTTATCGTTAGATCAAGTGCTACAACTGGCTCAAAACCAGGTATTTTACGTTTTATTGGTGCTACACAATTTGCACCGGGCGAATGGTGTGGTGTTGAATTGGATGATCCAATTGGAAAAAATGATGGATCTGTTGATGGAATCAGGTTAATTTTTATTTAAAAAGATTTCTCGTAACAATTTTCTTCAATAGCTTTGTTGATATCAAATATAGTGTTATTAAGAATTCCTTAAATATTTACTGGATTAAAAATCCTAAGAAGAACTAATCTTTGACGGATGATGTTAAATACCTTTTACGATCAACCCTTACTTTTATAGTTTCAAATTTTAAAATGATATATTCAATTTTTTGATATATATACAAAATAACTGAACTGTTTAAAATGAATGTCGCAAATATATTTATTTTTCTTTTAACGAATTATTCAGCTAACTTTTTTAATCTCCGAACTAAAAAGTATAGTTTTGACCGCTATGTGCGTGTGTCTGTCTGCCTGTCTGTGGCATCGTAGCCCTAAACCAATGAATCGATTTTACTTTTTTGTTTGTTTGAAAAGTAATTGAATGGACAGTGTTCTTAGGTAGTTATCAAGGAAATCGGTTTAGTTTGGAACGAGTTCAAGGAAAAGTACCTAAGTTTTAACAATGAAAATTGTGAAAATTAACAGGATTTTCGAAAAATTAAAGTAACCAGGGCAGATAGAAAATGAGTACCCATAACATATACAAATTTTATTGAAATTCAATTGTAACTTTAATCATTTTTATCTGGAAAACCGCTTTTCTTTATAAACATTTTTTTCCTCCAACGAATGTTTAAGAGGAGTCTTAAAAAAATTATAAAGTTTCAAGCCAGTCAAATAATGATTTCACGCCATTGAAAAATGTGTATAGAACCGTCTTAAAATAATATTCATTTTTTGCTCTGAAAAGTATGTCCAATATAATATATTAATATTTTTATCGCATTTTAAGACTTATTTCCGACATAACAAAAATTTCTCTTTTGTTATTCGACACGGAGCTAAACTGTGTTTCTCAAATTTTCACCATTTTATTTTATTGTTTTTAAGCGTTTCAAATTTCGTTTCCTTTGATTTTTATTGAAATATTTTGTATAGTTTTAAATCATTGATTATGAGAATAGCACGTTTTAAATTTTGCATACAAGAAAAATTAAACTGTTGGAAATTATAAAAAAAAAAAATGTACGAATCATAATTTATTATTGACCGTAAAAATTGTAATAAGGATATATACTTATAGGACGTTAATTTGTTATTTCAATAATTTATTTTAATCAATTAATTTCAATACGTTATTTCAATAATTAACTCAGTCAATTATTGTTTTCACTTGTTCTTATTAAGTTCTCGATAATTTCAACAAATAACTTTCGCTTTGTCAATAATTGTCTGATAAAAAAAAATTTTTTTTTAATAATAAACTGGCACTATTATTTTTCCATTGTGGAAAGGCAGATGAGTAAAACGAAAACTTCAGAAAATACAATTGTTTGTGTTATTATTTTAAGGATAATTAATTTTTTATTAATATTTCAATATTTATTGTAATTGTAAAGTTATTGATTTGGTCTTCAAAATTTTGATGAATAAAGTGATTTTAACCAATGAACTACTAACAAATGTAAAAATTATAAAAATTAATACTTTTTGAAAATAAACAAGCATTTTAATGATAATTATTTCAAAATTACAAAGCCCATTCTTTTTTATCATCTATATTATTGTTCTCTGCACGGACATTTTTCTCGAAAGTCGAAGTTAAAATTGTGAGGATTGAAATAAATATTATCTTCTAATTATCTGGATGATAGTCTTTAGAATTGCAACAGAGACTGTAAGTTTAAATTTTTGCTACACTACAAGTTTCTACATTCAAAACTCAATCAAAATTTTCGTTGGTCTGACCTATGGATTGGAATGACCATGACATTCTGTTCTTGAAACTATTATTTTACGATTTTGTTTAAAAAGAAATTAAACAATTAAAAATAGAATGAATTAATTTTAATTATATTTTTATATTTAAACATAAAATTACTATCCAATTAATATAAAATTAGAACTCCAAACAAGTTTTCCTGGTAACTCTTGGAATTCTTAATGTAAATCAACAAAGTTATTGGTTAAAATATGTTCACGATTCTTTTATGATTACCATTATTACAATGTGTTTTTTTTTATCCAGTTATTTCGAATGTCAACCATTTTATGGTTTGTTCACCCCCATCCACAAGGTATCCAAATCACCATCAACACGTCGACCTTCCGCTTGTGTTGTTCATCGTCCAGGAAGTACAACACCCGGATTACGTCGTAGTAATTCGCGTGAATCATTAACATCAATGAACACAAGTATTGCATCATCTATACGAACAACTGCATCCCGGGTAAGACTTGGTGTGACTAGTTTGAACACTCCCAAGGGCTTAGCAAAGGTACATTAGTTTTTGTCCTAACTTTTTGTTTTTTTTTTATTAATTTTGTTGTAGTTTGTAAAACGTCCACATATTTTATGGAAAAATATTTTCATTATTTCAATTATTTAATATAATTTCGAAGGCAAAATTTTTTTAAAGGCATCGTCGAAGGCAAAATACTTCCAAGCTCGAAAATTCCACTTTCCATAAAGTTTGTAGCGGTTACTTTTTTTTTATTTCAGTAGACTTTTCAGGTTATTGAAAAAATGCACAATTATGATTCTTATTATTCGCCAATTATTAATTTATTATTGTAATTTACTTAATATTTCACATAGAGGCTCTGTAATATTGCGAGTGGAAATAATCCAAACATTTGAGTAAACAGATGATATCTGCTTTCTTCACAGAATTATAATCCAAACTTGTTATCGGAAAATATTTTTATATCCTACTTATCTATGACTTTAATTTTACAAAATTTTTGATTTATTTCTTGTTTATTTTTTTCATGATTTCCACATTATAAATACAAGTTTGGAATTAGTAAAAATTATAATTATTACTAATTTTAAAATTTATTTTTAGAATTAACTATCACAAATTTTACATATTTGTGAATACTAATAATTAATATGATTATTATTAATATATTTTAATAATTTTTTCCAATTATAAACAAAAATATATATATAACAAAAATAATACTTAAAAATATTTCATATACTTAATATTACCGCTTTTTTTTTTATTTTAAAAAGAATTTTTGAAAAATTATATTTTTATTAATATTCAAATATTATTTTTGGTATATTAAAAAAAAATTATTTGTTATTGGTCTATTTTAATTTCTGTTTTAAAAATTTAACTGTGATAAATTTGTTTGAATAAAAGAAAATTTTATTTTTTCACAACAAAAAATATTTTGAAGCACTTTTGTAGAATGTGCTTATTTGTTTTATTATGTCCTGATTTTTTATCCCATGATCCTTTTATCCAAGTATAATGCTTCCTTTTTTGCTTTTTTAATAGAGCGTAATTTATTTAAGGCTCTTTGAACAGAGTTCTCAAAATAAAATTTATGCAACTTTTGTATAAAACTATTTATAGGTAAGTTTTTTCATTTTCAAATTAAACAAATATATATATTCAATTCAATAAGGCTTTTTGAAACAATTATTATTTCAATTATTGTATAATAAAAATACACTGTGTAAATTTGTTATTTTCATCATCGGTTTTAGAATCGGTAAAACGGAACGTATTTTTATAAATATATAACGTTATAATTGTTCTAATAAGCCGTATAATTAAATACATACTGATACAGAAAGTATAAAATATTTAATTTCTTCATTTAGCTGGCTGTAAAAATTTCTATTGAAATATAGTTTCTACTTATTTTATTTCAAATTGATGAAATTAATATTCTATTCCAGTGAAGCAGCTGGCGCTTACATATTTATACTTTTATTTTTTATAGATTTTATCTATATTGTTTTTCTTCATCTTTTATAGTTTGAATTATATTTTCTTATTTTCCAATAAGTCATTGACAAATTCGAAAAATCTAAAAAGAAAGAAATTTATTTTGTACTCAACCTCGGTAATAAGCCGTTAGCCTTTAAATTTAGAATTATTATTAACTAGCTGTGAACTACTAGCTTTGCTGGGCAGCATCCCCACTTTCAATCTCTTCTTTGCGTAGGTTTAAAGAGATTGATTGTACCTCTAGTCTGATATCCACAATCACTGATGATGATTTTTAGTACTAGGTTAGGTAAGGTTAGAGTGGCTGCCCTGGGGTGGGACACACTTAGACCATAGGGCTCGTTGTGATACCGAAAAAGGGTTGGCCCATCCCCTGCCACTACTCCATGAACCATTTGGAGCTGTTTAAGAACAGCAGGAGAGCTTTGTCAAAAAGCGGTGTTTGATAAAGATAAAGTAAATTATATTTTCTTTAGCTGAATAGTTTTTTGATAATATATATTTACCACAGGCAAAAAACAATCGTCGAAAATACATGAATTTAAAATTCGAGCCACAGTTCTTAATGACTTATTTAAGTTATTAAATTCTTAATTACTTAACTTTATCAGTCCTTAAAATGGCAGACTAAAAGAGTCATGAAAATTTCGTCACAAAAACTTTCTGCTATTCGCTCGATTTTGTTTTCGTTTTTTATACAATCCATTTTTTTTATGATTCTGAAATTAATTGTTTTCATTACTGCAACGATTTGAATTCTTACCAATATTTTTTTTACGTAATGAACATAAATACAGGTACATAAATTTTTGTAAATAATAGTAACCTTGGCCACGAAATATAATACGTAACCAAATTTTTGGATAATTTCAAAACCATTGTAACCAGTTTAGTGTTTAAAAAATAAAGAAGGGTGGAATTACTTGATAATATAATAAATACATAATTTTAGAGATTTTGCTACCGTGACTACAGTTTTATATTCATTTCATTTTATGTAATGAGAAAATTTTATAATATCCGTATAATAGTTATTAAAAACAAGCTGTTCATGTAATAGCGACTCTTATGATCCACATACAAGTTTCCAGATGATTAAAATACTTTCCCTAACTTCCTGAAATGCTGCAATATTAATTATTATATTTGAGATTTTTGTAGCTTAAGGTGGTTGTCTTTGTACAATATTGTAAAAATAGTGTACTACATCATACAGCAGTGGTATGTACGTATAGATATGTTTAGCACACTCAAATAAATATAAATTTTAACATGCTTTTAACTCGACTGTCCATTTATCACGTATTCTGTATGATAATAGCATGATAATAAACATCTGTAATTCTGTATATAATAGACATCTCTCTTACACTACTTATACTCTAAATATAATTGTTTCTGTCAATAAAACTTTTAAAAAACTTGGAGTAATTATATCTCAAGAATGAAGCGGTCAAAAGTTTTGGTTTTTTTTTTTTAAACTCACATGCACAAATTTATGAATGGTCAGTTAGTTTTTTTAAATATCTGAAACAAAACGCAACCTTTCCTATGTTAATTATCCGAACTTTAATTGTATTTAACTCGAGTTAGAGACGGTCAATCGACTTCAAATTTTTTTATTAATGTATTATTATATTCCTAATAAGTATACACAAATTTAGAATTTTCTGTCGATATGCCCATAGCAAGACAACAACCTTAATGATTAAATACGCGCGTTCCATGTAGGAGATACTGCTGTATTTTTTTTACCAATGTTGTACAAGTTCATAAAAGCAATTATTATTAATATTTCTGAAAATATTATTTTTACAAAAAAAATGATCGGCGGATTTCAGAAAAAAGATCAGGGCAGTTTTATTTTTTAAGTGATTTTCTACAACTTTCCAAATTTCCATTTACTTAATTTTGGCAGAAACATTTCAAATTTAATTTTTCTTCTCCTTCAGGTTTCCCAATTTCTACGCGCTCTTTTGGTAGTTTTTTTCAATACGCCTTCATGTAATTACGCATCGATTGGCGCAAATTCGACATGGCTATGATATTTCAAACACGAAAAATTGCGAACGAAAAAATGTCCCCAAACAGTCTCACAGACATCAATCTTAAATGGGTTTTTAATGTATTATCCTGACCATGAAACGTAAATATATGCTGAAAATTTCGATTTCCATTTCCGAACCGATTACAAAAAGTTTCCTATACTGCGAAGTTAATTAAATGCGAAATATTTAAAAAAAAAAAACAAACCTTTTAAATTTTACAAAAAAGAAGTTACAGTTCGCCCGGTTTTCTTCTCCAAAATATTTGCAAAAAATTCGATTTTAGTGATTGCGGTGGTATAGGGAGGAACAGAAATTCGCTGAAAACGAAACAAAAAGAAATTTTTATTTCCAACCTTTTTCATCATATTTTGATATAAATTAAATGTTTATTATTAACGGTTCAATGTTATAATATTTTTGAATTTTAGAATAATTTTGAACTATAATATATCTTCGAAAAAATTAATGTTATAAAAAGAGGGGTGTTATAAGTCCTATGGTGGTGTCTGTTCATGTTAATAAAAAAATTCTCAAAATTACAATCGATAATTAAAGAATATAAAATTGCTAATTTTCCTATGGTTATTTGGGACATCCTGTATACATATAGGCTATGGAATAAATAAAAACTACGGAACATTGAAATAAGAAAAAAAAACCTCCGTTAAAGTCGTTAAAAATAAAAATTTCGTAACTCCAATTATATTGAATTTGT
Source organism: Chrysoperla carnea (assembly GCF_905475395.1). Lineage (NCBI taxonomy): Eukaryota > Metazoa > Arthropoda > Insecta > Neuroptera > Chrysopidae > Chrysoperla > Chrysoperla carnea. The sequence goes on along the minus strand of NC_058339.1, from coordinate 78,360,115 downwards.
GTTTATTTTCGAATTGATGCATTCCATGAAGGTTAAATTTTCAATACGAACAAAACATTAAGTTTTCACATACTTACCTAATATAATAAAATCTATGCATTAAAGCTGACTATTACTGATGTGAACTAAACATTTATTTACATTTGCTGGTATTTGTTTTTAATACAGTAACCTTATCATTTGAAAGTACGGGGTAGTGTGCATCAAATTCGGTAATTCCGATTTTTTGCAGACTTTTTTATGATATTAGTCTAATGAATAATCCAAGCTTGTGACTTCTAGCGCTGAACGCAACTTTGTCATAAAATCAAAAAACCCGCGAAAATTTTATATTTTACTCCAAACGGGTAGTTTTTGAAGTACCTTTTTAGAGAAGATTAAATTGGCTGCAATATAAGACTAGAATCGTCTCAGTAGACCCAATAGTTTCCGAGATAAATCTTTTCAAAGTTAATCACTTTTTCGAATTTTTCATTTTTGTCGTTTCTAGACCCAGAAACAAATTTAATTATTTTCAAATAATTTATTATTTTTATTATATGTTTATTTTATTTATAATATAATCGATGTTTGAAAAATTTGTTGATATAAGAAATCTTGGAATTAATTTTTCTAATATTGAATTACAACAAAATAACAATATTTTTTGTATAAAGTCGACAATATATTATTACCCATAATAATAGGGGAGCTCAAGAGTGGCTTTGTGTAGTAACTCGAGCGTATTAGATTAACATATGAGTATTTCCTTGGACCTTCCTTAGTACCTCCAACAAATATTAGCCTTAAATATGGGGAGTGGGGCGTAGGGCAGACGATTAGATTAACTCGAGCACGTCCGATTAAGATATGGCGGGCTAACGACATGCTAGAAAATGTACATTTCAATAATCTGAAAAATTTTGATCGTGTTGGAGTTACTACGAGTAACGCAACTTTGCAAGCCTCCCATTTCCTTTTGTCACGCTTAAATCATCAGATTATTGAATCATCAGATTTACTCACATCGCATTAATCTGATCATCTGCCTTACGCGCCACCCCCCACTATATTTAGGGCTAATATTTAGAGGAGGTACCAAGGAAGCGCGAAAACATTAAACATGAACTAGTTATAGGAAATTTTCCAGGTCAACTGTTTACGCTGCCTTTGATCTTTCAATTTGATTTTTCTTATAGGAGGGTAGAGGTGAGGACATCTACCTTCATATTTTATTACTAATAAAATGTTACTGTATAATTATTTATAAATTTTTCTATTTAATTATTAAAAAAGTTACCTACACCCACTTGGCACTTATATCAGCATTAGTGATCTATTAGATTTGTCCTCGATTTTCAATATCGAATTTCAAATTTAATCACCGTACAAGATAATTTATTAACTGAAAAATTTGAGTCGTATTGATACGCAAGCGGAACAAAAAGTGAATCCAACCGGAGCAAAAAAGGCGTACGGTAAGAATAACTACACTCTAATTCCTCCGGCTTCTCAATTACTTTCAAATAAACATCTGAGACTAATTGATGTTAACTTCCAAAGAGTCCCTTAACCTTATGACTACTGGGCTTTTCAAATTTTTTTACACTACATGATAACTTTTGTCCCAAATGCGGGACATGAATTTTTAAAATGACTTTTTTTCGGTTATACCATCTTGTTTTGATTTCTGTAAGCTCTATTACAGAAATAAACCTTTTTTTAAGTAAAATATGTCATTATCATCTCATTTATGGTATTACAACAATAAAATAATTGCATGTTTAAACAAGTGTTTGTTGTGTCATTCAAAGTGTGTTATTCATATAAGTGATTAAAGCGTTTTTTCGAAGGAAATCTGACGAGTTTCGTGAAAATTTTCATAAAATTGATTTTTCAAAATATTAAAATAAAAACTATTAAAAAAAAAAATTAGAATTTTTTTATAATATTGTGATTAGAAAGGTTTTAAAATTAATGTCCCATATACTGGACAAAGTGAATCATCGGTTGTAAATAAAAAACATGTACGTATTTTATGTATATCAATATTTTTGAATTTATATCTAAAAATTTATGTTTCATCTAATAATTTGTTGATTATTTTTGGCAGAAAAATGGCCAGAAAACCTTTAAGCTCCAACGATATTCTCCAAATGTTGGAATCAGGCAATGTATCTGACATAGATTTATCGGAGGATGATAAAGAAGATCTCATTGAAATAGCAGATGACTCTTTAATTTTTAACGACCCTGCATTAATTGGTAGAAGAGAAAATTTTGTAAGAGTAGGGGCGGATGTGATTCATAATAATCAGACCGAATTGCCTGAAGATTTAATTTTTGAAGAAAGTGACGATGAAAGTTCTAAAGAAAATATAGATACTTCGAACAAGCAAATTTCTACAAAAGCAGCTAAAATAAAAATACAGTGGAAAAATTTTCGTATATTATTTTTGTTTTGTTTCGTATACTTTTTTTATAAATATTTTTGTATTTTCCCTGTAATTATTTTGAATTTTATAAGAATAAAAAATTTATTTTAGAACATATTTAAATAAATATATACAATCATTTAACAACCATAGACAACCAATGTCCCAAATATGGGACATTTTGAAACATGATAAGTAAATCATTTTTTTTTAAATTTTACGTTATATATCCCTTATTTAAACTAATAAAATTAAATTTTAAGAAAAAAAAAATTTTTTTTTCATTAGACAAAAATTTATTACTCTGGGCACCATAAATTTTTTTGTCCCATATACGGGACACCAGTAGTCAAAAGGTTAAAATAGAGTCCGTTAAGATAATTCGTTTTCTTAAAAATTTATGTACCATAAAAAATATTGGATTCGATTGTGAAAAAAAAATGTTTTGTAGGTATTAATGACATTAACATGGTTTTAACAGTCCAATTATATTTACTTGATCAATTTTTATATATTTTCCAACTCAAAATTGAAAATGAATAAATATAATGAAATATTATTTTAATTTATTATTGAATTGTTTATTATTATTAAAATTTATTATGTGTTTATAATTAAATTTATATTGTCTTACAAAATATAATTTTTGCAAATTTATAAAAATTATATACATTGTTGTTGTGAATTGATTATCGGCATTCAATACCAAGGTTTATTGAGTTTGGATTTGCTAAAAAACAAATAACGCACTATCGATTGTCAAAATTCCGTTATTACTTGCTTGTACACAGTGAATGAAGTACAGTAATGATTTTTTACATATCTGACATTAAGGCTTCTACACTCGAATGCAACTGGATAGCAACTATCTGCATAGTTGGGAATAAATTTTGGAATGAAATAAAACCGAATATTAATCGTGCATGAAGGACCTGCCTCAAAAATTTTCTCTTAAAATGTTAAAAATTTGGATTTAGAACTGTGCTAAATCTGGCATTGTATATATCCTCTTTTTATTCTTCCTCTTCCTTGTACGTAACTAGATAGAATATTTTTGACTTCTCGCACATCTCAAAAACCATAAGCCGTATAATGTTGAAATTTCTAGGAAACATAATAACTAGATATATGCCGGATATGACTTTGGCCGAATAGCCGATTAGTCGATTGTAACGAGGCCGATTAGCAGACTGGCTAGTGTCTATAAACACACTAGTCAGCCGACTAATTGAAATATCCATTTTTTATTAGTTTATAACTGTACAACGAAGTCATTCGGTTTTCCTGATTTAATTTTCCAATGTCTTTTTAACAAAGAAAAAACACATTTTCAATGTATGAAGGTTAATTTTTTAACCAATCAATAAAAATTTTTAGTGAAGCGTAAAAACAAAACAATAAACAAACAATTTGTATAACTGTTCTTCGCCGTCCGCCCAGTATTGAATTTCATGACTGAAAATCGTTTATATTTGTTAATAAATTGGGCATTTATATCAAGGACTAAAATTCAGCAAAGAAAAGATGAAAAAATAGAGTATATTTTTTCTCAGCCAATGATATTTCTAAGTTTGTATTTTACATACTTTATTACTTATTCACATCCTGAAATATCTCTATATGAAATACCAAAGTTATCGAGACGCGCCTTTTTTTTTTTAATTTCTCTCTAATAACTCTATGACAATAGGGAATATCTTATTTTGTTTGTATTTTTAATTCATTGTTTACACCGTTAAAACAAAGTAAAAAATATAAATACTGTTTAAAAATGCTGTAATTAAGTGTAAAAATATATTTAAAATACAGTATAATTTTGAGATATTTAAACGCAATCTTTTGGCGCTTTCTGTTGATGACGCATAATTGTACGCGATCTGTCAATTGGTGAAAGTTCAATGTATAATTTACACTTTAAAAAAATGAATTTACAACACAGAATTTACACTCATTATTAAGTTTTCTAATAAAAAGCCGTAGAATAATATGACTCAATGTAATACCATATAAAATGTAAGTAATTAATACCATACAGTATGAATTTGTACTTTTAATAATTAATTTTAAGTAATTAAAAAGATAATTACTAAAATAATGGTTTAGTTGAAATGTCCAGTCGTCAATAAAGTTACGAAAGAAAAATATTTGAACCAAATTTAAATTTCATGAATATTCCCTATTTTAATCTGTATTTATTGGCCATATGACCACAGAAAGTTACTCAAATATAAAATGAGACAAGCAATTATGTATTGCTGGAAAATTAGTGTACTGTAGTAGGAATGAAAAATATGCAAACATATGCAAAATGTAGAAAACGAGATCTCCACTCTCATCGATAATTTTCTACCTTATATTTCCGATAGGTAAAGCTGCAAGTACAACTTATATAAATCCCAATTATGGCACGTAAAATATTTGTAAAATTAAGAATGCTTAATAAACGATTTTTCAGTTGTATATGAAAATTATTTCAAAAATTTTCTTATATGGTATCTTATAAGTTTAAAAGTAGGCAATAATACACCTCCACAGGAGTATAAATCTGGAGTGAGAAGAAAACTTACCGAGTCTTTTCTATAGAATTTTATGTCAAATCAAATGCATTAAGCTGAAGGTTGGTAACGATTTGAAGTTTTAGTTTTCCGATTTATTAGTTGGAAAACTTATTGCTGGAAGATTTATAATACTGTGTTCAAAAAATAACTTGACATTTGAATTTAAACTGCGCGCGTTTGTTGTACATTATGAATTCCTTCCACCCGGCCAAACAGTCAACAAGGAATATTATTTGAACGTTATGCGTCATTTGCGCAACACTATCCGCCTAAAAAAGCCGGAATTGTGGAAAGACAATTCATGGTTTTTACACCACGATAATGCACCATCCCATACCGCACTCATAATTCGTGATCATTTCGCCAAAAACTCAACCCATATCGTTCCGCAACCACCGTATTCACCTGATCTGGCGCCGTGCGACTTCTGGCTGTTTAGCAAGATCAAAAGACCGCTCCGAGGACACCGTTTTGATATGATAGAGGAGATTCAAGCCGCAGCAAAGACGGAACTGAAAGCAATCCCGGAAAGTGACTACAACCAGTGTTTCGAAGATTGGAAAATCCGTTTTCATAAGTGCATTGCATCGGGAGGGGATTACTTTGAAGGGGATGAAATTGATTTGGAAGAATAAATAAATAATTTTCAAAATAAATACAATGTCACCTTATTTTTTGGGCACAGTAGTATATTCAAATGCCTCTGGGTAAAGTTTATGCAACATGAATACAATCAATTTCGCGAGTGATTTCAAGATAGTGTAAGGAAACTATATTTTCATCTTTCGCAGAAAACAAGTAAACCATCGAAGAAAACAAGTGGCTCAACTCGAAGAAATGAAGAAATTTGAAAAATTTATATATATATTGAAAGTGTAAAGAATGATAATATTTCATTGATTTTTACATTAAAATTAATTTTAAAAAACACTTTTACATAATTTTGATTGGTTCGATCGAAAACTCATTAAAATATTATATTTAAAAAAAGCTATTGAATTATGTGCCACAATTGTTTCGAGATCACTGTCTTTCGTCATGGTATATAAAAAAAAGAGTCTGTGATTTCGAAATAACTATCGCAAATAAATAAATTTTACGAAAAATTCAAAAAAATTTGCATTTTTTAAACTTTTGCTTTATATGGAATGTATCATCGATAACTATATACGTTAAACAGAGTGAATAATTCGATCCAATTAAACTTTATTTCAAAAATACAATGTACCAAAATTGAGAGCATGTTTATAATAAATAAATTTAATAATATTTTCATATACTTCGTAATAACATCAAGAGATTTACTTCACTTTAGAATAACATTTTGCAAAGATTTTATTAAGGCGAATAATTGTATGAAATTCTAATTGTGCACTTTTTCACTGGAACGACTATGATTAGGTAATGAAATTTTGACCGAAAAATATATTTTTTAATAAGAATAGATTATTTTTTTCCTGGTGAGAAATAAAATATTACGTAGGTATAAGAATTGTTATTTTATCGAATAAACAATATAAAATACATTTGGAGAGGAAATGAAACTATACGATTTTTATAAAATGTGTCGATGGAAAAATTCGTACTTTAATTAATTTAGAACAATTTTGATCAAATGTACAAGGGTGGAAAATAAAATTTTCTTGAGATTCAATTTTTTAGTTTACAAATATTTCACTTTTTCTTGTTTGTCCATGATTGTATTAATTTTTATTTATTCGAGAAGAAAACAATTCTTATCGTTTAAAATTCTTTGTATTATACATTTTCTATTTGATTACGCAAGTAGTTATTGCAAGCCTCCAAAAAATTAATTAATATGTGCGTAATAATTACATATGCTTGTTCATTTCGTGATATTTGATAAAATCAATTGTCTATTGTTTTATCACATAATTTCACAAACGTATCGTAATCTTAATTAAGCTTGCATGGAAAGTTAAACCCCACTTTTCCATCACTTATTTTATTCAGCCTACAGTTTGTACTTCAGGAATAAACACAAACCCACCCTATAACTAAATTTTATAAAGAATTAAATACAATAGCGGATGGTAGAACTATAGTGACCCGGATGTAGAACTAGAGTAGCATTTGTGCTAAGATCCAGATAGTAATTATTCCATGCTACTCATCCAAGTGTCATTTGCCATCGTTTTCCCCGAGAAATTTCAACCTCTCATGAAGAATTGTTTTTTTATGCGTAAAAACGGATGTAATTTCTTTAAATAAAAATAATTTAATAGTGTAGCGGGCTTAACATAATCAAATTTGTGTAATACAAAAATGAACTGTCTATACTCAAATACTTATACGAATTTTTATTGTTAAGTTTCTTTACTACATACAAATACAATATAGTTCACAATACTTTTATTTTAATGTTATTCTGATAGATGATAAAACTTGACTCCTTGTTCATCGCGTACTCTCACGCTTTATATACTATGTAGAGCGTGGTGAAAAGAGACGTCTAGAATATCTCGAATGTTCTCATAAGTACACGTTCAGAATGTTCTTATTTACTTTACAATGAATGTTACAGTGCAGTATATTGATAATACACAAGTACGACAGAAATATATGTAGTTTACGCGTAGTTTATAGTGGTACTGTATGTGTGTGATTGAATGAATATATCGTCGGGTTGTTTATAACTACGGACTATTTATATTGTCGGGTTAATTGTTAACACCACAATAGAATACATAGTTTTTTCATTTTTCCAATAATGGTTAATATTTAATTTTATAATTATTATTAATTGTCTTAAAATTGAAAAACACATTTTGTTTATTTTCTCACAAATATAAAAATTGTTACTTGGATGACTATGGTTCTACCGTCCTCAATTTATTAAGTTTCTTTATAAATAGATATATTTAAATACACTTAACTATACACGTCCACCATTATAAATGCCTTTTTCACAATTATATTTATAGATTTTCATAACCTCCCTTTAAAATTTCTCCATGTGTGTAACACTATCTTTTGTTAGGTATTAATTACGAATATCATTAATACTTCAAGGCGTTACTTAAAATTTAAATTATCTCATTAAAATTTTTTTTTTTTATTATTAATAATTTTTTTATGGTAAAAATATTATGATATCCAAGATGGTGTTTCTTTTGTGTCTCAAAATAATTATTTTGGAGATAATATGTTAAAATTTGAAAAAAAAAAGATTACAAATAATTGTGGGCAAAAAATGGGATAAGAGAGTGGATGATATAAATCTGATTTTCGTAATTTTCAGTCAAACTAAATTTTAATCAATTGGAAAACAACACATGTTTCTTTTAAAGGATCTGAAGAAATGACCTGAATTATTTAAAAATGACCTTGGCTTCAGAATATTTGTCTGTTCGATTATTTTTCGGTTGTATTTCGCATTCGATTTCAACGGTAGCAATTCGACTTTCAAAAAAATGTTTTTAATAAAATATGTCTCTTTACACGATACGGTATCAAAATATAATGATTTCCATTTAAAGTTGACCTTCATGGAACCTTCCAAAGACATTTAAAGCTCACACCAATAATCCACTAAATGGTTCTTCTCAAAGTTCTTGTCTGTCTCGTTTAAATATGATACCTCCAAGATGTGTACATTTTATATCTTCAGTCCTTGACTCTGTTACAGAATTACAGACTTAAAATAATAAAATAAAAACAAACGTGTAGGCTTAGTCATAAGAAATTTTCATTGATAAATGAAAAACGATGATGGAAATGTATCCAATTTTTATACCCACACTAAAATTGCTTTTTTATTTTGTTGAAAAAATAAGAGTCATTAATTTATGTGATCAATTAATCCACTTTAGCATTTATAATGAATATGAATAAAAAAAATTTAATGAAATAAAATCTAAAATTCCGACTCATTTTTCGGTCTAGGAACCTATCTGGTATCATCCATATAATAATGTTATCACCAATATTTGACCAAATAGTTTGACCTTAGATCAATCAAATCCCTTAAATCAATTATCTGTCCATCAAAGTCTTTTAGTGAGTGGGTGTTTACAAGATGAAATTCAAATAAATTGAAACAATTGTTTAAGAATTTTGTAATTTTTATTTTGACTCTAATTTTGGAGACAGAAATTATCGTTTCACTATTTTGATGTTGATCAGTTCTGTTGTATGTTTATGTTAAAATATTTGGAAACGCATGACTTAGACAATACTCGGATATCGACAACAAACATTTTTGTTACCCAGTTAAGTTGTTATATTTTTTGTGTTTGAATGATGTACCAAATATTATTTGTGTTGAGGGCCACATCTTGTCTGTATTTTTAGTTTGAGTAGTATATTAAGAGTCAACGATCGATTTATTTAAAGAATTTTATTATTATTATTAATCTGTAAATATGTAAATTATAAAATTAGCCCAAAGTCCCTTTAGTATTATTTTAGCCATAACTAAGGAAAAAAGCTTTCTAAAATTGAGTGTAGGTTTTTAAAATTACTCCTAAAAAAGTACACTTAACTCAAAACTACACAAACGGTACACAGTGTGGGACAGTAAAGTTATCTGATTTGGAAAAAGGTATTACTAAATATGGAATATTTAAACTCTTAATAGTTTTAGTTGTTGAAATAATTACAAGGTTGGAAATGTTCAAATTTTGGTTTAATCATAACTAAAAAAACTTTGATTTTATATTAAAGGTTTTAATAACATTTACAGTATTCTCTTTCTAATAAGCTACGATGAAATTCTTTATAAAATCTGATCGTAACTTCTTAGCCAAGATTTTTTTTTGTTTTTGTTTTGATTTGGATGTGATTGTTTTATTGAAATGTTTATTTTTATTTTTTTATGTTTTTCATGAATAAGCAAGCATGATTGATTGATTTTTTTTAAAGTAATTACACTAACTACTGTGTTTAAAATATTGAAAATAAGTTATTTTATGGAAAATTTAAATTATTAATTTAAGTAGAAATTAATTTCATTTTTAAGTTTTAATATCTCAAAAGCTTAAAAACTCAGCTGAGATAAATTAATATTCAATTTAATTATTTATTTTTTTTTACTTCCCGTAGCCTCCACCATTTTAAATAGATATATAATTAAACAGTATGTTTCGGAAATGAAATTAAGAAATTATAATAGTTTCATGGCTGTTTGATGGTTTTTTTTTCTGTTACTTCATTTTTTTTTTAGTTGGATTTGTAAAGATTTTATTATTTTTTAGTTGTCAAAATCGGGTGATAAAATACTTGAATATCTTGGTCCAAAAAATATCACGTGATAGATGTTATGAAGGCTGACGTCACAATTGTCAGATACTTGAAAGTATCAAATTAGCAATAAGTAACATGTGCTATTTATATCTAATTCATACCGATGATAACTACTTGGTAGTCGAAATACGTATTTATATAATGCAAAATTTGATCTAGGAAATGGAGGCAAAAATCGAAATTTCAGCAAAAATTGTCAAATTTATAGATATGAATACTATAAATTTTATTTATTTATGTTCCATAAAACAAGATTTTTATAACCTCCACTGCCAATTTCCGATATTTTATGGTCAAAAAGTTTTAACATGCATTTTTAAAAATAACTCAAGAAAATCGACCTCGAAATTTGATAATTGTGTGAATCTTTTACCCATTTTTACAATGATCAAGTTACATGGTCCAGCTTGTAAGATGAGCATTTTTGAAATTACTCCCGAATTGCTCATAAACAAAAGCTTTTAACAGAGAAAACTTTTGCACAGAAATTAAGTCGCTATCTCTAAAACTACTTAACCCATCGATAAATGTACTCGATTTTTTTATTTTTTGGGTCCAAATTAGTTTATATTCATCAAAGATGCTGGACAGTTAAATGCCAAAATTGGGACGTCAGATTGGATGTGACGTTTATGAAATGCTGCCTAAAATCTTACATGAATCGTATATTTTGGAGCATTTTCATTTGATATTTTAGAAATTTAATATTCAATCGAAAACTGTGTCTTGCGTCAGTATGAAATGAACAAACTTAAAAAATAAACTTTCCCTTTTACACAAAAAAACTCTGTTCTCTTCTCATAAAATAGTATTACAAGTAAATGAATGTGTTTTCAAATTTTTCTATTGTTTAATTCAATGAATGTTATTAGGTTTTGTTTAATTCAAAAAGTTTTTTACAAAATATTTGTATCAATCAAATTTTCCAAAATGAAGTTTACTTAATCTTCTTAATCCATGTATGAAAATAAACACATAATTTAAATTTTTCTAAAATAAATTAATAAAATTTTTTGAAGGTCGTATGCCAACCATCTATTTCATTTTTCAATCTTATGAAAATTTCTTTTACTTCAATAAAGTTTTGTCTTTAATACACTCATACCTTTTAGTTATTTGACCTTAAAAAATTAATCAAATGTAATTGTTATTGTTATATAAGCATTTTGAAATACTTTCGATTCAATAAGATACGTTTTCCAATAGATTTTTCCGATTAAATAGTCTAGGAAAAGTTTTTAAAAAATTTTCTTTTTCCAAACATTAGACTGGTAGAGCTGGAAACATTGTAAATTTTCATTCAAACTAACGTAAAATATGATAAGTGCCAATTACAGTAATTTACAATTCCCACCATTTGTAATAGACTATTAAATTAGTGATCAACCCTCTCCCCCTTTGACCAGGCCACGTGTTTTATAGATGCTCCCAAACTTAATTGACATCAAAATCCTTTTGTAATAATGTAGCCCACATTAAAATTTGTAGTTTTGCAAATAACTCACATTGTGGGCTCATGGTCATATTTATTATTACAAGATGAGCCAGAAACATATCATTGTCATAGAAAAGCTAATATTTCACACTGAAGTTCCACAGTTCCATTATTGAAATTTATACAATACTATCGTTCTCAAGCAAACAGTCCAAGAAACGATTAGTGAAAAATCGTTTTTGTTAATTAAAAGAAAAAAAACTACTTTGTTGAAGTACAATAAGTAATACCGCTTCTGGAAGATTAATGACCGAAATAGAAGCTTAAACTTTAATTGACATAACAATTTTGCCATTTACTTATTACAAGCTTTAACCAAAAACTTTGAAAATTAAAAAATCTATATGAATTCGAAAAATTAAGTCAAAATATCTATAAGTTTCGTCGTGGCCGTCACGGTCGTAACCGTGGCTAAAAAGAACAAACAATAAATTTCGTAGAAAAGTTCATAAATTAATATTAGGAGACATTATATTTAAAATAGTAATTATATATTTAGAGTATTAGGAGAGCATCTGTAAAAACTAACATGTTTGCCTAATAACCTTTATTTAACTTTACTTATATTTAAATTTATTTCAAATTACGATATTTTTTCGTTCAAATTATTTGTCTAGCTTGTTTTTTCCTAAGCGGTACATTTTTAGACCGTAAGTATATTTTTCGTCAAACCTAGACATAATTAGCTTGAAAATTAGGAGTGAATCATGAGAGATAAAGGAATAAGTAAGATAAGGAATAAGTAAGAGGGAGATATTATTACAATTTTTACGAAAAATACTTGTTCAATAAAATTTTATTCCTTTGAAAAACTTGTAACATTTTTAACAAACACATGTGTTTATTTTTATAATTATAACAAGAACTGTTGTGTATTTTAAAACTAGAATAAAATTGGATAAAATTTTTAAATTTTATAATATTTAAAAAATAATTTTCTTTAATTGCAGCCAAATCCAGCCTCAACTCCATATGCATCGAAAACAAGTTTGCAGGTAACAAAAATAATTCCCATAATTTTTTTTTTTTTCAACCAAAAAATTACAATCGCCAAATTTTTCCGGCAATGAATCACGGTTTCTTCTCAAGTTTTTCACACTATTTTTTTTTCCGTCGATGTTATCATCCGAATGTTTACAACGCACTTCAATGTTAAAAAATGAATCAAATACAAATTTTCACACTTGAAGAAAATTGGATTTACTTTGATCCGAAAAAATATGTAAAGTATTTTTATTATTAACATAAATATAGTACTTTAAATGTGTGAATGAGCACGTCTCAAAACCAGCAGCCTATTGGTAGCTGCTTAGTGATTGGCTCAAAATTTACATACATGTGTGTGTATGAAAAATACAATTCAGTAGTGATTTTCACAGAATACATACACATATCACATTTTTATGGGTGATATGACTCAAAAATTTTCCATCTCTATTATTTTTCCAGTATACTTTTAGAGGTAGTTTTTTGGAACCCAACACATATAAAAATTATGTGCACTCAAATTAATTGATCAGTCAAAATAGTGCATCAGTTTGTTGCATACACCATTGCACTGGTTCTCAAAAAATTTAATCCAGTCGCGAAAACTTCAGCAATATTATTCTGTTGTTGATTTCTAATTTTTTTTTTCGTACACAAATTTTTGGCAATGCTTAGTTCGAATTATTTACCACATGAAATAATTTTAGTGTCGTTTAACTTAAATTTTTGAGCGTAGTGATATTATTTATAAAAAAGTGATAGTTTTCTTAGAGACTTTTTTTGAATTATTTTTTCGTACTAAAAGACTGTGATAATTTTGGGGATTCTAATTTTTTGGATTTTTACAACACAATGAAATTGGCGGCTGATTTATTATGTCGCGTTTGTTTGATTTTGGTTGGCCAGGAATCAATACGTGAAAAAGATCAACAAATTTCAAAATTATTACGGGAACGCGATTTGGATCGATCGGAAGTTACGAGAGCGGCATCACAAGCAGACCATGCTGAACAATTATTGGCTACTTTAAGGAAGGATTATGAGAAGGTAACTATTTTTTTTTTACAGTTTAATCAAATTTTTTAAATTATCAAAATTTAATAAGTTATTAGTTAGTTAATCAAAATTTACAGAAAACGATAACGATATAGTACTTTATGTACAATTTAACTATAAAATTCGTTAGCTGTTTCGTAACTTTCTTTTCAAAAAATAAATGTGATTAAGTTATTTTTATAAAACGATTATAGTAATCGGCAAAAATATTTAAATTAGAAAAAGGATTTTAGAAACAAGAACATTGAGTATTTAACAAGCCATAAAACAATATATATATAATAGCTGGAATTTTTATATTAGAAGAAAATTAGAAAATTAGGGAAATATTAGAATATTAATTTTTTAATCAATAGAAAATTAGATTCTTACAAAATTAAATTCGATAAAATAAAATAAAAAGAAATCCTGGAAATTTAATTTATTGCGTCGAAATAATTTCCATCCGGTCATCGATGATATTAGTTTATTTTTTTTTAACCCCCAAACTTAAACGCGCCTAAACGGGTGGACCGATTTTGATTTTTTTGGTTTTGTTTGAAAGGGATTTTAATGAGAGTATTCTCAGCTATGAGTTTTAAGTGCGAATTTAGGGTTCCGTACCCGAAAACACTCAAAATTGGGGATGATATTTCAAATCGGCTCAGTTTGGAAAAAGTTTTAAAGAAAAAAGCTAAGAAAAACTTTAATAGAGAGTGTTCTTAAATATGTTTTAAATGCGAGTTTAGGGTTCCGTACCCGAAAAATTTGTCGGGAGTTTTGTAAATTTCACTTGTTTATATTTTGGAATCTTTCAAATAAAATTAACTGGCAAATACTGTTGTCGAAATTTGTTACAAATATAAAATCATTCTGATAACAAATGTTAAATACCCTAATTTTTTGATAATTTACAATCGTACCGGCAGAATTATGTCTAGAACAATAAAATGTGTTCAATTTAAATTGACTTTCAAATTCAAATTGTTTTTGCATTTTTTAAAAACAATTAAACAATGAATTTCATTTTTAAATCGTATTTAAAAATACATAAATTTAAACGGTAATTGTTTCAAAAAATAAAACTATAGTCATTAGTCCCTAAAAACTAATAATAAAATTTAGTTATTTTAATGTTAAAATCGTGTTTTGTACCACGCTTTAATTGAGGGTTACAAAAATTCAAATTATTTCAAAACATTTATGACATAAATAATATGATGAATATTTCGGTTATCAAATAATCTTTATCAGTAAAAAATATAAAATTTTTATTTCTTGCACGTTTTAATGGAAGGTATAATTTTTGTATGAAAGAAATATTGATGTCTAAAGATCTAGAGAAAATCATTTATTGAAGAAATAACACACAAATACATGCAATTTCATCTCATTTCATTCATGCTTTTAACTAATGAATACTAGTTTTTCAAATTAACCTTATGAAAATTAGCCTTGTTACATTATAAAACATACCTTTAAAATCACTTCAATATAGGATTTTCATGTTAAAAACGCAAACAATTACGGCTCAAGTATTAAAAAATTTACCTGCTTATAAAGGAAATTAATGAAAATGCATATACACGACTTAAAGATTATCCTAAGAAAACGTGATTTTTTTGTCCTTTCCTAGAAACGTCCTTAAAATAACACTTACTACAGTTATTATAACACTTAGAATGGTATAACAAGTGCATTTTTTGTGACACAGAGTGTACCAACAATAATAAAAATGTCTGAAATTTGGACAAAATAATAATTTTACCTGAAAATCTAATCAAAGTGTAGCATATATAATTACATACATAGCTCTAATATTGTTTCACAAGAATTTAAAATGAATTTTCCGCATATCATTTTCCATGCATGAGAACCAAAAATTTTTGTTAGGCAAGTTATGTGATTAATACATAAATTTTAATATGATATTACGAATACATTCCGAAAATTAGCTTGCCCGTAAAATTTTGATTATTAAAATGATTGTCAAAAATACTTTCAGTTCAAGATTTTTGTTGATAAAAAATGGAAATAAAATTGTACTGTATTTTTCATTACGATTGAAATTTTAAATGATAACGCTGTACAACCAATAAACCAAAATAGTTTTACGTCATCATGTAATTATGTCTTTGTCTGTTGTCTTTGTCACAAATATAAAAGCCTACATTACAATAATGTGTGAGCTAAGGAATTTTCCAACAAAGACAAACATACACATTTTTTTTTCTGATTCGTCTTTAAAATTGTACAATCTATGTACACTCTACGTCACAAAATCTGCACATGATATACCTACCAACAAAACCTTAGAATTTTTACTGATATTCTAAATAGATAATCAACTTTTGCAGATTTTGTGATGCAAGATACACATAGAATTTAAATTTTTTTGAGCGATATGCGATATAATTTTTGTAAATTTGTGTCTATTTGCCACTATTGTTAGTAAACGATTCCTACAAGGTTATACCTTTAGTAACGGTGGTGACTGGTGCTTATTTACCTTGACATTAAGTAATATGTCTGATTATTTTTCAGGCATATTACTTAATGGCAGAAACGTGATATCCACCTTGCAAAAATTAAGTACAATTGGTAACGAACCCTAAAAGTCACATTTCTTTTAACCCCCCCCCCCCCTTTTTTTTGTCACATTACTGACACATGACGTATATTTTTACTTATTAGGTAAGATATAATTTAGTTTGTTACTTAAAGAATGTTAAAAATAAATTAAAAGGAATATACAAAACATCAAAATCTAGAATTCATTTGAAAACTCGATGTTAAAATTACTTGAATTTTAATTAATATTTCTATTGTTTCACAAAAATTAAAATAATTTTGGTTGGAGAAAATTAAAAAAATTACAGAATTTTATTAAGTAATAGAATTTAGAGCAATTATTCTTTTTAAACAGAATAAATTTTTTTTTATACGAAAATGAATTAATAACCTTCATAGCAATTGTGTCAATATCTCAAAAAAATTAATAGCCATAATTTTTTCATTAACACTGACTGACTTTTGTGACTCCATAAAATTAAAATTAATCTACTTTTTTTTTGTTTTTTTTTTTTTTTTTTTTTTTGGTAAAGCACTTAAATAAGTATTGAAATCGTAAATAAAATTAAATTGGTTTTTTCATGCTAGCATTATCAATGTCAAAACGAAAACATGATATTTAGGAAATAAAAATTTGTTTTTTCTAAATTAGGACGATTTTAATAAAAAAAGAAGGTATTTTAGAAAAAATTTAATTATAAAGTAGGAGTTCAATATTAGGTAAAATTTACTTACTATTAATTTTAAATATAATGGCGCACTTTATAACGACCTATCAAAAACATTGCTCAAAACATAATTTTATTTTGTTGAACCCAAAAACATTAAAAATAAACTCAGAGATAGAATACAAAATAAAAATTTTGGATCAGAGATTTACAAGGAAAAGCCACCCATTTTAATTCCAAGTATCAAAAAAAATTTATTTTGTTGTATGATTAATTTTAATTTCTTCCAAAAAGGACCTTGATGTTGAGTATTAAAAACTTAATATAAATTTTTTTTTAATGATTAAAACTTAATTTTGTTTTTTTTAACTTTGAAAATATTTAAATTTTATAAAAAATAGATTAATGATCGAATCGATAGGTGCATAATTAAAATAAAATTTTTTATTAGGTACTATTTTCGTATTTTTTATTTGAAATTTATTAATTTATAATAATTTTAATTATAATTTTCATAATTAATATTTTAATTAAAAAGTTTTTAAATTTTTTTAGAAAGTTTTGTTTTTCACGACGTCGAATTTACGTATTTATATAATTTCTTTAAAGCAAGAGATAATTAATTAATTAATTAATTAATCAATTAATTACATGACCATCGGTAATAACTAGACCCAAAATATTATTTCAAATTATTAAATTTCATTCGTAGATCATTTTTGCTTTTTTAATTGGGTATCAAATTACTAAGGGTATCAATTAATTTTTCTAAATTTTATATTAAATTAATTAATTTTATATTAAAAAGACTAACTAGTTTTAGATGTCAAATACTTTTTCTTGAAAAAATTTACCCAAATTTATACAATGTTAACGTTTTGCCTAACGTTAATTTACATTTATAAAGATTTTCTCACATAATTTTTAAATATATGAGAATTTTTCCGAAAAATTGTCTTCGTTTAATTAAATATGAATTTCATAAATATTCGAAAAACATGTGGGATGGTTTTGATTTTATTATTAACTGCCAAGAAATATATAATTAACATATTCTTGAGATTTGTGGCTCATAAATTTTAATTAAAATAATATAAAACCAAAAAAAAAAATTATAATAATAAAAATATTTAATTTTTCATTAAAATATTGATAAGATCGTTCAAACCTTCTCAAACTGTACATAAATCTTAAATATATGATCAAATAAGCCCTTGTATGTTTAGAAGGCTGTTTTTCAGTTTCGGAAATAGGATATTCATAAAAATTTCATTATTTGTAAATAAAAAATAATTAAAACCAGGATATAAATATTGTTTACCAGAAAATGTTTATGTAAATTATGACCATATTTTCAAAGTCAAATTTTATCAAAACAAATAATGTGTGAACAAATGGTTATCAATTTTCACAGTTAAAAGTAATAAAAATAAATTTTGATGGGAAATGTTATCGATTATATTTCCGTACATATATTTGTTTTTCAACCGCACTAACCATTAATTTTTATATTTTATTTACCATAGAAAAATTAAAAGTTAAAAATTTGAGAAAACTAATGTAAGATATTTAAGTTTTTTGAAAATCTATATTTTAATATTTCCGATTCATTAAATTCAATAGTTCGGATTTCAATTCATTACTTTTATTGTGCGAATATGATTTTTTTTTATGGAAAATTTCATTTTTATATTAAATATTTCGAAAATAATTGTAATCAATTAAAAATGCAAAAGATGGCTTATGTGGTATTTATAATAACTATCAAGTTATTGGCTCTTCAACGAAAAGCATTACTTAAATATTTTCTGACGAAAATTTGAGATTCTGATGAAATATTTTAAACAATATTTGCACTTCATCGCAAATTAATTTTCAAAAATTAGTATTCTATCTAATAGACTACACAAACCCGTGTTAAAATTTTTTGGGTGAAATGACACAACAGGAATCACATTAAATAAGAGGCTCCCATATGTAAAAGTAAGCTTAAACACCATGTTGTCAGTTTTGCACGGTACAGGTGAGATTTTTCCAGTCACAGGTACAAATGGGTAGTTGCGGTGAAGTGTTTTTGTACGGCTTTCCTCCGTGTGCTAGAACCTTATAAAAAAAAAAACAGTCGATCATGGGGACCGTCGACAAAAATCAAAACTTAAAACTTTGAAATACCTGACCTTTGGCCTAAATGGAGCTTCTTGTAGCTCGGCTTTCGGCAGTAATAAACACCCTTTCATAATATCTAAATTTCACATTTTTGGTTAAATATGGTGGAAGCGCAAATATATACATTTGAATAACAAAATGTAATGTAATTTATTATTTTTATGCGCTTCCACCATTAATTTCATGGATTTTAATTTTTTGGTGCGGAAATCTCAAAAACATTTTGTAGTGGACCGAATTTTGAATCTAAACCATCCTATTAATTTCTGTCTGGTCTCATAGCGTTACTCGTAAACACAATTTTTTTTTTTCAAAGTCAAGTTCAAATTAATCGATAACAATCAAAAAAATAATACCTTTTTTAAATTTAAATAATCGAGTTCTTAATTTTAGCATGCACGAGTTTATACGCATGCAAACAACACACAAAAATAATGAATTTCGAATCGTTTAACGATCCTATTAAAATTTTTTTACCTTCATTTGAATCATTTCTATTTTTTTTAATAATTATTATTCACATAGTTTTTTTATAGTTTAAAATAAGCATTCATTCATTAGTAACGATAATCAAAATTTATTTTTATAAATCCGCCCCCCCCCTCGCCAGTTTACTCCGCCTTTCAGAATTTAATGTATTTTGTTTGATATTTTATCAGTTAATTAATTTTTTTTTATTGAAGAAAAATCACGTTTTTTAAAAAAATCATTTGACCTATAAAAATGAAAATTTCTTTTTGTAAATATTGCAATTTATTAAGATTATTAAGCACAGTTGTCCTTGATTAATGAGCTATAGTTTAAATCACGCTATACACGGATTTCATTCTGCACATAAGCCTAAAAGCTCGATAGAGATTAATATATATATAAATACGAACATAAGTAAATTTTATTTCTTATCGTAATTATGGAGTTCCACAAAGTAAAGCTCTCTACAATTAATAAGTAAATTTATTTAAAAATATATTTAGGGAGTATTATAAATTAAACTACCAATTAAAGTAGTACGAGTGTCAAGGCAAGTTTAGACTTGTGGCTGAAATTATTTGTACCTTATTTTCAACTTTGATGATAAATTTTGTTGTAACTTCATGAATATAGCAATCATTAATGACCGGAAAAATGTCAGAATCACTAGGCAGTTATTAAAAGAAATAAATATAAAAAAATGCTTTATTGAAATACAGAAACAATTCAATTTTATAAACAATAAGGGTTTCTTTTTACAACTTTTGTTTAACCCACTTTCTATTTTTTTCTAGTATTTCTTACAACATGATAAAGGGGGGCGAATTATCAGTGTAATATAAAAAATTCTTACGCATGTTTATAATAAATAATTTTCATGCAGGTTTATTACCAATTACCATTGTAGTTTCAAAAATTTTCAATTGCCGCAATAATAACCATTTTGTTCTGTTTAATATTTTAGTTGAATGATAATGCAGTTTACTCTCTTACCTAATATAATTTGTAATTTGCTACTATTGCTTAAAATTCCTCCTCCATTCAATAATTGAAATTGGATTAACTATACATTCAGAAAATCATTTTGACATTAACCTGAAATTAAAACTACAATAACCTGCTTAAACCGTATCGATTCCGATATTAAGAAACCATAGTAATTTATATTAATACTATTCAAATTTATGAATGAACTTTTTAAGACAGTTCAGTCTTAAAATGACTTTTGTTAGGAATTCAATAAATTAGCCTTTTTTCTCTGAAGATTAAAAAAGATTTTCTAGATGGCAGGATATATTTGTACCCCCCCCCCGCCCCTAGTGTTGCCATCTAGCGGATCTTTTTTTAACCTTCGGAGGAAAAATGTCTGGAATTATTAATTATTGTATGTCCGGATTTAATGATAATATGATAATGTTTATAATTTGTCTTATGTAGTTAGTTAAAAATTTTTTAAATTAGTATTATTTAAAAAATATAATGCTTTAATTAGTCTTTTTACTAAGAAGATTAAAAAAAGTTCCGAAAGATGGCATTTAATTTTTTTGCATTGGACGTCAACTTTTTTTTTATCGCAAGAAAACCGTTATTTTGGCTTTTGCGAATTTTTGAGGCTAACTTAGCTATTGATTAGCTGTAAACATAATCTGTTCATTAGCTTGTTTTCTTTTATAATAATGTATTTTTTGCTTTCTAATAGCAACTTTATCATCCGTTTCGTAGGTTAACTGAATTAATAACTTATAACGATGACTTTTATATGAATTCAGTTTTCACTGAATAACTTTTAGATAACTTCTAACGCATAATTTCTAACAATGTAAATTTAGGGAAAATTATTCATGCATCATTGTTTTTAATTCGCGAATCTATTGTTATCCAAAACAAAAAAAATTTAACACTCTAACACAAAACAAACGTGTTTAATTTTTGTGATGAATTATCCATAAAAAGAAAATTTTCCCACAATCCTATACCATACAAAAATTATAAATCCGCAAATTTGAATAAGATGTGTTAAATTGTGAACTGTCATCATTGTATTTTTGAATAATATTTTGGAATTTATTTTTGTTTTTTTAACGGAACAATGGATACAAAAATTTGTATTTTCCAATTTTTATTTTTTCAAATGAATATTCTTTTTATGGACACTGCGAAAATGTATAAATTTAAATTGGAAAAAATTAAGTGTGTTGGTTTATCAATTATTCTGTTAAAAAAGTTATTTCATTTTTAATTTTAAAAATATCATTCTTTAACCATTCAATATTTACAAAACAAAAATAAACCGGAAATGTTATTCGAAATAAAAGTATGGCAGTTTAGTTTGAAGCTAATGATAAAGTAAAGAGGAAATTTAAATATATATTTTACTGTTGATATTAGCACCTTGCATTCAAATAGAAACTAACTTTTGTATATAATGGGAAAATTACTGTAAATGACGTACGTCACGCTGGCAAAAAATAGACCGTTAAAAGAGTGAGCTTTTTTTTATTAGACAGTTCTTTCATACTTTTGAACAGTATTGTTATAAACTACTATGGTTTCTTAATATCCATCTATCTATATTATATTTGGAAACATGTAACTTAAACTTACTGGATATTGTCTTAAATTTCTACAAAATGCACACATGCTCAAAATTATAATGCTACGTGATATTATCCGATCGACTATTCTCGCAATAACACCAGCTCAAATGTCCAATTTTTCTTTTCGTCGATTACCACGAAATTCTTTAATTTTAATTGAAAGTTGATACCCCTATTTTTTGTTTCATAGCAAAAAATGAATGTTATCATATTTTCACATAAATTATAAATTAATATTAGAAAAATGACAGTTTTGTAATAAGCTCACAATTATTTTTGGAAAAAATATAATTTATAACTTGTTTATTTTATTTCCCCATAGCACATGAAAATTGATTTAATTTTCTTTACGATTTACAAGATAAATTTCTATTTTTAACAATTTCTATTTTTAAATCAATATAAATCATTTTTGTGAAAATTGAGAAAATAATAATATTCTATCAAAAACTTCCTATTTCATTTTTTTATTTTATGCTAATTAACTAACCAAATGCATTAAAAATTTTTTATCAAATTTCAAACAAATTCATTCCATGAAATATTGTAAACGTAATATATTTTTTTGAAGCACTATAGAAAATAATTTTTCAGCATACTTGTCAAATATTTTTATGATTTCTAACTTGAAGTCCCAAGGATCTCAAATCCAATTTTTGCTTTAGTTGAAAGTTAATTAAAACTTGATTGCATGCAGGTACGTTTATTTTGACTACTTTTGTGGACACTTTACTTTGGTTTCGCCTTTTTTTGCCACTTGCAATCATTATGTTTAAAATAACCCTTTTTTGACTGACAGCCGAAACATACTGGAAGAAATCCTCCTGGATATTTTATTTCCGATTGTCTACCGTATTTGTTAAAAAAAGACATTGTTAACACAATACGTAAATAAAATTGCAAGAAGATTGCAAATGTCGAAATGATACAAAAATAGATTTTTTGCGAGTGTATATAGACCAAAAATTCCTGTTTTCCCCCTTGGGTCAAAATCTGGGTGCGCTTTTGCCTGCAATATTTTATGAATTAATCATAATTAATTTTATTTGTATCGCCAAACGACTATAGAATTTAAAGTTTCTTTTAATTGTCGACTAAAAGGACCTTTATATAAATTTGAATTAAATCTACCTGGCTATATATATAGTTTTAGCATCATATTATTTCAAAGCAAGTTTGATTCTAATGGTTCAACTGTTTGATGCATAGTATGTCTTTTCTCAGTTTTCTCGGAATCTAGGAACTCACCGCGAAAAGTAAATTATATAAAAACTTAATTAATTACTTCTTTCTGAGTTCTGTTTTAAGTAAGGAGTTTTTTTTTAAAATAATTCATGAACTTATTAATAAATATACTTATAAATCATTAAAATTTTCTTATTCACGACCGTCAAATTTTAAAAAAAATCTAATTCATTTGTATTTTTCATGGTCAGTAAAATATTATCCAAGATTATTACCTAAGTAAAATAATTTTTTTAAATATAAAAATACATAACGATTGTATAATTTTATAGAACTGATAAAAGAATTAAAATAATTGCATTTACGTAATATCGATAAACTACATTTATATTTTATTCAATTATAGTAATTGAACTAATTTTTCTTTTCAAATCGTGAGATTATTATCCAAACCAAAATTTTAATTGATCTAAATTATAATACAATATTTTCCGATTGGAAATATATTTTTTTTATTCTTGGAAATTAAGTCATTATATCGCATATCACACTGCAAAGAAAAAAATTGCCATTTTTCAGGTACCCATTGAAGGCCTTGTTTTAGTTTGCATTAATTTGATGGCAAATTTAATTTCTTTAATCTCTTTCTAAAACATTTTTTTTTTTGTCTTTAGACTAAAAAGAATTTTTTAATGGTTGATATTAATAGTTATTACCAGAAATATTTATTCCCATCCAATCTTTTTGCTTCATGGTATACCAATATTTATTCCCGGTTTGGAAACTTTGAGGTATGCTTTCCTAATTTTCCTCCATATTTTTGTATTTATAGATTATTATAGAATCATGCTGTAAGGTTTGCGAAGTTCTTGATACATTAATTAAAAATTCTTATAATAGATTTTGTCAAAGGAAACAAGAAAATTTTGAACATAATTTAATTGTATTTTAAGCTTCTTAAACAATTTCGAGATAATATTTTTGTAAAATGGAATTTTTTGGAAGTAAAATTATTCAAGGAAATGAAATGAAACTGATTTTGCGAAACTAAGTACAAATTGGCAGACCAAATAATTTAACCATTTTTTTTTTGTGGTTTTTAGTGAATCTGAAGTACACTAACTAATTTTTCACTAAAAAAAAAATCATCGAAATCGGTTCACGTGATATTGAGTTATTCGTCTTCTTGTCGTGCATACTTAATGCAAATATAAGACTTTTATGGTTTTCTCATGGATGCCGTTGTCAGAACTGGGCCAAATTGAAATGAAACCACACGGAAAGCACCAGCTTTCAAATAGGAAAAGAATCATCAAAATCGGTTCACCCAGTCGAAAGTTCTGAGATAACACACACATAAAAAAAATATTCGAATTGATAACCTCCTCCTTTTTTGTTAATAGTCGGTAATAAAGTCGGTTAAAAAGGATTTTTCACAATATTATCCAAAAATTAGAATTTGTTAACAAAGTGCGTGTGTTTGACTACCATGAAATTTGAGAAAACCCTCATATAGCGCAATTTTCTCCCACGTGTTAAAAAATTTTTACAAATGTTTTAATATTAATTCAATTGTGGTTTTCGCAGCTTTTAATAATCATCCAAAATTTATCGAATCAATCGAAACAATTGATACTATTTTTATTAAAATTAATATTTTATTCAAAATATTTTTATTAGGAATCATAAAATTGTGCAATAAAGTGGAACAAAGCATCAAAAAATATTTAAATAATAAATTTATAATTTTTGAAAAATTTATGTGGTGTTGATTAGAAACTGAATAATTGGATTATTCTGATTTTTTCTCACATTTAATTTTATTATAAAATAAAAAAACTCAGAAATTTTTCTTTAATTACTTCCTCAATCTTATTATATAACGGAGTATTTTTTTAAAGGTAACTTCTAAAACGAAGGTAAAGGTAACTTCTAAAACGAAATAATATAAATCAATTTTATACCATTTGTGTTTAAGGATGTATGAGCATGACAACAATGTTTGATTTAAAGGCTTAAAATATTTTTATAGGTAGACTTTTACTCAAAGAATATGTGGTTAAAATTTCAGCTTAGGTATCAATTCAAAATTTTAAGAAAAAAATCGTTCAAATTCGATATAAAATACATTGCTCTTATGGTGAAATCTCAAAAAACGACATATTTTTAAAGTTTTTGATAATTTTCACATGGAACGAATGGAAAAAAAATGCGTGTCGTGCTAAATTTCAATTTTTGTAAATATTTTATGGGCAGATATTGGTAAAAGTAAAGTTATTATAAAATATCATAAAAAGCACATTTAAAGAAATCATTTTCTACTTTTTAGTTCAGCTAGTTACAAAAGCGTGTTTTTTAGTTTATTTAAACTATTATTTATTTTGTGTTTTTTAGTTTTTATACCATGTATATATGAAATATACATAGTATATTAAGTTTAGTCCCAAGTTTGTAACGCTTAAAAATATTGATGCTACGAAAAAAATTTTGGTATAGGTAAATCGATCGGAAATCGATCCCAAGTATCGTTTTTTTCGGAAATTACTCGGCCAATTAATTTTTTAAGATTTTTTCGAATTTTTCTAAGGGGTACCCCTTGAAAAAATTGCAAAAAATCGATATAAATTTATCGTCTCCAATTTCGATAAAACTCTTTTTATAAGGTAATTTTGACCCAAAAAATACAAAAATCGGTTTCATTTAACGATTTGGCGAATAATTCTCGAGATAATACCGGAAATCGATCCGAAATATCGTTTTTTTCGAAAATTACTCGGCCAATCGCCGAATAAACTCGATTTTTGAATTTCTTGGGTCAAAATTACCTTATAAACTGAGTTTCATCAAATTCCGAAACAAATAATTTTTTACAATTTTTTCGAATTTTTCCAAGGGGTACCCCTTGAAAAAATTGCAAAAAATCGATACAAATTTATCGTCTCCAATTTCGATGAAACTCTGTATATAAGGTAATTTTGACCCAAAAAATACAAAAATCGGTTTCATTTAACGATAGGGCGAATAATTCTCGAGATAATACCGGAAATATATTCGAATTATCGTTTTTTTCGAAAATTACTCGGCCAATCGCCAAATAAATTCGATTTTTGAATTTCGTGGGTCAAAATTACCTTATAAACTGAGTTTCATCAAATTCCGAAACAAATAATTTTTTACCATTTTTTCGAATTTTTCTAAGGAGTCATAAGGTCATTTGGGTTTTTACTGCGTAGGACCTATCTTGTAAACCGTTAGAGATAGAACAAAAATTTAAATGTAAAAAAAGTTCTTTATAAAATATTAAACAACATTTTTTCGTAAACATCACTGTTTACTTGTGAGAGCACAAAATTGTATAGTATGTATGTTATGGTTATATCAGTTATAGTATCAGAAAGAGTAATCAACACTGTCCATACATGGTATTTCGACAATTAACTCAGTCAATTGTTTGTTTTCTCTTGTTTAGACTATTATTTATTTATACAAAATTCAGGTGGGAGCGCAAATAAATGTATCTATTTTAAGATATTTATCTTATTTTCAACTTTGATGATTAATATTATTATTATTTCATGAATGTAAACGAAAAATAATAATAAAATTTTTCGAAACTTGTCTTGGTTTTCGAAACATCGAAAGCTGAATAATTTTAAAAAAATTCAATTTAAAATTGCATTTGCCATTAATATTCTAATATTCTTAATAATTTTTTATTTTTTACTAAGTTTATATTTTCTGGTTTCCAAATAGTATCGACAAGAATGCGAGATAAAACTGAAAGAAAATAATGGTGCCTTATGTAAACTTCAATCAGAACGTGAAGTATTACTGGGACAAATTAACGAAGAGAAACAAAAGGCAGAAGATTTACAATTCCGTTTTGAAGAAGCTGCATTACATAAAGATGATGTTGAATCAACAGCTAGTATTTATTTGGCAAAAATTAAAGAATTGGAGAATAGTTTAAAAGAAGAACGAGAAAATGTTAAACGATTAGAAAAAGATAACGATAAATTATTCGAGGCTGAAGAAGAATTGACAAAGACAAAAGTGGAATTGGAACAATTGAAAGCTGGGAAAGTTAATGAAGAATCTTCATCAAGTGGTATGTATTTTTTGTTTCGTGAAGATATTTCAAGGATAGGAAGACATTTTTGAACATTTTAAGTTCGCGTTTTATAAACTGAAAAGAAAAAAACAAGTCCAGCAGTTAACATAGCGACTTTAACAGTCGGGATCTATTATTGGGAATATTTTAGCAGGTGTTGATTTTAACAGGCCCGACTGTTAAATTCGCTATGTAAACTGCTGGACTTGTTTTTTCTTTTCAGTTTATATTTAACTTAGTCGGGATTTTTGATTTTTTAAATTATTATTTTTTTATTATACCATTTTTAGTTAGGGTTTTCAAATACCTATTCAACGATACCCCACTTACGATAGTTCGTCAACTTTCATTTTCAGCCTATGTATGTTTGGTCTTTTGAGTTGCTCTAGACACAAAACTCGTCAGCCGATTATAACTATTATTACGTTAATTTATTTTTCTATTTAATAGCTATTGAATGATACCCCACTTGACATAGTTCGCCGACTTTCATTTTTTTCTTTTTCACAATATGGGGGCTGGTGGTCGCCATATTGAATTTTCATTACTACCATGTCTTCAGTAGCACTCGCAAGGTTAAGATAAATCGATTGACGTAAGAATCATCAATTGTGTTGCGCAATCGGGTAATTAGGGATGCTTTGATCCTAAATAAAATGTATTTGACCATTTGGTTTACGAAAAAACCGTTTAGTTTACAAATATTACTTTTTGACGAATATTTAGAGTAATTCAGAAGCGAATTGTAAAAGCGTCAACGTTAATTTACATCTGTGCTGTGGCTTGCTATACTATGTGCACAGATGAGCATATTAGAATATTCGTTGTAGTGTTGAAAAATTTACCGCAATAATGCAACTACTATTTAGAGGACTATATTTTTTATCTTTTTAAGATATTGTGTTTTCTCTCACTCCGAAAGGAATGCCTTAAGCTAGATTTGCAAAATCTCGTAATTTTTCGAGCCAGGCTGGAGATTGTTATCTATTCTAAAATGAGTATTTTATTAATCATGATTGGTTAAACTTATGTAAAAAGTTCGTAAACACTTTTAATATTTTCATTTTTATTGTAGATTTGAAACAAGAAAACGAAGCATTGAAACAGGAATTAGAAAAGCTTAAAAACCAAAATATTGAATTACATTCCAAAGTTGATAATTCCGAAACATTATACTCCAAAGCATTACTCACTATTAACGAACACAAAGAAGAACTAGAAGCAATGAAAGCACAATTACACAAAGTTAAAGATGAATTGGAAATGAAAACACGTGATTTATGTGAAATAAATAAAAAACAACAGGATGATTTACAAAAAGAAAATGAAAAATTACAGAAACAACTCGAATCACAAAAAACTGAAATGGAATCATATGTACATGAAATTAAGAAACGTGATAGTGAATTAGCTGAACTAACTGTAAAATTGGAACAAAGCAAACATGAAATGAAATTGAAGGATGAAAATATCGAACATCATGTTCGTGCCAAACGTGACGTTGAAGAACAACTCGAACAGAAAGTAAAAGAACATCAAGAAATTCTCAAACAACAAGAAGATGAATTTGAAAAACATAAGATTGAACAAAGCAAAAAAATAGCTGATGCTGAAACCGAAATTATTGCCAAGCGTGCCACCATTGAATCACATGCCTCTGCTTTAGAACAATTACAAAAAGAGTTATCAGAAGCTAATTCACAAGTGCAATTCGTAACATCTCAATCCAATATGCAACAAACTCAAATGCAAGAATCATTTATCCAACAAAAAGACATGAAGATCTTACAAATGAATGCACAATTCGAAGCTAAATGTAACGAACTTGCTCATTGTCATGATGTCAACACGAAACAAGTACAAGAGTTACATCAAAAGGAAGCACAAATCGAAACATACAAACGTGATTTCGAAGTCTTATATCAAAAACTTCGCGATGAAGAAACTATGAACTGTAATTTGACTGCTCGAATCAACGAAATGGAATTGAATGTGGGTGATTTATCACGTAAGATTACATCACAGAATGAAATGATCCAAATAATCACCGAAGAAAAACGTAAATTAGAAATGGAAATCCAACAATACATGACCCATAATCATGAATACGATGAGAAATTAATGAAGTGTTCAAACCGAAACAATGAACTCATCCGTCAAGTTGAAGAATGTCGTAACGAATACAATAAACAACAACAAATTTTCCAACATAAAGAACATGAATATCAAATCCAAATTCAAAACTTACAAGTTCAACTCAACAATGTGAACGATAATTTGAATAAAAAACTTCAAGATGCAGTTAACGGTCACAGCGTTATGCAACAAAAATGCCAGAACGATTTATTAGCAGCCCAACGTCTTGAAGGGGAACTTCGTGCAGAGATTGATCGATTAAACATACTTTTACAACAAAGCAATAAATCTATGCAAAAACGTGAAAATGATTATAAATTACAAATCGATCAATTGAAGGTAGAAATCGATAAATTGACAGTAGAATATCAAAATCAAATTAAAATGTGTGACGTCAAAGTTCAACATATTGTCAACGAAAATAAGGAACTTAAAATGTTATTAAAACAGAAGAACGATATGATCATCGAAATGGAGTCGAAATGTAAACAAATGTTTAACGATTGTCAAAGTCAATGTCATGGTATGCAAGAAGAATGCGGACTCAATATCAAGAAACTTAACGACGAACTCAATCATTTACGAGTGACCCTCAGTCAACGTGAACAAAGTATTAACGAATTGAATGTACGTATGAGCAGCTTGAAACAAGAAAACATTCAAATAACAAACAAATTGCAAGTTTATAATGAAGAAAATAATCACTTACACATCCAAATCAATCAATGTAAACAAGAAAATCAGCATATCCAAGAAGAACTCAATACTAAGAGCTCTCAATTGAATATATACATGCAACAAGTGAAACAAGTCAGCGAAGAAAAAGAAAAGATTGAAATCATGTTACAACAAGTCCACAAGAAATTGGAAATTGTAAATCAAGAATACACTCAAATCAAAGAACAATTCATTCTAAATCGTCAACATTGCGCCAACAAAGACCAACATATCAAAGAACTCGAAGAAATTAAGGTACAATACGAAAATCAAAAATCAATGCTAATGGTACAAATCGAACAGAAAGAAAGTAAAATCCAAGAACTTGCCCACACAATCGAAATCACAAAACAACAACAATGTGTTGAATGCGAGAATCGTATTCAAATCATACAGAAACAATGTGATTCCCGGGCAATGGAATGCTCAAAAATGGAACAAAATATCCATATGCTTCAAATCAAGATTAACGACATGTCAATTGAATGTAATCGTGCTAAATCTGAAATTACTATCTGGCAACAGGAATACGAAAAAGTAAAGAATCAATCGAATACCATCGAACAACATTGCTCCGAAAAGGATACCCTTATCTTGGACTTACGTGGGGAAATTCAAATTTTGAAAGAACATCATGAACAACAATCTAACCATCGCATTGAATTATTGGAACAACAAATTAACCAATACAAAGTACAATTTAACGAATATCAACAACAATGCGATATCAGATCCCATGAATTGGAAGAGTGTAAGAATCAAATCATTGTCATCAAAGAAACGCATAACAAAGAACAGCAACAACAAGTTGTCATCGTTAAACAGCAATACGAACAGTTGCAAAATACATATCATACCTTACAAGTCAACTGTGAGAAACGTCAACAGGAGGTCTTCAATTGTAAACAAGAGGTCCAACAAACGCAACATCATTGCTCTGAAACACAGAATAAATTAGTTATCCTCGAAAAAAAATGTACTGAAGTCCAACACAACTTCGGTAGCTTAAAACAACGTTGCGAGAACAATATAATAAACCTAAAAATATGTCAAGAACAGCTTAAGAACCGTGTTCAACATCCACCAACTCAATCCCAACCAATAATCCAACAATCATGTGATAATGAGAATCGACAAATCAC
This sequence comes from Chrysoperla carnea, assembly GCF_905475395.1. Classification (NCBI taxonomy): domain Eukaryota; kingdom Metazoa; phylum Arthropoda; class Insecta; order Neuroptera; family Chrysopidae; genus Chrysoperla; species Chrysoperla carnea. The sequence goes on along the minus strand of NC_058339.1, from coordinate 78,328,597 downwards.
TTTACTTCAACAACAAATTCAACTCTTACAACGTGGCGTCTGTGATGTAAATCGTATTTGCACGAATCTAAATCAAAATGATATTGATGTTCAACGGTTTTGCCATTCTCAAATTGTACAAATTAATCAATTACAAGTGAATTTGGAACAATGTAAGAATAATTTACAACTGTGCCATGGACATCAACAAGATAGTGTAAAACAAACCAGCAATTGTGCAAATGAGAAACATGTCATATTAAATCAATGTAACGAACAAAAACGACAATTAGAAATACAAATCACACAATTACAACAAGAAAATTTGAAATTCATCGTAGTTCAAAAGGAATTGGAACAATCGAAGTTAATTATCCATCAATTACAACAAGAAGGCGAACATCGTTGTGATTTACTAAAATTAACTGTACAACAAAAGGAGAATGAAATAATGTACTTGCATGATATAATCCAACAATTACATGTTATAAACAATTCAACATCCCAAAATAACAAACATTGTAAGATGTTAGAATTAACAATCAAACAAAATCAAGTGGAATTAACACAAAAGATACAATTAATCAATGAATTACGTGTGAAGATTGATGGATTATTGAAATTACAAAACGATGTTCAACGTTGTAGCGTACTTGAATTACAATTACAACAAAAACAATTAGAAATTGATACACAAGCACAATTAATTATACATTTACGTAAAGTATTAGAAGATTTACAATTCGGTGGTAATCAACAAGAACATAATGTACATACGTTTAGAGCTGAAATTGATAAATTAAATACATATTTACATGAAAAAGATCAAATGATCTTTAAATTACAAACGAAATTACAACAATGTGAGCGAAATAGTAAAGTACATGATGAACATCGTGTTTCTATTCCAATTATAAGTGGGGCTAATAATTGTGGTGTATATGTTGAGGAAATTAGTCGTTTACAAACTGAATTACATTGGTCACATGTACATGCTACTGAATTCGAGAATAAATTCCATTTATTGGTAACGGAAAATCAACAATTATTGGAAAAATTACGACAATGTGTTGATGGATGTCATAGTCATTCAATGAATGTTACAATTCCTGTAAGTTATCTACCATTATTCTTATTAGTAAATTACCAGGGATGTTTCCGAGAAAAGACTCGGAGGTCTTTTTTTTAATAAAATTAATCAATTTGTTTTTATTTTTTAGAATAATTGGGAAATTGAAAAGTTAACATTACTTGAACAAATTGCTGAATTAAAGTGCGAACTTGAAACTCGAGCCAAGGAATTGATTATTTGTAAAACGAAAATACCTTGTAAAAGCAAAAGTGCCGAAGTAAGTAAAATATTTCAAATAAAAAATGTTTTTTAACAAAAATATCTTTATGGAGACCTATTTATGAGAAAAATTTCTTCTAATCTTCGCAATAAAGACCAACACGCCTGTGAAGTATTTGGTAAAATTAAAGACAAGAAAAACAGTTTCTTTCAAAACATCCAGATGAAAGAGAAAATGAGTGTTTATACAAAATCAACTGCGGATCCACTTTTGTGGACACGATGAACATTTCCACAACCCTAATAAACTTGTGACGTTATACTTTCACGATCTATTGAGCCTTAATACCTTAATAAAATTTTTTAAACAATTAATCGTGCGTGATTCGGAACGCAGCGAAGTACTTAGTCATCATATTCGATATGCTCACACGTTATGTCACATTTTTGAGAACATATTGTCCGTTTCTTTTTTGCACATAAATACTTGTATTGGAAAAAATAGATGACTATTCGCTGGGTGCGCAGATATCTACCAATTATAAAGTAAGCGTTAGTTTCCTTTTTGGTATCCGAGCCGTCTTCCTTTTTGGTGATGTGGCGTTGTACTCGTTAGCTCTCCTAAATATACCTACGCAAAGATGTGAACCTGGATATCGATGCAATCATTAACGTTTTCGCGAAAAAGGCCTAAGCTTGAATTTGTGATTTAAGCACCTAAATAATAACTTCTTTTGAAAACGCAGTGTAGAAAGCGTTGAAAAAGTCGTAGAAAGTTGCTTGGTAGGCTCGCCTAAAGGAAGTCACTCACAAAGTTTCAAGTATGTATTAATCATTTAACAAGAATGATGCTGTTCCACGGACTACTATACATTGCATAAAATCTTGGTTTGGGAGTCATGTATTTTGTAAACATTTCCTTTGTAGGAATTTACTACATTGATCATGAGAGAGTTCATACTTCGACTCACACTTGGCTGTTTCTTGTGTAAATGTGATCATAATTTTATTTGAGGGCTGCATTCACGCCTCCACTAAATCTCGCAGAATGATAATAGTATTGTATTTAAGGCTACTTAATAACAAATAACAAATCCCTATAACCTAAATAAAAACCCCCTAACGCCCTGAGTAATATTATTTACAGTATTCCTAAGACGTCTTATATATATGCTTACTAATTTTTATTTCCTTTTTAGATTGCTGTGGATCTAGATATAGGTTCTGCATTAGAACAAGCACATCAAGAAAAATTCACAAATATCAACAATAAATTATCTAGTGTCGGTGGAGCAATTGGTTCTATAAAACAAAAAGCTGCTCATGTGATACAAAGTCGAGATGAAGGTAGTTCTGCCGGTGGCTGGCAACAAATCACACAAGCAAATCAACAAATTCAATTTTTAAATTCAATTATTGTTGATATGCAACAGAAGAATGAACAACTTAGATCGAAAATTGAGGCATTAGAAGCAACGTGCGCACCAAATTCATCGTCTCAGATGTAAGTTTTTTCTCTTTTGGTTTTTTGGGGGCAATAAACCAATACACATCACAAAATTTTTTACTTTCTGCACATATTTTTTTGACACAAATAATTTACACACAAACACACACACAGCAACACAAATTTAATTAACATTTTCTTTTTAAATTTCCAAACCTAATCTCACAATTCTAGGGATGATAATTTATTAAAACCACGAGTAATACCACCAAGAATGTTTTGCGATATTTGTGATGAGTTTGATCTGCATGAAACTGAAGATTGTCCAAATCAAGACAATGATTTAATGGGTGGTAGTACGTGTCCTGACACGACACCCCTAAAACGACATCCACCTAAAAATGAAACAGCGACAGATAGACCGTATTGTGAAATATGTGAAGGTATGTCACCATGTATTCATACTAAGCATGAATTACACCGTAAACATAAGCAAAAAAAGCGTTTTATTGCATGTGCTCGAACGATACAAATGATCCAAGGACTCAATTCCATATAGATTCCTGTTGATTACTAATAATTAATTATTTTGTTATTTTTGTGTTTTATACTTCTTTTAACTAATAAAATCTTTATCTTTTTAATGTAATTAATCTTGTTTCGATTCTTTGCTTTTTAACTCTTTGCTTTTTTTGAAATATTTCTGCATGACTTATTTTTTTTCTAAGTAGAATAACAATGCCTGGTAATTATGGGCAACTATAATGTATAGCATAAAAAGGAACGTTCTGGAGGAGTTTCAATGCTGACTTTATTTTTCTTTGCATGTAGCATCTATTCCAATAAAAATTCCAATTTCGATACTTTTTCGACTTTCTAAATTTGAGTTTTTATTAATTTCTTCACCCATATCAAACTAAAATGTATTCTAAACAATTATTTTATCAAATTTCAGCGTTTGGCCATTCAACAGAAGATTGTGATGAAACAGAGACCTTTTAAATACAGAACATAGATTCAAATTCTGAAGTGTAATCACACCCCTCAAAAAGTGTGAATTACTAGCTTAGACCTCATTTTGTAAAGAAAATTTAACTTAAAAACCAATTAACTAATTTATTGCGATAGTCAATGTAAATATTTATAAAATTAGTCAATTATTTAGGAAAAAACTCAAACGTTTTGTTTTTAAGAAAATATTCTACGAGCTACAAAAAAAATATATTTATTGATAACAAACAATTGTAGAATACTTTTTTAAAAATTTTTTGATTCGTGATATTCAAAAAATTAATTTATTTTTTATTAAGATAAGATGTTTTACTTAGCGATACCAGTGAGTAGGAAAATCATTAGAATACGAAATTTCTACCGAAGAAAAGCATCTTCTAATATTATATATTGTTCCTAAGTGCCTAAAACAAGAAACAAATAATTTGACATATTTTACTCGAATGTAATTCGATCGAAATGAAAAATTGTTTAAAAAGCCTTATTTATAAATAATTTTTTAAAATTTATTTTTGTTTTTGTACGAAATATTTAATTTATAATAAGTGTCGTTGAAAATAAGAGAATTGTTTAAAATAATTATATAGCAATAATAATTATATTTAAATAATTTATTTAGTTAAAAAAATTGAAAATTAACACATTTTTGTAAAAATTATTTATAAAAATGAACCAAAAAAATAGGAAAAAAACACAAGAAAAAATTGTATAAAACTTAATTTTTATTTAATTAATATTTTTTTACAATGAATTTTAATTTAGGAAATATTATTATTATTAATACATTATTAATTAAAATAATTATATGTAAAATCAATTATTTTTAATTAAAGAAATATTTTAATAGAATGTTTGTGTTGTTGAATTTACTCTTTTAATCTAATCCTTCTTTCTTTTCTTTGATTGCATCCTAAAAAAACAAACAAAATAAATAAAAGTAAATTTTCTTGATACAAATTAATTTATTTCATGAAAACTCTGGTCCTATTGAAGAATCAAGAAACAAAAGCTACAAAAAACTGATTTTGTTTATAATTTTCATAAAGAAGATAAATAGCAAAGTTGAACGGTCAATTTAAACGAATTTTATGGAAAAATGAGTTCTGCTTGACATAATTTTCTTTTATGACAAAATATATGTCACTTTTTTTTATTACATACGACCCAAAGTGATGTTAAAAATTTTAGCTGTTTATAAAGGACATTAATCCATACTATATGTTACTATATAAGTTGAAGGAGCCGATCTCAGGAACTACTGGTTTGAATTGAAAAATATTTTTAGTGTTGGATAGCCCATTCATTTATAGAGGAAGGTTGCAGGCTATATAACACCACTTGCTAGCAGTTACCCGCTCGCTTTGCTGGATGATTTCGAAAACTACTCAATGGATTTTTATGCAACTTTAAAATTTATTTTTTTAAATTGTTTGCTTATACAAAATTTTATAAGCTTTCCCGAAGCGAAGACATTGTAGTGTGCCTACTTGAGGCAACATATTTCAAAGTTTCATATAAATATAAATAAATAAAATTAAAATAAACGTTATATTTGTTTTTGGGGATAAACCCCATAAAACGAAGAAAGAAAAGGTAAAGTTCTTAACTCGAAATTCGAAATAATGTAAAGTTTGTTATTTGCATAAAAATCATTTTATATGGTAATCAAAACTTAACATATAGAACACATCTAAAGTATTTACACAGATTTCATCTACTCTTAAAGCCTCTATTCCTCCATCCCTTCCTTAGTGGTGATTAATGACATTAATTTGAGAGATAAATGGAGCAAGAGCTGGCTGCAAAAAACCTGGCCTATCGAGTTACCGGATGAAGTATTTTTTAAATGATACTACTCACTGTAACTATTAAAAAAATCATTTAGTGCCAGGGCAAATATGGTGCATAACCTTGCTATATTTTTTCTAAGGTACATTTTTTGGACATAAACTGTACCAATCGAGTAACCGCTTGAAACTGATTTTAAAATGTAGTTTCGAGTGAGTAGAAAATAATTATGAACAACTGCCTCGGTCAATCTGGTGCTAACCCCATGGCACGACACATTTTTTAATTTTTTTGTTGTTGTGTTACCGTACCTATCGAGTAACCGCTTCAAACTGTAATTAAATTGAAGTTTAAACATTTCTTATTAAGAAAATATATTAGTGCCACTTCTATTTTAGTGACAAATGCCCGGCACGATACTTTATATTCCTTCATGTCCCATACTATTGCTCATATAATCTATAACAGATACATTGGGGAATAAATGAATAAACATCAAGTATCAACATAAAATACAATGAAAGTTCTCTCATATGTTTTACTATAAAATTAATTAAAAAAATTTAAATATCAAAACTTGTCAAAGATGTCCAAACTTGATGCGAACATTGAGCGCGAATATAGACGAAATTGATAATTTAAGAAGTATGGAAATATTGCAAGAATATACTTGTTAAATTTATGGAATAAGTTGTAACAATGTAAATGATGCGAGATTATTAATGTTTCAAAATCGATTTACGTCAACGTCTGTAGCAGAATATTTTATGAAAAATGTAAAAAGATTTGATTCAACTCAAAAAATTTTACTATGTAACTTCAATGTGGCAGAATGCTACTGAAGCTAACTGCATCAATTTCTCACCAGAACAATGCGGATGGACAGTAAATGACAATAAAATTAAACCGCTTTGGTTCGAAGGTGATCCAACACCTCTCTTAGTTGAAAACATTGTTATGGTAGAACTTGATGAAGTAGAGCTTAATGAAATTGATAATTGTGACGATGATTCTTATGATAATGATGATTACAACAAAAAAAATGACAGTGACCATGACGATAATAACGATGATAATCATGAAAATAAAGGTGACCATGATGATAATTATGATAAAAGTGACGATGATCATGGCCGTAGTGACAATGATCATGACGATAGTGATGATGATGATCATGATGACATTTAATAATAATTCTATATATATAGTTCAATGTATATTTTTAGATATTTAAGTTTTTTAATTAATTTTATAGTAAAATATGTATATGAGAGAACTTTCATTGTATTTTATGTTGATACTTTATAAAATACTCGTATAAATAAAAAATATCACTTAAAAATTACTGTAATTGTTATCCATTAGATGTTTATTCATTTATTCCCCAATGTATCTGTTATAGATTATATGAGCAATAGTATGGGACTTGAAGGAATATAAAGTATCGTGCCGGGCATTTGTCACTAAAATAGAAGTGGCACTAATATATTTTCTTAATAAGAAATGTTTAAACTTCAATTTAATTACAGTTTGAAGCGGTTACTCGATAGGTACGGTAACACAACAACAAAAAAATTAAAAAATGTGTCGTGCCATGGGGTTAGCACCAGATTGACCGAGGCAGTTGTTCATAATTATTTTCTACTCACTCGAAACTACATTTTAAAATCAGTTTCAAGCGGTTACTCGATTGGTACAGTTTATGTCCAAAAAATGTACCTTAGAAAAAATATAGCAAGGTTATGCACCATATTTGCCCTGGCACTAAATGATTTTTTTAATAGTTACAGTGAGTAGTATCATTTAAAAAATACTTCATCCGGTAACTCGATAGGCCAGGTTTTTTGCAGCCAGCTCTTGGACCAAAAGGTTGGGAATTTAAATTTCCAATAAGTGAGATACGTCCAAGAGAATTAAAAAAATTAACATTACTGTACTAAAGATAGGACTGCCAAAACAAAATTTCAAAAAAACTGAATATCATACCACTAAAGCCGGAGATTACCTTTTTTACTTTTTTGGTTTTCGTACATATAAAGAATAAGTTATTAGAAAATCATACTTTTTTTGGACTATTTTACACATATCTACTATAGATGTAAAAATGGTCAAAAAAAAACCGGTGATTGTGCTTCAAAAACCGGAGAATCTGGTGAAAAACTCTAACTAACCCAGGCAGCCCTAACTAAACATTGAAATGAGAACTCATACTATATAGTAAAAATGGATACTATACCTTGAATCGTTCTCTAAACAAAGATAGCTCAGCAATTAAATCAGTAATTGCTTGCATGAAAGCATCTTGTGGTGTATATTCAGATGTCGTTTGGATTCTTAAAACGAATTTATGCTCCAAAGGATGTGGCAATTTATATCCAGCAAACAATACATTTGGATCTTTCAACAATTGACTGTAAAAATTAGTTAAAATTTTAATTTTGAATACAAAAAGCAATTATTTTAAATCTAATTACTTTCTAATCATATTTCCTAGAGTATGATCTTCTTTGTTTACAGTAAATATAGCAGCGTTTGGAACTTTTGTATCTTGTTCTTTGATAATCCTAAAAACAAAATAAATTATAGGTTAAGTGCGTAATAAATTTTGCCAATTTTAGTATGGACAATTACACTTACTTCTTCTCTCCTTCGTATAGAAGAAATGATTCGAAGGTCGGTGGTGCATTCATTTTTCACAATTTTTCTTTCTATCACCGTAAATTCAATTAAATCGTTACAAAATATTGTTTCTTGTCGGTTCCTTAAAGTAAGTTTTGACAAGTAGAATGACGGTCGGCGACTGAACTACATTCATTCGCGCGATTTAACATTGAATGATATTGTGCAATATTATTTAAAAGCAGTGCTGATAGATGGCAGGTAATGTAGAATTAGGATTTTTGAAATTTTCTTAGAATTATTATTTTGTTCTTTTTATTTTCATTTTAAGTCTCAATAATTTTGTTTTAAATCGTTTTTAATAATTTTCCTCGATCTCGAATTTTAAAATGGCATCCATGATTAAATTAAGAGTATGTTGTAAATATGCATTTATATACGAACTAGGGCTACCAGACTTTACAAGTTTCATGAGCCGGTTGTTAAAAATTTATTGAATTTATTGTAGAATATCTTAGTAACATGTGGCATGTGTACGTTTCTCAATTGCACATTATTGGTCCTTTAAATAAATCTAAGTAAGTTACGTGACACTAAGCATTATCGCGTTGCTGAGTATGTGCTTAGTCAGAGTAATCTTACTCAGTTTTTGCAATTCTGTATAAGATTTTTGGAAGTTGACAATGATAGTTTTAGTGACATACGTATATTGTAGTTATCAGGTGTTGACGAAATACTGAATAGCACAAACTTCTCGTCACTAGGCTGATTTGATCAGCTCGAGGATATGAGCGAATGTAAATCTGGTATAGTGATGTGTTCGTTTTAGACGCTTAAATGCTTTTAATGTGGTTTTATTATTATCGAACAGTGCTTCATTAAGAATTTTAAAGAAGTGAAACGTTTAAAGTAATTAAAAAAATAAATTTACCTTTGAATTCATTGAAGAAAAACGATAATTTTTCATTAGCGTTAATGAGCGCTCTAAGCATCCATAACGATCATAATCTAGATTGAATTGTATTGAGGTGACAACATTAATTTCAAAGTAATTACTTTCCGCCTATAAATTGGCGATAATAGTTGCTTTCAGTTCAATGGGTGACAAGTAGTTTTAGTCCATTATAATAGATATAAACCTCTTACTAAAACAGATAAAAGAAAAATGGAAATTCCATTACGATGGCAATCCATTCTTCTGCAAGATACATAGAGTTTCGTGGTTATATATAAAAGTAATTAGAGTAACGTAATTATTTAAATGAAGTCGATTTTTATCCTCATTGCATTTAATAAACGTATCCTCGATAGCATATTTTCTGTATAAAAACTATTTCGATTCTAGTTTGTATAATTTCGATATCTCTAAGAAAATTCGATGCGCTGCATGTTTAACGCATTGAAATATAAGATGGGCAACCATACTTGATATTCCATACAAACACATTCACAAATGTTAAAATACAAGGTATGGTGAAATAATAATCACAACGACAGTTATCGTGAAATATCGGTGCTGAGTGGTTGTGTGTATATAAAATAGTGTGCTGTTCTGCCTGTCTAGATAAGACTGTCGCTTCAGTAAAAAAAAAAAAAAAAAATGGCGGAAGCTGCAGGTGCGGCGGCTAGCGCAAATAATCCAAATGTTGAAATTGTTCGTGGTCAAGCATTTGAGGTTGGACCTCGTTACACAAATTTGGCGTATATTGGAGAAGGTGCTTATGGCATGGTTGTGTAAGTTATCTCAATAATATTTTTCTAACACTGTTTCCAGGATACAGACCTCTTCTTTATTGACATCCTTATATTTTAAAGTTAGGCTTTATTTTATTTATGTGTAAACATACCATCATTAGGTTTGGACATGTGGTTGTGGAAACCTTAAAAGTTTTTCATTGATGATTTTTGTTTTAATTTTTGTCTCACACAGATTTTTGACACTTAAAATGTTTGGTTATGTTTCACTTTTTGTGTATATTTTTTATGATAGGTAGTTGAAACAAATTTTTTTGTAAGATAAAGAAAATTTTATCTAAAAAAATATATTCATTTAAAATTATTTTATGCGAATTTTAAATAAAATCATAAAATTTTTAACCTGTAGACAAGCAGGCTGGTTGGTTTTGTATTGAAATGGAAATTTGATACATATTTTTTATAAGATCTTATGAACTGGAATTCATTTTTTAGGGCTTCTTTCCTTTCTTATTTTAATTGTTTTATAAATAGATGAAATGCATGCAATAATTAAATTGATCTTAGATTAGTTTGTATACAGCATTTTGTTTTTTAACTGTTCGGTTATGTGTGACATTTGAGCGAATACACTAAAGGTGTAGTATTAGGTTATAAACTAACTTTTAAACTTTTTAGTGCTTATAAAACAGGATTCAGCAATATTAAGCTTTTTTTAAAGAGATTTAGATCATTTCCTATAGTTTTTGAACCGCAGATAATTTATTTTGGATTTTGGAAAATACCATCAAAAAACGATTTTACGGGTCAAAAACCATAGAAATGATGTCTTGTTAATCCCTACATATCCTTGCTAGCAATTAGAGTAACTGGATGTTAAAAGAGTATGAGTAATGTTTCTTGAAGGGCTGTCTTATGATTTTTGGTATCGCTAGTTACTTTCAAACTTTCAGAAAAAATAATTTGATGTTAATTAATCACCAAATTATTTTTCTTGGAAGTTTGAAAATAACTAGTTATACAACACATTTCGTTCGAGTTAGAATACAGTAGGTCTTAAAATCTATAGTGTCTAGCCTAAACTTTTACTATAATACATCCTCTTATTAAATAAGCACACCTACAATCTCACTAATTCGGCATTTCAATAGACCGATATGTTTAATAATCCGGTACCCTCGGCAATCGAATTTTATAAAAAAAATTACCAAAAAGATAATTTTCGTGCCAGTGATTAAATTTATTAAGAATTTTTCTATACAACCCAGTAAGTAATCCGAACATTTCAATAATGCCAGATTATGGGATTGTATAGAAGTGCAACAAGTAAAACATTGTTTTTTATTAAAGGGATCGAGGCTAGGTTGGCACTTGTAAAGTACACAACTTCAATATGTTGAAAACTCCCTGTAGGGACATACAACAATTTTGCATTTCTATGAAATCTTATCTGTTGTAAAACATTTATCAATTTTAAATTGGAACACATTTCATATAATTTCTAAAATGGTTTTCCTTGAAATTGGTGCATTCCACACCTTTGGAAAGATAAGCATTTTAAATAATTATATTTTCTATATCGATTTATTTAATATTTTTTTCATTTCTTGGATACGATCCTTTTTCAAGTTTGAGTTGGTGTTCCTCAAATATTTATATTCTTAGTGAGACCCTTAAGGTCTCTATAATATGTCATAATATACGTTTTTTTTTGCTTAGCTGTTATGATCTTCAACAGGTTTCGTTGAGGTTTGATTTTCGAAGTCTGTGGAGTCGATATTTTTTGGTTTGCAAACCATTTTTGTTTTTTGTTCAAAAATTAAGATCGGAAATTCGATATCTCAAATACAAAGCGACATTATGTCAATTTTTGTTTCAACTATTCATATTGTCTAATTTTTTTGTTCTATGGTTAAATGTATAGGTTTTACTCCTACGATTATACAATTAATGTTTTATGTTATAATACATAATGATCTTAAAAAAAAACTTTTGGTGAATTATTTTCTTATCAAAACTACCATTAATTTTAACTTTCTTCACAATTGACATGTTCATAAAAAGTGTCTCAAAATTATTTATTACTACCTTGACACCCGCCCGCTTCGCTGAGTTTAAAAGCAAAGATTAGTAAAGACCACCGAGTTATAGCCTTCACCTCCCTTGCTCTCACTTATCCTCCTTCCATAAATCTCACTTACCTCTCTTCAAAATAATGGTAGGGATTGCTTTACACAGGTAAAATATATGTACAATTGCAATTTTTTAAAATGTAAAATAGTCATAAGTCATTGAGCACATCAGAAAAATGCCCATGAATTGTTTTACATTGACTATTTTTACAGAAATCTTTATTTTATGGTTCAAAATGATGTTCATAGATTTACTGATGCACAGTAAAATGCCATATTAAATTAAATTTGTAAATTCTTTTTCCACATATCTTTATAAATTATATAGCTCATGTGTTATTCTGATGTATGAGCTATATTGTTGTAGAGTTTCATTCAAATCCCTTCGGTAATTTTTTGCGTGAAAGCGTAACAAACAAATAAACAAACAAACTGCTTACAAACACACACTTTTACTTTTATATCTATAATATATAGGGATTATCGTCTGTTTACAAAGTTAAAATACAATACGTCTTAAAATCTATAATGCCAAGCGTAAACTTTACCTATAATACATGGAAATATATATACATTTTACATCGTTTCTTAAATGAAAAAATCATTGCCCATTCTTTGATAATACTTCCTGTTTATAAGTAAACTAAATCGTTAGCTTTCGGAGGAAATGCGACTTAAAAATATGTCATTATTGTATTTAATCGAAAGAAAATAGACAAAAGTTATCAAGGACAATGAAGGTGATTCGTCTGTATCAGCAATTGAAGGTCAAGGACAAATGACATTGAAATTAGATCTTCAGGTTATAGTCATGGACACAGGCGAATGACCTATATTTCCCTTGACAACTTTTGGGTAAAGTATTTTTCTGTAGCTAGCATGTTTTCTTTCTATTAAATTAAATAATGCCATATTTTTTCCTAAAGCTAACGATTTCCGAAAAATTGTTAGTTTTTTTTATTACTACTTTCTAATTAAGTGTTATTTTATCATTTACATTTTTTATCTAAATTGACTATTAAAGCAACCCGGAGAACTAGGTTCAATATGATGTGATATCATGATGCCCCCCCCCCCCCCACCAAACTCTGCAACTTTTGTTTCAGTTATTTTTTGATTGGTTAGCTACAAAACGAGCTATTAGTCATAATAGATAAAAATGTCGCGTAATTTTAGCGTTAAGCGTAATTTTGTGATTTCCGTCACATTGTAAACTAATTAGTAAAATTGTAAATTTGACTTCCAGAAAAAGGCTAAAAACCACTCCAATTCATGCTAACTTGATCCAGATCGACTAAACATAACGTAATGAGTTGATTTTCGTTAACAGGTCTTGAATTAGTGCTAGCAAGAGTGTTTTTTTTTTGTAAAAATGTTCAATTTTTCAATATTTTGAGGTTGAAGGTCATGAATGTAAGAAATAACAGTACTATAAACAAATTATTTTCATTGTGATATTTAAAAAAAAATTACTTTAAAATATATATAAATATTGTTTTTCCCCGGTACTACACCTTCCCTTTTTATCTATGGTTACTGTATCAAGATATCATGAATCAAGTTTCGTGAATACATGTTTCTTGTCACCTTGCTCTCGAAATTAAATTATTTGATAATTTTCAACTTAAATGTTTGATAAAACAATTATAGATGTCAATGCATGCCTTGGATTGCATAAAAGAAATTAAGAGACCAATGAACAACCTTTATTTGATTTTATCATCGAGTTTTTTTTTCGAAAGTCGTATTTATATAATAGTTCGGTTATTTCTAATCGTAAAAAGCTTTTGGTGGCAAGTTAAATAGTTCAAAAGTTGATAAAGTTGTGAAATACAGAATAATTTTATAAATAAAATTGTATAATAATAATTTTTAATATTGTAATCACTATCACATCTGTTTGTTATGCATAATTAGAGAAAAATATCTATATATTATAATATAATATGACGTTTTTAGTGTAATTAACCACATTAATAAATGACATAAATTTAGACTAATTAGACGTGTCTACACAACACAACATTGTATACAATACAGAGAGTTTCAGGTTCACTTTTCCTAATTTTCACTCACAGTAGTAAATTAAAATCTTGTGAACAACAGTCTTCCATCCTTAAAGTCATATTTTCACTCATTTAATGTCTTTTAAATCTTCAAAGAAAATTACTTAGACAAAACTTCGTGGATGAAAAGAAATTAAGAGGGCATGAGAAGTTTCTGTATGTGAGGCATTTTTATTCAATTTGCTCCTTTGCAATTTATTTGGACGAATTTTTGAATACAACATCAACTCGTCACTTTTGGGCATGCAATGGCGTTTCTTGGATTTCGTGTGGATTCTCCATTCCCTACATGTGGCAACTTTGCTTAATGGGCTTCATCGTTTATCAAAATTTATTTTCAATAATCAGGTTTAGTGCCAATCATTTCAGTGACTGTTTGCTAACAACATGGCACTTTTGGATTTTTGGCAACGGTTTCTCTGACTGCTTCAACAAGTACATTGGAATGCCTTGAACGTTGGTAAATGGCATGTTGACGATCTGCTACTGTTCCGTGCTCAACAAAATTTGACAAAAAACGATGGATAGTGTTGTCCGACGGTGCTTGTTGGCGATATTTTCAACGGTATGCACATTGAGCTAACACAATTGTATTGTACAGTGTCACTATTTCACTACAGTGTCACTAAAATTGTTCTTAATTGACGTTCCAAAAACACTTCTAATATTCTCCTTCGGTTGTCGCCCTAATAGATCAATTGGTTAAGGCGTAACCAATTTCGTCCGCGGTATGCTTAGGGTAGCGTGTTCGATTCCCGTCGTCGCTACAAAATTAATTTAATTAATAGATGTAATGGGTGTAGTGCATGGTATATGCATGAAGCAGGTGCACCTAGCCCCTTAAATTGAGGAGCTGATAAATTAAATTTTCAGCGGAAAGGTGGTAAAAGACATCTATGGTATCACAATGGGCTCTATAGCCTAAGTGTGTCCTTCCTGGACAGGCAATATAACTTAACCTAACCTACTCAATCGGTTCACAAAGGTCGAAGTTATTCAAAGTTTACATACAGACTTAGTTATTTAATGTTTACATACAGACTTTGGATGTGGCGCACCCTGTACATATAGATATAAATCATACATCTCCAAAATCACATAAATTGCTTTTTGCAGATTTAATTTTCTTAGGCCGCTAAAAGCCACGATTTTCATCGTCTAGTGCTTCTGTTCGAGTATATTTGCGATATTTAACTAACCTTTTTGTAGAGTTTTTTCTGATTTTCACTATATTTATTTTCATAATTCCCATTTTTCAAAGCTCGCAGTTCTAGAACATTCTGTATAAATGCCTAATTATAGTTATTCATCAAAATATAATTACATTAATGTTTTTATCACAATAAAACTTTCCGAATACATAACTTTATGTATGTTGGTGTAGTCAATTTTAGAGTTTAGCTGTTCAAATTGTATTAGCTTCAAATGCTGGCCGCCTGGTTGACAATGCATAATTAACTCAGCGTTCAGTAATTTAATTTTAAAATAAAATTATAATTTAATTTCAATTTGATAGATTAATATAACCTAATTGTTAGTTTATACACATAAAGTGTCCAATATTTAAGTTGACCTTACTCAAATTTGTGCTGAAATTATATAATATTGGGTGGCCTTTTATCAAGAACATGCAGGTATATGATTTGGAAACTAAAAGATAAGGCAGAGAATTTTGCGATTTTGAAAACACTTTGTAAAATAAAAACCCAATAATTTTACGAGATTATTTTGTTATTATTCTTAAATGCGTAAAAAGTATTTAAGAAAATTATCATAAAGTGTATTTTCAAGTGAATAATTGTATTTTAAAATTTCGAAAATTTTCGATAATTTTCACAAGACCACTAGTTGAAGCCTTATCTTTTATAGTTTTGGAGTAAATGGCCACCAAAGTTTATTCTTAATTTGGGCCCTCATGTATAAATAGTGATGTTTACAAAAAAAATATTCCATACAAAAGTTAGTTATTTTTTATAAGGAACATTTTTTACATTTAAACTTATATCGCTATCGGCTTAAAAGATGAGTCCTACGAACTCAAGACCCAATTGAACTATGTTCGTTATTTACAAAGCCAAAGTCACTTTTTACTGAGTTGCCGAGCTGTTCTGCCGGCAACAACTGTCGTTTATTGTGTTATGCGCTCCGCTTGGTCGGCTTAGATGCTGCGTCACAAAATCCACTGTCTCTCCGAAAATAATTTGAACTTTCAACAATCCGTTTAAGGAGATATTCTTAACGATCGAAGCTTTGAAATGTCGATTTTTTCAAATTTCTTGATCAGAATACTACCTGCTTACTAATTGTTTACGATTGATGAAAATTAAATGAAAATTGTGTTGGATTCTGTCTGAAATCGTATTGTGAATAAAAAAAAAGGGCCAAAGAATGAGAAGTGTAACAACTTGTTCGAAAAATTAATGTACTGAACCCTGGATTTCTATAGATTAGTTTTTACAATATTTAAAATACTATATTTTCAATATTGCGCAACCTAATCTGGTAAATACCAAAAAAATATGGTTTTATTTTAGCATAACATATTTCAAGGTTAAATCAGAATATCAAATCAACAAAAAAAAGCTAAGTCAATGCATATTTTTAGATATATTATACAATTATTACGAATTTAGCCCTCAGGCTTTGTTGTTGAATATTTTGATCAAAAGACAACAAAACTTAATATACTGTTTATCTTAAAATAACAAGTTTTATGTAACGTGGTAAAATTTACACCTGTCCCTCTCTTGGTCGTAGGTAGACTAGTTGACTGGGAAAATTATTAGGACACAAAATGAATAGTTGAAGTTTAAGTAACAAATTCAAATGCAAACTGTTTGATTTAAAATATTATCGGTGAAAAGATACGCGTTTGTCTAAGACCGGCTGATTTCAATTAATTGGAGGAAATTCCCATGGGAAAAAATGAATTTTTCGATGTTTTTAAAGCTTTGCTCGTCTACATAGCCCCTCCAAATTGAGCTAGGGGGTTGAAAATCGGTATGTAGAAATTTTCTTTCGGGAGTATAATTTACCAACCTCCTCATTTTTATGTCGAAAAGTGATGTATTTGTGGGCTGAAAATTTTAAACCTTTTGGAGGCTCTGGATACATAAAATTAAAAAAATAAACCTTTTTTCTCTGTAAAACTTCATTTGGTTAGATCGAGAACGCACTCATTTTCTATGTCTATGGTCAGATTCATTCTTTGTGTCGGAGTGATGATACACAAATATATGTGTTAAAAAAATCTTATTTTTCTCTCACGAAATACAAAATATTAGCATTTAGTTTAGCTTGAAATCGAAGAAATAAAACAAAAAAAAAAACAGCCCGACCGAGGAATCGACCCCGTGTCAGTATATTTATACTAGGGGGAGACGATGAAGAACGTTTTTCTGAGTGTACTCAACATAATCATATCCATACGAACTAAAGTTTGTTCGATTCAGTTCTATAAGTAGACAGAGTACCCTATTTCCGGACACTAAAATCTTTTAATTAAACATTTTAAGTGTTGGATTCACCGTTTTCGAGATATAAGTATTTGAAAAAAAGATTCTCAATTTTAAGCGAAAGTTTTGTCACAACAAAATGTGCGATTATCGTATGGTTGAAATCAAATATTTGATTTAAAAAAGATTGAAATTTATATTTTGGATTATTCTACGTCCTTTTTCTATCTTAATGTTCCTCTCTGCGTTTCGAGATTTAAGGGCTGTACGCTTTTTTAACGAGTTGCTATGTTCCTAACAAGTGAGTTTCTTTTTTTTTTTTTTTTTTTAATTAGAGGTTATTTCTGTTCAAATCACAATAGAATAGAAGAAGTGAATTTTCAATTAAAGATAGTTGATCTCTGTTCACAGCTTAAAGCAAAAGAGTGTATTATCATCTTACATCAGACAGATTACCCAAAGACTTGTCTAAAATATTTCTTACAATTACTATAAAATAATTTGAGTATATTTTATATCGATCGTTCGTTAATTCTAAAAGCACTTGAGACATAGACACCATATAAATTATAATAAAATTAACTTTTAAAGCATAGCTGAGCAGGCTTTGACTTCGTTATGCTCTTTATGACTTTTAATAAGAAATTTATGTTCCGAAGTGTTTACCAGAGTGTCTACCTGTTTAGAATCTAAACAGAAAATAATTTACTGTTGTAAAAAGGATTACAAGAGAAACTTTAATTTAAAGTCATTCAAACAATATGGTTTAGAGATGAGGGGTAATGTTTTTGGGGATAATTTTGTTTGGTTGTTCATTTATCTCTGAAATTCTTCGATGATTACTTTGAATTGAAAAAGTAAAAAGTATTTTTTTTGTAACTGATTTTAATAATGGAAAAGATCAATGCTTTTCAGTTTATAAAAATAATTAAATGCATACTAGCTCCATCCGTGCGGAATTCTGCTCCCATAGTAACCGTACCCGCGGATACCTTGTACCCGTGGCTAAAAACAACAAACAACCAATTCCGTTGAAAAGTGGTCAAAAAAATCAAAAGTTCTTAAATTAATATTGGGAGAACATGGATTACAGATAGTAATTATAGTACCTGAATGACCGAGCTTTGTTCGATATTTTTTGAGTTAAGATACAAATTTTATCACTAATATAAGTATCGTTTAAAATGTCAAATACCAATTTGAATGTCCCGCTAATGTATTTTATATCTTTAACTAAAAACCACTAAATTTCAGGAAGAGTTGCATTTTGAAGTTTGTTTCAGTTTTTCCTGAAAACACGGATAAAAAGAATTTTTCTAAAAATGAAACCTAGTTAGATCGATTTTCCGCCCCAAAAAATGCAACTCTTATACAAGAATTGCTCGTTTAAATATATAAGATGTCTAGAGTATTAGGAGAGCATCTGTAAAAACTAACATGTTTGCCTAATAAACTTAGATATTTTTTTCGTTCAAATTATTTGTCTAGCCTGTTTTTTCTTAAGCGGTACATTTTTAGGCCGTGAGCATATATTTCGTCAAACCTAGACATAATCAGATTGAAAATGAGGGGTGAATCATGAAATTTGATAAAGGAATAAGGTAAATTTTATAGGGATAGGGTAGAAAAAAACTTGCTTTAGTACTAAGTAATATATAAGATTACTTTGTTATATTTTATCCAGATAAATGTTTTAATTTAAAAAAATTAATTGGTAGGTACTCTGTATTTACATTGAGTGAGACTCACTTCTCTCTTGCTTGGTCTCATTGGAGGATATGAAAACTACCTGGAGAGCTCACTGAGTAAATAGAGTAACCGGTGCTCAGCGATGTTTTATAGTGTCTCAATTATTTCACTTACAATCATAGAAATGATCCTTACATAAAGATACATTAATATGATACAGACAAAGATATATATAAAAGTTTAAATGGCAACAGGTGTTGATATCTAAACCCACCCACATATTTTGTTTTGCTATAAACATAGTAAACATACATATTAGTACAGAGACGTAGATGTTACAGATCAAGTGGTTTCAATCCTGCTGTTCTACTGATAATAATAATCAAAGCGGCGTGTGATGTGTAATCATGGAGCACAAGCAAGCATCACATCATATCATCATATCATCTCATATCAGAGATTATTGTTTATTATAAATAATTTATTAATATTTGTGTAAATGGGTGAAATATTAATTTTATATGATGCTTGGCTTTAACATATCATGTGTGATTGATTTTAATTATTCATTCAGCATTCTTCATTACCAAAGTTGAGGATTAAATGCTTTAAGATAAAAGCAAGCTGATCGCAGGATAAAAGATGATCTAAGACTTACTCCTAAACTCAAATATCTAATGTAGTCAAACATTTAAAACGATTAAGATTTTTTTTATGGTTTCTTTACGTCTAGCCCATCAGTGATATAGTACTATTTTAATATTGTAAAACACAAAATTTCAAGTTTCTCAGTTAGGGAGCATCCACGTGGCTCGAGCAAAAGGAAGAGGGGATTAGTTCAAAAGCTAGACTGAGCTACGTCAGGAGAGGGTGGAAATTATGTCAGGATATGTAATTTTCTTGATACATGTATATGTTGGCGCAATGAAAATACCTTGCAATTTAAGTTGCAGTTGTGAACGCCATATTCTTACAATGCCGTAATGTCAGTGCTTCAAGGGGGTCATAGTAACGGCTCTGGTAGGCTACAAGAAAGGAGGGAAGGGTTCCAAAGAGGCTGGAATTCAGGCCAACGATCTCTTAAGGATGTATGAGCATGACAACAATGTTTGATTTAAAGGCTCAAAATTTGTTTGTTGGTAGTCTTTTACTCAAAGGTTAAAATTTCAGCTTAGGTATCCGTGCAAATTTTTAAGGAAAAAGTCATTAAAAATCGATATAAAATACATTGGCTCTTATGGAGGAATCTCAAAAAACGACATATTTTAGAAGTTTTTGATAATTTTCATTTGGAATGAATGAAAACAAATTTAAAAAAAACTTTTTAATAGAAAGTAAACATATTAGCAATGAATTAGAAAAGAAAAAAACTAAGTGGCACCGTCCATATAAGGGATGTAAGAGCAGGGTAGATTAAGGGTTGAAATTATTTTTTTCTTATTTTCAACTTTGATGATGAATTTTGTTATAACTTCATGAATGTAGACGAAAAATAAGAATAAAATTTTTCGATATGTGTCTTGGTTTTCGAAATATCGAAAGCTAAATAATTAAACAAAATTTTCAATTTTCGATATTTTGAAAATTAAGCCAGATATCGAAAAATTTTATTCTTACTTTTCGTCTTATATCGTCAAGTAATAATATAAATTTATCATCAAAATTGAAAATATCTATTTTTAAATTTGTGCCCCCACTACCATGCTCATACATCCTTAATTTATGAAAATAAGTATTTTTTTGATTCAAAATTTATCTTGATTCACTTTAGCAGTATTTTATTGATCTGACCTTTAAAGGAATAATCCATTATGACCTGTTGTGTAATTCCTGTTATAGTTAAGGATGTACGAGCACCAAGGCAATTTATAACCTAAAATAAATAACTAAAACCTTCATATTTTTTATATGAAGTTGGACTAGGTCTAAATCAATTCTGAAAACTTTAGTGAAGGTTGCTCGATTATTTAAATAAGTAAATGACTTCAAAAGTAGGCATATTTAACATTGGTTTTATGGTAAAATCGTAGATAGATGATATATTTTCATAGGTTTCTCCAAAATTAGTCGGTGGAAATTAAAAAAAAAAAACTATTTTAATTAAAGTTATAACTTAAATAAATTATTGGAAACAAAAAAAATCCGTTGTGCCCGACGAATTAAGGATGTATGAGTACGGTAGTGAAGATACAAAATTATAAAATTATATATTTTCAATTTTGGTGGTGAATTATGGTATGACAATATAAGACGAAAAGTAAGAATAAAATTTCTCGATATTTGGAGTAATTTTTAAAATATCGAAAATTGAAATTTTTTTAAAATTATTTAGCTTTCGATATTTCGAAAACCAAGGCAGATAATTTTTATTTTTCGTCTACATTCATGAATAACAAAATTCATCATCAAAGTTGAAAATAAGGTACAAATAATTTCAAGCATAGATCTAAAATTGTCTTGGTGCTCATACTACCTTAAGTATAGATTGATAAACTGACTGATATTGAAAACTTTAAGCTCTAAAATTTATCTAGTAGTCTTTTCTGATAAGTATAACAAAATCGACCTGTGATTGTTTAATATAACCACATCCTCTCTCGAAGAAATATTATAATCTTCAGCTTTTATACTGATTAAGTATAGTTTTGAGATAACAAGAGCGGAAGTAAGAAATAATGCAATAGTTTTTTTATTCCATTTTAAATATTTTCGTAAAATACTTTTACTCAGTCCTGCCCTGCATACTACAGTATATAATTTTACAGTGATATACTATATAAAGTTAAATATTATCGATATTATCTACAAATACTTACGAGTAAACTTAAGTCAACCACCAAATTAACCGCAATTTCCGCTCAAGTAATTATTTCTGTAACAATCATTGTTTTAATACAAAACTATATCTTATAAATAATTTAAAATTTGTAATTCGTGAGTAGTTTCTATATTTTATTAATATTTTTAAAAATTATTCTTCTAATGAATAAAAGTTTGGGTTGTTAAAACTAAGGAATACAATTTCACTCACCAAGTGTGTGATATTTAAAAAAAATAGTATAAAATATATAAAATAAGCTCTCAAAGTCGCGTATTACCCTCTCTCCTCGAAACTTGAAAAATGTGAATTTTAAAAATAAAGATTGGTCGAAAGTCATTTTCTGCAGAGATCATGTAAGGCTGTAAAATCCTGTTATACCATGTACATATATGAAATATACCAAGGTATATTAAGTTTAGTCACAAGTTTGTAACGCTTAAAAATATTGATACTAAGAAAAAAATTTTGGTGTAGGTGTTCACCAAATTAGTCCATTTCCGGTTGTCTGCCTGTCCGTCGTCTGTCGTCTGTCTGACCGTTTGTCATCACGATTTCTCAAAAACGAAAAGTGATATCAAGCTGAAATTTTTATAGCGTGCTTAAAGCGTGAGAGCGCAAATTGTATAGTATGTATTATATCATTTATATGGGAATATCATTTATATATGTGCTACATGTATGTATGTGTAAAGTGCCAGAGTTATCAACACTACCTATACATGGTATATCAACAATTAATTCAGTCAATTGTTTGTTTTCACTTGTTTAATTTAATATTTGATAAAAATATTTAAAAAAAATCAAATTCTTAAAATTAATAGTTTCTCGTTTGCCTTATTTTATAATAAAACAAGTAAAAATAAACAATTGACTGAGTTGATTGTTGAAATACTCAAAGCTATATGAAGAACATAAAATGGCGACCAAAATGGGGAAAATATTTCTAAGATTTTTTTCGTTTTGTAGAATCTAAATGCTTTATAATGAATTTTTAAAACAAAAAAACATTTCTCCGATAATAGACCCTCTTAATATTATCGGAGGAGTTTACTATGAAATTAAAATCACTAAACTCTCTATTTTAAGCTCACGCAAATTTTTAACTCTCTATTTATCTATATATATCATTACTATCTATCTATTATTTATAAAAATTTTTTTCAAACTTTTAAGGAACATTTTTTTACATTTAATCTTTTCTTTTATCTCTTACGGTTTACAAGATTACGACTACGGATCCATCAGTCACTTGACCTTATGTTGGTCATTTACGAACTCAAACTCACTTTTTACGCCCTGAGTTATAAAAATTTCAGCTAGATATCTCATTTCATTTTTGCGTAATCGTGCTGACGGACACTGCAAAAAAATGTTGAGTTCAAAAATTATTCAGATTAAAGTTGAACATCATATTCTAGCGTCAGATTTGATTTGCGTCTTCTGGATTTGATAATAGTTAACTGAAATCCTTAACAGTAGGAGATACAATAACACTTTAAATTTGATAGTTGAACGTCATAAAAGAACGAACAAATTTGCCTTAAAACATTTTTCCAAAAACGTCAGCTTTCGGAGAAAATGCGACTTAAAAATATGTCATATTTGCATTTCATCGAAAAAAAACTTCCGAAAAATGCTTACAAAAGGGCTATAGAGGACATCGCTGTGTCTATGACTTTGACCTAAAATTATCGATAAACTTTTTTCTTTTGATTAAATGCAATAATGACATATTTTTAAGTCGCATTTATTTGTTATTTTTTTTATGAGGTTAAACTTCATAATCTAGAGTGTTATTCTATCTCTTACTGTTAAGGATCTGAGTTTACTATTAAAGGATCCAGAAGACGTAAATCAAATTTGACTCTAGAAAATGATGTTTTTCTTTAATCTGAATAATTTTTGTACGAAACAATTTTATGTTGTTTAAGTATTTTTGCAGATATTTGGGTCCATCGATTAAAATGGGTTACCCAGTATTTACTTCATTGGTTATAAATGTATCAATTTTTATGAATTGTTAATCCATAACTTTCTGTAAAATGTTTTACGTAAATAATAATAAATCATTAGTGACCTTTTTAATTTTTTCTAACACATAATAAATTATTTTTAATATAATAATATAATTATTTTTCTTCTTACCAAGTAGTGTAGTGTTATATATATATAGTAGGTAGTACTTTAATGATTTCTATGTGGATTAATAATTAATTCTCTTATTTCTAATTTATTTATCCATTCATTTAACTAATGAACAACATACACGAGTGAAGATCAAATTCTTTATTTATTACTTAACAACAATTTTCCTTATAAAAACCTCTACCTCTTGGACCAGAGCCAGGCGTAGTATTTGATAGTCATAACTTTTTGAAATTAATTAGGCAGTTTTCAAAGTTGTGTTTGAATAGTTTTTTATTGCTTCAGATTTATTTTGTAAGTACTTTAAGTGTAATAGCCCACCCTTTGTAACCAAAAAATGTTAATGTAAAAAAGGAAAAGTGATTTTCCTCTGCTACCGTGTTACAACGATGCAGGAGAAGAAAGTGAACAATATTGCTTTTTCTACCAGTGTGCAAATAACTTTTTCCAAGACACAGATATTTTTTATTCTAACAAAGTTCAAGGGCTTCTTCGCCTTTCATGTAAACATGAAATCATAATGGTAGAAGTTTTTATTGCGACAAAAATGGAAAAATATGCAAAAATAATCAAAAATATAGTTTTTTTCCAAATGGCATATCTTTAAAATTTTCGTATTTTAAACAATTGTTAAACACTACCTTGACAATTCCTCAAATTTTCCACCGTTCTGAAATAATTATCAAGTAATATGTGTGATCCTAGACTATACCCTCGTATTTACTAAAATTCTTGTTAGTAAAGTCCTATATTTTATATTAATTATTATTATATTCTTATTATGTGACGACTAAAAAGATTGATAACAGTCATTAAATCTAATTAGTAAAATACTTAATATTTATTATTATTATTATTATTATTATTATTATTATTATTATTATTATTATTATTATTATATTGTTTAATGAACTGTACCAAATATTGATTAAATAATAATTAAGTATGGAAGTATATGGAACTGTGATAATTTGAGACGACAATGATTAATTTACAAAGATAATATCGAATAGGTGAAGATCGACCTTATGCTGTCTCTTACTTAAAAATCTTAAAATACTATAAAAAACATTCTTTATACAGAATGTTCGATTTACATCTAGGCATATAAATATCACAAATACGACAGAATACATGCGTTAGGCAATGGATCTAAGTGAGAGGCATTATATATATGTGTTGAAGCTTCGATATGCGTTGAGATAGTTGTAAGACGCTTGGAGAGTGGGAGTTTCTTAGTTGAATAGAACTACAACATATAAGCCACGATACAAGTCACTTTGGCAAATTTCATATAACACCTGTAATACCTCTCACGTAGATGCATTGCTTAACGCATGTCATACTCGTGATATTTGTATGCCTAGATGTAAATCGAACATTCTGTATATAAAGAATGGTCTTTTTCGACAACTACTTAAGCTAGAATTAGCAGACATTTGAAGAACTTTTTGCAGATGCATTTTTTTCGTTAATTCATAATTTAAACAACATAAATTAATAACATAATAATTAACCTAATTAATTATAGTTTTTTGTTTTGTGTATTTTTTTTTTAAAATAAATAAACATTCATGATTACACCTCGTAACATAAATAATGTTAGATATTATTATATTATTAAAAGCTGGTAGCGTTCACCTACATGTTGGTATGTATTACAAAATGTAAACAATATGTTGGAATTATATAGGAAAATTTAATCTTTAGTATTTAACTATCCTGCACGTTATACAAACACGAAACGATTACCTATATTATATTTTATATGAACACTAGACCATATATGACTAGCATGCAGCGCAGCGCAGCCACTGAGTACACGCGTACTTTTACGACATACATATTTGCTTATTTATTTATTTATTAATTTTTCATATTAAAAAAATGTTAGAAATGATTTTTATCGCATTTTGTGTTTGTTCGTCGTAAATTAAATGGTAAACATGATTACAATTTTATTATATTTTTAATGACAAAATGTCAGGAGAAAGTCATAAATACAATTAAATTATATGCTAGAAATCGAAAAAGTATTTTTATTCAATTACAATTTAGGGATGACAACAGTTGCCTTATCTTACAAGAAATTAAAACGTCTAGACTTAGAGGTATTTACTGATAAAAAAAAGGGTTAATCGAATGGATAATCTAGGATAGATTACAGGGAGGAATATTTTAACCAGGGTTCGAGAATATATATCAATGGATATATATCATGATATATATCCGATAAATATCACGTGAATTTTTATGATATATATCAATACAAAAATGATTTTAAAAATTTAATGTTATTTAGTAATTTTTGGCGTTTGTTACCGTATTTCTACTTCCCAAATTTTGATGGCATTGGAGTAGAGTTAAAACCTACTAATACTAAGCTCAAATCGTGTCGTGTCAGAAAAAGTTTGTGATTAAAGAGTAAGTTTTAGTAAGATTCAGAATCGGAAGATGATCTAGCTTTATCTTCCTTGCAGTCAAACCAAGCACAATTATGAAACGAAATTTTATTTTATTTTATTTGATAATTAACAGTTTATTACGAATGGCTGATGACTGATTTGATAGTTAAAAGACTTATTATACTCTAGACTCTAGAGTTATTATTTGTAATGTTTATTGTTTTGTTGCCTAAGTGTAGGTATGACCATTGACTGATAAAAATTTATAAAATTGTTTTTTGTTTTAAAGTTGATTTTTATTTATAAAAATTTTACTATTTTTAATTGATTTTGCCTGATCTAGAAGAATATTTTTTGTTTTGGTTTCATTTGTCTGATTTGAAGTCCCTTAGTAAGTAAAACCTTTAAAACATTTTAGTTTTTTTTAAATATCAAAATTTTGATAAATATCGGATATTTTCGAACCCTGATTTTTACTATTATGTTTAATAGGTTCTTTTGTAGTTAATCAATAAAAAAATAACTTAAACAAAAGTTGCAGAATTTGATAAGGGGGCATCATGTAATGACATTAGCTGGGACCCAGTTTTCCGGGTTGCTTTAATAGTTAATTTAGGTATCCTAAAAGGTAAGAGATAGAATAACACTTTAAATTTGAAAGTTGATCCTCATAAAAAACTAAAATTATTAATTTAGAATATTATTTCGAAAATCGAAGTATATCATTATTGTCTTTAAGGTAGTACCAGCATGAAATCACTTTTCGACAGATTTGGCCGAATTTTTTTTCTCGGGTTTATAATAGATTTATTTATGAATTCCTAAAATTTCATAATTTTTGACCGTTTAGATCGCGAGATATTTAAAGACAAAGTTCGCGATTTTGAGTGTCATGTCCCATTTAAAGCATGTAAAATGTCCGGTCTCTCCAACTATTTTTTATGATATTATTATATATTGAAGAAAAAGTAGAAAAAAATGTTTATACAATAAAATTCTAAAAAAAAAATTTAGAAATTAATTTTCACTTTCGAGATATTAATTTTGACGTAAATTGATCGAAATTGGGACGTTGGCATAATTATTTCCCATTTTAAACGGTCAAAATTTCTGAAACTTTGGGAATTAATAGTAAGCATTATTAAATTCTTAAATTTAATTTTTCGTTAAATTCTGTCGAAAAAAAAATTGTACCATTGCTTTAACATAGAAACTGCAAATACCATGCTGGAAATACCTTAATCGAAAAATGGTTTACCGACGATAGCTATAGAAAAATGCTTTACTCCAAAGTTGTGAAGGACATTCGCCTATGTCCATGACTTTGACCTGAAATTTTAGATCCAAAGTCATTTGACCTTGATCTTATAATCTTGAAAATTTATCTAGGCTTAAAGGTTATTAACTCAGACGAATGTACTTTAATGTTCTTGAAAATTTTTGCCTAAAACATTTTTCTAAAGCTTTTTCGTTCGATTAAATGCAATAATGGCATATTTTTAAGTAGAATCTCTTTCGGAAGCTAACGAATTTCGAAAAAATACAAAATATGTATTATTTTTATAATGAGGATCAACTTTCTAATTAAAGTGATTCTATTTCTTACCTTTTAAGATCTTAATTGATTATTAAAGCAACCCGGTGAACTCTAGATTCAATCTGATAGAGCAGAACATGATGTCCACCATCAAACTCTGCAACTTTTGTTTAAGATATTTTGTCATTGGTTAACTACAAAACGAGCTATTAGCCATAATAGATTAAAATGATTCACCCTGTGTAAAGCTTCTACAACTTTAAAATATGCTTTAAATACCTAACTTGTTACACTTTGTGCGAATAAATTCGAATTCAACAGCCTAGAACCTAAATCAACTTTCTTTATTGCAGATCTAAACCCTTAGCCAAATCCATAAGTGAGGCTTCGTTTTCCAGAAAATTAATATGACGAATTTTCATAACTTATTTTTTTTAACAGCGAATGAGTAAAAGTTTTATTTCCGTCAAGAATTTATTCAAGTATTGCTCAATTCATCGTGTACAGAGAAATTTTACTTACGTGGGACATTCATCTATTTAAAAAATTTCGGATCTACACTCTAAGTGCAAAATGCAAAGCAGTAAGATGTTTTTACCTTTTCTGTAAAATTTTTAATTTTTTCCATTATTTAACATGAATTAGTTGATACTTAATAAATTCTGGGCAGCAGAGATTATTTTAACAGAAAATTTTTCTGATAAGTTACTTTTAAGGATGTATGAGCATGACAACAATGTTTGATTTAAAGGCTCAAAATTTGTTTGTAGGTAGTCTTTTACTCAAAGAATATGTGGTTAAAATTTCAGCTTAGGTATCTATGGCAGGCCATTTTACTATTTAATGTCCGAAAAAAAATGATCGTAATAATAATACATTATTATTACGTTATCATCATAATAATAATCATTTTCATTATGTACATAATTTTAATTCAATCATTTTTATTATGTACATAATTTTAATTCAATCATTTTTATTATGTACATAATTTTAATTCATATTAAATAGTAAAACGGCGTGCCATATATTTCCATTATGTACATAATTTTAATTCTCTATTTCCATTATGTACACTCACTGACAGAAAAATTGCTACAGTTAAAACATTCTAAGCGTACTCATCATATGTTATGTTATAATAGTAACACTTAGAATGTTTTAAAACGAGCATTTTTTGTGACATTGAGTATACATAATTTTAATTCAATCATTTTTTTTAATCTAATTCAAATAAAATTAACTGATTTATTATTATGTATCATCATAATAATAATACATTTTTATTATGATGATAACATAATAAAAATGTATTATTATGTTATCATCATAATTTTAATTCTCATCTCTCTTTTCTCATTTTATCTTATATCAATCTCTCTTTTACTAAGATTTATTTTACAAAATATAAAATATAAAATTTCTGATTGAAAAAAAATAATTAATTAATTTTTTTCTCGATAAAAATTAGCCTATTAAATAGTAAAATGGCGTGCCATAGGTATCCGTGCAAATTTTTAAGAAAAAAGTCATTAAAAATCGATATAAAATACATTGGCTCTTATGGAGGAATCTCAAAAAACGACATATTTTGGAAGTTTTTGATAATTTTCATTTGGAACGAATGAAAACAACTTTAAAAAAAACTTTTTAATAGAAAGTAAACATATTAGCAATTAATTAGAAAAGAAAAAAACTAAGTGTCACCGTCCATATAATGTCATGTAAGAGCAGGGTAGATTAAGGGTTGAAATTATTTTTATCTTATTTTCAACTTTGATGATGAATTTTGTTATAACTTCATGAACGTAGACGAAAAATAAGAATAAAATTTTTCGATATGTGTCTTGGTTTTCGAAATATCGAAAGCTAAATAATTAAACAAAATTTTCAATTTTCGATATTTTGAAAATTAAGCCAGATATCGAAAAATTTTATTCTTACTTTTCGTCTTATATCGTCAAGTAATAATATAAATTTATCATCAAAATTGAAAATATCTATTTTTAAATTTGTGCCCCCACTACCATGCTCATACATCCTTAAATGAATCAATCTGATATAAATGAAATTTGTTTTGAACACTGTAGGTAGCTTAATCGTAATTCAAATTATAGTAAAGGATAATGAAAATCCATTATTAAATAAATTTTCCAGCAATCAGTTTAAAACTTTGTAATTTGTCTTTACCACAAATGTCACTGTCATAAAATATTCATCGATATATGTAATGTAAGCATTTTTTTTTAATTTCAAATATTTATGACGTAATAACAATCATTTTATATAACGACCAATAAATGATTACGATACATTAAATGGTTGATTGCATAATTGGCACAGTTCATATAATATTATGAACGGGGGTGGTTTTGTACATGTTGTATGGTTTACGCTTGTTCTTTTTTACACTGGGTGTATGTTGGAAAGGATAGTGCTATTACAGTGTAATAAGACTAACCTAACCCTTATTTTTCACCCGGAGAATTTCTCACAAACGGAGAATCCTCGGCAAAGTTTGTCGAAGTGAAGTACTCGTTAAAAAATTTTGTGCATGTGAGAGCTAATGATCCGAACAATCCGAACAACATTTTGGGAAAAGTTGTAACAGAACGCCATTTTTCTAGTCATATAGGTACTTTGATCGCCCGTAGCTCGAAAACTACTCGTTAAAAATTTGTGTGGCCTTGAGAGTTTTTGATCAGAATGATTCAAAGAACATTTTAGGGTGGGTTAAAAAAAGTGAAAGCCATTTTCCTATCTAATATTGCGGGATCCTTTATGCTACTTTGCAAGACGTTTATTTATGAAGAGGATTACCGTAAAGATGATACCATAGAGTATAGCTGCCTGTCCCTCTTAAACGTCTCTCTTATACATCTACAATTTCTGTCTCTTTCTACCTCTCTCACTGCGATCAAGAATTCACTTATTGCGTTTCCTATGTCTATTTATACAACTCTATGGTATATTATCCCTCTGAAATTTACACTGTATAGAAAATAGTGTACACACTAGAGAACAAAAAGAACATATTTATATAGTATATAAATGAACAACGCATGTAGTAATATGAGGAGAAATTCAGAGTAATTTAATAATCAAAATCTAGATTGGTTTGTGATGGTATCATATGATGACGTCATAACAACATATTAATTTAAAAAAATCTTTTTTTAATCCAAATTATTTTGTTATCTATGGATGAAATATGAACATTTCTTTTTTTTTTATTCAATTCCATTATATTTTTTAATTATAAAAAGATAAAAACGTAATATTTAGTTAATATGCATAATCTACTATTATATTAGTTTTATGTCGAGAAATCAAAAAAAATAAAATTTTGGATAAAAAGCTTGATTTTTTATATGAAGTTGGACTAAGTCTAAATCAATTCTGAAAATTTTAGGGGGATTATCCTATTATTTAAATAAATAAGTGACTTCGAAAGTAGGCGTATTTAACATTGGTTTTATGGTAAAACTGTAGATGGATGATATGTTTTCATAGATTTCTGCAAAACTAGTCTGTGGAAATAAAAAAAGAACTATTTAAATTAAAGTTAAAACCTAAATAAATTATTGAAAAAAAAAAAAACCCGCTGCGCCCGACTAATGTGTCAAAATTATTATTTCGTATTTTTTTTTCTGCAAAATCTAGGAACTGCAAAAAACAAATTTTCTAATAAATCCAAAAAAATTGTTTTGTTTTTCTAAGACCATTTTTGTTCAAATTGAATGAATAAATTTACAAAAAGCTACATTTTTGCTATCAATTACTGTCTATACTATTTGGTTTATAAAAAATGTTTCAAACAAGTTCATCAGATGTTTGTCAGTTATGAATCAAAGTGAGGTTTTAATTGAACCTGAAAACTTAGATGGAATTCGATGCCGCCGCGCCGGTATAAGATGTGTGGCTTTGAAACTATCATTTTTCGTCTTTTTTTTATTTATTTAATTCCAAGTATATGTAAAAAAAGACACCTATATATGTTACCGGATTATTCGTTAAGAATCGTTAGTCTATACTAACTATATAAAGAGAATGGATTTGATTTTTTGTTTGTAATGGATTAACTGAAAAACTACCGGACCGATTTTAAAAATTGTTTCACTTATAGAAAGTTACATTATAAGCGAGTAACTGTATTTTATTTTCAAAGAAATTATGTCTCAAGAATTAAGAAAAAATGCTTCCGAAAGTTTTCAAATGATTTTTTCACCAAGAAGCTAAAAAGTATCCATAGGAGTTAAAACAAATATATTCTTCTTTCTGTGTTATTTTAAGATTGAAAATTTTGATAATGAATGACATAATTCCATTCATTATAACAACAAAACACATAGATTGGAAGCTTTTATACGAATTTTATATAATCTCGATAAAAGTTTTTTACAAGGAATTATCATTACAAAAAGCACTTAATTAAAGTTTTAATGGACTTTGACATATACATAAACCATGACATAATGTAATTAAAGCATCGAATAACATGCTTTTTTGTGTACATAATATTATAAAGCCATTTATATACGGGTAAATATACACATACGGCCCCATATACTTATTATGTTTTGAATTCATGGTAAATTTAAACTTTGTTGATTGACAAATACACTTCCATTGAAAGTAAGTTGAAACAATTTTAAAATAAATTAAATAAAAATATCCTAACCATTACAGATTTAGAGAAGTATTTGACTTCTAAAATTAACACCTGAAATTTTCAGAAAAATATCCTGTTAATAAAAATCTAAGCGTTGTTATATTTATAATGTACGAAGGTACGAAAGGAACATAATTCTTACCGGGTGTCCCACGACACTTTTCGTTCTTTTGACTGTTTTTTTTTTTTATTGTGCTGACAGTTGATTTTTGTGAATTTGTCCGTACGTTTGAAACATACCGAAAAATTATTAAAGTCTTTGTTCTTAGAATATGCAAGTTAAAGCATACCTAAAACGCATAGAAATTCAGCTCGTTTTACGGTTACATGATTAGTCTTCGAAATATTTGTTGAACTCAAAAAATGACTTTTTGGATTTTGTGCGAAAATATAGAAAATAGGGAACCAATTGTCAAATGAACCCAATTTTTGTGTCCAAATTACTGATTATTTAAATTACTGGATTTTGTCAAGTTATGATTTTTAAAAAAATTGGTTATACACTGACCATGCTTGCCTTTATACATGATTTAACGAGTTGTTTAAATTATTAAATAAACCAATCCAAATGAATTCCTATCCCTATATACTTTATAATTGTTGTTTTGTTTGTTACACTTTCACGCACAAACAACTGAATGGATTTTACCGAATAACACATGAGCTATAATTTATAAAGATATATATTAAAAGAAATTAAATAAATATAAAAATTTCTAAAATTAAATTTAGCCTGACATTTTACTGCGTCATTTATGAGCTTCATTTTGAGCCTTAAACTAAAGATTTCAGTAAGCATGGTAAACAAAATACGATTCGTGGTTATCTGTTCTGATATACTTAATGAATTATAAGTATTTTACGTTTAAAAAAATTGAAAACTGTATCTGGGTAAAACAGTCATCCTGTATTTCGAGTGCTGTGGAAAGGGGATAAGTAAGGGCAAAGAAGGTGAAGGCTATGACACGATGGTCTTTACCAGTTTCTTAAACTCAATGAAGCGGGCGGGTATCAAGCTAGTGTTTATACATATATTACGATATTATTCAAAAATTGTAAAACCACATACGTGTTTATTTGTAATGTAATGTTTAAATAATAATAAAAAAAAACATGAAAACACAATATTATAGATATTAAATAAAATCCTTTTAACATGGGATAAATAATCCGATGGTAATGTATGTACCGCATCACACCGCTACTAAATACATTTATATTTAAATAAATTTTTTAATGTCATGCAAATATGAAAAGGGTTTAATATAAAATGATGTTTGTATTTATCAATGTGTTCTAAGTAATAAGTGATAGGGTTTCATACATTTTATCATAAACGTTCGTTCAAAACGGTGTTTTTACCATCACTGACTTTAGATAACACACAAATGTGTTCCTTGTGCCTCTATTTCACTCTAACTACACTGTACTACATTATATGTTAATTTACCAACTATTTGAAGAAAATAAGTATATAAATATTACAAAACAAGTGTATCATTTTTAAAATACAATTCATTTTTAGTAATTTTAAAACAAGTTGTTTATATAAAAAATACCCAACTTTTATTGTGAAATAGTAATTGTATGATAAAACAAGTGAAAACAATCAATTAACTGAGTTAATTGTAGAAATACCATGTATAGACAGTGTTGATTACTCTGCCATATTACACATACTATACAATTTGCGCCTAATTTGCGCTGTCACGGGTAAACAGTGATGTTTAGGAAAAAATGTTTCAAACAAAAGTTGTTAATTTTTATATAAGGGGCTTTTTTTACATTTCAACTTTTGTTCTATCTCTAACGGTTTGCAAGATGCGGTTTACAAGACCCAATGGATCTAAGTTGCTCATTTATGAACTCGACCTCACTTTTTACGTCCTGAGTACGCTGTAAAATATACGGACGGATAGCCGGAAATGGATTAATTAGGTGATTTTATGAACACCCATACCAAAATTTTGTTGTTTTTTTTTTTTTTTGAAACTCACTAATATTGGATCATTCTTATCGGCTGTGATGTCAGTTTTTCGTTAGCTATCACTTATGTGATTAATTCCAGGACCAGGACTCCACATTCTTGAAACATATCTAGAGCTAGGTTAATTTTGCTTCACATTCTAGAAATCTATTAGAGCTAGGCTAATTTTGATCACGAATTTGAAAAGTTTGACCCAAATTTAGTAGGATTACATACTTGGGTTATCAAATTTGGATAAAATTTGGATGTGATATCTTGGTTCACAAAGCTTGGATGGGATATTTTTAGTCATACCTCATTTAATAAATAGAAATATTTGTTGTGTTAAATGAAAATATGCATGAGTAACAAAAACACTTCTTGTATTATTTTAAAATTACACATATGCTAAACATATGTAAATGGATTGTTTTCCTTTCATCGAATATCAGAAATCGAAAATTATTGCGCTCTATATGAATTGTGAAGGCACAGTCGTACTTATCATTTACATTTATTATTGTATAATAATGTCAACTAATTTCCATATTTTATTTTACATTATATGCATGTAATACTGGGTTATTCATAAGTTGCGATAGAGTATTTTACTATATAAAGCAGTCGATAAATTGAAACGTTTTTAAACGCGGTCTATAATCTTTAATTTTTAAATTTCTTAAAATTAATTTCTCACACTTGTTTGCGTTGATTTTTTAAATCATATGTATATTTAATATTACAAGTGAAAACAAATAATTGATTAAGTTAATTGTTGAAATATCATATATAGACAGTGTTGATGACGCAATCGTTTGTTTTTTGACTTCACATAAGTAACGAAAGATATCCACTCTTTGATAGCCATACATTCATAACGCATGTTCCCATATAATACATTAAACATACTATAAAATTTGTACCTAATTTGTGCCAACGGGGGTAAACAGTGGTATCTCTTTTGGTATAAAAAGAAATAACAGGTTGCAAGACTTTTGTATTAAGGTATTTTTGAAACTGGGATTCGGAAAAATGAACAAGGAATCATCGTATAATTGTTAACCTCGAAATTCCGTAAATATTTTTTGAACTCTCATTAGCAAATATTTGTTGTTAACCTGGAAACAATAAAATTATTTTGATTTCTCATGTCAATTTATCCCTATATTTTATAAATGTGAAAGTAAGGATGTTTGTTTGTTTGTTTGTTTGTTACGCTTTCACGCAAAAACTAGTGAATGGGTTTTAATCAAACTGTACAGCAACATAGCTAATACATCCGAATAACATATGAGCTATAAATTACAAAAATAGAGATATTAAAAAAAATTTTTTTTAAATTAAATTTAATCTGACATTTACGATTTTGAATTTGTACAGAAATCGTTAATTTATGGGTCAAAATTCTGATCATAGATGGAGCAGAGCTATGACCATCATTTTGAATCATAAATTAAAGATTTCTGTAAAAATTTAAAAAAGTAAATATCAAACAATTCATGCCACCTTTTCTGATATACTCTATGAATTATGACCAATTTACAATTTAAAAAATCGAAAACTGTGCACATCTCTTAGCTGCTTAAAATAATCCCTTCAAGTGTTATGGAAGGAGTATAAGTAAGATCAAGAGAGGGGGAGGCTATAAAGCGGTAGTTTTTACTTCTAAGCCCAGTGAAACGGGCGGTTATTAAGCTGGTAATAAATAAATTAAAACTAATTTATAAATAATTAAAAATAATAAACAAATAATAAAATTTAATAAATATTTAATTTATAATTCAAGCAGTAATGGATCTATATTTTGTGTTGTAGTTAATTAAAATTTTATAAATTAACAATATTTATTGTTTATTGGAAATACCACAAATAAGTGGTCTGATATGGTGTACGGATGGTATTGGTATTGGTATTGGTATTGGTATTGGTATTGGTTATTGGTACCTGTATTATAAACTATATAAAATAGTTTATAACTACTGATACACTGCAGTATTGTAGGTATATACCACGAGCCACAAATGTAAAAATTTTGATCGTGCGTTCAACTTCTTGTTTTGGTGTTAAATATCAATGAGGTAAGCCTTATACCACATGGTATAGAGCAATTACTGGAGTCAAGAAAACGCACTTATACTCGAGTCAAAAAGGACAAATGACTTAAAAGAAACAAAGCTCCGATTTACATAACTTCAAATAAAGAAGTGAAAACAAACAATTGACTGAGTTACTTGTTGAAATACGCTGTATAGAAAAATGTTGCATATCAGAGCTGGCATTATTATTATTATTATTTTTTTAATAAGAAGAGTTAAAAAAACCAACACAATTATGGTGGCCTTTTGGCGGCCATTTATTTGGTTTTCGAAAATATTTTCTAAATTTTTTTTTCGTTTTTCGATAATGTTTCACAATACCACTAGTTGAAGCAACCTGCAAATCCCAATTTTCTATCTTTTATATTTTTAGAGAAAATGGACATCAAAGTTTTGTACTAATTTGCGCCCTCGCTGATAAACAGTGACGTTTACGAAATAATGTTTCAAACAAAATTTGTTAATTTTTTTGTAAGAAAAATTTTTTATATTCAAACTTTTTTTCTAACTCTAACGGTTTACAAGATGGGTCCAAAACCCAATTAACCTTTGTTGCGCATTTAAGAACTTAGCCTCACTTTTTAGGTCCTGAGCACATTATAAAACTTTCAGCTTGATATAGACGGACGGATGGACAACCGGAACTAAACTAATTAGATGATTTTTTAAACACTTATACCATGAATTTTTTCGTAGCATAGATATTTTTAGACGTTACAAACTTGGGACTAAAATTAATATACCTTTGATATATATTACATATATACAGGGCATAAAGATCCTTATGATATTTGAACCAAACTCACTCAAAAACTCTATAGGGGTCATAATTATGGGGTGAGAGTGAGACCTCCTTAATGCTGAAAAATTGCATCCAAGAATTTCACTGAGTGCAAATAAATATCAATTTTACGTTCTTTCGTATTTAAAGGGGATACCCTGCAAACGGGGGTTAAGGTCGGGGGATTTGCTTATGGGAAAAACTTAAAACTGACATTCTATATGAAGTCAGCGACCCAAAAAAAGACTTGTATGTCGATTTTCAGCAATTTACTTTTTGAACTATTTAGTCCCCGTTTGGGGGTATTCGGTCTTAAATAGGAAAACTTAAGCATAATATTAAATTTGGATTCAGCTATCCAAAAAAGTCCTGGATGTTAGTTTTCAGCGATTTTTATTTTTTTTAGGGGATGGTAATATTACATCCCTTCCCTTAAATATTCCCGTCCACATATAGCAAGTAAATACTTTCTTGTTTCTAGTTGTTCTACTAGGGATTCTAAATGATCAGGTACAGTTTTGTGAAATATAATGAACCTTTAGATTTCAAAAGGTCCTATTGATTTAAGAACTGTTGGTATTTTTAAAATAGAGAGATGGTAACTATGGATTTCATTCATCTTGCTTACGATCCAAAAGAAATAAGAATCACCAGGTCGTTACAATATCATGAACGCTGTTTAAAATAGGATGAAAAAATACGATATTTTAAAGATAAAACAAGTTTCTGAAACAATTGGGACTCATAAATACGAAAAAATCGCGTAATTCGATAACGTAAGTTAATATACTAATGCAAGACATCGTATGGCTCTTAGTATAACATGTATATAAATTAAAATACAAAAACGTATACCTACCTACCTTCCAGATCTAATTAAAATAATTGTCATAACCAATCAATTTATTAATGAATTTAATTATTTATTTATTATTGTGATTCCATCGAAATTATTTTTATTAGTTCAATTATTCAATTATTATGTAAATAGTTGTACTCGAGGATTCATCGATTTATTGAGTTGGTTTTTTTTTTATAAATATAATTGTACATAATGGAATTACATAAATAAATCGGGAATTATGGAAATTAAAAAAGAAAACAAAATGTTGTAAGTTGAATACTTGATGAATAGTTTTTGAGTTATCGGCAAAAATTACTTCAAATATATATAGGTTTTCAGCCGATACAAAACCCAATTATATAATTTTTGGGTCAAATTTACTCTATTTGTCGAATCATCTGTCCTTATTCGATAAAACTCAGTGCTTACATAAAGTAATTTTGACTCACAAATAATAGAAAAACCGTTTTCATTAGTGGAAAGAAAAATTTCTAAGATGGATTTCAAGGAATTTATAGAAAATATTTGTCTTTTAGTCAAGTGAACTGAATTCAGGCTGTCGATTCGACAACTGTTGAATCGTTTTTGCTAGGGTAAAGAAATAAGAACATTTGAACGTTTGAAGTACAGTTTTCTAGAAATAACTTTCAATGAGAAAAAAATGGGAATTACCAACGAATATAGATAGAGAAGTTAATTTGTGGTCCAGTGAACTACAGTTACTTCGAGTAAATACTGTAAATTCCATATTGTAGTACAATCTGCGTTTCTTTGTGCTTGCAGCATATTTATTAAAAGTGAATTATTCAAATTTTTGTAAAGAATAAATATTTTGTAGACATCTTTTACGATAAAAATTTTTTTGGGGAGAATACTAATAATAAATTATCAGTAAATATCAGTGAAAATTTCCCGTCATTGTTATTTTCACACATTGACTCCTCTAAAATTAAACTTACTTTATCGGAAAAACTGTTTATTAAACATATGATAAAGTTTGAAACCCTTTATTTGGAATAAATTTCAATAAACAGCTAAAGAACAAATCAGTTTATCTTACGATAAGTAACGTGAATTTCCATAAATTTCCTCGCATATCTTTTGACTCTTGTACATGTAGAAGAGTAAAGAATGATTTTTGACCACTTTTTAATCTTCTTAATAATTGACATTTTAGATTGAATTAATTCAACATACAGTATTAAATCGATTATCCAGTTGACCGTTATCGACCTTTCGATAAGTATACATACATGATGTTAACATATAACTTTATCCTAGTCAAGTTCGAATACTATATACAGTATGTCAATTCATGTAATGCATCGTTTATGAAATTTAAAGATAAAACCATGCTTCAACTATTATTTGGAAATTTCATTACTTAGTGCAGGTGCTGGATACACTTGAGTGTGCAGAATATGAGGACCGCATTTTTTAAATTGATTCTTGTTACGAAATATGGATTTTTTTCGAATTTTCTGCATTTTTATTTTGTAATGTTTCGACTCACAATCATGTTTTGAAAAAAATTGTTCGCACTATCCAAAGGTGCATAAAAAACCTGCAATTTAAAAAAAAAGTTATAATCCGATGATTTGCCTGAACCGCGAGCTGCGTTTTTCGCAATATTGAGGCTGTGTATCGAGCTTGAATTTATCACACTTTTTTATGATCATGTTACATCTTTTTTCAGAATTTCAACTGAATTCCTTCATTTTTCGAAAAGTTATCGGAGAAAGTTGTTCGATGCAGAAATTTTAAACAAACAATTTTTTTTTATTCGCCTCAATCCGATCAGTAGAAGCAGAGATATTCAAGAAAACGACACCAAAGAAAACAATGTATAATTAATAAAATTTCCCAAAACCGAGTGCAGAAGGTCGTGCGGATCGTTTCGGAATCGGAAAACTACTTTTCTGTAATTTTTTACAATGAAAGAAACCTATTTATAAAAAATAGCTTTCTCTCAAAATTTTCTCAATTTATTATCAAAATAGATCCGGTAGATTTACCCAAGTATCAAGGATGTTCAAACAGGATTTTGATAAGATCAAAAATTTAATTTTAAGCCTCGTCTTTCAGCTTTTAAAATGACCTTCTTGAATTTTTTCTAAACATTAAATTTTTAATACTTAAAATCACAATGGATCTTTTTGACTTTAAATGACTCAAACCTAGGGTAGCTTTTACTTCGTAAAAAAAATCCTTCTTTGGAGGGGAGGGGGGTTTACAAAACATGAACCAATATTCCAACTATCAGTTTAATATATTTTGAGCTTCAACTTTTCCCAAACATATCACTTGACTTTCTGTATATTTATAAATACAATTTGTCTTCAAATCCAAAAGTTAACAACATTATTTTCATATTTATTGATCGTTTTTGAATATAGAGTACCACTTCGAAGCTGATAGGTATTTAAAATAAGTTAAATGTTCATTTTCAAATCTATATGCTGATAATGAAATTATTTTCTCACTATTCAAAACTTTATTGGAAAAAACTTCTACATATTAACTTCGTA
Organism: Chrysoperla carnea; assembly: GCF_905475395.1. Lineage (NCBI taxonomy): Eukaryota > Metazoa > Arthropoda > Insecta > Neuroptera > Chrysopidae > Chrysoperla > Chrysoperla carnea. The sequence goes on along the minus strand of NC_058339.1, from coordinate 78,287,630 downwards.
CAAAGAGTTTGTAAAATATTGGAATTTATTTTTAATAAGTTGTTTTAGTACAATACGTAAAATTAGAATACGGAAATCGGTGCATTTTGCAAGAAATATTAAACGAAGGAGATAATTTGCTTAATCTTATATAATTAAACGAGCAAATTATTATCTCGGAAATTAACGATTTTCATGAAAATGAGTATGCAGCAGTTTTTTGGTGCGAAAAGTCGATCTAGCTAGGTTTCATTTTCTAAAAAACATCGTTTTATACGTGTTTTCAGGAAAAACTGAAACATACGCTGCAAAATATGACTCTTCCTGACATCTATTGCCGTATATCGTAGTTAACGAAATAAAGTACATTACCGGGACATTCAAATTGATATTTGCATGGAGACATTTTAAACGGTTCTTATATTAGTGATAAAATTTGTCTTTTTAACTCAAAAAATACGGTCATCCAGATGCTATAGATTTATTTAGGAAATATTATGTTAACCTCATAAATTAAGAATGATTTAAAGAGAACAAATATTTAGTACGAAATCCAGATATTTGCGAGTTTTTTACAATTTTCGAAATTATGTACCGTAATTATTATGTGTTCCGTCTTTTACTAAAAAGATTAAGTAAATTAAACAAAATCCTGTAATTAGGGGGAATACCGTCTTCGATAATCTCAAAATTGCTTGTAGAATGAAAGAGATAAGAAGAGAATTAAATCGTTATATCATTTCATCTGTGTAATTTCGTTTGTATGATGTATTTTAATATTATATGTGTATATTTTTAGTAGAACAAGTGGCCAAGCTAAGCTTTACCAAGCAACAGAACATATCCATAGACACACTAAACATACAAAATTCTCTTTGAAGTTCAATATAACAAACAAAGTATAACTCTCCGTTACTCCGTTACATTGTATATAATAGCTGTGTGTATAAATGGGGATTCCCTTTTGTGTGCAAGGAAAAATATGATGGTTTAAAGCACAAATATATATTTGATATGTTCGAGTATGGACGAACAAGATGAAAATTTCCTACTATAACATATTAATAATTAATTCTATTTTCAATTAAATGGGTCTACGGACCTCTACTTCGTAGTGAAAACGGACTTGACGTCCGCCAGTGCTCTGTATTAGCCGCAACAACTATGCTAATAGAGGCCCTTGGAAGCGATATAAGATCTTCGAACGCCTACAATTGTACTCAGACCATATCTGTCTTGTCGTACCACAAGTACGTTGCTCTCTCCATCTAAGATTGACCCTTTGTACGATATCCTCTTTAAGGAGCAGTATTGATGCTTGTGTCCGACAGCATTGTGTCATTTGCGGCAAGCTCGCCGGCTTCACAATTTTATGGAATGCCTCTGTGTATTATATTTTGCCTTTTCTGTAGTAAGTATATTTTGCGAGCCCCTCTTTTAAAAAAACCATTTATAACCACTTTATTAGTAAATAGATAACTTGCCTTTGTGTATCAGTTAATAGTCAACCCTTGTAGCTCGGTTGATTAAAGCGTAACCAATTCCGAACGTGGTGTGTCTAGATTAACGGGTTTGATTCTCTCTTCACAATGTCCGTTTTAACCGGTTTGACTGATTTCTGAATCCATTTTGACTGGTATCGTTTGGGAGTTACCATGCCGCAGATAGATGTACATACAATCATTTCAAACATGTAATAATACAGTGGAACCTGGTTAAGTGGACTCAGGATATGTAAGAAACTTGTACTTCTGATAATTACAATGTGATCCAGACACCTTTTGAATTAAAGTACCCCTATTTTTGGAAAACTTTATAACTCAGATTTCATTTTTTCGATGTTTTCTAATTGAGACTCCTACAAATATGTGAATTCCTTCCGCACCAACCTGGTTATTGCGAAATATAGCTACTACAACCTGATTTTTTGGGAAACTTGTTATGTCAACTTGGAATTCACAAACTGAATAAACCTTTTTAAGTGATAAAAAATGAAAAGTCTCCCAAAGTGATCTTATACAAGAAGATTTTTTCTAAAGACATAAAAATTAATATCCGAGAAAATTAAAAGTTTAATTTTTGTACTTTTTTAATATTTTCTGTAGTTATATTTTTATATATTCTGCTTTGAACTACCGTTTTGCCTGTCCAAATCCCAAATGTGTTTGATGATTGTTATTCGGGTTGAATACTTATTGAAGTATATATCTCGTATATATTATATAAATTCTATTTTAATTGGTACAATTATCCTTAGTCATAATATTCTCAATTAGTTATGTATTCCCACTTTGGAGTAACCTCTTTGACAAATCTGGGCAAAGTCTAGTCAAAATTGATTTGAATATGTTTCATAATAAATTTCATAGAAAAAGGAACGTATTACATACACTATTTTCGTTCGTATTCAAGCAATCAATGTTTTATTATACAATTTCTCGTCATGTGTAGGTATTCATTCGAATTAAGTCACTTGATTGTAGCTTTTCTATTAATAGAAAAGCCCTCTTCTAAGTACCTATGCTATTTCCAAGATGTGTTTTCCATAGACTCATACAGGGTCGTCTAAGTTATATGGGAGGAATCCATTAAATGATAATTAAACGTAAAAATAAGGACGATATTTGATTGAAGATGGATGATATTTTTTTATAGATTTCTCCCACTAATTGGTGTAAATAAAAAAAAAGTATTTAAATTAAAATTAAAACCTCAATAAAAATATATTTTTTCAATTTTGATAGTAAATTATAACTTGATAATATAAAACGAAAAGTGTGAATAAAATTTTTCGATAACTGGAGTAATTTTTAAAATATCGAAAATTGAAAATTTTGTTTAATTATTTAACTTCGATATTTCTAAAACCAAGGCAGATATCGAAAAATTAGTATTCTTATTTTTCGTTTACATTCACGATGATGAAGATGATAACAAAATTCATCATCAAAGTTGAAAATAAGGTACAAATAATTTCAAGCACAAGTCTAAACTTGCCTTGCCGCCCGTACTACCTTAACTTGATTCGAAAAAATAACAAAGAATCATTAATATTTCATTAAATTAAAAGTTAATAAATTAAAAACCATTTTTACATCTCCTATTCTAACACTCTACCACAAAGTGTATTGTATTTATTTTGGAAAAAAAAATCAATCCAACAATTGATATGTAACATTTTTCTTCATTGATTCATCTAGCAACCATTTATAATGATTCCTGTTTTTATCCTGAATGTAAAATGGCACACACAAACTGCATGAGTGTAGAAACGGTTTTTATTGTACCTTTCCTTTCTCTAAAATAATATATTGTTTGGTTTTTCCTTTTTTTTTTCTATATTTTGAAAATGATTTATAGAAAAAGGTTATTTATTTCCTACATTTATATATGTATACAAAGAAAAACAAAGAAATAAAAGAAATGGATTAAATATAATGAATTTTATTTTGGGAGAAAATATCATTTTTTTTTCTATTCAAAGTTCATATCGGTCATTGTACCTGGAAAGTATGACTTCGTGTCATATACAAAGAGACACGAAATATTATTGACTTTTGATATAAAGTTACTAAATTTTCACTCAAGTGGCACAGTAAACAAATGAATACTCTCATGCTATTATTCTTGCTAAGCGATCTTTCTCTCCAAATCTAAGCACTCTCTCAGATAAAAAGAAGGTTAAAATGTTTGTTGCTTTGTTTTGGAATATACAGAATGGATCATTTTAATCTATAATGGCTAGTAGCTGGTTTTGTAGTTAACTTGAACAAAAACTTGAACAAAGAATAACTTGAACAAAAGTTGCATAGTTTGATGGAAGATATCATGTTCTGATATCAGATTGGACCTAAAATTTAGATCCTAATCGGTAGCAGATAGAATAATACTCAGCCTTTGGAGCAAAATACGTTAACTACGGAATAGTGCTTTAGCAAAAACTTGTCAAGGGCAATATAACACATTTGCTTGTGTACATGACTTTGACCAATAATTATCGACAAACTTTAAGCGCATTTTCTTTCGATTAAATGCAATAAGGACCGAAAGCTAACGTTTTTCGAAAAAACTTTCTAGTTTGACGTGTTATTCTATCTCTTACCGTTTAGAATCTAAGTTGGCTACTAAAGCAAACAAAAAAAAGAACTAGGTCCAATCTGAGGTCAGAACGTGATGTGAAACTTGTTGTTTAAGTTATTTTTTGATTGGTACACTACAAAACGAGTTATTAACCATTAAAGATTAGAATAGTTCACCCTATATAGGGTAAAAAACCCAAAACATAAAACTTGTTTATTTAATGAATAGATAATTAGTTCACGGAACACCGCCGAAAATTCTATATATCGATTAAGATTTCCGACGATATTGTTGATAATACTTGACTAAATTACTTAATTACTCTAAAATTACTCTCTTTTGGATCTAAAATAGTATCTTTGATTTTTTCGATTTGTCATCGATCTCCTTAAGTTAATCAAATAAATTATAGAAAACTTAATAAGTTTACTCAAAAACTGCAATCATTTGATCATTTATCGTTCAGTTTTGAGGTATTGCCTGAAATTCTTAGAAAAAAAGCACAACCAAAAATCATGTTCCCCAATATTCTTCTAATGACATACAATTTCAGCGTGTCTACAATAAGTATGAATTTTTAAGACAACAGAGATACAGAGTATGATAAGTTATATATACTAAAGAAAATCGAAGCTTTAGAGAATTTTGAAAGTTGATTCTTATGAATCCTGCAATCTTGTGTAGTCCTTACTAAATATCGTGTGTTTATTCATGAGTGTTAAAGGTAATTAAATCGCTATGCTCTATCATGCATATTGTTTGAAAGTTATAAATTGCATAATATTTTCTCGAAAGTTTTATAGTATAACGAATGAAAAAGTTATTAAACTATAGAAATGGATTATACATTGTATTATGTAATTTTCAACCTTTAAGGTATATAAAATTTATTATAAAACACAATAACGTTAACTCGGAAAACAACGTTGTTTATCTTTCCAAACATGCTATAGTATCATTATAAAATTCAAACCGGTTATTTTTATTGTAACTGCTAAAGGGAAAAATCTTATAAACATCCCCATTGGCAAGCTAACAAATATTCTTTTAGGTTCAAAAAAAACTATCCATTTTTGTAAAATAAGACACTGTCTAGAGTCATGCGCATTATTTGAAAGTAATTTTAATTGTATCAATTTTTGAATAAATGGAATTTTTTAAAAGCTGGCGTCAGTTCTTTCAGGCTGTCCGAAGAAATTTAATTCCAGTTCTTATTCAAATCAACAATCCTAGCGGCTCAGTTGGTTAAAGCAAAACAAATTCCGTACGTAGTATTCCTAGGGTTTCGGGCTCGATTCCATTTTTATAGAGGAATAAATTTTTGTGGAGGAAAAATTTTGTACACCGCTATAGCCTCTCAAATATTGCTCCTGACACTAGACTGTAATAGTGTATTTTATTTTTCGTAAAATGGGTTTTTTTGTGTCGATTTTAATGTCACCAAACTGTCTAAATATATGTTTTTACATTTGTTAAGATACGTTTTGTGAATATGTTGAAAACGAATGACATTCGATTTGAGCATGATTTTTTTCGAAGGTATCAATAATCATTTATATACATTTTTTTTCGATAACGTTAATAGAGCAAATATCTATTTTCTTGTAAGTAACACATATTTATTTTATGTTCAAAATAAACATTTTCATTCTTTGGTAAATATGCAAATATCAAGGAAAACACATTACTGCAATTTATTTAAAATATATAATTTTACAAATAGAAATTTACTTATTGGTTTCTTAAAATTGATAGTTCTGGAACAATGAACAACAATTTCAATTATTGAAATTCTTTTAAACCGAATTCAATAAAGAAGGGATATTTTCTTAACCCGATCTTATATATTATTTCCTAGCTTCTTTTTTCTGTCCATGCGATATCTTCCTTATTCCTTTATTAAACTCCATAATTTACCCCTCATTTTCAAGTTTATCGTGCTGGCTCCTGATGTCCTGATATAAATCAGACTCATGGTCTAAAAATGTACCGCTTAGGATAAAACAGACTAGAAAAATAATTTCAACATTTAATTTGGTTCATTACGTAATTTGTACATCATATCTGTAATAAAATTGCCTATAAATAAAAACAATTATTTGTATAGTCTGTTTTTAGCCACGGGTACCACATTGCGATAATTCCTTCACGGGTTGTGCTAGTTTTATTTTATTTTGATTCTTAATGTTTTTTCATCTGATTTTTCCGAGATTTTGCTTTTCTCGTGCTTACTACATTAAAATCGAATAGATAACCCTATCTTAAATATCGTTTGTTAGGTTTCATTATAAATTCACATTTGTTTTAACGTCAGCAAATTTATTACTACACCACTACGTCAAATATATGCAAGTATGATGCTACGGTAGAGAACCCAGAACGTTAACTAATTTATATGTTAACGTTATAGCGTGTTTACTGAGTGTATTACTATTTGCTATACATAAGAACTACACACATATAATGTTTCATACGTATGATTTCGTTGTATATCCGATGGTCAAAACTATACCCATTCATATCGAATACAGCGATATTTAGCCCGGAAAATGGACTATAAACTAATGAAACAGATATAATTATGTTGACTAACGAAATAGACATACATTTACATGTATATATTAGCATGGGCACCCGTAGGATTCAGATTGGTTGCCGTGGTAGAAGCACCCTATCTCGTTACTCGGGAATTGTAGCTTAACAAAAAACTTTCATAGTGTTTATTAAACTTTTTATAAATAATTTTGCTCATTTTCAAAACATTCCTGTTTTTTTGCTTTTGAGAAAATCAAAAATTGTCACAAAATGTTATAAATGTTTAACACAATTGATTTTTTCACAAAATTAAAATTTTCACATACTTTTTTTGGATTTTGTTATCATGAACTTATCGTAAAATATAGTTAAATGTAAACAAGAACATTTCAGTGTTGTCAGACTTTGTACGTCAAAATTGTTACTTTTTTTTAATACATAAAAAGATATTTTTTAACCCTTAAAAAACTCAGAAATAATAAAATACAGAATCTAACAATTATACTTTCATTAATTTAAAATTAAAAAAATTAGTTTTTGACAGCAGATACTTGGCTAAAATCTTAAGTATTGCTAAATTATCCGGTCAATTTAAACATCCGAAGGTAAAACAATTTGTAACCGGCTGAAATTTGGTAGAATTAATCAAAACACCATCAAAAAAGAAATATAAAAAGTTCTCATCGATTCGAGATGTGGGAAAAAAATTACGCGGGCTCAAAGGTCACAAAAACGGGTTTTACGTGATTTTTTGCGCAGTTTTATCATATTATTAGTTGAGACGAAAATTTTAGATCAGATAATTAAATATAAAAAATGCCTCTTTTTTCATGAGAGCCACCGTTTTCTAGGTATAACGATTCATAAAGTTGAAAGAGTTCTAATCGCCAAATGATTTTATGGATAGGCATATAATTCTATAGCTTACATTGAAAATATAATAGTATTTTCTAACAAATTTAAATCAGTAATTATGAATTTACATATAAAAAATATTATTTGTTTAATTAATTAACAGGCACTTTTACGCCAAAATTATCCACTGCAAGCGCTGGCGTCGATTTGATTGTCTATACTGTAAGTAACAATTTAAAGTTACCACTGTCCGATAGAAAAATATTTTGCTTGTATTACAGCTGCATTCTATCTTCGAAACAGTGGCTCTTAGGAAAAAAAGTATTCGTACATTTTTTATGTTCAATTATCTGATCCACAATTTTTGTCTGAATTAATTTTATGATAAACCTTACCGTTTTGATGAAAATCACGAAAAACCCGATTTTGTGACCTTGGATTCCTCGTTAATTTTTTATGAGGACTTTTTAGATTTCATTTATGATGGTGTTTTGAACAATCCTACCAAATTTTAGCTGGTTGCGAATTTTTGTATCTTTATTCATATTTTTTTATTTAATTTGACTGGATAAAAAACCTTAAATATTGAACAAAGTATAGGTATATAAACTAAATGGTGGAAACGCAGATAAGTTATGCATTATAATACTTCTTATTATGTACTATGTATTTATTTGCGCTTCCACCATATTTATCTAATTGATAAACTGTCAACAGTTTTTAGTGTTTTTTTCAACGAGTATTTATTGTGATACACGTTATACAGTTCATCTAATAGGTATAAATATATACTTGATTGTATTAACTTTGCCCTATGATATCAGGAGACTTGCCTATGTGTAACAAACGCTCTCGAATGATGTTTCAAATTGATATGTTGCCAGCATTGCAGATGTGTTTACATTATTATATCTAGGTATCATATCTCTTTTTCTCCATGTCCTTACAGTGCGATATTCTGCATGTTCTTCTTCTGCAGATTGTATTTTTTATAACTGTCTATACTAGGTAATATTAGAGTAATAACTCGGGAAATTGTCTTAAAAATTTGACAAATTCCAAAACGGCAAATGAATTTGTTTCAATATTATGTGTTTTCTATTCAATATGGCTCATTTCAATTTTATTAGAACCTAGAATTCATGAAGGCAATGTATACATTCGCGGTTTTTGTAATTTTGCAAAGAAACAGTTCGAAATTTTAATTTTTAAAGAAGATTTTACTAAAAGTTTTGCCTACCTGTTTGCATTTAGATTTCCGCTTGCAAAAGGCAAAAGCGGAACTGTTGCAATTTCGTCATGCCCGCTTATCCGTTTATTTGATTTTGATGTAGTTGAAATCGTTAGAATGGTCTTTAAAATCAAAAGTTTTTAATGAATGTTGGATTGAGACCCCAAAGTTTTTATTATTTTCTTTCCGCTCTGATTATGCAACCATGCGACTCTAAAATCCAACCAAGAGACTATTTAGTACTTAGTACTAGAAAGAAAATTTTTCGAATATGCTATAATAATTAAATCAGTGGAGACGCGAGGGTGACACTTGTTATAAACGACTATAAATACTTTTATTTTAATGAAAAAATGTTCAGTAATTTTTCTCTAGGTAAAAAGAGATCGATTTGGTGCGTAGTATTTGATTGGACCAATACTGGTCACACATGTATAAAACCGTTGTCTTTGAATCTTGTTATTTCTATGTACAGTTATGGAAAGTATTATCTGTAGAAAAGTCCTGTACAAATAGAAAATATACGTTTTACTCTAATGAAACTGAGATGCAATAATGATAATGTGGGATTGAAATAACATACTAGTACCTAGCTACCGTACAAAGTGTGCAAAAAAATAGCGATCATGAATAGGAGAAGGAATTCTAACACGAAAATTCTTCTGCAGGCGTTTTTCGATCTGATGCACTCACTGTTAATGAGGTAGGACTTCGTTAATATCTGTTATTACATTCAAAAAATTGGAAAACCAAAATTTATATAGTAAGCACAGTTCTGGAAAAGAAAATTTTTTACAATTTAATATAGAACCAATTTTCTTTTTTGTTAATTTTAATATTACCAGAAAAAATTACATAATTTAAAATCTAAAGTTGGTTTCGAAATTATTGACTTTCTTTTTCGAATAATTTGAAATGAAATCGAATATGGATACAAATTTTTTAAATTTGAATGTAAATTTTGTACAGTAGATTTTATTGAACTATATGTCCTGCAACTATGAAGGTTATTAAAATTTTGATTCTAATATAATAGGAGAAATTTTTAAAATTAAATCGATAAAATGCACGAAAACTGTTGTTTACTATTTTCGAGACACCCTGTATAATGGTAACAGAAAAAATGTATATACTCTACTTTTACCATAATTATTTTAATGCATGCAGTACATGTATACTCAATTTAAAGCATGGATCGTTTGAATTTTAAAGGATTGACTATGGTACACTTGTAGATTGGTTTAGATCATCAAGTTGCTGTTTTCTTTAAGTGGTCAAGTAACGTATATCGACGCGACGGTTGAGTACATTATAGCATACATGAATCCTCAATGTAAAGTTATATGAGATACGAGTAAAGACACCTGACACGTGAAATAAAGATATAATAGCAAAAGTATAGGAAAATTAGCTATTCTTGTGCGTCGCGAAAGACAACCGAAACCGAGGGTTTGGCAGACATTAAAGAGTTTTAGGGAGCTATTAAAGTGTACCATCAGTTCTTTGATCCGCCAGCTGTCACTGACTTTCATTAGTATTGAAGCATATAAGTTGCAAATAACAATTAATCAAAACGTTATCAAAATTAACACATTCGATTTAACAACCGCAATCATAATAATTTAGCCCTGTGAAAATAGCACCCCCAAATATGAATTTTCATACACTGCTGATTAGATTCGTTTGTCTATCATTCGTTTGCCCACCCCAAATTTTCGTTTGTCCACCCTCTAGTTGGAAATTATGACGAAATTAAAAATTTTTACATCAGCACCCCCAGATGCAAGTTTTCATAAAATACAGATGTCATTCGTTTGAAAACTTCCACCGTTTGTCCACCGAAAATTTTTATTTGCCCATCCTTCGATTTTAAGGTATGAGGAAATTAAAATTTTCTTCAGCACCCCCAAATGCGAATTTTCACAAAGTGGAAATGTCATTTGATTGGCAACGGTTTGTCCACCCAAAGTTTTTTTCGCTAACCCTTCAATCTTAAATTTTGCATCAGTGCCACCAAATAAGAATTTTTACAAAAAACAGATATCATTTGTTGGGCAACTATTTGGCCACGTTTGTTTACCCAAAATTTTTGTTTTCCAACCCGTCAAAATAAAATTATGACAAAAATAAAATTTTACTCCATTTATGAAATATTTACAAAAAATGTGAATGGTTTAATTCTAGCTAAATTTTAACAATTTTGTAAAAATACTCATTTGGGGGTGCTGATGTCAAAATTTAATTTCATCAAAATTTAAGATTGAAAGGTTAGCGAAAAAAAATTTTAGGTGGACAAACGTGGACAAACGAATCCAATCAGCAGTGCATGAAAATTCGTATTGGGGGGGTGCTATTTTCACGGGGCTTAATAATTATGGTTTGCTGGACAATGAACACGTTAGTCTTAATATAATTGATTGTCTCTGGTCTTAATAATTATCGTTAGAATACACATCCATTCAGTAATATAATCTGATAGTTGGACGTAAACATTACAGTTTGAATTGCAACCGACGTACACACACATACAACATCGACATCCGTACATATAATATGTACATTCAGGATATTTAAGTACACCTGGGAATGGAATCCTGTTGCTATATCCTGTTATTTGATTGAAGCTGTTTACTATATATCAGATAATTCTATTTCTTTCAAATACATTTCAGTAATAATTAAACTTTTAATGTGTTTTCCTAGTATTTTTTTAAAATTATCTTCCATTTTCTATATTATATGTTTGTATTTCGTTCTGTTTGAGAGATTATTTTCCGGTTGAAATCCTGTGCGTGAATTTATTAAGCGAATACTTCCTTCCTATGTGACTTCTATCCATTTGAGTAGATCTTGTTTGTATGACTTCAATGAGGGTATTACATAGAAAAATATGGTTTTTAAGCTCAAGAATACTAATAGAAAAAAGAAAATTTTATTGAGACAAGGAAAATATTTCTTTCTTATAAATTTTTCTTGTTATCAGTCAATTATTTTTGTTTCAAAATGAAATCTTCCTCTTAGTTTAAGAAAAAATAATTTTAGGGAAGTATTCTGTTCCTATTTCCTTATATTCTTGTTAAAAACGGCTGCAAATGCAAAAATAAGTAACTTCATTTTGCTTTTAGAGCTTTTAAATGAGAAAATAGTTATAGAGGAAAATCAAAACAAATTCGGGTATCGTTGAATGGGTATCGAAGCCATCCTGATCTTAAAAAATACTTAGAAAATAGGCGAACATTCGGTGATCGGTACTTATCGGTAAATTTAAGGGAAAAATTATACCTCAAAAGCCTGTGATTGTTTTTCCAAGAAAAAGGTTTATTTTAAATGCCAATGTTATTGGGAAAGATGGTTTAAAATAAAATTGCAATAACAGGCTTAAACTGGTTTGAAGCTATTAAGAAATCATAGTAATTTACAAAAATATTCAAATATATGAATGAACTGTCGAATAGTGGTCACTGTATCAATGATGAAGCCCACGGCTACTCAAAGAGGGGGGGGGGGTTATGTAATGGCAGCTGCATGGCTGCTGAATTTGAAACCCATTTATGGTCACAACCGGGAGTATAAATTCTAGTTTGAGTATTAAGCAACAGGAGTCATTACCAGAAATGTCAATTACAAGAAAAGAGTGGATTTTCACATCTGTTCATGATAAAAACGAAATACAGAATTTTCTTATTTTCTTTAAAGGGTGAAGGGATTCGGTGTCGCCTGGAAACTTCAACAAGAACTTGTTTTTATAAGATTTAATACGGCTTATAACTGCCAAATTGATGGTTTGACGTCATTACTCATTAGTGATTTCTTCCAATGGTGTTTGTTACCGTGGTCGAAGCAGAGAGAAACAAAACGTATTCAATGTAATTGATCTAAAAATTTTTTCTTCTTCTGATTAAGGATAACTATAGGACAAGAAGCAAGAACGTAAGAAAACCATTACCCGATGGATGCTTTTCGATTTTCGAATAGAGAATTCAACAATCCCTTTACTACTATTCTTTTACTGTCTTATCTCGATGTTTATTGCAATTCTTAAAACTAGTAGCATAACGAAGATTCTCTATTCTCATCGGGGTAATCAGCCAATATAAATCTGCACTTTTTTTTCCGTTTCGTAGTTTTAGTATTTCGACAACATTATTGATTGCAAAGTATAACAATTGAATTATATCGACTATTTCTTCTTCGTGTAGATATTGTTATCTTATATGTGATGCTATTTCAATTGTATATCGAAGGAAAAATTGTTGTTGCAATTCTCAATTTGATTGTAAATCGAACAACAAATAAAAATGATACACTCAATAGATACAAAATGTTTCAAAACTAATGACGATATCTTTTTTGCAATAGGGTAATGAAAAATAAATTTGATAAAGATTAATTCTGATTTTGAGCTATAAAATATCTTTGAGTTGAGTTTGAGTTATAAAACCATCTTTGATTCTGATTTGAGTTGAGTGACATCATATAGGCAAATTAACTAATTTGTTGATGGATGATAAAAAAGGTTTAAAATTTAATTTAATTTTATGGTAAGAAAGCGTGTTTATTTTGCCGAAATATTTGTGTGTGTGTTTTTTTTATTAGGATAATCAACATTTTGATGTACTTTTTCAATCATTGTAGAAAAATCTATTATTTGTATAAACGTAGAGACACTCAGCTCTTGAGAAAGTGGTGCTTTTTAAGTTTTTGAAGTTACGTTATCAAAATGCATACAATTTCTTGTTTGCTTGACGATTAGATAAGTAGTTCTCGAGACATTTTCGAAAAGTTTTATACGATTTTTTTATTTCCAATTTCGATAAAATTCAGTAGATATTCATTAAATTTTAACTTACACAGTACAAGAATTGGATTAATTTTACGATTGGAAGAATAGTTTCTGAGATGAAACAATAACCACACCGATTTTATCTGATATTACGGAAACCGCGATAATTGCGATAACAAAATTTAAAAAAATCGAGTACCCCTAAAAAAATTGTCAAAAACATCTTTCATAAAATTTATTAACTAAGCTAATGTCGACCCAAAAATTAAATAGTCTGGGTTCATTTAACAAAAAATTTTTTATTTAAAAAAAATCGACAATTCGAAAAATATCGAAACAGTTTTTAATTCGGATTTTGATGAAATTCTTATAACAGGAGAAGTTTGGCCCAAAAAGTACAAAAATCAGGTTTATTTGTTGATTGAAAGATGATCCTTTAATCAAACATATTTTAGTCCATGTCTAAGAAAATATTTGTTGAATGAAGGTTTTCATTTGTATGAGAAGTATAATTTTGCAACACTTAGTTCAGACGAAGTGTATAGAAATAATTTAGCTATACTAACTATCGTGTATAGTATATTTTTCGATATATTCCCGCAGTGCAGAGACGATAACTTTTTATTAGTGACCTAGAATAGTATTTGAAGTCTTTTCAAGTGAAAATCTATGTTTATATACATGTGAATACATATACAGTAAACACGTACACATATGTTGGCAGTTCGTGTGGAAATTCTTTTTTTTTTTTAAATATTGCTTTAGTCGAAAATATTAGTTTGATTTAATTCGTTTGGAGTTTGTTCATCCTGAAATTTAAAAACAGTTTTTGACCATTTTAACCACATAAATAGTTTCAAAATGACTTATACGTGATTAACATTTTCTATTTCGAAAGAATGTCGAGACTGAAACGATAATTTGATTGAATACAAATGCAATATCATAACAATGTACAGTGTGTATCAGTTTTGTTGTTAACGAATCAAATAATAACTCTAAACAATCATTGCAGAGTTTGGGGCACATCATGTCCTAACATAAGATTGGATTCAGTTCTCCTGGTTGCTTTAATAGTAATTTAGATCCTTAAAGGCAGAAGATAGAATAACACTTTAAATTAGAAAGTAGGTCCTCATAAAAAAACTAATATTTTTATTTAAAACATTTTTTCGAAAATGGTTAGCTACAGAAAAATGCTTTAACTAAAAGTTGTCAATGGCAATAGAGGACATTCACTTATGCCCATAACTTCAATCTGGAATTTTAGTTTCAAGACTATTTGACCTTGATCTTATAAATAATTTTGAAAATTTACCTGGGCTTGACAATTATTAACACAGACAAATGACCCTTATTGTTCTTGACTATTTTTGTCCAAAAAAATCTTCTAAAGTAACCGTATTTTTTTCGATTAAATGCAATAAGACATATTTTTAAGACGCATTTCCCCTGAAAGCTGACGATGTTTGAATAAATGTTAGTTTTTCTTCTTATGCTGAGATTTAAAAAAATTTGAGAGATAAAACCAATTAAATAATTGACTCATAATTATTTTTCAACAAAAATATCTTCTCTTATCTCTATCTCTATCTCTATATCTCTTTATATTATAAATGCGAAAGTAAGCATGTTTGCTTGTTTGTTTGTTGTTCCTTTGTAGCGAATGGTTTTTAATGAAACTGTACAGCAATATAGCTTATACTTCAAAATAACACATGAGCTATAATTTATAAAGATATATTAAAATAATAATAATAATAATAATAAAAAAATTTAATCTGACATTTACTATTTTAAATTTTCCTGTAATTTATGGTTTAAAATGATGATTATAGATGGAGCAGGTCTGTAATCATAATTTGATTTGATTAATTTTGAACTATAAATTAAAGTATTCTGTAAAAATTGAAAATAGTGAATGTCAAACCATTCATGGCCAACTTTTCTGATATACTCAATGAATTATGACTATTTTACATTTAACGAAATTGAAAACTTTTCGCATCAAGAGAGGTGGAGGCTATAAAGCGGTGTTTTTTACTTTTAAGTCCAGTGAAACGGACGGGTATCAAGCTAATAAAATAATAATATACATAAAAATATATAATATGTATAGTAAATAATTAAAAACAAAATGCTCATGCTTTTTGACGCTA
This sequence comes from Chrysoperla carnea, assembly GCF_905475395.1. NCBI lineage: Eukaryota > Metazoa > Arthropoda > Insecta > Neuroptera > Chrysopidae > Chrysoperla > Chrysoperla carnea. The sequence goes on along the minus strand of NC_058339.1, from coordinate 78,272,008 downwards.
CTAATTATATTTATGATTCATTTCGCCAACAAAAAATAACGCAAGTATTATAAGTATATTTTAAACCTTTTAAATATCAACTGATTGACGGATCCAAGATCGGAAAGAAGAGACCCTTGTAAAAACACTAGGAACCCCGGAATTACCACAGTTATATAAACCAGAATTATGTGATGCAATACCATGCAATACGCCATTTACAACAAATCCACCACCAGAATCACCTTGGCAAATAGCTTTATCATTATTTAAGTATCCACCGCACAGTTTTTGTTCTGTAATCTGATATGGTAAAAATTTGTTTTGTTGTCTTTGGCATGTATCTCGATCCATTACTGCTAAATCCACTTTTCGTAACATTTTTGGAAGTTCATCCCAGCTCTGAAAAAATTATACAGTTATTTGTTTTCTTATAATAAACCTTACTTCAACTGTGAAATTCTAAACTTTAATTATCTCTGCTGAAATTTTTATTTACATAGATTTCCTTTTTATATTTAATCAGATTTTCTTACCTGCCAAGTAGTCTTATCGCGTTACTTAAATTCAAAATCGGTTCATCCGTTTAGGCGTTACGATGCCACAGAGAGACAGACAAATAAACAGACAGACAAACAGACACACAAACACACGTAGCAGTCATACTTATAACACCCCCCCTTTTTTCGGGGGTAAAAAATGTAGACGGACACATTTTCGACGTATATGTACTTGTAGTATCACTAGTTGAATAGATAACTTACAAATAAATGACCCCAACCTGCAATAACACCAACGTCACCCACACTTGGATTGTCATTTTCATCTGCTGGTAATTTAATTGGTTGGACACTAGGTGACAAGTCGAAAGGTTCATCAAGTATAATTATTGCAATATCGTTTAAAAGTTTTGGTTCGCCAACCCAATCGGGGTGCCGCATTCCTTGTTTTACTGTTCGTATTTGACCTCCATGTGCTTTGTTTGCTGAGCCCGCTCGAACCAATCCTATCCAGCCCGGAAAATAACAATGTGCAGCTGTTAATACTACACTGGGTGAAATGAGTGCACCACCACAAATTTCGCCTATCTCTACATACACTTGATATGGAAACTGTTCAATCTGTGCATCTTCACCATTCACTATTCGATTATCCATATTTCTCTGACTTTCCGCTATAACGCCATCGGCTTCAATTTAAGCAAAATTTTATTATTTAAAAAAAAAATTATTAAACCATGTATATATGAAATATATCAAGGTATATTAAGTTTAGTCTCAAGTTTGTAACGCTTAAAAATATTGATTCTACGAGCAAAATTTTGGTATAGATGTTCATAAAGTCCATTTCCGGTTGCTCATTTGAATGCCTGTCCTCCCGTCCGTTGGTCTGTCGACACGACAACTCAAAAACAAAAAAAACATATCAAGCTGAAATGACCTAAAAAGTGAAGTCCGATTTGTAAATGAACAACATAGATCAAATGGATCTTGGGTCCGTAGGACCTATTTTGTAATCCGTTGAAGATTTAAATGTAAAAAAAATTTTTGTTTGAAACATTTTTCGGAAACATCATTGATTACCTGTGAGGATGCAAATTATATAGTTTTTATTATATGGGAATATCAAGCATGTGTGAATGACATGTGTCTCTCTAACAGTGGCTATCGTTCTTTTCTTACATAATGTAAAAAAACAAATGCTTGTGTTATGAACATTTTCTATACATGTTATTTCAACAATCAACTCAGTCAATTGCTTGTTTTCACTTTTTTATAAAATTTTTGCATACCAGGGTAGACATGTCGATTTAAAATCGTTTTTTCGAGTGAAATATTTTTAAGATCGACCTGAAACATTGACTTGATAAGGTGAATTGATTCCATTCATGAAACTCTTGAATTGAATCACATCAAAAAAGTGATTATCGACAATTGGCAATTCACCTATTTGAATCTTGTGTTACAAGTATTTAATTAACTAAAAAAACAAGTTTAAATATTAAAAAATAAATACAAAATAATTTATTTTTTAAGATCTTTAATTGAAAATAATTAACGATATATTTGAATGTGAGAGGGCGTTACAATTGCGAGTATACGATTGTATTCTCACTAAATAAATCAAACAAATATAAATTCTTTAATAAAATAAAAAATAAAATCCTTTCTTTTAAAAATTATATGATGCAAATGAGTGATAATTCTTGATATAAAGTAACTACTGTCCGAATGACCGCTTTTTCCTAAATGTTGTATTAATTTAAGAAGTCTTTATTCTCATTGTAGCAGTTAAACTTGTACATGTTTAATGAATATACAAGTAATGAACTAAAAATTAAACAATAAAATTATTAATAGATAATATTTTAAGACTTACCATTGCTATCAATTGTTGCATATGTCAACACTATCACAACAATGTAAGTGATTAACGAATTTAAATCCATGATAAATGTTTTAGTTTTCTTTGACTTTCTACAAAAGCCTGTCTTATTTATATGAATTGTTTCGAAAATAACTTTAGATTATAGTTATCAGTAACAATTACTGTAATCTAAACATTATAATGTAATCTAAAATTTTAACAGTAAATACCTTCAATTCGCAACAACGTACTTGCCGATAATTATATAAATCATTAAATTTATTAATGGTTAATTCATTAACACTTGTTTTCATTGATTGTGTTAATATAAACAACAATATGGAAGCAAAACGTAACTAAAATGCGTCCAGTTTGAAAATTTATGAATTATTCTTATGAAATGGGAATTATTTTATACGGAACAAGGCTCCAAAAACGTTAGTATTCACTGTCTTTAGTGAATAAAATCCACTAATGTCTCTTCTCGTTAACGGGCTTGGAATCTGACAAAATGAATCGGCCTTGCAGGAAATTGGAGGCTATGATGTCAACAAGTGTTATTTTTTTTCGTTCTATTGGTACATTTAAACCCTTCATATTTTCGTAGTCATTGATGTTATCCAAAAATAGATTTCACACGATGTTTTGGCTCGATAACAAACGTCCCCTTAAGCAAAAAAATCGTTTATACCGATTTTTCGTTATAACCGATTTTGACTATAATTTTATTTAATAAAAACCCATAATAGTAATTTAATTGTCATATTCATATGTTAGGAATGCTCTTGGAAGAAGGTCAAATTTTTTTATGTTTGGTTATGGAAATATTCTCAGGTTTTTATGATTAGTTTCAAATTTTTCATTCAAAAGTTTGTCGCGTAAAATTTCCCTGAATAAGCTTGATTAAATTGAACAATTAACATGGTAATAATTAACATTTTATACTCAGAGTAAGATTATCATTCTACAAAGATCGACGTGATGGTGAGGTTCTCCCCCAAGATAACATCGATTGGAACAAAGAATCATGTGTGTTGTACAAAATACAATGCGAAAGATATAGTGAAAAATACAGTGCAAAGACTAAAGGCCTGAGTATCTCATCATCAAATTGCAAAGCAAGAAATATGGCTAAACATATCAAATCTGCTTTGTAAAGTAACCAGTTTAGTACGAGCCATGATTTAGCTTTCAATATGTCAGCAGAATGTGAGTGAAATGACATTTCTAAGCAATTCGGTGAATCTATACTCAGGGGTTGAGAGACATGTATACAGGCATTTTGACTCTAAAAAATAAGTATTCTATAAAAATAAAAATACTTGAATTTTGCAACTGACCCATGTCATCAAGTGATATACAAAGGTTGTCTCATAGTGATTTTATACTAATAGATACATACATTTTCTATAATTAACTGTTTTAAGTGTCAAGTTGTTTTTGTAATTTTCCGCATACATTAATTTTTTAAGTATTTATTAATTGTTCATTCAAAATTCGAATGAGATATATTTCAATTAATTTTTTTGAAAACGAAGTTAAAGTAGCTGAATATCTGATTGATAAATCAATACATTAACAAAAAATACTAATGAAATTTTAAGAGATTTTTCTAGTAAAATATGGTTAAAACAAGGAAGGTACATTATACCCAATTTCTTTTTGGATATTCATAATTGTTTTCTAAATTCCCATGTTTTTGAATGAGAATCACCAAAATTTTTTTTTTGTGGATTTATCTCTTGTTGGTTAATGTGCCCCAAAGTTGAAATAAAAAATTGAAAAATAAATTATCATAATTTTTAATGCGAGTTATATTAAAAATTTATTTCGTCAACTTTAGTAATACAGGAAACTGGAATTTTTAAGTTTAAATTTGAACTGTATTACGAATCCATGTTCGGTAAGATGAGACTCTTGTAAAAACGCTAGGAACCCCGGCTTTACCACAGTTAGACGGTCCTGAATTATGTGATGTAATACCATGCAATACGCCATTAACAACATATGGTCCGCCAGAATCACCTTGGCAAATAGCTTTAGCATTATATAAGTACCCAGCGCATAATTTGTTTGCTGTAATCGGTATTATTAGAAATTTATTTTGTTGTTGTTGGCATATTTTCTGATCCATTACTGGTAATTTTACTTGTCTTAATGTATGAGGTACATTTTCGCTGCTCTGAAAATAATGGTTCATATTTTTACTATGATTAAGAATAAAGATGCTTTAAGTTATTGACATCGTCAAAACAGTACTTGAAGTGACTGAGATAAAATGCTCATATTATTCGAATTATTCGTTTAAGGTATAATGGCTTTGTATTTTAAGTAAATGAGGTTTGAGGCTCTAAGAGGAAAGAAGCAAACAATTTATTAATTTATAGAGGTTTCTACGTAATCGGGGTTGAAGTTCTCGAGATTCTTCTGTAATAAATATTTCAGTTTTACTAAGAAATTAATAAGGAAGCTGGTAACAAAGCGAACTTTAATTAAATTTATTATATGACTCCTGGAATATATAACTTACTCCTAAATATCCCCAACCTGTAGTAACTCCAATGTCACCTACACGAGGGTTATCATTTTCTCCTACAGGTAATCGAATTGGCTTGACACTTGACGTCAATTGAAAAGGTCGATCAACGAATAATACTGCAATATCATTTTGCAAATTTGCTCCACTATATTGGGAATGCAAAATTCCTCTTTTTATTTGTCGTACTTGACCACCCTGTTTTCTATTAGTTGAGCCCGCTCGAACTGTTCCTTGTTGATCGTTTGGTGGATAACAATGTGCAGCTGTTAAGACGACACTGGAGGAAATGAGAGCTCCTCCACATTGATAGTCTGATTTCACTCTAAGAATATACACTTGATAAGGATACTGTTCAATCCGTGCATTTTCACCATGGACAATTCGATGATCCATAAGAGCGGCTTTAATTTGAACAAATTAATATTTTTTAGTTTCTCTGCTTAGAAAAGGGAGTTTTTTAAGGATAGGTTAGAGTTGAATTTAATATTCTCCAGGAAAAAATTTCAAAAAATGCGTACCTTTAAAGTTTAAGTACAACATTCATTGGATATAGCAATAATGGCAGCGATATTTAAAATCATTAGTTTACACGATACATTCTAGAGCCGTTATAACCTGTACCTGGAATTGTAGAACTCACTCTAGCATTTCGGATTAGAAATCGATCAGAGGATCTATTAATCTCTAAAAAATGTATCAGATGATCATTCTGCTAAAATTCTGCTCAAATGTGGTGTTTCATGAATAAATTATGTATCGGGTATTCCTTAAAGTTTTTATTAATTTGAGCAAGAAATAAATTTCATAATTGAAGGTCAGTATTTTGAGTCGCGCATATGTTGTATGCATTAGAATTGAGATGCTGGAACAAGTTCTTTCTATATGTCTTAGGGTGTAAAATCCTAACAATATAGATAAAAGCGAGTGAAAATAAACAATTGACTGAGTTAATTTTTATATTTAAACTTTTGTTCTATTTGTTACGGATTACAAGATGGACTCAAAGGATTAACGAACTCAAACTCACTTTGGGTATGATGACAGTAATGGATTTGAACTTGAATGGACTTGAATTGAACAATAAATTTTAATTATTAATATTTTATGACTTACCATTGCAATCAATTGTTGCATATGCCAACACGATCACGACAATGTAATTGATAAACAAAATTGAATACATGATTGCTAAGAGTATTTAAGTTGTCATTACAAAAATTCTGCCGTTTTTATATGAATGAGAAAATAGAAAATTCGTTACCAAAATCAATTTAGATAACGGTAATTATTACTAATTTTTACTCTAAATACTTTCATTTTGCAACAATATAATTGTAAATAATTATAAGCAATTAAATTTATAAATTGTTAGTGCATTTATTTTTATTGAATGCTTAAATAATATTGTTCGAAATGTGCCGAATAATTATTACGAAAAGTGCATGAGTCATACATGATTTGGATGCATATACTGTTTTGATAACTGCCTCTGAAATTTTTATCTTTTGCGATATTTTGTTTATAATAATTGCAAATTGTTCTTAATTGGCTTTTAAAAACATGTGAAATAATTTTGTTTTTGAAAAGCCCATAATAGTAATTTTATTGTAATAGCAACATGTAAATAGTACTTTTAAGGTCAAGTTTTATTATATTTAATTGTCGGAAAATTATACAACAAACTTTTGCCCTTTTTTCTATAGAATTGGAAATTTTTACAGCAAAACACCACTAGGTGCCTTGAAAACTTTATATTGTTTTCCAAATATATTTTCAACCATTGTATTGATCAATAATTCAACAACTACTTTTAGCACCACACTGTTATCACGCCCGTTCATAATGACTGTCCATTTGGAACTCTTCATATAGACTGTTGATATAGAACTCTCCATATCAACTGACTTGTTATTTTACAGTATTCATATTCTACACTTTTACACATAAGTCGTTTCCCAGGAAACCATGTACTATTTTTGTTATTCGCACGGCCACCTTAGATGTCAGACTTAATTTTATTCATCAAAGGATATTCACAACAAACTACGATATCAGATTCGTTCAAATATTATTCGTTCTTCTCAATGCATGTTCGGGTAAAATTGTTTTGAGATGTAGCTGAATATTTCATGAAAAAGGTTTCGTTTGTTATAGGAGTTTATTTTCTTACAAATTATCTTAGAAACGAATATAAAATTTTCGAAACGAAGTGGTCTCAGTGACGCTTGCAATAATTACTTAAATAAATTACATCAAGAATTGTCTAAAGTCTTCTAGCTATCGACGAATCAAAACCAATATATTAAAAAAGAATGTGACTGAATAGGTAAAAGAAGGAAGTTGCATTTAACATTGCTCCGAAATAATTTTTGTTTTAAAACTACATTTTCACAAGTCAATAAATTTTTATTTGTCGAATTGTGAGAATTGAGTGTAAGATAAAAGTAAACATTAATATTTTTCCTTACGTTCAAAAATAACAAAATAAATATTTCTTGAATCATTTAAGTCAACAACAAAAATATTTTTTTCCATTTACTTCGACAGTTCTATGTATATACATATCGGATTTATGATTCATTTATTTCGGATAAAACCATTCGAAAAAAAAAACAACGAAAATCATAAATAACTGTTCAAATTTTATTCTTTATTCCAAGAAAACTTTTTTTTTCTACTTATTAACTAGAAGGTTTGTCAGTTGGGATTGTTTTTGTTTTGGAAAAAATGGGTTATAAAATAATTTTTAATCACGTTTGATAACAATTATTAACCACTTGCAAATAACTGTCACTTTTACTTGGCTTTTATTTCTTCTTCTTCCACACTATTGAGTGTCCACAAATTCAAAAAATTGTAAATTATTCGAATTTTTCTTTTTTTTTAAATTCCTCAAAATGTTTTTAAAAAAATTACAGTGTTAAAATTTCTCATAACACCATAGAATACATTTGCATCACAAAAAGTCTAAAATGAAATATTAAAATGTATATACCTGGTATATCCTTTCTATGTATCCACCAACCTAGGGATTAATGTACATCATCCAACAGTAAATGAAGCAACACATTTATATATTTACAACATACAGGTCCTTTATTTTTACGGTTATATATCAACATTTGTTCGAAAAACCTTTCAACTTTACGTGTTAGACCATATTTTGCTCTTTTTTATGTACAGGGTCCACATTTGTCTAACTTCTTGCAGACTACTTGATTCCGAAAATAAAAACAGTTTATTTAACTTCCTGTATGAACCTTGTACAGAAATTGGAGCAAATTCAGATGACGCTGAGTTAATGCGGCTCCTATCGCTTTTGCTCCTTTTTGTTTTGAAGGGGGGTTTTTATTCGTCACTTCGTTTCGAAAATTTTGTATTCGTTCCTCAGATAATTTCTAAGAAAATAAACTCCTATAACAAACGGAACCTTTTGCATGAAACTTTCAGCTACATCTCAAAACAACTTTGCCCGACCATGCCTTGAGAAGTACGAATAATATTTGAACGAAGCTGGTATCGTGGTTTGTTGTGAAGGTACTTTCTAGAATAATAAAATTAAGTCTGACATCTAAGGTGGCTGTGCATGGTACATGGTTTCCTTGAAAACGGCTTATGTGTAAAAGTGTAGAATATGAGTACTGTAAAATAACAAGTCAGTCGATATAGAGATATCGCCAGTATCAACAGTCTATATGAAGAGTTCTAAATGGACAGTCATTATGAACGTGCGTGATAACAGTGTTTACAACTTTTTGAATTTTGATTGAAAAGAGCAGAAAATGTTTTCAAGCACTCAATCTTCCTTGGCAATTCGTAGACCTTATGCTAATATTTTTTGTGTGCCTCGCAGTGTCCATTTTTTTGCTTTCAATTTGCAGAAAGTATTAGGCAAAAAATCGCCTTTAGAAGATAAGATTGTTATTTCAAAAATTAAGTCACTATGATAACCCTTATCATATAGTTTTCCGATTCTCAGGCTTTGATGACATTCTGTAAAACTGGCAAACTTTATTTTGAAAAATGGAAATATGAATTTTGGGATTTGTCAACTTTGAGAATATTTCCGAGGTTTTATTGCGCTCAGCAAAATTTTGATCTCTCAAAACGAATATTTTCAAATATACAGTTACGAAGCAACTCAATCATAGCACCCAAGCTCACACAGTTACGTTGTATTCCTCTTGAGTGTAAACCGTCTCCTGAAAAATAGGGATCTCTTTTAGAGACGACTTCTATCAGGAAGGGAAAATGAAATTGGATTTCTAACGCTTCTCTGCTGAGATTTCATGACAAATTGCTTTTAGAATATGCTCGCCAATAAAAATACCATAAATAGAAATTCTATAAATCAAATTTTTCGTCGAACTTGTACGAAATCCAAATAGTCAATATGAGTTTTTTTCGGATTCCACTCTCTGTTATAAAAGTGTGCAAGAATTTTGTTTAAAATCACTCAGTATAAAGAATTGTGTATAGTAAATTTATGTAACGTAAAGGATATATGATACCAAGAGGAATAAGTAAATCCTATAGAGAATATCGTTATTATTTTACAAAACATTATTATATCAAGGAATAATAATGACTTCATTAATATACAAGACATTTTCATGATTAAATTATTAATTTTCATTTAAATTTTCTTCGTATCAAAATTAATTCATGTTTAATAATGTATATTCTATATATGATGGTTCCTTTTAACTCATATCTATGCTATAGTTTTAAAAAACAGTAACAATTATTAAACAATAGCTGTTTTCCGTCGATTCGATCGAGATAATGATTCATTTCAAAGAATTACACACAAAATTATTTAGTATATCATTGATTGATTCATTTAGAGACCGTACCTTGCCCTCACTTATTCTATGCAATACTCACAATATAGAAAATGCTTTAAAGACAAATTCATCACATGCTATCCTTTAATCCACTTGCTCTCGCTAAGCCAACCTCCTTATCACCAACTTTACTTCCTGTTCTAATACAATATGGTAGGTAGCCTTCGGTCAAGGAGCTCGCTACTCTTGCAATTGTTCGCAAGGTTGACTTTCCGGACGGTCATGGTCCCATATCACAGCAAAAAACAGTCTGTGAATTTTCAAGTCGAAATAAAAAAACTGTATCTTTCGAAAAAAAAGATTGTTTTAGGGACATTTTTTCCATTGTCGGAGGTTGCGATGTATATCGTATAAGATAAAGTTTTTTGTTAATTTGACTTTATTATGCGTTTAATGGAAATAACCGTATCATTTTAACAAGAATAGAAGTGAAAAAAGTTAGTTCTAGGGATGTTATTTTTCTACATTCAGGGAGCTATGATTGAGATATTAAAATAAATTATAATTTACGTCCTTTTCTGATAAATGTAAGTTATAATACTGTGAATAACCTGACTTTGATCCCCTATTTCCTTCCAAGATCTCATTCCCTCTATAAACCGAAAATTATCAGCATTGATTTTATTGACATGAAAACTTTACAGGCAAAAAGGCAGGCAGGTAAAGCTACTTTCACATTTATAATATTAGTTAGGATTTATATATATATATATATATATATATATATATATATATATTTTAACTAGAAGGTCTGTTCAACTGACAAAATATCCCGAATTTTTTTTAAACGTCTGTGTATATTTGTAAGTTATACAAATATTGAAATATTTGCGTAAAATTCGTCCTGCCTCAGTTACATTTTCATTCCTTTCGGGTAAAAAAAATTTAGGACTAATATACTTAATATTACAAATATCACAAAAACGAAGCAAATTTATAAGAAATATAATGATTGAGTGCCTCTAGAAAATCAAATACTGGCGAAATTCCATTTTTTACCATCAACATGTGGAAAATTAAATACGTTGAATTTTGATAGCCATGTATTACCTACTAATTTTACGATACTAATTTCCTGCTCAATAACCTGGTTTAAAATATATAGCTTTTTCTTATTTTAGAATTTGCACAACATTTTAATCTTTTGGTTGGTAACGGACATTAACCCGACAAAACAAAACATTTTTTTCAACATATTTTGTCTTTATACTTACAAAAAAATTTGTTTAAGCGTCAATTTACTTTGACTAATTGCTTTAATGGAAAATATTAGGATATTTATTAACCTAAAAAAAAATAAAAAATAATTTTTAAAAAGAAACATTTAAAAAGTAATAGAAAACCTAAATAGATTTTTCTTAGAAAGAAAACCACCCTTTATTATCTATCTATTCTTTTACTAAATAATTTTTATTTTTCTTTTCAGGTAAGTGTAATTTTTTTCTATTTTAATCAACTTTTATGAAGAAAATGATATGGGATAGCTTTGTACCATACCTGTTGTGTGTTTCCTATATTATGCAAACATAAGGTAGGTGGTATCTACATATTATTATCATCTAGTCAGGAGCGTGACCATTGGGAGGAATATCTATATTACTTTGTATCTATTTCACTTTTTTTTTTATAGCTTAAGGTTGCAGCATTCATGTAAACTTTTTTTAAATAGAAAAAATTCTTATATTTAATGTATCTGTAAATCGAACTCTTTCTTAAAAAAGAATTTTGCAATAAAAAAAAGTTGTTCTACTTGATAAAATCAAAGAACGGAGACTTTAAAATTAATAAAAAACCATGGGCTTAGAAAATGGGAATTCTTGGATTAGAAATCGCGAAAAGTTGAATTTTTGATATTATCCCCAAAAATTTCGAATTTTTTTAACATGCTTACTATACTTTAACTTTATTTGAACTAACAAACAATGTAATTAAAACTTAGAAGTCTAGAACCTATTTATCACTTTAATAATATTATCTTGAAATATTAACAGTAATCTCAAACTAGAGAGGCGAGAGTGACCGCGCCTCATGCAGAAGGTCGTGAGCTCTACAAACCTAGTCACGTTCATTGATTTATTTTTAAGGTGTTTGTTTCCCTACAGTATTTTATAAAAGTTTTGGTTTATTGCACGGTACATACATATAAACCAAATACATGCTTTGCAGTCAAATAATGTGTTATTTTTATCTTTACAATACCATGCAACTACAAAAATATATAATATATTGTATGCAAGTGCTGCTTATAAATTTGACAATTTAGATATCTCTCTTCAATCATTAATTCTAACTATAGTCGTCTCTGTTCATCAAATGATGCATCTTCGATGAACTCATAATTAAATTAAAGTTTTATTTTTATATCATCGACAACCTTATATTTTTATGGTATTATTATAAACTACAAGATTTTCTAATTATTTTGGATAGTTTTTTATCAGACTCTCTAGATTTTTTGTTATAGAAATATCCAATTGAAAAGGATAATCTATATGATTCATTATTTTTTCATCCAACTTTGAACGATAAAATAATAATAAAAAGCCCGATGACCTAGGAATTTTTGATGATTTTTGGAAACTTTGTTAATCAAAAAATGTATTTATAAAGTTTTATTGATATCTCTAGTATTCTACTTTGTTACCCAATTATCTAATCTATGTCACTAAAAAGTGCATATCGGTCGATATCGGCCAAGAGACCTAATTTAAAAAATAAATGTGGAGAGCACTCCACGCTTTGAATTTTACATTACAATTTAAAAATATTATCCACTTTTTAGAGCAATGACACGTTTTTTCAGTTTTTTAAACTTTAATTTAATGATTTATTCCCCTGCATAGCTTCGAATTACGTCACTGTAAGTATTTTATATTAAAAAGTTTATATCCGCATATTATACTACTGAGAATGTATAATCACCTTTAGAAAACAATATACAAATTCTAAACCGAAGTTTGTAAAGACGAAGAATTAATTAAAAAAATTATTAATTATTAAAGCGCACAATAGTTGACAGTAATATATCTAAAGTTTAATTAATAGTTCCGACAGCAAATAATAGACTTTCTTCCAACATAATGACAATATTCCACGAAAAGAAATTTTTTTTCTCTATGTTAAATATTTGTATTCATTGAAATGAGAGAAATATTTCAAATAGGGTAAATATTTAAGCAGGGATTTTATATGTTAGTTATGATTATTTGATCAAGTCATCCTTCATTTGTGTGTTTAGGGAGGTATTTCGATTAGCTATTTATTTTAGTAGGAAAATGTTATGATTGATTTTTTTTTTGATTAAAATAAATTGTGGTTAACATGTTGACTTTAGTGAATTGTTTTTACAAGATTTACCAAAACTACTTTAATGGTTTTTGCTAGATTTTCCTTTTTTTTGCAGGCAGTTTTTGACTATTTACCTTTCCGTAGTCTTTTCAGATTTAAAAATAAATGTTTTTTTTAATTTTTGTATTATTTTATGAATTTACACTTCAAAATTGTGAAGCAAAATTCTTATTATTTTTATCCCCCCAACTAAAAAAAGGGGTGTTATATGTTTGATCGCTTTGTGTGTGTGTCTGCCTGTGGCATCGTAGCGCATAAACGGATGAACCAATTTTAATTTTTTTGGTTTCATTGGAGGCAATTAAACGTGGAGTGTTCTTAGCTATGTTCCAAATGCGAGCTTAGGGTGACATACCCGAAAAAACTAAAAAATTGACTATGATCTTCAAAATCAATTCAGTTTCGAAAAGGCATGACATATAATTTTGACAAATAAATAATTACTATGGAAATGAATGGTCAAACAAACCTGGCTCAATTCATTTCGAAAAGTGAAATGGTAAATTATTTCCAAAAATTGGTCCCAAAAAATGAGAGCTCTCTGAGTATCCTTTTCATCTCATCTAATTTCCTTGACCATCACTTTGATAATGATTTAAGAAGAATTGTTATAAGTTTAAAGTGTTTATCTATGCATCTATGTGTTTCTCAGTGGCATCGTAGCCCCTTAACGGTCGAACCGACTTGATTGAAAATATTTTATAGCTAAGTTTCCAAAAATGGGTTTGCAAGAATAAAATCGCATTCGTCGGGGGTTCTTTAAATTTTGTAAATTTCACTTGTTTAAGTTATAAATAATATCGTTTCACAGAAAATAATATTTACATGAATTTATACTTAGTTTAAAACCCCCATCCCTTACAAAAATTTACCCTACTTCAAAACTAATTTTGCTTAAAAAGACGTCGATTTTTTGTCTAATAAATTAAACATATTTCTTTAGATAGATTGAAACCTAAATGTGATATACCAGAGTCATTCAGATTTCAGCCAAACCCGATGAAAGCGTAGTTTATGATCTCTATCTCGGAAGACGAGAGTTTATTAGAGGATCAATATTGGAATTATTTCATATTGGAACAGAGCCATAGTGCTGCCAAAGTGAGTGTGATTGTTTTCAAGTCACTTTGATTTGATTAACTTGCGTCTAAGCAATCAACTCTACACTCGTCGTTTTTAACTCTTCTACGAGAAACAGAACGTTTAAATACAGAAAATATTTTGTCACGTATTAAAAAAAAAAATTCTCCTTCATCACTTAAGAAAACTAATTATAAGTTTTTTTCTTATAAAAAGCCATTTTTTTGTTTTTATATCACATTTTTATTATTCTTTAATGTCAATAATGTTGTAACGTCTATATAAAAGCTTTAATATAGACGTTAAAGCACGTTATAATACCGGGTATACCATAATAACGTGCTCGTCATTATTGCAGTATTTTTATTCAGGTGGCCTTCACACGACTCAATAATATTTGATCCTATAAAATCATGATTTGAACAGAAGCCGTAAACGTCTCCAAAAATAGCGTAGCGTATTTTGGGTAACCACGTCATTATATTGACGGATTTTCAAACAAATCTAGCATTATGTGGTCAGTAATATTGATTAATTAAAATCAGAGACAATATTCGCCGAAATATATAAAAGAGAGGAGGAATTTAATAGTTTTTCCTCAATATTCTTTTCCAATATTATTATTTCGATCAATGTATAATTGATCAATATCAATTATATTGACCACGTGAAATACCTTGGACGTTTTATTATCTACCATATTTTCTATATCGATTTTATTGATCAATATACTTCTCAGAAGATCAATATACCTTTTGTTCCATATTGATATTGGGTCAATAATATTAAAAGTTTGAGGTTAACCTTCTTCTTGGTTCATTTCTATAATTTTAGAAATTTAAAAGTTTAAAAAAAAGTAATAATGAACAATTTGTTCTTATGTGCGAGTCCTTTCACTGAAATAAAAGAAAAGGGAAGAGGAAGTTAATGTAAGGGGACAAATTTTGAAAATCTCCACTTCTACATATTTTCGCGGTTTCAAGGGCTTAATATTCGAATCAAACCTTTTCAATGTGATGTCTGTGTGTGTGAGTACGTATATGTGCGTATGTTCGTTCGAATTCTTTCGCCTCGATTATCACCCGAACTAATTATGACATTAACACGTGAGCTTATTCGACGCGTAATCGCGTATTTAAGAACTGAAAAAATTTTCAGCAGAATTGGTTGAGCCATTTTTTAATGGTAATAAATAAGCTGGAAAAAACTCGATAAACAGAATCTGAAAAGTAGATGAAACTCATCATTTATTTATGGAGATAATGATCGTTCCAGCATAAGCTGCAAAACACGCTCGAAATCTGATTTATAAATGTTAACAAAGACCTTTGTATAACTTTTTATTATACCGGGAAGTTTTTCGTGTGGATCTCGAGGGTCGCACCAAACTCAATTTATATGAATCCTTATTTCTGTATAAGAAATTACAAATAAAATAAATACAAATCGTTTCAAAATTTTCTTTATCAATATTATCCTCAATATGCTCCTCAGAAGATCAATTTACAGGGAGTGTGAGGCTGGCCTTTTTAGTGGTCCATTTCCAAAGTTATAGAGATTTAAAAGTTAAAATAAAGTTATAATGAACAACTAGCTCTACACGTGCGGAATTCCCCTCCCATGGTTACCATAACCCGTGTCTACTCTGTTTAAATTATTTGGCTAGCTTGTTTTTTCCTAAGAGATACATTTTTAGACCGTTAGTATATTTTTCGTCAAATCTAGACATAATAAGAATGAACATGAGGGGCGAATCATAGAATTTAATAAAGAAATAAGGAAAATAAGGGTAGGACAGAAAACAACTTGCAAGAGTAACAATATATAAGAATTATTTTTATGCGCGTTTTCTTTCACTGAAATAAAAGAAAATGATCTTATAATCATATGTTTATATGAATCTTTATTTCTGTAAAAGAAAAGACAAATAAAATCAAAACAAATCGTTCCTTTTTTGTGGTCGAATATCTCGAAAACAAAAATTATTTAACTGTTGGTTTCGAGCAAGGAATTACGTCTGAAATGTTTTTACAATTTTAATGTATAACAACACTTTGTATAAGTCACATAATAATAAACCTATACACGTATACACGAATTCAATTACAAGTAGTAACCTGTTGTAATAAATGATAAGACATGATGGGCTTCAAGTAATTAAATCATTCGTTCATTTAGGTTGCTATCGGCTTGGCTTGGCGTATAAAGAAAGCTTAACTCTACTTGAAATAAAAATTTATTGATACACTATAATATATTATTATAACTTTATTATATAATAAAATATTATTTCACACTACACACGTAAATTATCTATTTTATTTCATAGACAAGCTCTTTATTATTTTTTTGATGTGCTTTTAATGGATGGATATTAAACTTTAAAATGATTGAAATATACTTTTGGGCTATTTTCTTATAATAATTCATTTTATATGTTATTGAAATAAAGAAATAAAATTCACCTCAAGATTGTCATCCTTTTGAAATTCATATATAAAATAAAAAAATAAATTTCAAGAAGTTAAACCCGACTATTGTATAATTACGCTCTTAAAAGTTTGAAACAAGAAGGGTATAATCAAAATCTCATACAAAAAAGGATTCCTCAGATCGAGATCAGGTCCGAATATAATAAACTTTTTTTTTTTTAAATTTGACAATAAACAATTGACTTAATTGTTGAAATGCCATGTATAGACAGTGGTGATGACCCAATCGTTTGTTTTTTTTTTACGTTATATAAATAAAGAAAGATATCCACTCTTAGATAGCCACACACATGTAACTGATATTCTGATATAATACATACAATACAATTTGCGCCTTCACTGGTAAACAGTGATGTTTACGAAAAAATGTTTAAAACAAATGTTGTTTATTTTTAATATGGAACATTTTTTACATTTAAACTTTTGTTCTATCTTTAACGGTTTACAAGGAGGGTCCTACGGACCCAAGACCCAATTTACCTATGTTGTTCATTTACGAACTTACTTTTAACGTCCTATGTACGCTATAAAATATTCAACTTCATATTTCTTTTTGTTTTTTATTTATCGTGTTGACAGACAGAAAGACGGACAGACAACTGAAAACGGACTAATTAAGTGATTTTATGAACCCTGTATTTTGTTGGTAGCATCAATATTTTTAAGCGTTACAAACTTGCCTAAACTTAAAATACCTTGATATATTTGATATACATGGTATAAAGTACTTTCCTAATTCTTGAATGTGGAGGAAAAAACTGTTCCTTGGATTTTGCAAAATCGTTTGAATTAAGTGATTAAAAATATAATAACATTAAAATCATCCTCCTACATCGAAGTCGTATATTCTAATACTTACCCAAATTATAAGTTTTATAGATTTTGAAAAAGTTTTTCGACTTCAATAAGAGTATATTTATATATCAATTTTTATGTAAAATATATGTTAATACAACATATACATAATAATATAAGAAAAGTGTAAATTTTCTAGTTAAACTTTTCTATATAATATTGTTTCAATTTGAAGTTACCACCAACAGAGATAGTGTGTTTTGTGATGAAAATATTATATTTTTAAAGTTTTTTAAATGGGATATATTTCATAGTAAATTGAAACTTTACTAGTCAATTTATTTTCTTTTTTTAATAATTCAAGAAAATTTGTTTTGACAATTTTAAATAAAAACTTCGAGAAATAATTTTCAAAACTTTAATTATTTATGTCGAACATACACAGTAAAAAAATTACTAGATAGAAATAAAATTTTCATCGACATTTCCATTTTTATACCTGTATATACAAAATATACAGGGTATCTAGCTAAATTGGCAACATATGGAAAAATTTCTATTATAGGATTTACGAATAAAAATTATTCTTTATAAAAAGCTCTGCTTTTAAAAATATTAATTTTTTATTATAAGGTTTACAAAAAAAATTTAATATTTATAAGAAGCTCTGCTTTCAAAAATATTAACATTCAGCGATTCACTTTTGACATCGAATATACAGGTTGACCACAAATTGAGAAACTTTTTATATAAGTATGGTTTTATAAGAATACTTTGAACTTTTTTACAATTATATACAAATTGTAAAAATTATAGTTATTATATTTATTATGATCAGACAAAATAAATGTTTTATTTCACAGTTTATTAAATTTTATGATGCTTTTACGAAACGAATAAAAAGTGTATAAAAATCAAACCAAAAATAATGATAGTTTGTCTAGAACTTCGGTGGTGTGTTTATTTCTTCAAATGTCAATGATCACAAAAATAAACTTTTTTTTTTATTCGAATATTTCAAAACACAAAATTTGTTTGAATATTTTGTCTACGAACATTTTAAAGAAATCTTTCTTTAATGAAGTGACAGCTTTTATAAGCTTAGAAATATTCCTATATGTCCAATATACACTTTAAAAAAAATTATTTTTTTTAAATTTTGATATATAACAAAAGCTTCTCTTGAAAGCTTTGCAGCCATAATTAATTTTTTTTTTGGAACTATGTTCCTTATCGCACGTTATGATTTGTTTGCTGGTAGGGAGATAAAACCACAAAAAGTGCAACAGACACCAAAATCCGTTTCCTAGCAAACTAAAACTTTTTAATCGATTCAGCTTCCATGAATTTTGAGAATATGCAAAAACATTTTACAATCTGTCAATTAGTATTTTTTGTCCAAAATTTATGTTTTTTCATTCAAAAAAATGAGTTGTTAGTTATCAGAGGAAGTTAAACATTATAGAGATAATTTAAAGTAAGTACAAGGAAATTTTATATTATGTCATATTAAATATCCTGATCAATTAAATTATGGGTAATGTACCCACATATTGGGTTGACTACTCGGTGAAACACTATTTTTGCATTTTTGAGCATTAGATTCAAAAACTAGAAAGTACAAGTTCTCAAAGGAGCTATTGCGATTCGAAATTCGATGCTTTTTCGTAAAGATAAAGCTGTTTGAAACTACTTTGTTCTGTATATTGTGCTGTCCTGAATTCCTAGAAAATAATAAACAACAACACTATATAGCCGCATATATATCGCTGTGGTACGCGACGCTTTTTTCTACATATTGTTGATGTTTTTGTTGTTGATCGTGGCTTCGTAGTACTGCATGTATATTATCAATAAATTCTAACAAAAGCAGAACTTTACAACAAGTGATATAAATAATACTCATACATATATTTCCTTTCAGCTTGTGCTTTTCTCGTATCATCAGTATAGTAGCCTACATCTCAAAGGCAGCCCAGAGTAGGTTTTCTATGTTTGTACGAGATAGATGTACCTATATTATATTTTCAAGCTGCTTTTATAGTTACAGACAGAAAAACTGAGTCACTAAATCAATGACTTAATTTTTAATTAAGTAGGGTACTTGCGATAGACGCATATTTATTCCATCGATGTGGAAATATTATCAAATGTATGGGAAAGTCAATGATTTTAACACGACTGTATAAAGACGCAATCGTTAGTGGAGTAAATTGTGAATAAATAAATAATTGTGAATATGTCTTAGCAATATTTCTTTCATTCATTTAAATTGGTTGGGAATTTTCCCATTTAAAACGAAATAGGCTTAGTCCTTCACACTGTATCCAGACTTCGCCTTCATGATAAAATCTGCAGGCGGTTGTTTCATTTGAGATTGATTTGTGGGTTACCCTTTTGGATTTTTCAGTAATCCGTTGGCCAGTATTCTAAATTTTCTTCTTTCTTTAAGTGACCTTTTTCCCTAGTTAGATTATATTGTATCTTTGTTATTATTCGAGCCAAAATAACTTTATTTTACGCCCTTACTATAATTTTACTTCTGAAGTATTAATTTATTTTTAGAAATTATATCCCAAAATCTATATATATATATATATATATATATATATATATATATATATATATATATATATACAACAACGTTCTGTTATTGACCTAGCTTCACAAAATTAGCTCATCAAGAGCAACAAAAACACTTTTTTCCAAATTTGGATCTGAGGCCTAATTTGGGAGATGGCAAAAATTGATACATTTGTTCATTCACTGACTATCAGTCGATAACCAGTACCCAATGATAATCAGTTGATTTTAGGAATTTTCAATTAATAATGGAAGGGATTTTGAAAAAAGTATAAAATTATTTAATTAAAATTGGTCAAACTGCCCCATTTTTTATATATTTATTCTATCATTGTAACAAACCACACCCATTGTCGCATGATTTGTTTGTTTACGTACAGTAATCTAATGTTCTCCAAAATAATATAATCCAATAAAATCATTTTATACTTTTAAAAAATCCCATCCTTAGTTGAATATTAATAAATTAAGCTGACTAATTTTTACTGATTATCATTGGCTACTGGTTATCGAATGATAGTCAGGGAATAAACAAATGTATCAATTTTTGCCATACCCATATCTCCCAAATTAGGCCTCAGATCCAAATTTGGAAAAGAGTTTTTTTGTTGCTCTTGATGAGCTTATTTTGTGAAGCTAGGTTCTTTTAGTCAATAACAGAACAAGTAATCAACTTGTTCATTATGTTCGTTTGTGAATTGCTTATGGACTTAAAAGGTTTTGTGTCAATTGATCTTTGAAATTTTTATACGATAAACAACCTGGTTTGAGGATGGTTTTTATCTATATTTAAGCCCCCAAGTGGTGGAAGAGTGGAGGTGAAAGTGAGGTTGAAATTTTGTATGTGGAAAATCCATGTTAATTTTATAGACAAATACAAATCAACGTTTGCCAAAATATTATGTTACTTGGGGTTTTTTAACTGCATGTGATTTATAATATTTACAAAAGAGAATTCTAATTTCAATACTCTCACAAGCAGTACCTGTGTTAGGAATATCTCTTTAATAATCGAAAATCTGAAACTATATTTTATCGTTGTTCGAAAAATTTGAAATTGGCAAACCATTGAAGATAGAAACTTTTTAACAGATTACATAATAACAGATTTTCTTGCAAAGTCAAGTATCATGGATTGAATATTTGATACAGAACTACTAATAACCACGGTTCTACAAAATATCAACTAAATTTTTTCTTTCCTGCTATCGAATATTTTCAAATATATCTAAGTCTGGTACCAAATAAAAGGGCATGATGTGTACATTATAAAACTGTTAGTTACATGAAAATCAGTTCAGCGGTTTAAAATGTTCTTGTATCGGGTGTTTCTATCTAATTTCATAAATTTTACTAGATACTTCTCATCTATATTCATTCAACCATAATATCCCACAGCGAAGTGTGGCGGGTACAGTTAGTGTTTTTTATAAATTTTGTGTCCCAACTTTCTAGTCCGCAAGTATATGCTATATTTAGTAGATTGAGAGGAGATATTGAGTTTGTCGGTCGTTACCCTGTCTGCAGCCACGCCTTTAACGTGTATTATTACAAGCTTTGTGTTTGTGCTTTCTCTTTATCTTCCAGCAATGATGATAACACAACAAACCAACAGTTATAATAATGATTCGTTTGCTATAAGTGCGTACCTTTGCCTTGTATACACATTTTTTTCGGGAGTTATTTTTATTCAATTATGTACATAGAAACTAATTTTGTTGATTATTCAGTATTTACTACGAATCAAAGGTTCCATAACCACCTAGAAGGCTTTTTGGCACAAAATTAAATAATGAAAAAGGTTATTTCAACATTATTTGACTTTTTTAGATCATTCTAACTTTCATAACAAATGTTGCCACTGTTTTGATGTAAAATTCGAAAACAAGAAAATTTTCCAAGTTTTTCACAAAGGAACGTGCAAAAGTCTTCAGATTTATTTCCTAACCGATAAAGACCAAGGATAACAAAGTAACGTGCCTGCAAATATTGTCACACATATACCAGAAATTGAACCCGATCTCTTGCATCTCTCAAGCATCATAGAACTAGCGTCATCGACGTTTGTAATTGAACTTTTTCTAAACAGATGTGCCTATTTTGATGTAATTTTTTGTGTGTTTTACGAGTTGCGAACCAAAAAATTAAAACCCATGAAATAAATGGTGGAAACGCATATAAATTATACATTGCATTACATCTTACTATTCAAATGTATTTAGTTGCGCTCCCACCATATTTATCTAGAATGGACAGCTATTTGAATAGTATTGAGGTATTATTTATTATTATTCAGGTATTGTGAATAGGTATTTATTAGACCTATATGCTCCAGCCTGGCCGAAGGTCATTCCAAAGCTCAGTTATTCCAAATTTTTAAGTTTTCACTTCTGTCTACAGTCCCCATAACTGACTATCTTTTTGTTTCTCAATGAATTTTTATTTTTGTTTGACAGCATTAACTTATTTATTATTTTTTGAAAACAATATTTAGTAAACAAACAAAAAAAATAATAAAAAGTCCCTGTTGTGTTTTTGATGTTGTTGTTAGCGTAAACATGAGGTTACTAAACCATTAAGTAATTTCCATCATTTTTAATAGCCAACCAAATTAAATGTATATTAAATATTTAATTGAAAAATTATTATTCACACATGTTTCGAATCATTTTCACACGAAATACAAATTACTTTCACATTTATTAATTAAAAACAGATTTACAATAATTGGTACGTATAAAAATTTTGATTAAATGAAATAATTTACGTTCATCACGTTTTTCGGTTAATTTATTCCATAGAATAATACTAACAAAATTAATCTATATTATAAAATATTTTTAATTCCCAATTGGACTGAATACATAACGTTAATTATAAAATCAAATTAATTTTAAAACGAAAATTTTTTCACCCAAAAAGTTTCCCTATAAATAATAAATTACTTATACAAAAAAATGTTCTATTGTGGACAGTACTGCATACCTACTTTGTACGCTTGTAAAAATATGTCAAAATGTATTCAAAGATATATTTTCTTTTTCTCCTCTGAGGATTTTGAGCTAAGCGAGATAAGTACGTATGTTTGTGGTACGAGAACTGGCAAAGTTTTCGGCAGTTCATTTTATGACATTTTTAACTAAATTTTGGAGATACGCTGGCATAAATTAACACAAAATGCGCGCTTGTATTGTACAACTGAATTTCTGGCTGTTGGATTAAATTAACGCTTTAATTAAAAAATTAAAATTACAGCCATAGTAAAATGATTTAAGTAAATTTTTTTTAAAACTATTCGAATAATATTTGACGCGATGTTAGCATCTGCAAAATTCTCTGGCAATTTTAATTCATATTTTTAAACGGGCTAGAAAAATTATTTTGAGAAAATTTTAGAATCAGTGGTTTTTGCTGCTCTTTTGTACACTAGTAACCGCTTTATGGAACCGATCTTAAATACCAGGCGTAGTTAGTCAATAATTTCAATAAAAAACAAAAGTCCAAAATCCATGCTGTTGAAAGCTCAACAACAATTTTTTTCCGATTATGATACCTCCCTTAAATTGTATAGAAGTAAAAATAATTATTGTATATACAAAAACTTTTAATCATGTATTTACTTAAATTTAATTAAAATCAATATTTAATCAATCAGTTGTAAATCAAAAATAAATTAAAAACAATTTTCTTGTATTCGAGAGCACTTCCAAGTTTTTAGACGAATTATTGTGTAATTTTATCCAATTAGAAAGCATTGCTTCTTTTAAGCATGTATTTCTTGAGCTAAATCATTTAGATTACAAAAAATTTTTTTTCAAGTTTCAAAATTTTGTATTTTAAATTAATTACCCAAAAATGTAATCCCTAAAACGAAATTTCATTTTTATAAACACCAGGATTTTGAGGCTGCTTTCTGTAAAAACCTTAAAAATTATGATGTCTTGGCTTCGTTAAAATGGAATGTTATCGAAAAAAAAAATGTTAAAATGGGATGGATAATCTTGATGTCAAATTCGCCATATTACCCATAAAAATGTAAGACTAGATACTAGACTTGATACCTTGATTAAATTTGAAAGTGAAATTAAAATTGATTTAAAAAAACGAAAGATGCTATTAAGCTTTTAATATTATGGAAACGATTTGGCTTTTACCCTCTTTTTCATAATTGAATATTTTAACATATATAATAGTTTAATAATTAAGAATTTATTTTTGTGAAGTTTATAATTATCTTTCAGAAATAGAAATTGTTAACTTGAGGAAAAGTAAAACAAAAATTTAATATAAAACATTTAGAACATGTATGTCGTTGTCATTTTGTTATCCTTTTTCTTTTCTTTTTTTAAATTACAATTTATGTTTTTTAATATCCTTGACAAAATAAAGAAACAGCTTCCATATATTACTTCATTTCCTTAGAAACAATGTTTTTTATCCCTATTAAGTTTTAAAATAAAACAAAATAATGTTTATTTGTTATGTAAGTTTAATAAAACAAAATGTCAAAAAAACATTTTTTTATTTACCCCCTCTCGTATTTTAAAATTAAATTCATTATTCTAAAATATGATATCATAAAATTTCAAGGCAAGCAATTATATTCAAGAAATTCTGTATGAGCAGAATGGCTACCGGAAAAACCGAGAATTATAAAAATATTCAGGAAATCAGGGTGGGTATCACTGTAGTAAATAATAGTTTGAATAAATAATTTTTCATAATTTGAAAATAGAAATTAATATGCTAGCTATACTCGGCCACGTTTCGCAGTAGGTTTCTTTTATATTGATTATTAGAGCATTAAATAAAAATAATCTAGAAACACATATAAAATTTTATTCGTTTCCGTAATGCAAAGTATGTATAAACATTTTCGGATATAAATGCAACGACCTGTTAAAATCCATAGACTATTTGCGACTTTTGCGGCCATAAACGTACGGAAGCTAAATTTTTATATATAAGATAACATAAGATATAAAAAACTATTATAAATAATAAAAAGGCAACAGCGCATAATGTTCCCAATGTTGCTTAATTAACTTCATTGATCGGTCGTGAACTGGTGTTTTCAACGTAGTATGCATTTCGTTTCTGAGATGACGATCTAAATTACCACGGTCCCACCAAATTAAAATTCTGATCCCCTTCTAAAAAACTATTAAAATAAAATCGCTCAATGCGACAAAAGAAGTTTTCTCCTCAAAAATGTTAGTAATATTACCGCACACGGCACGAAATTCGATTCTGCACGCATCGAATAATATTTTAATAAAAGTTTGCTTTTAAAAAGTTTCGTATAGTTTTTTATTTATTTATTTCGATTATATAACACTTCACAGATTACGATTACAGGATATAATAATAAAATCATCACAAAAGTAATCAAATAGTATTTATAAGCGTTATGTAAATGAAGAAAGATAGGTATAGATGATATTCTGTTAACTTTATCTAATTAAGATTCAATCTTTTAGTGGATGCCAATGCAATCTGCTACATAGATAGCTTCTTTATCGTACAATCTTGTACATATACCATGATACTATACTTGCAGTGAATATTAATTTATAGTTGAGTTTAGTAAAGTGTAAGTTTAGCGGAACTTAGTTAATTATAAATGAATATGCATTTTAGTTTAGGTATTTTATTTACTGTGATATACTCTCCAAGTGGTTTTGTGTTCACTCTGTATAAATAATTTCTTCGTAGACGTATCATTTGTTTTATATCAATATATGCTCTTTTTATATGATAGACGAATCATTTTAGATCAAAAAAAGCTAAAATGAAGAATTTTTATGTACGTCAACCTATCAGGACAGTTTTTTTCTTTAAATGTTCAGGAAGGTCCATATATCAAAACCTTGAAAAATTTCAAAACCTTGAAAATATGCAACAAAATGGGCTAAAAACGTACATTTGGGAGTTTTTGGGATCGCTGATCACTATTCTGAAGTCAGAATTTCGATATACTCTCCCCCTCCTGGGGTAAGTCACCCCGCTGTTCCAAATTGAAAATTTACAGATAATTGCAGTGTAAGGTCAACGAAGGGCGAAAACAGTTACCCCAAAAACCCTACAGTATGCTTTTTTGGCCCATTTTGACGAATATTTACAGAATCCGGCTGTTTTATACCAGCGGGGGCGAATAGCCCCAGAAGAGAGAAGTACACCTTCATTTTAACTCTGGAATCTCGATCAGTGACCGCAAAAACCCCTGAGTATACTTTTTTGATCCATTTTGTTGAATATTTCAAAATATTGCAATTTTGGACCAGCGAGGTAAATTACCCCAAGAAGGGGAGATTGTATCGAAATTGTGATTTCGGAATAATGATCAGAGACCCTGAAAACCCCTTAGTATAAGTAAAATCGAAATCTTCAAAAAAAAATTTTGTATTCGGTTTATAAAGAAATACATTATTATGCCCCTACATAAATAATATTCCACGAAACTCAAAAATTATTGTTTTTATTTAAAGACCTGTTTTAGACATACCACCTGAAATGCGGAAATCTAAAATTGTAGCAATTCAAAACTTCGAACTATCTATAGCTAAAAGTCTCTTCAAATTTGAGCATATTGTGATGAAATCTCTATTTGCAAGTTCGTTTCCCATACTTTTTTAGCCCACGGTTTAAAAATAAGAGTTTGTATCTGGGTGTCTGCCTGTGTCATCGTAACTATTAGAGATAAGCCAATTTTTGTTTGTTTGAAGGTCATTTGATCAAGAGTTTTCTAAGCTATATTTCAACAAGAAAAACTGCTAAGGTTTTTAAAATTTAGTAAGTTTCCCTTTAGTCAGTTTTTTTTTTTAAATTTGTCTATAAGAAACAAATTAGTGAATGTATCCTGTGAATTGTCAAATCCGTTGATAAATTTTTAAATAAAGAAGTCAATCTTTCTCTCTAATTTGTCGTACATTGTGAATTTTTTCTCCACATTTATTTCTGATCATAATTTAACTGACAAATCCTTGACATAAATCCAAATGAACAAAAAACCGACATTAATATGTTTTATGGGTGCTTTTATAATATGGAAAACAGTCCGTAATGTAAATAAAATTGAATCGATCATCGAATAGAAATACCATACATTTGCATATTTCATATGTTATTTATCATAAAAGTATATTATGTACATTATATGTGTTAGACCTACGGCCGGATATACAGTTTGCCAGTCATTTCAGAATAGTGAGTTTGAGAATCTGTTGTAGAGGTGCCCTAAAAACTTTGTCTTCAATATTTTCATAGTCAAGGATATTTTTTTTAACATATCTTTCTGCATATGCGTTAAATAGTCTTTATGTTAATCATAACCTCTAAATAATTTTGTATAAATTTATTTTTTAATTCACTAGCCCATTAAAAATAGATTGATTACGTGATTGATGAATGATGTTTGAGAGTGAAAATATTAGAGCAGAGAAATAGTCTAAATAATGAAATTCATTATAACTAGTTTCACCATATTTCTACTACAATTTTTTTCTGTTTTTTACTGAGTACGACTTATATTAAACTAACGAAAGTACACGAACAGGCCCGAAAGTTAATATTTTTTGCTTACTACTTTACTCTCGTGATGAGAAAAATTCTTAAAACTACTGAAGGACTTGAAAAATCGCAAAAATTCATAACTCGAAAACAGTTAAAACAAGTGAAAACAAACAATTGACTGAGTTAATTGTTGAAATACCATGTATAGACAGTGTTGAGAACGCTATCGCTTGTTTTTTGACGTCACGTAAATAAGAAAAGATATCCACTTTTAAATAGCCGCACACACATAACTGATATTAATACATACTATTTAAATTTATATAAGTGTGGTGTTCACAATTTTCCTTTTCCCTTGAAATAAAGGTCCGTAGTATAGAGGAATTCTTATAAAGAAAATATTTATTAGATACGATCTTGACAACAGCCTCTCCAGTCGTTGACTGTTAATTATTACGCCTAGCTCTAGACCTATTGGAGTTTAGTGTGAAAATCTTAACATTTTATATGAAAAATTTATATTTTCTATATAGAACTTATTTCTCTTTCGAATTGAACATATAATATTTGCTGATATTTATGCTTGGATTATTATGATACACAAAATATTATTATTGCGAGCTCAAGCATTGACGATCGAACTTGAAATGTTGCAATTAAATATGTTTTATTAAATCACCTACTTTTATTGTTGTATTCACGATGTATACACAAATTGTGCAAAGTGCAAAATTTTGAATTTTTTCAAAATAAAAAATATTTTAGTATATTTTGATAAGTTTAAGCGAAAAAGTATTCTGCTTATTTTTTCTCTAGACGCTTAGTTTGCGAAATAAAAACTCTTGGAAAACTAAAAATGATTTTAAGCTAATTGTGTTACTTTTCCAATCTCTGAGGGAATTCGGTTAGCTAACGCCGCTACTGCGCTACGAATTTTTAGTGTCTTCGAAGTGACTGTTATGACGTGCATTGGAGAACATGCTAAAAATTCGTATTTTTTATTTTGTAGTTATACATTTATATTTTTTATAATTTCAAAAATTATACGAATTTTGCTTTGTCACTTTTGGATTGTATTACTAATACAAAGAGCCACAAAAATCGATTTTTGAATTGGAATGATTTCTTAAATATATGTTGTCTTTTTCAACGCGTTTAGTAAAAAATTAGCCTCCCTATTTCGAATATAATAAAGGAGATCTAAAAAAATATAAGGAGAGAAAAATAAAATGTCCCCTTTCTATAAATTTTTATCATATATAATATCCCGTTTATTAAAAAAATATATTATTAAAATTATAATTTTAAAAGATTTTGTTTGCAAAAGTAAACAAAAGATCTATTATTTGTAGAGAAAATAGTTGATTAATTCATAAGTTATATTAAAAAATTATACCAAAGGTAGATATCGCGTATAATAAATATTAAATTGTAATATGAATGATGTTATTTGGTGACCTTCCTTAGCTTCTTCCATCTTACATGTTTTCATGATTATTTATCATTTGTAAATTTTCTTTCAAAACATTTGTATGATGATTTAATGTTAGAGAATAGATTATGTCATTCTTCTCTCATGTATAATTGATTATATGTTTTTATGCATTATACGCTTAGTCCAAGACCAAGTAATCTCCGTTTTTTTAT
Source organism: Chrysoperla carnea (assembly GCF_905475395.1). NCBI lineage: Eukaryota > Metazoa > Arthropoda > Insecta > Neuroptera > Chrysopidae > Chrysoperla > Chrysoperla carnea. The sequence goes on along the minus strand of NC_058339.1, from coordinate 78,242,819 downwards.
CGTCTCGTTATTGTCTGCTTCCCAGAAACTGAGACCTCTTAGAAAAATTCGAAAAAATTGTAAAAAATTATTTGTTTCGGAATTTGATGAAACTCAGTTTATAAGGTAATTTTGACCCAAGAAATTCAAAAATCGAGTTTATTTGGCGATTGGCCTAGTAATTTTCGAAAAAAACGATATTTCGGATCGATTTCCGGTATTATCTCGAGAATTATTCGCCCAATCGTTAAATGAAACCGATTTTTGTATTTTTTGGGTCAAAATTACCTTATATAAAGAGTTTTATCGAAATTGGAGACGATAAATTTGTATCGATTTTTTGCAATTTTTTCAAGGGGTACCCCTTAGAAAAATTCGAAAAAATCGTAAAAAATTATTTGTTTTGGAATTTGATGAAACTCAGTTTATAAGGTAATTTTGACCCAAGAAATTCAAAAATCGAGTTTATTTGGCGATTGGCCTAGTAATTTTCGAAAAAAACGATATTTCGGATCGATTTTCGGTATTATCTCGAGAATTATTCGCCCAATCGTTAAATGAAACCGATTTTTGTATTTTTTGGGTCAAAATTACCTTATATAAAGAGTTTTATCGAAATTGGAGACGATAAATTTGTATCGATTTTTTGCAATTTTTTCAAGGGGTACCCCTTAGAAAAATTCGAAAAAATCGTAAAAAATTATTTGTTTCGGAATTTGATGAAACTCAGTTTATAAGGTAATTTTGACCCAATAAATTCAAAAATCGAGTTTATTTGGCGATTGGCCTAGTAATTTTCGAAAAAAACGATATTTCGGATCGATTTCCGGTATTATCTCGAGAATTATTCGCCCAATCGTTAAATGAAACCGATTTTTGTATTTTTTGGGTCAAAATTACCTTATATACAGAGTTTTATCGAAATTGGAGACGATAAATTTGTATCGATTTTTTGCAATTTTTTCAAGGGGTACCCCTTAGAAAAATTCGAAAAAATCGTAAAAAATTATTTGTTTCGGAATTTGATTGGCGAAATGGATTCAGTAGTTTTGTCCCGTTTACAATTGTTCCATTACTTTGAGTTTTGTCTTTATTCACCAAAATGCCTCCAATGCCGAGGCTTATGTAACATTAAATCAGATTAAATTTTTGATTTTGTCCTATAAAAACATGATTGAAAAGTTTTACAACATCTTTTCTTTCGATTTAAAAACCCAAAAAGATTAAATACAATAATACATATAAATGACTTTCCTGAAATAAATCTGTGAAGTAATTACTTTTCAGCATGTAATATAATATAATAAGACATTTATAATATTTCTGAATATACAATTTCCAAATGACTTCTTGAACTAATTCATAGAATTACATGAATTTTAATCAGATTATACTTTCAAGTGTACTATAATACATAGAAATGTTTAATTCAAAGCATTTAAACATAAATACATTTTAGGAATAAACTGAATGTCCAAAGTGAATTTATATCAAACATTAAATTGATCTAGATTATCCGTTTCAGATTTGAATTAATCAAATGTGTACCTTTGATCGCCCCTAACACAAATATTTCTCCTTAAATAATAGGGTATTTTACTATTTTTGAAAAGTATCTCAAAATTCGAAAAAATACACACGCTTGACAGATATATTTATAGACAACTAATTATAATAAATATAAATACTTATTATCTATGGATATATTATACCCAGCTGTCTACACTGAACTAACTGATGGTCTATGGTTCTTACCAATAGGAAATCACATCAGGGCTTGCCCGCGTTTTAGGTCACGTGATATACAGTTTAAAAATTACGATTTTTAATTTTAATATTTTAAAAGAAAATGTGCTTTTATGACTCGAAATTAGAATATTTAAGTATATTTTTTTTAAATTTCATAATTTATTTTTGACTAACGATAATACCCTATTTCCGAAGAAAATTTTGAGTGCAGTTTGAAATAGTTTCACAGAAAATCATTTTCCTGTCTAACCGTGCGGGTACCTAGTTTATTTTTTATTTTTTTAGTTTTGAAAAAAGTACCTCCAAATGAATCACCCATTATAAGCCATCTGAATAATTCAAGTAATTATTACATCTGGTAAACAGGATTTCTTGGCACAAGTAATTTTTTCTTGGATCAAGAATATTTTTAAAACAAAATTTGTAGCCTTCCTCTTAAAATATAAAAAAATTTTTAGTCTTCCTCTTAAAATATATAGTATATTCTTGGACCAAGAAAACCATTTTTTCTGTACAATAAGTTTACTTTCAGTTTAATATATTTTACTTGTTGTTTTCAACTGGTTTTCTACCTCTGTTAATACATTTATTTCAACAGTCAAAGAAATTTATCTTAAATGGTAGCTTGTGAATTAGATGAAATATATATATTTTTACCATAAATAATTATTTTATGTTTATTATATTACCTTTAACTTTATTAAATCTGCTACTTTGATGTTATTTTTTCCTGTTTCTTTCTTTCTAAATTTATTTTGTTTGGTGTTTTACCTTTGTAGTAAGTTAAATTATTTATAAAAGGGCATTCTGTTTTTTGGAATTCAATATTTAAATAATAATTTACGATTAAACATTTTATAATTACAAATCCAATTTGTTTAATTAATTCATTATTACAAGATATTTTATTACAGGATACCGGGAAAACCCCTATTTATTTTTTGTCTAAGACGTTAAAAACCACTTTTAAATACATTATTGAAGCAAGGCGATAGGTAAATAAGCTTTTCATAAAAAAAATTTGATTTCAATTTAAAAAAATTAATAGGAATATTCTAATATACCGTAAAAACTGTCTTTGCTACTTGATTTATTGGTATAAATCGAATAAGTTAATTTAAAAAGACTGAAATTTTAATATCTCTTTTCTTATTGATATTTAGCAGGAATGAAATACGTCCGAAAACTGTGACCAGTTGCGTTTAGAAAAAGCTCCAGAAAATGCTGGTTTTAAAATCCTTCTAAGACAATTTCGAAAAAAAATCATTTTCCTTTAATCTTTTTACAAATCATATGTCAAACAGTTTTGTCATTACTAACACTGTGACCACTAAAAAAATCTTTTTCAAAGCATTTTAGTGTTGTTATATTTTTATAATTAAAAGGTATATTTTAATTTGTCAGGTAGAAAATCGGTTGCTTTATAGACTCGCGATCAAGGTTAGTTAATGCTACCACTCGTGATTGTACTTCATCATTCCTACTTAAGTTGAATAACCAAAGTAATATCAAAAATTCAGATCAATTAAAATAAACTCTCGGAAACGTACCCAGCTCTCGCGTTATGTTGTTAGAGTAACAGAAGTTAAATTTTAGAGTTATATTAAAATTAAAAATTTCCCCGAGTTGATTCATCTCTCGGTGTGCGAGTCCACCGTTATAACAACAAATTGGTTGTAGCGACCAATATGCATGGACATTATAAGCCGATATATCGGTTATAAGAACCAAGGCATGCGGAATTTTGTTATACGTACGTATTTTTTCAGTTAAGCAAAACAGCATGTTAATACTAATTTGGACTCTATAAACTTTATTTTGAGCCTTATTAACTATATTTTGGATCTTTTTAACTAATATCGGTTATAGCGATCAATTGACATACAGGATTTAAATAGTATAACGACCATGTTTACATGTGGTTCTCCATCCCTGGCAAGGAATTTTTTGAACGAAAATGTACACATGCACATATTTTCACTTTAATAAAATGATGTACATATCGCTTATAACCACTAACGGTTAAAATGACAAAATTTTTGGTCCTTAAAATGTCGTTATAACTGATTTTGAATATATATCTGATATTTTAGCTATAAAAGAAACTACTACAATTGTACAGTACAATTGTAAAATGCTAACGCATTTTTAATCACACTATATTTACAAATTGCATTTATATTGGCTTATTATGATAATTGTAACCAATACATGATATTATTGATTTTTGAAATGACGACGTCATTGTTTTGTTATCAATACATTTGGGGTGGGCGGGGGTGTATATGAATTTGTACTGCCCGCATGCATAAATACATATACGTATCAATATTTTCATTATACCCTGTATATATGAAATATATCAAGGTACATTGTCTGTAGTCAGAAATTTTTAACGTCTAAAAAAATTGAGGATACGAACAAAGTTTTGGTATAGGTGTTCATAAAATCGCTTAATTAGTTCTTTCCCGGTTGTCTGCCTGTCAGCATGATAAATTTTATAGCGTGCTCAGGACGTAAAAAGTAAGGCCGAGCTCGTAAATCAGCAACATAGGTCAATTGGATCTTGGGTTCGTAGGATTAATCTTGAAAATCGTATAATAAAAATCAACTTTTTTCATTCATTCTTTTGTAAACATCATTGTTTACCCGTGAGTGCGGAAAATAGTACAAAACTTTGGTGTCCATTTTCTCCAAAACTATAAAAGACTTGGTAGTTAAAAATTTGCAAGTTTGCCTCAATTAGTGGTCTTGTGAAAGATTCTCTAAAAACGACAAAAATTCTAGAAAATACTTTCGAAAACCAAAATAAATATTGTATTTTTTTAACTTTTCTTATTTATTAAAAATAATGCCAGCACTGACATTCAACAATTTTCATACATGGAATTTCAAGAATTAATTAATGGACGGAGCCATTGTTTATTTTCACTTGTTTTCAATATTCTATTTAAAATCCGATAATTAAACCAATCCCTCTTCAAACTACTCTTTCGAGAACTGTGGTTTTGATCGTCATGAGCCGTAAGAATACAGACTTTAACATACGATAATAGCTACAACTTGATATTGAATTCATTTTAAGTAGAAAGAGCTTTAACATAGTTTTCAACAATTCAACAAAGCGTAATTAAAATTTGTTTCAAATAGTTAAAACAATAGTATGACATCAAAGAAACAGTAGTTTCACCTGAAGAAATCTGTAATGCATTTTGTCATCCTTTTATTGCAACTCTTTGTAAAAACAAGTGAAAATAAACAATTGATTCAGTTAATTGTTGAAATACCCTGTATAGACTGTGTTGTATTGTATTATAAATTATACAAGTTTTAAAAAAAGAAAACATATGTCAAATAAAATGGTGACATACTGGCCGTTCAAAATTACTCTTCGAAAAAATTTATATTTGCCCTTCTTCCTATTATCCGACAGATTTGGTATGCAATTATAATCAATAGGCTAATTAATCACACACAAATTTACAACCTTCTATGTTGTATAGGTTTTCTAGCCTCACGGGTAAACAAAAACCTTTACGAAAAACTATTTCAAGCAGATGTTGTTAATTTTGTATATGGAAAATTTTTACACCTAAGCATTTGTTCTATCTCTTACAGTTTACAAGATGATTGACCTATTTTTATTTACGCACTCGAACTCACTTTTTAATTTCTGAGCATGCTGTAAAAATTTCGGCATGATATTTCTTTTCTGTTTTTAGTTATCGTTATGAAAGACGGACAGACATACGAAAATGGACTAGTTAGGTGATTTTATAAAGACCTTTACCAAAATTTTGTTCGTATCATCAATATTTCCAAGTGTTACAAACTTGGGACTGAAATTAGTATACCATAATACAAATTTCATATATATAGGGTATAAAAAGTATGATATCTCGGAATATTTATTAATAGTCAAAGTCGTCCGGTAGAGTATTCTAATGATATTAGTTTTAACAATGTTACATTTAATATATTTTTCTTTTCATTTTCGAACTTTTTATTTTCTACTATGAATACATTTTCTCAAAAGAAAGTTTTGTTATATTTTTAATCTTTTTTAGTAGTTTTTTGATTGACATAAAAACAAAACTATCAACAAAAAAAACTTTTCTAGTTATAGGAAATTTTTTTTGTTTTGTTTCTTTTCCGGGTAATCATATGACAGCTTTCAAGGAAAATTCATAGCCGAAAACTTTTATTTGACTTTTCTTCAACTTAATAAAAACAAGTGAAAACAAACACTTGACTGAGTTAATTGTTTAAATACCGCCATTCATTTTTGACGTCATGTGAGCAAAGAAAGATAGCTCCTGCAAACAAGACACACGCATATAACTGATATTCCCATGTAATACATACTATTAAATTTCCACCTAATTTGCGTTCCTACAGTGATGTTTACGAAAAATATTGGGAACTAAAGTTATTTATTTTTTTGTTTTTGAGTTATCGAGTTTACAGGCAAATAAAAGGGTGGGCAAAGGAAAATGGACTAATTTGATGATTTCATGAACACCGATAACATTTTGTACGTAGGATCAATATTTTTAAGTGTTACAACTTGGGACTAAACTTAGTATACCTTGATATATTTCATATATACCTGCACGGTATAATAATAAACCGATCTTGTGTGAATATAACTCGCCTCCTAAAGATTCCATGGTGCTACATGTATAATCTTTCTTCTTTATATATAAAAATTACGTGTCACGTTGTTTGTCCGAGATGGACTCCTAAACTACTGAACCGATTTTAAATTTGATTTGCAAACCGTGTGCAATTTGATCCAACTTGAAAGAAAGGATAGCTTAAATTTCAATTTATAGTCGCATATTATTATATATTTATTTAATTCAAATTATTTATCTATTATTTGACAGTCACAATTATCTGTTCCAAAGCTTCAAACAGATGGCGATATCTGTTGACTGGATTGAGTAAGTATTCAATAGATGGCGCTGTGTGAAAAAATATAAACGTTTCATATAAGCTACAATTTAATAGCATAACCACCACGTGTTGTTGAGGCTCAGGTATAACATAAATTTATTTTGTAATAAACGAAATACAATGAAATTCAATTGTTCTTAGTTTTTCAATTTTTGGTTTAGTATAGCCGGCTAACACGTCTTCGTTCGTAAATAATTATTTCATTGTATTAAGGGGTAACGGTGGTAGAAAATCAGGAATGGAAGTAGCTATGTTTTTCTATAAATGGCATCTATGTAAAAAAGCATGGTGGTCTTCGTGACTGATGTCCTCCTACTGTTCCCCTTGAATAGTTTACTACAATGTAATGTAAGAAGAACCTTGGCTACAGCAACGCGTGGCCAGGTCTGCTAGTATATATATATATATATATATAAGCTAAATAACACTGACTGATTGACTCATCTCTATATCTCTAAAACTGTACGCTCAATTGACTTGAAATTTAGTATAGTTATTAAATTGCGATGTAGAAATTGAACTCCTAAGATGATGAAAATGGGATGGATGAAAGTTTGTATAAAAATGGGAGGTTTTTTTTACCAACTACTTAACCGATTTTAAACGATTCTTTCGCCTATGGAATGCTACTCTTTCAGCAAGTTACTGGGTTGAATTTGTTTTAAATTAGTGCTTCATACCAAAAAATTAAAACCAAAGCGAAGCCTGCGGATAACTGCTAGTATGTTTATATAGTCTATTGATATCAAAATATGTTTGAAACTTCATGTCAGAATTTATTTTATAAATGTAAGTTTTAAAGTTATCTACGAAACTTAAAGTTTTCGATACAAAATCCTGAAAGTTTTTTGTTGTTAATTTTGTGGAAAATCATTATCAATTTATTTAAAATGTTTTTAATAGGAAACGAAAATTTAAATCAACTTTTATTCCAATCAAGGAATTTCAATTAATTTTAATCAGAATATATTGATGTCGATCGATATGTTAAAAAAAAACATTGTTCATTTTATATATATCCACCCGGAAATTGAAAACGGTTGTGTATTTAGATTAATAAAAAAAAATAATTCTCTAGTGGGTGAAAATTATTTATAAAATTTACTTTAAAAAATAAATAAACGATTGTTTGAATTGGATAACGTGAATAATTGTAGAAACTCATTGAATTTTATTAATTCATGAAAAACTTGTATATTTCTTGAATAGTCTTGTTTACTTTCATTAAAAAAACCTCGATAAATTATAAATTTGTAATTCATTGAATAAATGTCTCCATGGTTTGGAATGGAAAATATTTGACTGCGGAGAAAAATCACCAAAATAATTTTTATCTTATAAATCTATCGAATCATGCTATTAGGGAAATCACTAACGGTAAACAGTCAATATAGGTGGCTTAAATCTTAAAACATTCTTTTTTTTTTACAATTTTGTAATAATTGAATATTATTGTTCTAAGTTACTATGGTTTCTTAATGTCCCTTTATTTACTCAACGTCTGCTGAATACCCGTTTAAATCTGTTGTCGTTATTCTATTTTGAGCCACCAGTTGTCGCATGGCAAAATGTTTATCTCAAGACACTATTGCAAATTTTGAAGAGAAAAAAAACTCCAACATTATAGAGTCGTTTAACTAAAAGGTTAGTTAGCCGGATATGGAATTATACGACATATACACGGATGTACTAAGGCTGATATCCATCGAAACTAGAGAAAATGCTAAAAATAACAAATATTTCAATTGATAATTCAAGTGCGACGTTGTCGCGATTACAATATGCTTCTTTTATTTCGAAATACAATGGAGTGAAATAGAGTGATAAGATCATTTCGCGTAATTTTGGATGCAAAAGCTTGAAAAGAAATTTTTTGAATTTTTTATAATAGTTATTGATTCCTAATCATTCAAATATCACCAAATACAATTTATTACATTATAAATAAAAAATATAAGTTTTTATAAATTTTTGAGTTATTTTTTTGGCTTTTAATTACAAATAAAATATATATCATATGTTTATAATAACAAGGATAACTAAGGATAAAACTATTACAAGGCTATATAATATATTTAATGTTTTTATAAATCTAAAGCATGGTATAGTTATTTCATAACTTTTTGTTGTGGGGAAAAACTTAAAAGCTTTTTTATCAGAATGATATTTCAAGTATTAAAAAAAAACTTTAAAATAATAATATTCATTTAATCATAATGTGTAACGGATGTGTTATTCATCATTAGTCATAGTCAAATATAATGAAATAATGTATTTAAAAGTATAGCCCTTATTCCCATCGCAAACTGACAGTAATGGCAGAACCTTTAACTCTTATGTTATTAACTCTTACCAAGTTATCCCCATTTCCAAGAGGGAATGTCTATTTTACTACACTCTTAAATTTAAACATTTTACGACTTATTGTTTATGAGCTAGTTATGCAAGATACGTATGTGCGTCGAAACTAACCTCTCCGTCATCAGCGATGGTGAAAACGCCAACCTCGAATTTTTTTTCTCTATTACGCATCTTTTCCTTTGACAAAAAAGTGAAAAGTAAATTCACTATTCAAGATTGAACATTTAACGAATTTGAGCATTTATAAATATATTGTCATATCTAATTGTCCGTTACACAATCTGTACAATTTTCCGCTATAATATGTAGATTAAAGATACTTAGTATCTAGAATTAGGTTAAATTTTATTTCTTATAAGTGCATTGAGTATTTTCTTTTACCATACAGTTAAACTTCTTAGAAGGATAAATAAAAAGTTCAAACAGAATATATATAACCACTTTCTCAATCTCTAAGGTAAACCAACATTTAATAATTTATTCTATCTGAAATGTTAATCCTTAGTTTTTGAGCTTTGCGAGAAGTTGTTTAAAGAAAGTGAATGTAAACAAAAGAGTTTATAATATCATTATAAAATACTTTAATAACGCTATAAAACAAAAATTTTACACAAAAAACATGATTATTCTTTTCCGAAAGTTTTTGACGTGCTGAATCCAAATTTGAGCTCAAAATTTCTCTATTATTATTATCGTCAACTATTCCTCAATATTTACTAAAAATAGATTTTAAGAAACATTTGGTTTCGTCAACTTTTGGACCATTTAGTAGACACTTTAAAGAAGTAACTCTCCAAAGCTTTCAAAACTCAACTGTTACTACTGAAGACACAATGAATAAATCGCATCTCGACAAAATATGGTGTACCTACGCATTCAATAATTAATTTTTTTTTTTTTATATATAAAATAAGCTGTGCCCTAAAAGAGGTGTTGCTTTTATGTAACAAGTTTTGAAATTTAAACGCCATATTCGTTTATTTGAGAACCTATTCGGGTATATTTGAAAATATTTGTCCAACTTTATTTCCACTCCCTCTCCCCTCATATATTCTTGAGTCAGGATTACAGCTTTGTAACGTACACGTCATACTATTTTATTCGATTCATTCATCCCACTTTCACCTCCAGATCCCCTTGCGCCGGATTTTAAAAATAAATAAAAACCACCCTCTACGCAGGTTATATATCGTGTCAAAATTTGATCTCAATCGATGCAGAACTTTTAGAGTTTTTGAAGCATACACAATTTGACTTTTTTTTATATAGATAGACTCACTTGAATAAATAAATAAATAAAGCATAAGAGGGGTATCTCAAGGGAGTCCTTAGCATCTTGAGCAACGGTAACATGTGCCCTCTTTGAGAACGACCTATCACCCAAGACGTCTTCCGGAAAGGGATCTTATTCAAATCAGATAGAATTGTGTCGAGACCAGACAAAACGTAGAAAGCCCACAGCTTCTCCGCCAGAGTCTCTTCCAGGATTGAAGTATTGAAGATTTCGGACCCAAAGATTCTGTGTCTGACGCCCTTCAGATTTCTGCAAGTGCAAATAACATTTATGGAGGTTTCTTCATCTTCCATACCCACAGCTTCTCCGTCAGGATCTCTGCCAGGATTGATGTATCCAATGTTTCGGACCCAAAAATTTTGATTTTGAGTCTGACGCCCTTCAGATTTCTGCAGGTGCAAATAACATTTATAGAAGTTTCGCCTTTCTCCATACAGACAAGTAGAATCATCAGACACGCTTTAATAAGTTTCACTGTAATTTTCCTAGAATTTAAATCGATTCATGCTCTCGCTATGTTGGAGTGCATGAATATTACTAATAAATAAAACTTATATGCATATTAAAATATTAATAATATTCCTAAGTATATTTACAGTAATTGTAATTAAATATTCTGCTAGAAAATTATTAAATATATTTTTAAATCAATATAATAAAATAAATATTATATGATACGGCATGTGCGCCCACGTATATTAAATTAGTTATCTAATCGGTGATCAGAAGAAATCATACACCCACTTATATAGTAACACGTGTCATCAAGGAAAGTTTTCTGTGAATTTATAGCCTCCTCAATACTCGAGAAGTTGCACGAGAGTCGAGCGAGGAACGAGAATGTGAAGGTGATTATTGTGATGTCTCGCCTGAAATCAAAACTAAAATCGATTGATAAACATAAAAAATTAAATAATTTTTTCTTATTCTCGCAAAATAACTTTTAACATGTAGTCTATGGCAATTGCAGGTTATGACGTTAGCAAGGATTATTTTCTTTTCTTTCAATTTGTAAATTTAAATCCATTTAAATATTTTCGTAGTTATTGATGTTATCCCAAAATTTATTTCATACGATGCTTGGCTCGATAACGAATGTCTTTTCAAGCAACAAACTAATTTTAGGACAAAGGACCATTGTGTTGATTTTTTAAACTTTTCTAATTTATTAAAAATATTGCAAGGACTGACATTCAACACTTTCTATACCTCTAATATGAGTTGCGAATCTGTTCTTACTCTAGCATCGCTTTCAGTGGCCAGAAACAAAAAAAGCAAACAAAATTTTGATAGTAATACCTCCTTCTAGTTCTAAACGTCAAAATTAGTTATAGCTAAACAAAACAAAATTTAACATTATTTTTGAATAAAGCAATAACTTAGTAAAATTTAAAAACCCCGACAAATTTTTCTGGTACGGAACCCTAAACTCGAACTTAAAACATATCTTAGGAAGGGTTCCGTACCCAAAACATTTCGTAATAAGTTGCACAAAGATTTAGCCGATACGTCAAATAATTTTTCTTATTTAAGGGTGTACATGTCTAAAATATACTGTACATTCTGTACATCTGCATGAACACAGATACAAATAGACACGTTTTAGATTACTCGCTTCATTCAAGAGTTAAATTGAATTGATAGAAACATTTGAATTTGAACATTTATCACACATCGATCGCAGTGCAGAGGCTTCTCATCACAAACGGATAATAAATTATTATCAAACCATCATGGATAGGAGATGAATTGATGGCTATAAAATATTTGTATCATTTGATCCAAGTGTGTGTATATGCATTAATTGGCGAAATAAAATATAAATACAGAACAAAATATATGAATCTACGAAAAGCATGGAAATATTTAAAATAAAAGCAATTAATTTTCCCGATAGATAAATGATGATATTTTGAATTCAAATTTAATATTTATTTAATGGATTAATCATTTTTAAAATATCGTTTTAATTGTGAAGATTGGTTTTTATACGTATATCATGATTATCAATAAAATCGTATAGGTATCATCAAATCATATTCAAAATTTTATTTAACGTTATGTGGCCACAAGAGAGTTATGTGTAGATAAAAACCATAGTATATAGTACTTATTTTGTAAAACGAAGTGATTGTACACACTGTACAAACGTTCTTGTACAAATGACCCCGAATTATTATTTTTATACCATGTATATATGAAATATATCAAGGTATACTAAGTTTAGTCCCAAGTTTGTATCGCTTAAAAATATTGTTTCGAACAATTGTTACGAACAAAATTTTGGTATAGGTGTTTATAAAATCCATTTTCGGTTGTCCTTTCGTCTATCCGCCTATCTGTGAACACAATTACTCAAAAACGAAAAGAGATATCAAGCTGAAATTTTTATTATAGCGTACTTAGGACGTAAAAAGTGAGACTTAATTCATAAATAAGCAACATAAGTCAAGGTCTTGTAAAGCTCGAAGTCAATGTCCGTAGGATCCATCTTATAAACTGTTAGAGATAGAACAAAAGTTTAAATGCAAAAAAATGTTCCTTATAAAAAACTACTTTTGTTCGAAACATTTTTCGTAAACTGCTTACCCGTGAGGGCGCAAATTACCTTAGAGACATTATATAGTATGTATATACTGGGATCGAATTGGTTCCACATCTCAAAAACTTTTGTTCAAGGTTAAATAAATTGATTTTTCATAACTTTTCGAATTATTATTTGAAAAATTTAGTTTATTTATACAATCGATTGATATTATTTTGATTGATTTAATGTCAATTTAAAATTTAATTTTTTATTGTTAAATTCCTGAATTTCATTGATTACGGAATTCGTTTCCTGTACATTAGGACATTCAATTTTACGTTAAAATACAAAATGCAGTCAACCCTCTTGTGTACTCCAATGTTTGATATTATGGATTAGTAAGCAAAATCCATTAACTGTTCATTAACATGGTCTAATGGATTGTGTAAATTATTTATATACATAATTTCTGATAAATTTAGTACATAGAGAGCGAGCAAATACGTACTATAAACTAATTAAAATATATTTTACTCATAACAACAAAACAGTCTTGAATCATAAGTAATTAAATATTGTGTATTACAATATTAATGTCTAGACTTTATTGGAAATTGTGTAAAATGTGTCTAAAGGGATGAAAAGGTTGTCTGTCGCTGGGCTGAGGCTATGTAAGTATATTGTATATCATTTCTGCGTACAAATTTCCGAAATTATATATTTATAATTAATTAAATTAAAAAAAGTTTCTCATATAGTGAAAGGTGTTCCAGTTTTAAAATAAATATCGATTTTTTTAAGTGAAAACTTCTTTTGGTACGTTGAGCACTTTTTAGGGTTAACAAAAATCATGGAACTCGTGTCATTGTCACCGTCATCCACATCACGTGTGTTTGTAGTTGAATTTCTCTCTTTCTATTGATACCATACTACATAAACAAGTTTTAAACGCTTTGTCCCAATTAAATATGATTTTACGAAACGGTTCCCACGATTTTGAAGGAATTATTTAACCTATCGATTAAATCTTTGGAAACTTGTTGAAAATAGTTATGTTCCTTATTGTCCAAAATCTGCTCCCCTAACTGTCCAAAATAAAAAATTATTTTTTATCGCCATTTTTACCAACAAACCCGTTTTTTATTGTGTGTTTTACAAGGTTACCCTAGAAGATATTACCAACAAAATTTTCAAAAATTAAATAAATTTTGTTATACTCTTTAATTATATGAAATTTTTTTTTTACATAAATAATACAGTTTTTTCAAAAAAAATATCTTTACTCCATATCATTAATCGTTTAAATTCAAAGTTACTAATTTCACCTTCGATATGCACAAAACTTTTCGTATTTGCGTGTTATTGATTTTATTATATAGTATTTACTGACAGTTAATTAAAATTATAAAATATTTATGATTGTTACTTTTATTATTATTAAAAGCTTTTGTTTCCATCCGAACTTTCTTCCTCAAAATTTTTCCCTTTTGAATTTTTACATAACTTTCTAATTCATTTTTAATCACAAAAATGTTACTCTTTATTTTCTTGTATTATTATGTTCTGGAACAATGAATTTTTTTACATTCGTACAATACTAATAGTACATTTCAATTTTATTAGGAAAATTCATTTATTGGATTATATATATTATCTCTCTTGCCAAGATGCTGTCTCGAGCATCTTGACAGGAACATCAATTTTCATCTAAAATAATTGAAATATAAAAAACCGTTAAAACTGTGTAGTAACCTAAACGAGGTCAAATTCGTAGCATACTGCAGCTAATCAGCTATAGCTATGTTATTTACCAACCTATAAATATCGTGTATGTTGTTAGCCTTTAGATGCAATCTCGTTTAAATTAGTAATTGATTGATTCATGCTCAACATACTTGTGGTAGATTAAGTACGAGCTTATATTGTACAATGGTATCATAGAAGATCGAAATAGAGCTCTTCTAAGCTTTTCGAGACAATATGTAAACTTTTCAAAACTAGAGTCACAATATTGACAAGATCAAAATTTTTTCGTACAATGTAGTTAAACTGTAGGTAACATTTTAATATGGGTGGTTTTCATCTGATTCCCGAATGTTTTGAAATATGTTTAATGGCAATTACGACCCAATAAATACAAAAATTTTCTTAAAATTACGATTTATGTTGTATAAATAATGAGAAGTTGGATTTACACAGCAAAATTTTTGGACACATTACCTAATGCATTGCAAAAATGCATTCTATACGTTGTGGTATAATAAATACCCACCCCCGTAGTGAATATCTTCATATTTCACCCCCTTTTGTTGAATTCTGTATCGATTGAAACCTGTTCTAGCCGTTCTGAAATCTGTTTAAATTATACAGGCGGAAATTGCCTTACGATTGAGAATGTGGTGCTCACAAATTCCTCCAAATTCTGAAATGACTGTCACATTCGATGCCTTTTTCTAGAATTACAATATATTGATCGTACTGAGCCTATAGCCTTCAGTATTATGTGAGAAAGACTATAACATTTTTAACAATTAGAAATAATAGCACAAGAGTCGGAATAAGGTCGATCTTAACCCGTCTGATAACCAGATGAGACTAATTTTTACCCGACTAAGCAACGCAAAGGAGTGGTAATGTGTTTATCAGTCTATGCCTGTTCCTGTGGAGCACACTAGAGACCAAACGCTTCGGCGAATTTTGTTGATTCTTACGTCAATCGATTTGTCTTAACCTTGCGAGTGCTACTCAAGATATGGCAATAATGAAAATTCAGTATGGCGACCGTCAGACGCCAAATCGATTAACGTAATAATCATTAAAATCGGTTCACGCGTTTGGTCTCTAGAGCGCCTCATAGGACCAAACATAGATACATATGCTGAAAATGAAAGTCGGCTAACTATGGTGAGTGGGGTCCCGTTGAATAGTATTTGAAAATCCTAACTAAAAATGGTAAAATAAAAATTTAAAAAATCAAAAAATCCGTTAAATATAAACTGAAAAGTAAAAAAACAAGTTCAGCATTTTATATAGCGACTTTAACAGTCGGGAACCATTATTGGGAAGATTCAACCCGCTGTAGATTTTAATGGGTCCCAACTGTTAAAGTCGTTATGTACCTAATCTACTGGACTTATATTTTTTTCATTCTATATTTAACTCTGTTGGGTAATTTGATTTTCTAAAGTTTTCTTTTTTATGAAATTTTATCGATGTCATAGTTTTTCTATCGAAAAGTGCTGTTTTTAATTAAATTAATTTTAATCAATTTTTACTATGAAAGTTTTTTTTTAGGCAGGCTAACCCCCTTATTTCCGTAATTAAATTATCTTTCTTTTGATACCAATTTCAATTAGTTAGATTTGATCACTTTACGATATAAAAACTATGATAGGATTGTTTAAAAATCAATAAAATTTCATAAAAATTATGTTTCATCTGGTTATCAGATGGGTGGAGATGGACCTTTTACCGTCTCCGAGACCATAAACACATCTTGACAAGAACATACAAATTTAAATTATGAGATTCTCGTTTAATGAGACCTTATTAATTACCATTTGTCTAGCTTTGATGGTACCTATGGAATTAAATGGTAGATATGCATACAAAAGCCAGTTGTCTACCTTGCTCGTCCATGGTTATGAATTTAATATTCTACTCGAACACCATCAGCACGTGTATTATCAGCATCATCGTAGCTAGCTGGAGCTGTAGTAACTACACAATATTACACGTATCTACGTTAGTAATATTGTTCTTGTTTGTTCTAATGTACACGTAATAATATTGAACGTAAAGTTGTAAATATAAATTTATGGTGTTCATATCTCATAGTTTACAGAACACTACACCTTGGCTATGCTTTGTTACAACAATCAACTATTTACACCGTGTTTCAGATCAGATAAGAACAAAATTATTATTCATAGACAAGCACGTCTTTTGCCATCATTTGAGAAATGTCAAGAAAAAAAAATTTATATTAAAAAAAAAAAAAAAAATTACAAATCAGAAAACCCAACTACGTTAAGGTAGTACGAGCGCCAAGGCAAATTTAGATTTATGGTTGAAATTATTTGTACCTTATTATCAACTTTGATGATATATTGTTTGTTTTCACTTGTTATTCTTAAAGTTAAAGCCAACATATTTGACAATCACGGTCTTGCGACTACTTAATTTACAAATTTTTCGGGCATACTTCACTGAACATCTGTTATTTCCAATGAACAATATTAACTAAAATACTTTTTTCAAAAAAGTTCTTATTATTATTTGTATAATATTCATGTGCCTGTAAATATTAAAATATTCAGTGCACTAAGTTATTTTAATTAAGTACTGAATAAACTTATTGCTAAGGGAATATAAACTTACAAAAAAAAAAAAAAACTATTATTATACCATGTATATATGAAATAATCATAGTATATTGAGTTTAGTCCCAAGTTTGTAACGCTTAAAAATATTGATGCTACGAAAAAAATTTTGGTATAGGTGTTTATAAAATCATCTAATTAGTCCATTTTCGATTGCCCGTTCGTCCGTTTGTCAACACGATGACTCAAAAACAAAAAAAAAGATATCAAGCTGAATACAGCACACTCAAAGTGACGTTGAGATCGTAAATGAGCAACATATGTTAACATATGTCCGCAGGACCCATGTTGTAAACCATTAGAGATTGTAGACAAAAGTTTAAATGTAAAAAATGTTTCTTATCAAAAATTAACAACTTTTGTTTGAAACATTTTTTTGTAAACATCACTGCTTACGCACAAGGACACACTATACATTCAAATTTTATAGTATGTATTAATATGGAATTATCAGTCATATATGTGTGACATGTATAGGTAGGTATATGTGCAATGTGATAGAGTAATCAACACTGTCTATACATGGTATTTCAACAATTAACTCAGTTTGTTTTCACTTCACAAATTTTCTTCTAATAACAATTTTTTTACATTTAATTAAAACGAGTGTAAAGAATTCAATATTTTTAGGAAATTATACCTAACTGATATATTAAATGTATTTATATCCTGTAAATATGAAGTATATATCAAGGTATACTAATTGTAATCCCAAGATTTTAACGCTTAGAAATATTGATGATAAGATTCAAATTTGGGTAAAGGCATTCATAAAATCACTTAATTAGTTCATTTCCGCTTGCCCGCCCGTCTGCATGATAACTCAAAAACGAAAAAAGATACATAGCCGAAACTTTTATTGCGTGCTCTAAACGTGAAAAGTGAGTTTGAGTTCATAAACGAGCAACATAGGTCCATTAGATCCTGAGTCAGTAGGGCGCATCTTGTAAACCGTTAGAGATATAACTAAAGTTTAAATATAAAATATCTTATGTAAAACCCACCCTGTAGGAATTGAGCACCGGTACGCAATAAGATGCTTTCCTCTATGGCTTTGTTTGGCTGTTATTTTTTCCCGCACACCTTGTATTCTCATTATATGTATACCGCAGTACCTAATTAGTATACTATTATAAATTTATTACATTTTATATTATTTCATGTTATTTCTACTTATTATATTTTTTATGATAAATAATAAACAATTTTAAACATACAATGAGAATTTATCATCCCTCATCTCTATTATCTCTTACGTTATACCAACTAGTGATGTGCCGGATCGTCAAAAAAAAAATATATATAATAGACCTTTGTTTTTTAGCTACAAATTTAGTTGGCATTGCTGTTATTCGTCGAGTATATATAAAGACGATTTTACTAAAATTTATACTTTTAACGATTAATTGAAAATGGTCTTACTATTGAAAATGCTTTTGAAAAGGTAATTGCTCCGCTAAAATATTGCCAAAAAGCTTGTAGTGAAAAGAGGTATAATTTTTTTCTAATAATGTACCAACAGGGGCGTCACACACATAATACTCACTGCTAAATATTCCAATATTCTAATAATAATAATAATGATAAATTTTTATTGTGGGTCCTAAAGACATTGATATTTTTACTACGCAAAAAATAAAATGGTATAAGTGATATTTTCACACGCTTTTCTAATACTGAACGTGTAAAATATGTCAATTTTAATCGCAATTATCTCATAATCAAGAACAGCAACTCTCTTCTCACGGATATCTGGTACATCACTTATACCAACCAACTAAACACATAAAGTAATGTGAATTAATTATAAATAATTTACTGTACTTTATTGGTTGGTACTTGGTACTTTTATATACTTTGGTAAAAACAAAAATAATAATTAGTAATTTTTACGCATCTATAATTATTGTTTATTCTTTTTTTTATAAAAACTTCTTTTTTTTTTTAAATTTATTAGTTCATTAATAATATAAGAAAATGTAGAAAGAAAGAAAATGGGAAAAACATTTTTTATGCTTTTATGTAAATGAAAGTAAATTTGATTATCCATTTTAGGCGTTTTTACTGAAAAATTTACTTACCTTCATTTTATGGAGGTCATATTTTAGAATATTTATGGTTATAAAATGTGACCGTGACAGTAAAACTGCATCTACTCGGATTTCGAAATTTCGCATATGAATCAATGCTATTTAACTATAGGTACAATATGGACTAGGTAGGCATGCCAGGGTTTATCCCTGTTTTTTATAATAATTACAAGTATTTTGCACTTTCATGGAAAGTAATTAGTAAGAGAGCATTTTATTGCAAATTTTATCTATTTTCAGAAAAATTTGGTGTGACAGCTCTTATCGTGGCAGAAAGTGTCCGATTTTTATTATATAAAACCAATAAAATTTTATCCTTATCGCAGAATTATTATGTTTTTTGACTCACTGCATCTTCATTTTCGAAAAATTCATTTTAAAATGTAAAAATAAAACTATAAGTGTTTAAAATGACATTTAATTGCAACAATTTTTAAAAACAAACTTCTTTTGTTCCTTTACACTGTTCTTCAATCTTGTACTGTTAAAGACAAAATTATTTATACCAAAACTCAAAGATTGATTTCTTCCATTTTCGAATTTTTTGCCTCTATCAATTTTTGTCCTGATTGTTTTATAGTCCTCTCCTTCTGAAGCAGAAATTGAAGAAGATATTGGATTTCGAAAAAAACGAGAAATGGAGTCACTGATGACCCTATAGAGACATTGGGTACCTTGATGAATATCTTGAGTAAGGCCATTTGATTTGCTCCTCTGACAAAAGTTGAAGATGGGACTAAACAAAAATTTTTAATCGAAATTATCTTGAAATATTAATGGTACTATTAATGAGGCGTGGTCTTGTGGTTATGGTGCTTGCTTCTAATGCGGAATTTCTTCAGATTAAAATCCATCCACGTCAATAGATATTTTTCTTAAATTCCACTTTGTTAAATATTTTTATAATAATAATTAATAATAAAATGTCTACCTTCGTAGCTTGATAAATGAAAACTTGAAAAAAAATTATTGAATACAATTACGTATGCGAAAAGAACATAGTTCCTACCGGGTGACCCACTACACGTCTTTATTCGATGCTTTTTTCAGTAGTATCCCGAACTGCTGTCGATTTCTATCCCAGCTTCCGAATATTTTGGTTTAGTTTACTATTTCCCGGAAGAGAGTTTGTGCGTAGACGCATTTTATGTGTACAATCTCATATTTTATTTGTTTGAACAACGAAATATTTGAATAGATTATCTTAGAAAATAAACTTAAGATCATATAGCTTATGCCCAAAATATAAGTACACAATGGTTGATGTTTGCAATAAAAAATGATAAACTAATTTAAAAAAACGATAAAAATATATGAGAACAAAAAAAAATTTTTATCTCGCATTTAAAACCAAAATATTAAACACCACATCCCCTATATATTATATTTTATAATAAATTGTTTCAGTTAAATCGTTTAAATAGGGTTTTGTTTTGTAAAATATTATTTAATATTATAAATATAAAATTCAAAATGTTTTTGTCAAAATAATCTTCGTATAGTAATTCAAAATGAAATGTAATAATAAATTAACACAGAATTACTGAATTGTGGATATATCGTTCAATTATATTGTATTCAACCCATTATAATTCATTTAGAGATATATAGAGAAAGGTTTGTGGTTTTATTAGAAGGTGGGTGACATGGATTGTAGATACGCGAAATGATTGTGTAAGGGGTTTGTAAATCATTTTATTCCGGAACATGACAGATACAAATATGAATTTAAATAGAAATAGTACATCAATAAAATATACAGACTGTTATCAATAAGTGTAGCCTTTCATCTATAATACAATTGCAAAAGTCAAAAGTTGAGGTATAATACATCCGTACACATTTAACATAGATAAGCTACATATTTTAAGAGCCTGTCCTTACTTATGATGATAAATTGAATTATTTTCTGCAGGGATAGTGACTTATCAAATTGTGCCAATAAATATAAGACTAGTTAGAATACCACATTTACCGTGATATTGCTAGTATACTACATGGTGAGATAATTTTTTGTGGATATCACTATTTTAGTATCTATCGGTGTGAACGCCATACTTATTTGACCATCGAGTGTGAAGAAGAAGATTCGAAAATGTTATGAACATCAGGCCCATAGTGGTTGGCAGTATTACAATACTTCTGGTGGGTAGAACTATTCAATACTGTAATATTACTTATGCTAACATATATCTCAATACCATGCCAGCATTGTAATATAAACACCGTACATTTGTAACCGTGCACATTTCCCCTAATAAGGAATATTCGTGAAATTTATTTTCGCATTTAATAAAATATGAATAAATAATAGTTTAAAAAAACTAAAAAACACGCTTTTGTAACTTGCTGAACTAAAAGGTAGAAAATAATTTCTTTAAATTCAAAATTATTATTGTAAATATTTTATAGACAGATATTGATAAAGTAAAGTTATTATAAAATATCTTTAAAAGCACTCCATGCTTTTTTATGATAAAATGATTTTCTTCCTTTTAGTTCAGCTAGTTACAAAAACGTGTTTTTTTAGTTATGTAAACTATTATTTATTTTGTGTTTTTTAGTTTTGTTATACTATTATTTATTTATCACAAATTCACTATAAATATGGTGGGAGCGCAAATAAATGTATATATTTTCAGATATGGAAATCGTTATTCCTGAAAATCCTAAACAAGATAGTCAAATAAACTAAATAATTGTATTGTCATGGGTCCTTGATAAAAGTATGCCAAATTTCGAGTTAATACGACGTTTTGAAGAGGGTCAAAATCATGTTTAAAGTTTCCGTTATACACTTACATGACAAAAATTGAAATTAAAATTAAAATCGACCAAGAAATATGGAAGATATACGCATTTTAAACTACTAATTAGAAGGATATTGGGCTGAGACATCGGATATAATATTTGACGTCATATACTGTGTTTGTCATAAGAACTCCATGCTAAATTCTGTTTTGTTAGAAAGAGATACAAACAAATCTTTGATGGCTTTTATCTTGGTTGTTTTTAAAGTTATTCGAAAAATAATTTTTTTCTACTGTTTGATACATGAATGAGCTTCAATTAAAATATACAAAAAAATTTCACGAATATTCCTCATTTACCGGAAATACGACTTCCGTTTCGTTCCTTATGATCAAAATCATATTTAAGAAATAATGAAAAAAAATTATCGATTGATCTTATTTTTTTGTGTTTAATTTCGATTTAAAATTTGTACCTTTAAAGGAACACTCGTTATATTTGTATATTTTAAATGAATTTTATTTCATTAGATAAATAGCTTGTCTTGTTGACAATAGCTTGTATATAATTTTTAATTGGAAAATTTAAATCATTTTCATACAGTTGCACGTGACTGAGTTACTTAAGTTTACATTGAAATGCATTTTAATAATAATTTACTTCTTTTAAAAAATAAATAACTAAAAAATAAAAAACACTAGTACGTTCAATAAAACCTGAAGAAACAAACAAGTCCAGTAGTTTAAATAGCGACTTCAATCAGTCGGGACCCATTAAAATCAAACCGCGGCTCAGATCTTCCCAATACTGGGCTCCGACTGTTGCTATTTGAATTACTGGACATGTTTCTTTCTTTTCAGATTTTATTTAACGCATTCAGGTTTTTGATTTTATAATTATTTATTTTAATTTAGACTTTTTATTGTCCTTGCACCAAAAAACCCTCTTATTATACCATATTTCAACTTTTTAAACCAACACAATTGTAGAAGAGTCTTCGAAAATAAGATCAAAATTAATGAATACCGATTTGAAGCTAATCATGCAAGTTTCTCAGGTGGATTCTCAGCAAGGATACACTATATACAAAAAAAAAAAAAAATTTTGGATTTCAATAAAAAGAACAATTAAATTAAAAAAAAAAAAAACAGTCTCCACATCGTTGTAGTCTTGTAATAAACTTAAGGTATTAAAATGTTACCATACTCTCATTTTCCAAATTTTATTTACTGTCAAAATAAATTTTTAAATCATTTAAAGCAATTATAAAATTGAAAAGCGACATAATAAAAAAGCTATTTATATTCCACACATTAATAAAAACTCAAAAAGAAAAAAAAGCATCAAAATATCATATTTAATTAACCTTAAAAAATAAAACTTTATTATTAAAATATAATTATTATATTTTATTACACTGAAAGCTCTCAGCTTAGCAAAGCACAACACAGTGCTGGCTGTTGAGAATAAACAAACATTATTATAAACTATAATAAAATTATGGTATATAATATTTTTTAATCGTTGAAGCTTCACAAATAAACACTACCACCAATAATAATAATACATTGTACTTCTTTGTGTGTAAGGAGAGTTAGAAAAATAATCAGGTAGAAAATTTTTATTCTGGGGATATTTTAAGAATTTATTTACTATTACAAGTAATCAGATTTCTACAAAATTTTTAAGGAGTCAAGAATTTTTTCTGTGCATTAAGTTCTAATGAGATTTATTTTAAAACTTTCTATTTATTTTTGGTACTAGCTTGATACCCACCCGCTTCACTGGGCTTAAAAGTAAAAACCCCTGCTTTATAGCCTCCACCTCTCTTGAACTCACTTATCCCCTTTTCATAACACTTGAATGGATTGTTTTACGCATCTAAAAGATATTTACAGTTTATTTATTTTTTTTTTTAAATATTCATAATTCATTTAGTATATCAGAAAAGGTGGCCATGAATTGTTTGACATTAACTATTTTAAATTTTTACAGAAATCTTTAATTTATGGTTCAAAATGATGATCATGTCTCTGCTCCATCTGTGATCAGCAATTTGAACCATAAAGATTTCTGTAAAAATTTAAAATAATTATAATTTATAATAGTTTAAAATCTTTATAATTTATAGCTCATGTGTTATTCTGACGTTTGAACTATATTGCTGTACAGTTTCATTAAAAACCATTCTCCAGTTTTTTCGTGAAAGCGTAGCAAACAAACAAACAAAAATTCTTACTTTCACATTTATATATATAGGGATTTGGTTTCTAATAAAATTAATGTTCGCATTTACCCTTCTATCAGACATATGGCCTAAGATTACTGAATCTTACTGAACTTTATTTTGAATTTTGTTTTAATTGTTTATATCTATAAAGTTAGGATCTTCTTAATCACATCTATTTTAATTTATTCGAGAAGAAATTTAATTATTGTCAATAAAAATCATTATTTTTCTTTTTGGTAAACTACTCTATTTGACAAAATGTTACTAAAAAAAAGTTGCTCGCAATCAACAATTATGACTGAAATACAAAATTTCAAAATGATCTTTCCAACTTTGACAATTCCATTCTTAGTGAATGGTGCTTTATCCGATAAAATAAATTTTCTTATTAATTTCCTAACACAGTACACAGAAAAATACACTCTCGGATAGTTTTTATTATAGAGTTCCTTTGCAAATTATTAAAAAGCTTGTTCAAACTTACAAAGTAATGATAGTCTGAAGTCTATTATATTCATATATTGTACAGAGTCATAATTTTGTCAATTTATAAAAAGGAAGGGTAGTTTACCAAAACGTAGAACCCGTATCTTTTATAAAAATATTTTTCCCCTCAAATTTGTTTCAAATTTTAAAAATAAACATCCTCCTCAGGTTTTTTAATCAGCTAATCTCTTCCTATAATCAACTTTGAAGAGAATCATATAATTACCTTCCAAAATGAAACATCTTATAGT
Organism: Chrysoperla carnea; assembly: GCF_905475395.1. Lineage (NCBI taxonomy): Eukaryota > Metazoa > Arthropoda > Insecta > Neuroptera > Chrysopidae > Chrysoperla > Chrysoperla carnea. The sequence goes on along the minus strand of NC_058339.1, from coordinate 78,217,760 downwards.
CTGGACTGTTTATTTTCACCACTTAAAAGGGTTGCGTCTAAGTAGAGAGTTTCGTTTCGGAAATCATTATCAGTATATATATTTTTATCCATAGAAATGTTCATAATTTGCACGATTTGTTTCTTGTACACTGAATTATGATATTCATTTTTTTTTATATCGTTGTACATGAAAATTAATGTTGCTCTGAAATAAAATTCAATCATAATTTTATTTTACTAAAATTCTGATTGAATTTAGCTTTTTTATCAATCATAATTTTATTACAATAATAACATTAAGTATAAGCTTTGTGGAAATTAATATACACAGTATCAAATTAGGGCACAAATTCAAAATTTATAAACAGCACTGAGAAATAGTATTGTAGATGGTTATTTATAATACTAATGGGGTTAAAGCATGGACAACCATAGAAGTACGTTTAGAATGCGTTATCACACGTGTATCGTACAACAACTTATTAACGCCTGTAAAGTGAAAATAAACGGTAGTTATTATTTAAAAAATATCATGGCTTATGGAGAAAAATAGAAAATTAAAAAAGTTCTTTTAGTAACTTTCTTCACAACCGCCTAGTGCGGGAATGAATTCATTATCACACTAGGGCGGCAATGAACTATTTTTCCTACGCATACTGAGGTAGTAAAGTATTTCTTTTCTCACGGGCATAGAATAAAGATGTTTTTAACATAATAGAACCAGTAAATGTTTTCTTGAAACAAGCTTAGTAACCCTAAATGCAATCCAGTATTTTTTTAAATAGTTAACACGTTTAAATTTTTAAATATCGCTTCCAACTTTGTGAACTTTTTGTCAATATTCCGGGTGAAGTCAACTTGATTCATACCTCAAATTAGAAGGAAAAAAAACTGTTAAATTATTTAATACCATACATGCAAGGTAATGAAAAATTGCAATGAATCTTTTTTATGTTGATCATAAAATTTCTTATAAATAATTTATCACGAAATATTTTGATCTTTTTTTTCTCTAGATCCTGTTAAAGTGGAAAATATTAAGTGATTATCAAATCAATCACATTCTTTTATAAAAAATATCATTGTAATAATTTGTAGTCGAAATTTCGCTTTCGTGCTGCTGAATATTTTTATATTAAACGAAAATTTATTAAAAATAAAATTGAAAAAAATTACTTTTTAAAAAGAAAGTACAACCGACGTTTAAATACAAAAGAGTTTAAATTATTTTATTAATTAATTAAAGACAAAAAAACAAGTTTTGAAATAAATTTCGATATTTGCCCCAATTTCCTAGATCAGTTTGTATTTTTTAAATACATATTTCGACTACCAAGTAGTCATCATCAGTATGAATTAGCTTTTTGTAATTACTCTTATGTTACTCGTTGCTAATCTGGTGGTGGACTGCATCGAGTAACATAAGAGTAATTACGATTAGCTAATTTATATAGGCACACCGAAGCTGACGTAGTTTATGGCACAAAATGAGGGTTGGAATCTATTGTTTCAATTCTTAAAAAGTATTTTTCGTCCAACAAATGAAACTACGCTTCCAACATAGTTTACACTAAGTGAATTGTGACCTTATCACTGTTTTCGAAGTCGGTTTAAATCAAAATATAAAATACACATTTTATCTTTAACAGCAACAAAAATTTATGAATCATATATTTATTATTAAATATCATCACGTAATATATTTACTTGAAGAACACGACACGCAAAAAAAAAATATAACTCTTGAAACGTAAAATGAAATGTCAATAAAATGTGTGTGAAGCCTATAGTTACAGTACCATCACCGTTTTATCATCCTCTTTAATTCATAATATTTGAACTTGACAGAGTAACGATGACACACGAGCGACATCCCATCTCAACTCATCCACTCATCTCAATGTTGAAAATATTTTAAGTGTAACAAAATTGCTTTATTAAATTACATAACAAAAGATATAAAGAGGATTTTACACATTTGAGACAAAAAAAATTACTTTCTATTAAGTCTGAAAGTAGAATTGTATGATTAGGGCTCGGTATTACTTATAGCAAAACTCTCTGATCTGGACGCACTTAAATCAATTGAATTAAAATTCCTACAATAACACTTGTCCGATAGTTCTCATACACGTTTTCTTCGAAAAAAAACGTTTAAACAATTTTTTAAAGTGTAAACTTTTATAGGCGTGCTAGACGGTTTGTAATATTTACATAATAAATACTTCCTGGCGCAAAATCTTATAGCTTCGCGTCAGTAGCATGCTATAAATATAGATAGATATATATATAACACCGTAATTTAGGAAACCAAACTTTTTTCAATCGAAAAAACTACACCTATGTCATACAAATTAAAGCTGATTCTGATCTTTGATAACTTCTGATTACTGTTGATAGATGGCGTTTGATCAAAATTTTGAAAAACATGATAAAGTTTATGATTTGTTTAAATTTTTATAACAATAATTATTATAATAATTTTTTATACACACGTTATTAATTTCAATTTACAAATTATGAAATTTTATTATTCATACTATAAATAATTTAAAAAAACACAGTTATTCCAAAGTTTAAGTTTTCACTTCCATTGACAGTCCCCATAACTATCTTTTTGTATTTTTATTACGTATATTGGAAGTTTGACTCCGTTAATACCATCGATAAAAGATGCAAAAAAAGACGTTAGGATTTTACTTATTTTGGGCAAAACGAGACAGACTGTTAAGAAAAAACTTTTTCACGGCTTTTTTTAAAATCCGTTTTAAGTTGAATAGCGAACCTATATATAACTTATCAAACACATAATTGGCGCTCGAATTTTAAAACAAAAATTTTTAATTATTTATATTTCGGCATTTATGTTATATTTCAAAGTAAACATGAATGAAAGTAATAAGAATAGCTAGAAGTGTTCTTTATGGATTCTAACAATTGATGTGAGTGGCGTTCAGATCCATTTTCCGGCCTATTTTTGTAATTAATTAATTCAAGTTAAAACGAAAAAAGGTAAACAAAAGAATTATAATATTAAACAGTGTTTAAATAATATATTGTTATTGTTGATTAAGCCTCTTCACTGTGATTAAGAAACTAATTAATAAAATCAGTCAAATTTTATAAATTATATTATAATAAAATAAATTGTGAAGGATTATTAATTTAAATAATTAAGTCTATCGTAAAAAATACATTATTTGAAAAGAGATTTATGAATGGGTTTTGAAATATTAAAATGGTTTTATATATTTTATCGGTGTGATCCTTAAGTACCACCACAAATGAATTATTATTATGTTTTTGAGTTGAAATAATTTTGATTTTATTTATAAGTAGAGTCATTGGCAGTGTGTTCAAGGAACTTGGCCACAATGCAACAGGGTGTTCCCTCCTTGATGGAGATTCATTTATATTAAAGATCAGAAAATAATATTAGGAAAATCATTTTGCTATGCTACAACTATTTGTATAAAATGTATAACTACGCTAAGTTAAAATGGATGTCAGAAGCTTTGAATAAGTAGATGGAGAACGAAACCATAGTAATCTACAATAATACTGTTCAAATGTATTAATAAACTGAAATAGTCCACTTACTAAATGATCTATTTCTTTCCATTTCCATTTTATGACTACCATATTCACCCTTTGACGTCATTTGTGATTTTTCAATAGTTAATAAAAAGTTGGTTTTTTTTCGACGCCGCCCAATCAAATAAATTCAGGGTTCTTCTATATGTTGTTAAAAGCTGTGGTACGGAACGCGAATGTTATTTAATACTTTTTCATTTACAGTAACCCAACCGTCATAGGTAAGATATAATAAACCATGTAGAAAACACATACGGGCTTCCCTTTGTTTTGACAATATTTACTGTCAGCAAAAACAGTATACCCGGTGATTTATTTAAAATTTGTTTAAATTATCAAAAAGATCAAACAAGCTTATAAAGTTTATGATATCAAACGTTACGAATAAATAAGAAAGAAAAAAGTATAAATTAAGATACTTGAAGTATTAATTTCTTCACGAGCACAATTTTTTAAAACTTTGATCCTTGATATCAATAGAAATGTAATGAACTTTTAAATCTAGAAAGAAAAGCCAAAGCAAAAAATGCTCCTAATATAACACATTTTTATACCATGTATATATGAAATATACATAGTATTATAAGTTTAGTCCCAAGTTTGTAACGCTTAAAAATAATGATGCTAGGAAAAAAATGTTGTCATAGGTGTTCATAGAATCACCTAATTAGTCCATTTCCGGTTGTCCGTCCGTCCGTCCGTCCGTCCGTCCGTCCGTCTGTGGACACGATAACTCAAAAACGAAAAAAGATATCGAGCTGAAATTTTTACAGCGTACTCAGGACGTAAAAAGTGAGGTCAAGTTCGTAAATGAGCATCATAGGTCAATTGGGTCTTGGGTCCGTAGGACCCATCTTATAAACCGTTAGAGATAGAACAAAAGTTTAATTGTAAAAAATGTTCCTTATCAAAAATTAAAAAACTTTTGTATGAAACATTCTTCGTAAACATCACTGTTTACCCGTGAGGGCGCCAATTAGGCGGAAATTTTATAATATGTGTACTAACTATACACTAAATGTCGGTCGGTAATGCAGAACACTATAAAGTCATTTACATATGAACTATACTTGATTATCAGTTATGTATGTGTCACATGTTTGTATGTGTAATGTGATAAAGAAATCAACACTGACTATGCATGGTATTTCAACAATTAACTCAGTCAATTGTTTGTTTTCACTTGTTTTCCATAAATTCGGCATTAGTGATTTTGCCGTTTTTGTATCTAAAAATGATTTCCTGATGCAAGATTTTTTTCATGATGTAAGAATATTTTAGCAATTTAATTGAAACAAAGAAATTTCTTTGTTCTAAAGAAATAATTTCTGGTTGAACACGGCCTCAGGCCACAATATCGCGAATAATTTGTATGTAACCCTTTAAAGAAAGTTCTATAAACTACCTCTGTATATGCTTTTCTGTTCTATACAGTCATGCATGATTTTCACATAGAATTTGAAATGTGGTTGTGTTTATTTGGGCTTTCAGAAAAAGGGAAATCGTGTAAATTATAATAGAAATTGTAATAACAGTGTGTATATTGTACAGTAAATATAAACAGAAGAGAATACTCATTGAAAAATAAAATGAATGTTTGTGATTATTGAGCAGGTGAATTTTTGATATTTTACCTTGTGTGCAAAGTATTAAGTCCTGAAAATAAAAATAGAAAAATCCTCTACAAATTAAGAGCCTGGTCCTTTTAATTAAAAGAAAAAAAAAAGCTTAGCACAGAAGCGTTAGCTAAGCGAATTCCGTCGGAGATTAAAAAAAAACACAATTTCTTAAAATCGAATATTGCTTTTTTAGTTTTCCAAGAATTTGAATTTAAAAAACTAGGCGTCTAGAGAAAAAAACAATAGACTACTTTTTTGCTTAAAACGTTATCAAAAAATACAAAAATTTTTTTTATTTTGAAAAAGTTCAAAATTTTGTTCTTTGCGCACAAAATTCCATCATCAGTACAAAAGCAATATTTCCATTTCTTTGGGCAATTCGCTAAAGAAAAATGAGTGAAGAAAATTATCGGTTTGAATATAAGATTCTTGTATTTATTGCAAATTTTCACGTCTGACAAGAAAATCACTATCGCAATTTTCCTGCATTAATAAATATACAGACTTGATCTTTAAAGATGTTTGCATGAAAACTTCTTGGGTGCATCTAAGGATTCTTAACGATTAGAGAAATCATTTCAAAAATGTGGCAAGCATCTTTTTGAATAGTTCCTTACTCTGCTAGCAAAGTTTTCAACTCTTACATATTTTAAAATCTCGGAAGACGGTCGGATATTCAAGATAATTATTTATATACAAAATAACATTTACACTCCCTACCCGTATCCCCTCCACTCTGCGATGTATTTGTGTATGTATATATTGTGTATTATGTGGTTAAAAACGCTTCTTGCTTGTTGCTGCTATCTTTTGAACATTGTGGATCTGCAATCTATATATTTATCGTGTATTTTGTATGTAAAATTGTATTTAGATATAGAGAAACATATTTTACAGATAAAAATTCACATGGTGTATTTATTGTTAAAAATACTATTTTTTGGATATAGTACTTCACGAACGAAACACAAATGTTTGAGAGTATGGCATCGCTTTTAACTTCGATAGCTACCCGATATGAAATTTCCAAATTATCCTTTATGTACCTATTTTGCGACATAACTGCACTGCTCTACAAGTATAACCTTATAAACAAGACTTACTTTTCGTCCCTTTATATCTCCATCTTGAATATCAAGGTGGTTTTTGGGATATGATAAATATGGTATAACTGACTGCGACCAGCGGTGTTACCCGCGGTTAAAAGAGAGTGAAGTTACCCGCGATTAAAAGAAATTTTAATAGTTTTTATCGTTACTGAGTAAATTAATCAAATCTTCTTGAAAAAAATGAGCTAAAAATCTATTTTACGAAGTTTTACCCTTTAAAAAACACAGTTTTTGTATGCTATCCCATTGCAACTGTGCATTTTTTTCGGGATAAAAAAAATTGCCTATGTCATTTTTTGACCCCTAAACTATCACAATTTATACAAAAAATCATGCCAATTCCTTGCTTGAAAAATTAAAACAAATCTATCCCACGTGAGCAATACGTTTTACCGGGAGGAAAAGTAGCCTATGTGCTATTCCAGACTATAATCTATCTCTGTGCAAAAATTTCATCCAGATCCGTTCATCCGTTCTGGCGTGATTGAGTAACAAACATTCATCCATCCATCCATCCAAACTATCACGATTATAATAGATTTGTCAGATTGTAATATCTGCGGCTTTCGTTATCATAGATTCTTAATACAAAACTATAAGCTTCAGACGCTTAGTACACAATTTGAGAAAAAATCTGATTTCTTGCAAAAATAGGTTTGGTTATGTTAGAGTGGCTGCCCTGGAGTGGGACACACTTAGACCATAGGGTCCGTTGCAAAAATAACAATTACATATCTTTTTTATTACTAACTCTAAGGTTGATAAAATTGCTAATTAAACTTGACTGTCATAGGAAATAAATTTAATTACCCGACCCTAAATTCTCATATAGCGAAATTTTATTCCCACTACACGGAATTTTTTTTCATATTTTTTCTGTTTAAAAATGAATTTATTTTTATTAATATGTAATTTGTACCAGTTTAAACCATGAATATACAGTAAAATTTTATATAAATACTGTGTAAAAACACACACAATCGTTTCGGACTTATGTAAAGTTATTTTAGAAAATATACATTATTGATTTTTATGGTTACATGTTCATGACACTGGTTTTGTATCATTTTTCTTTTTTATTTTAATTAAATTTTCTAAGTGATTTGTTACACAAAAATATACTAAATAAATTGCGTTTATTAAATATATATTTTTAAATAAATGATTAAGGAAATAATAACATGGTCCAAAATTTTAAATAATTCAGTCGGTACCAAAAGTAAATTTTTTAATTTGGGACAAACTGGCATCGCTATTTAAGAACAATAAAAGCTAAAAAGGCAGAAGGGATGCGAATCACAGAAAAGTTGAAGCAGTTTTTTGCGTTTCATTGGTTATTTCATTTCAAGTTATAGTTAAATTATATTTTTTATGTAAAAAAAAAAACTTTTAACAAAAAGAAAACCGAATTCAAGAGAAAAACTTTTCCAAAACAAATTAATATGCACTAAAAAGTAAAAAATTACGATAATATAATGTAGTTAAAATTATTGTTATTTTTGGAGCTTTCTCATGGGTGTCGTTGACAGAAGTGGACCAAAACAAATGGGATCACACGGAAAGCACCAGCTTTCAAATAGATACAGAATCATCAAAATCGGTTCACCCAGTCGAAAGTTCTGAGGTAACACACACAAAAACAAGTGAAAACAAACAATTGACTGAGTTAATTGTTATAATAACCATGCATAGTCAGTGTTGATTTCATTATCACATAACACATACAAACATATGACTCATACATAACTGATATTCAAGTATATATTACATATTATAAAATTTCCGCCTACTTGGCGCCCTCACGGTTAAACAGTGATGTTTACGAAAAAATGTTTCAAACAATAGTTGTTTTGATAAGGAACATTTTTTACATTTAAACTTTTGTTCTATCTCTAACGGTTTACAAGATGGGTCCTACGGACCCAAGACCCAATTGACCTATGATGCTCATTTACGAACTTGACCTCACTTTTTACGTCCTGAGTACGCTGTAAAAATTTCAGCTCGATATCTTTTTTCGTTTTTGAGTTATCGTGTCCACAGACGGACGGACAACCGGAAATGGACTAATTAGGTGATTTTATGAACACCTATGACAAAATTTTTTTCCTAGCATCAATATTTTTAAGCGTTACAAACTTTGGACTAAACTTAATATACTATGTATATTTCATATATACATGGTATAAAAATACAGTCGAATTGATAACCTCCTTTTTGTTTGAAGTCGGTTAAAAATTGGTTTAGGTTCTGAGAGAAATTGAACAAAAATGTATTTTATAAAAACAATGGATGTAAAAAAAAATTGAAAATGGAATCAGGAATATCATATCCATCCATTTTATTCACTATTCAGAAAGAAATTTGTAATAAAAAATAAAAAACAGTGTTCAAACGGAAATATTTTTAATTAAAAGTATACATTACTAAAAAAGTATAAATAATTCATTAAGGCTGTGCATAAAATTTTTAGCGCAGGATGTTTCATGAAAATTTGTGTCAACCAAACCAAATTCATTTATTGTTCTTTACTTTGTTTTTAGTCCCTTGTTTTATTCGAAACTTATTTACTTACGTGAGAGTAATATAAATTTCTATGAAAATTAAAATGTCGGTCTAAGGTAGCCACTTTTATCACATGTGATTTTCATTTTCAAATCGTTATTAAAATTAAAGTTGAAAGAGGCATTAATTTGTAAATTCAATTTTTTGTTTGTTTTATTTTCAAAAAATTGTTTCTAAATTTTATTTTTGTTAGGCTTATATATTAACTATGATTATTATCTAAATTTGTTTTCTCTTATTTTCAGGTAAGTGATTTTTCTTTTATATTTTCATCAATTTTCATGAAGAAAAAAATTTGGAATTGCTTTTTACAACGCCGTTATGGAATTTCCATGTAAAGTAATAAAGGTTAGTGATCGTTACTGGTTTTTCAGTATTATAAAAAATTGTATGACTTTTTGGATCAATACAGGCATGGGCGTGTTATTTTCAGTCGAAGTCACCATTGTTATAACTTTATTCTGTGTCAAAAACTCTATTGCGTGTCTCTTTATCCAAGTCCGCATTTCTCATAGAAGAGTAAGCGAGAAGGGTTTACGAATCTTCTACCTGTCTCAGTTTCTCTAATAGTAATGAGACAGGTAGAAAAAAAATGTTGTCTCTCTGTCTTACTCGTATTTTAGATTGTCGCTGGTTAGGTTGTCACTGTCTTTCTCGTATTTTAAGTGAGGAGTTCGAGGTACTTCTCTAAGTCACATTTGCCCATGCCTATACTAATATTTAAAATCTGTCTTTAAGATTGTGACTCGTCCAAGAAAACAATTTATATTAAATTGTACGCAAAAAATCTGAAAGTTTATTAAAAAATAAAAATTAATATTAGAATTCGAACACGCATATAATAATTATCAAATGAATATCACTTTCTCAAATTTTCCTTTCTTTCACTTTCACAACTTTTTTATTATTTAAGTTATTGATCTCTTTACAAGTCAAAAATAACATCAAATACGCCTGTTTTCGATTTCATGAATATCATTTTACCCTATTGCACAACTAACTACTTCAATAAATGAGGAGAAAAAAGAACAAATTTCTAGATTTTGACCTATAGCACCGATTTTGATGAAAATTTGGGATTAAGTTATGTTCACCCTCTAGATGAAAAGTTATATGGTGCCTATTGGTGCCTTTGCCCGGGGGTGGTAACCTCCACTTCTAGGGAGTAGAAAGATATAAGTTGAAATGGGAACGGAAATCGATAGAACGATGAAATTGAAAGCAAAAAGTGTCATTTAAGAATATTTCGATATGTCAATACTTTTCGAGTAATTGGCGATTGAGGTCGGAGTATTTAATGTTAAGTAACTGAAAAATAGGATAGGGTGCCAAAGTTTAATCCCGAATTTTCAGGTTAATCGGAGCTATAGGATAGAATTTAGAGGTTTAAGCCTCGTTTAAAAGGAGTAAAACTTCACAGGCAATAAATGATGGATGTAGTACGTGTTTGGAGTAAATAATTTGGCACTTTTTTGGGTCCAGCTCACATTTTTATTTTAAACTTACGGTTGTCAGTTATTCATTTAGTGTTGTCTTAATTTTTAGCTACCAGTCAAATATGACATGAAAAATCAAATACTCTGTTTCCGATTTCATGAATATCATTTAACTCTATTCGACTACACGAATATTTCAAAATTTCTAATGAAACATTCTGTATAAACTCAGTAGGTATTTTAAACATGTTACTATAATAGATTGGTAGTTTGAAAAGATATTCATTGTCGTAAAAAAATAGCCTTAAAACAACGACATGGTATATTCTATATGGTATATAAGGCTACACCGTAGTATAATATCATATTCGTATTTATATAGTTTACTTTTATTGTATTTTTATTTTCAACCTGTTAAACTTCTCCATCAATCAAAAAAAATTTCATTTTATTATTAGTTTTTCCATCCATCCCATTCAGTTACACATATGAATGAGAAAATGCTTTTTCATTCTCCATCATCTAGGCGTGAAAATTGATATAAATTTTTTGTTGTTGTGTAAACATTATGGTGTCAATTTTATAGACGGTTTTTTGTAGTTTCAAGTGCTGTCTCTATAAATATAACAAAGATCTGTTAGGTATAAATGTGTAAAAAGCTCGGAATACAAGGATAGTCAATGAATCTTTATAAAAACTGTTCGAATACATTGTTTAAAGCTTACTTAAAGAAGTTAAAAACAAAAATTTGTGCGATCTTGTCGAGAGGGTGGGAGCCACTCCTTCTTCGGGGTGGAAAAATTTATGTTAAAAATGACAACGGTGGGGCATTATTAATTTATAATCTTTTGTGAAGTTCTGTCTGCTCTATAAGAGTGTGGCTATATAATTTCAAAGAATTGTTATTTTTATTAATCGAAAGAAGAACGATTTTTATTAAGAAAGTGAGATAATTAGATAATTAAATGCGACGATAAAGACAGAAAATTCTAATTAAAGTAGTTACCGGTTTTTTGTTAGTTCCCTTTATAAACGCCCGCGCCAGTGTATGTATATATCTCTCCATGTATACTAGACTGCAGAGTTCTGTGAGTGGATAGCGTGTGGCTCAATGGGGAGAGATTTTTTAATTTTTCCCGTAATGATATCTCCGTAATTAAGCCTTAGTCCGAAATTTGGTAAAGAGCTTTTTCGTTTGCTTCATAAGCTTTATTCGGAAGTCCGAAGTTCTGCAGTCAATTATACAGCATTCTGTATATATTTAAGAGTGTACCAAGGAAGTCCTAAAGCTGAAAGCCTCCTTTACCGTCCAGTGTTAAAAAGAGAGGATAAACGGGCAATATTTTGGAAGATACTTGTTTATAAAACTGGAATTGTTTAACGATGCAGGCGGTAAACGGTTAGTATTGTATTAAAAAGAATACATCATTTTTTCTGTTAGCAAGCCTAGTTAAATAAAACAAAAAAATTTTTTTCGTTCATATTTAATGTAGGTCGAGGAGGACATTGAAAAAAGAATAATGAATTCAAATTTATTTACATTTTAATAACAAAATAATGATGAAAAGTAAATACGAATGGAAAAAAATTCATTTTTCTCCTTTTAGAAATGTTTTTCCAAACATTTGTGTTCGTTGACTCGTATATTTGAGAATCGTTTTCTATTTTCTTTGTACTAAAAACCAATATTATAATAAATATTCTCTTTTATTGTTTAAGATGATGAGGTCTAGCATGAGTTTGTCTTTCTTTTTTATAGATGTCATAAGGGTTCTGTTTGTTGATTACGTCACTGTTTAAAGATGTTTTGCAAGAAGTACGATTAAATCTGTTTAGTGAGAAATGAATTGTGATTTAAGCACATTATTAATCTCATTTTTTTAAGTGAAATTTATAAAATTTAAAAAACCACCGAGAAATTTAAGGCAACGGAATCCTAAACTCGCACTCGATACATAGGTGATAACCCTCTGCATTAAATTACTCTTTTCCTTAGAGCCTTCTCCAAACTGAACAGATTTTGAGGATCATCGCCTATTTTTTAGTTGTTCCGGATACAGTACTCTAAACTTCCCATTAAATTACCTTTCAAACGAAACCAAAAAAATTCAAATCGCTTCATTCGTTTAGGCGTTAAAATGCTACAGACAGACACAAATCAAACTTATAACATCCCTTTTTTGTTTCGAGAGTTAAAAATAATAATCAACGCGAAAATATGCTTTTTAAAATTCTAAACTTTTAGCGAAGATACAAATGCCTTTTCCTAAAGTAAATTTTCATAAAAATCCGTATCTTTGGTCTGTTTAAAGCCGGTTTTATTTTCAAGAATCTAGTTCTCACTAACATGATGCTTAGTTCCAGTCAAGGCAACTTCATATCATCTACTACTTATTAAAACTACGTTATTTGCATTTCATTAAAATTTCTTTTAAAAATAATTTACGTATAAAAAAGACTTCAAAGATTTAAAAGTGTAAATGTCTAAGTATAAAATAAAATACACAAAGCCATTTCAATTGTATTTTATGGTTCATCTTCTATTTGTTTGACATTCATATATTTTCATTTGTCTCGTACTATTCATCTCAAAGTGAAAAAAAAAGAAATTTTTATTCCATTATTACAGCATAGGCTTTTTATACCATGTATATGTAATATGCAAGGTATACTAATTTTAGTCCCAAGTTTGTAACGTTAAAAATATTGATGCTATGAACAATATTTTGGTATTTGGTATAGGTGTTCATAAAATCACCTAATTAGTCCATTTACGGTTGTCTGTCCGTCTGTCATCACGATAACTCAAAAACGAAAACAGATATCAAACTGATATTGCGCGTACTGATATAGCATGCTTAGGACGTAGAAAGCGAGGTCGAGTTCGTAAATGTGCAGCATAAGTCAATTGGATCTTGAGACCCATCTTGGAAACCGTTAGAGATAGAACAAAAGTTTAAATGTAAAAAATGTTTCTTATAAAAAATAAACAACTTTCTTCGTTAACCCGTTTTTCGTTTACCCGTGAGGGAGCAAATTATATAGTATGTATTATATGAGAATATCAGTTATATATATCTGACATGTATGTATGTGTAATGTGACAGAGTAATCAACACTGTCTATACATGGTATTTCAACAATTAACTCAGTCAACTGTTTGTTTTCACTTGTTACGTACCAAAATTTAATTTTATTTGTCAGAGAATAAACACTAAAATGTATGAAGGAAAAAGAAATTCATTAATAAAATTAATCACATTTTATAATTAAATAAAATGTAAACGAAAATATAATTGGTATGAATATGATTAATGGAACAAGAATGTTATTCCGAAAAGTTAATGAAAAGACAAGGATATAAGGAGATACTTCGCCACAAACATCGGAGCATATTAAATTGAAAGTTAAGGATGTATGAGTATGACAAAAATGTTTGATTTGAAGGCTCAAAATGTTTTTATAAACTTTTTCTTAAAGAATATATTGTTAAATTTTCATCTTAAGTAAAAATTAAGCAAATTTTTAAGAAAAAAATCATTGAAAATCGATAAAAAAACATTCTCTCTTGTAAAATGTACGAAGGAATATGTACGAGATGTAACCATGGATCTCATTGATCTTGCATACGATCAATAAGAAACAAGAATCACTAGCCCGTTACACTCTTATGGAGGAACCTCAAACAACGATAAACTTTGAAAGTTTTTGATAATTTTCACTTGAAACGAATGAAAATAAATAAAAGAAAAACTTTTTAATAGAAAGTAAACATATTAGCAATGACATAGAAAAGAAAAAAAAAACAAGTGTCTCCATCAATATAAGGGATGTACAAGCAGGGCAGAAATTATTTTTATTTATTTTCAACTTTGATGATGAATTTTATTATAACTTTAGTATTGCATGTAGACGGAAAAAAATAATAAAGTTTTATGATATCTGCCCTGGTTTTCAAAATATCGAAAGCTGAATAATTAACTTTTTACTTATATCGACAAGTTAATAACATAATTCACTATCAACATTTAAAACAATATATTTTTTAAATGTTTACCTGAAATTACTTGATCATAGGCGCTTATATATTCTTAAATTCCTGTACAATTAGAGAAATATATTTAGGAGATGTAAACTATAAGAATGCAAATTATTTCCAGAATTCTAGTGTATTGCAGCTTGTATTTTTACAATCTCTCTGCCATCGAAAAGCTTCGAACTTTTATCACCTGTATCACTGTTTGTTCTAAACATATTTCGTATTATTCGTAATTTGTGTAAGCTTTGGCCTCGTATTAAGAAGTCAAAAGTCTAAGAAGTCTTCCAAGCTAGCTATTTTCCCAACTTCTACCACCACGATATAATCTTTTTGGAAGATATTTTTTCATTTCGCCTTTTCGATTGCGGAACATTTACGTCAGTAAAATTGCTTCATCTATCTTGGCACCTTGCATATTCCAAATTTAGGTATTATCATTAACCAACGAAGTTTAACCAACATTTTTTTGAATGGTATTATTGATTTTTCCTATAAAAAATTGCATGACATTTTGCAACCACTATGTGGATAAAAATGTGGTTGTCAGTTTTATTTAATGTTCTTTGGCATTCTTCCAGAATTGATCCATTATATTTATTTACCATTGATATAAATGTTTCTTTTGTTTCTCAAAAAACGATAGTAATTTTAAGCTTTTATAAGAAGTAGGTATTAGAATCATTACGAAAACTATTTGAATTTAATTCTACAATAAAATCAATTTCACATCTTGAGTCTCAATACATTATACATTGTATTATCTGAAGGAGAACAAAGCAATGATATATTTCAGTGAAATAAAGACGATTATATTGAGTTGTTATTGGCAACCGTAAATGCAAATAATAATATTATTTTATTGAGAATTATTACAGTGATATTTTACAACCTCAGTACTAAATCAAAAACAGTTAAAAAAGAAAAAAAAAGTGAAAACTTTTGACTGAGTTTATTTTTGATATACTATGTACAGACAGTGTTGATTACGAAATTGATTGTCATGTAAGTAAAAAAAGATATTCACTTTTAGATAGCCACAGTCAATTATAACACGACTGTGGTTCACACACACATTACTGATATTCGCATATAATACATGCTATTTAATGTTTTAAACTAATTTGCGCTTTCACTATTCAGTCATGCTTACCAAAAAATGTTTCAAACAAAAGTTGTTTATTTTCTTATATGGGAACATTTTTTACATTTAACTTTTGTTTTTTCTCTATCTATCTACGAGATGAGTACACCGTGAACGTCCTTAGTTCGCTATAAAAATTTTATCTTAATATCTCTTTTAGTTTTCGAGTTATCGTGTTAACAGACAAGCAGACACACATACGGACGGAAAACCGAAAATGGGCTAATTAGGTGACTTTATGAACTCCTATGTCAAAATTTGTTTTTGCATTAATATTCTTAAGCGTTACAAACTTGGGGCTAAACTTTATCTTGATATATATCATATATACATGGTATAACAAAGTTCTCGTAAGCACCCAGTAGAAACCACGTGTCTTTCGTCATAAGTTATGTATAATTGAATAACAAAACACAATGAAGGAAGAATGGTTATACAATTGTATTTAATTTTCGATAACTTAATAACGAAAAGATATATCAAGCTTAAATTTTTTTATAGCTTGCTCCGTACGTAAAAAAGGAGCAATATAGGTTAAAATCTAAGGTCCGTAGGACCTACCTTGTAAACCGTTAGAGATAGAACAAAAACTTAAATGCAAAAAAGATTACAAAAAAATAAACAACTTTTGCTTGAAACATGTTTTTTTAAACATCATTGTTTCAGTAGTGTGTATTACATATAGACAGAAAGACACTGTCTACCCTACATAGTTCAGACAAATATGTATAATCTTGTTCTGATATCTAATATTATTTATCTATCCTAATGGGTAGCATCTATAATTCTATACAGCATATAGATTATGCGAGCTTGTCTATTGAATTTTAAGTACTCCATTGAATTTTAAGTACTTAAGCACTAAGCGCTGCTGAATGCTCCAGGCAAAGACACTATTATTGCCTAAATCTTTATATGTATGTGTGCACTCATAGTCATACGTGTACTATACTACAAGCTTGGTTAATCAGTAGACCTCCGTAATTCATATAACGATTAGTGATATTGATTACCTTATTGTTTTCATACTGAGTGGAGTAGAATATTGATAATTTTGGTTTGTTCGTGGTTATATTATCAGGTGTTTTAGATTTGAACATAGATAATAGAGAAAATGGATAATATCCACTGCCAAACATGGTGTGTGTATGGAAAAATTATGCGTTTTCAAAACTATCTTTCGGTGACAAAAAACAAGTGATCGTGATAGGTCGTTATACACCTTATTTGCAATTAATACAAACTATTATTGCTTGACAGGTTGCAAACACAACAATCGCTTGTTTTGTTGTCTACTAAGTACCAACAATTAAACCGTCTGGAACGATACCGGTTACAACAATGTTCATAACTTTCAACTGCCGCAAAAAAACACGATCAATCTGAAAAACCCTTAGAAGCTTCCCTGAAGTAGCACACCTTTGGAAAAAATCCGTATACTCACACCATCATATTTTCACTGCTATTATTTAATTCTAATCTTTAAAGTCTATAAAATCAGCTAATCTATGATTATATGTGGTTACAATTGCCTACATCATTATTTACTCGCCACGACGATGAACCAAAACATGCAGTATTTTTGATATATAGTAGTTATTAATAATTTCTGCCTACCCTGTCTAAAATCTCTGTGCACACAACTGCATTGTTTGCCCATGAACAAATTAGCACAAAACTTTGGTGCCCATTTTCTCCGAAACTATAAAGGATAGAGAGTTGAAAATTTGCAGGTAGCTTCAACTAGTGAGTCTTGTGAAACATTCTCGAAAAGCCAAACTGTAGAAAATACTTTCGAAACTTTCAAAAGTTTCGAAAACCAAATAAATCTTTCTATATAGGTATTTCAATAACTAACTCAGTCAATGGTTTCTTTTCACTTATTCTACTTTAAAATATCACTAATGTCGATAGTAATACCTATATATCATTTCCAACAATTATATCTTAATTTTGAATAGGTCGGTGATATGTTGCATATGTAATTGATATATATCTATGACTGGCATATCACTTAATGTCATTGCGTTAATTAATAATGTATTTTGAAGTGTAAAATTTGTATGTAGGAAATATTGTTATATACGACGTATCAACTCTATACGAAGTGAAGAAGTATCATCACACATCAATGAATGGTTTCAATTCTGTCTAAATATTATATGAAGCTGTATCGTTAAACATCAAAATACATCAGTTATTATAGTCTGAGAAATTGCGGTATCAAATGTCTATGGTGTTACATAAATTTGAAGAATTCGATCTGAAGAATCAATTACGTCGAACCTTTACTTCATTGTGGAAGAAATCAATTTTATATTGAGTAACAAGTGAAAATTATAACATTTAAAAAGCCCCCGACAATTTTTCCCTTGTAAATCTCTCCAGT
Organism: Chrysoperla carnea; assembly: GCF_905475395.1. Taxonomy (NCBI): domain Eukaryota; kingdom Metazoa; phylum Arthropoda; class Insecta; order Neuroptera; family Chrysopidae; genus Chrysoperla; species Chrysoperla carnea. Next base: position 78,199,887 of record NC_058339.1, on the reverse strand, counting down.
CTAAACCAATTTTCTTGAAACATAACTGCAAACAATCTCGGGGCTCACAGGCGCATGGATTCACAGTTACACACGTTAAACTTATACTCTTCATTTTGTGTTGACGGTTAAAAAAGGATACGACATTCCAAATTATTGTTTTTTTTATATCTGAAACCTTTTTCAAATATTTCATCATTAGCAATCATTCATCGTTATAACGGAAAATCTAGAAAATGTTGTCAATAAAGGTTATTCATTATACTCACTTTCAAATTTGGTAATTGCGATTTCATACTTTATAAACTATCAATTGTATCAATTTTTAGATAAGTTCCTAACCCGAAAAATGGGTTGGGACTCTTATTTGGTTTTGCATGTGCCAAAAGGCAAGATCTAATCACAATACCAAGTTTGCAAAACAAAGGTATTTAAGAGAAAGAATGTCAAATTCGTCTTGCTTTAGTTTTGGTGCACCAGCTCTCTGTTTAGCATGACCATACCACACGTCAACAACAATTATTAGATCGCACCTATAACTCATAACGTGGATTTCAGGTTACCTCTAACCTATTATATCAAAACGCTCTGGTAACTAACTATATATTCAATACCTACAATATTTCAGTTTTCACTTGAATACAATTATTGAATATGATTATCAATTCATCATGCATATAATGTCATAAATTACCTGCAAGCTTACAGGGAGTACATTTTACGAGGTTTATAATTTCTCTTTAACTCCTAAACTATCCTGCAACAATTGTTGATACTAAACATTTGTAAAACAAGTGAAAACAAACAATTGACTGAGTAAATTGCTAAAATGCCGTGTATAGACATTCGCCGACGGAATTGTTAACGCCTTAACCAACTAAGCTAATAGGGCGGCATATACATAGACTTAAACTCTTTTTAAAAAAATTATTTTTCTTTATAAACCTCATTAAATTATATCCATAGTATGAAATATGCATCATTCATAACAGTAACCAACTTTTTTTAAATATATTTTCTTGCATACAATATGAACGATAATCTTTTTTTAATATATCGATAATAATGTAATATCGATTTTAGATAATATAAATATCGAATAAGTATACATATATATCTGTAAATATTTATCTATATTTAGATACATATTTTGCATATATGATACATTATTATCGATTACGTCATGATGTAAAAAAGAAATAAATTAAATTTTGTATTACCTTCGTCTTACGTATACTGATACAGAGTGTTCTAGAAATAATGTATATTTCTTTACTAAAAAATCCGGTTTTATTCTTAACGCTTCAAGTTATTTCTAAGAACTGAGAGAAAAAGCTATATCTTAGAAAGAGAAAGCATATAATGACCCAAGTGTTTTTTATGTTTGTGAAAAATTAAAGAACATGCGTTCTTTAGGCTTAAGGAAATTAATGATTATACTCGTAAATATTTATAAAAAGTAAGTTAATCATTGCTATAATAATTGAGATTTTCTCTGAAAAATGATTGAAAATGATATTTGGGTGACTGCATAGAATTATGCTTGCTGGATATTACGATATTTGTTTGCTGGTTGGAAGTTCCAACAAAAAAAAATGCAACAGACACAAAAACCGACATCTAGGTTACCTAAGAAACTGAAACTTTTTCAATCGATTCAGGTTTCTATGAACTGTCAATTTGTATTTTTTGTCATAATTTTATGTTTTATCATTTAAAAAAGATTGAGTTTTGAAAGTTATCAGAAGTTAAAGAAAATAGAGATAATTTAAAGTAATAGTAAAACGCAATTTTTATGTTATGTCATAATAAACATCCTGATCAAACCAAACGTAATGTACTCACATATTAGATGGACTACTAAATCAGAAGTATGTCTTTTTTAAAATAATACTACAACTATTTCATATATTAAAAACTAAAAGTGTAGCTATAAAATTAAATTTTTTAAAGAATCAAACAAGTATTTGGCTTCTAAAATTTATACCTTAAATTGTTGTGCCAGTTTGTTGTTGTACACCCTGTATTTTTTATTACATTTTTGTTTTATTCATATGTTTATTGTTGTTTGACATGTACATTATAATGGAACAAGCTGTCGTAGCATATCGATACCAGGTGTATCATTGATTTGACGGTCTCTCGAAGGAAGTTATAAATGTTTACTTTTAATTTTATTTCACTTCTGGCACTTAAACCATTTCCTTCCTATTTACTTTAAATCTTAAAACAAATGAGTTTTTATTAAGAAATACATTTATATAAACTATAAGGTATTTACATAGTCGATAAAATTGATGGTTTAGAAAGGATAGCAATTGTCTTGGAAACTATTACTACAATCATTTTAAACGGATAATTCGGCCGATCGAAATCAACAGTGTTTGATGAATAGAATCCAATAAAAAAATTTGCCTCTCTAAGTGAACTCTAAAAATTTTGGGCCTTCTATGCCCAGAAAAACTTTGATTGCATATATATCTCCAAAATTATTTGAAATAAAAATTAGTAGATATTAGCGATTTAAAGAACGTGCAAATGTTATAAAAAATTTCTTTGTTAAAATTTTCATATTTTGTACAGGACTCGAGTTAAAGACTTGTAAGTGATTTTGAATTTTTTAGACATAGAGGATGGACCATTTTATCTATTATATCTAATAGCTCGTTTTGCTTAAGTTATTTTTTGATTGACAACTTTTGTTTAAGTTTTTTTTTGGATTGGTTTGCTACAAAACAAGATAAAGTTTTATTCTCACATCGAAGTACATACTCATTTATGCAAAGCAATTTTACTTAGTTAATTGTTGACAAGTCCACATAACTAGCAAATAAAGGTTACCGTTTTTCACATTTTTTGATCCCAAACTTAATAAATCAGACAAATGTAACAATAAGCACGACAATTGTCACAAGTTGCGCAACAAGATGCGTGGTTGCCAATGTGCAAGTGAGAAACAAGTTGTCTGCATTCTTCGGTTTTCGCTGAATCTCTCTCTCTCTCGCCTGGTCGTATAGTAGGAATATTAAATATATGGTTTTAGACAATTCCAAGTTTTTAAAAGTATTGTGCGATCATTGTTTACAAAATTGAAACACATTAACAACACAACCTGTATATTAAGCATTGATTTGATTGTAAATATGACTTCATTCGATTTGAAACTAATAACATTTTTCATATTTTAACATATTATGTTTTTTATTTATTTCTTTTTTCTAATTAATTTGTTATAATATATGCTTTCATTTCAGAGCTACAGTTTATTTTTTGAAATTTTATTTTCAACTATATTTATTTATGTAAATATATTTGCTTCATATTTATTCACTTGGAAATAAAACAATGAATGAATCCCAATTTAATTTAACTAATTTCAGCTCATATTTTTTTATTTAAAAAAATAACTATATTTTCAAATATTTATTTTTGTGCATGTATGTTTTGTATATTGTATGGATTCGAGTCCTGGTTCGAGTGTATTTTTTTCAATTCTCTTTAATTAACATTACTAAACCAGATATTTGTCAATATTTAGTTTACGCTGTATGTATCATATTAAAAATCATCAATTATAATCGAGAGACCATGATAAATAAATATAGTATACGTGATTAAAAGTAAACAAAAACAAAAAGTAATGATATAATATTATTTTAACTAATAATAATTCTAAAGAATACCTATTGTTTTTCCATTATTCCAATAAATGTTAGTATTATTTTTTATAAATATTAAACAGTGGCAATCATGAATTTCCTTATAACTTAACAAGAATGTTATTGGATCACTCTATATTTCCAATTGTTGCTCCACTGAATGCTCTACAGTTTCCAATTTTTTTTTGCTGGAATAGCAAAAACTCAAATATTAATTAATTTTAAGATTTTTATTATACTTTTAGTATTTTTAGTATTCGTATATAAAAAGATAAAAAGCGCACTTAATCAGCGTAAATAAACCTTAGGAAATGTCTCACTCTAGTTTTTTATTTTTACCAAATAATCCGAAGAAATTGTACTCTGTTTTGTTAATTGGATAAAAACTTACTTTGTCTACGAGAGAAACAAATGGACTAAACGGGAATTTTTACATTGAATATAGAATATAATTTCTAAATATCTTCGCCAACTTTTTATATTCTTTATGACTGTTTGACCGTATACATTTCTAACATACCTCGAAGCAAATCAAGTGTATATAACTTTCTAAAATCTTTTCTTTTTACCTTCTTAGAAAAATTTTATATATTATCACATAAAGTCTTTATCCGATGGTTTAGAATATACTCTATACATGTATACAATTGGAACATTGACGACGGCCGCATAGAATAGTGATGTTTGGTGGTTCATGGTGTTTCCTGTGGGAAATCAATTTATTTGTTCCTTTTTATGTTATATTATGGTTCAAAATTAAAAATATTATTCTGGATATGCGTTTCACAAAATATATTACATAGAATATATTTGTTTCGAGAAATTTCTAATACTGTAACCAATAAATTATGATCTTTATGATTGAGATGTAAAATTACTCTTGTGGTTTCATAAATATTCTCGTAGATATATTATAATTTAGTATACAAAACATATACAAAAATATAGACAATCATGGAGATTGCCGACCGAAGTGAAAACTTGTAATCGGAGTAAATAAAGATAGTCTAGAAAAATATACGATATTTATTTGACTTCATTCCTTTTTTCAGTTATTTTTAATTATTCGTTCCCGTGGGAACTTCGAGACGCAAATTATTAACAGTTTTGGGTATAAATGCAACGAACTCTCCGTTTTGCAGTGATACGAGAGCTAAATTTTTATATATATATAATATACAATGGGTATAAAAAACTAATATAAATAATAAAAAGACGACAGCCCACAATGTATACATGGCTATCTCCAATGTTGCTTAATTCCGTTTTGAACGTGGTATGTATGACCTACAAAATAGAGGTTTTTCCCCTACTAGAATACTATTTTAATAAATCTCTCAACACGGCGAAAGAAGTTTTCAGTTCAAAAATTATGTAAAATTATTTCAAACAACTAAGAACACAAAAGTAGCTCAAATGTGTAGGATAAGGATATTTCAAACCAAAAAGTATAATTTTTCGATTTGATTCTTTGCAGGAGCTCAATATCGCCTCCATTAAACATTTGAGCATTGAGCGAATAAGAAAATTTAGGAAATAACAACTAGTCCAATATAATATTTGTTGAAGTTTGGGAAAAATTTGTTGGGCATTGGACCAAACTTGGAAGCCAAGACCAATCTCGAACTGATATTGAATGATAAAAACGGTTGAAACTTGAATGTAAAGTCTTGACCCAAGCCAGATTACTTGATATTTGCCTTAACCTGGATAAATGTAGTCACCATCTTAACAAGGAAAAACATTTTAATTTCAGTCATTGATCGCATTTTTTATGGTATCATGTTTATTACTTACCTGAATCGACTCCATTGATAATCTGATAGTTTTTATGTATAGTATAATGTAGTAATATCATGTCTTTACCATCTGGATCATTCTTTCCACTACCATAATAGGGAACAATAAACGTAAATTAACGACAAACGGTGTGCATTTGCCTTGGCTAAGATTTGGATAAGAGGCGAAAAAGTAAAACTTGATTCATTACACTTGGCCAAAAGTTGAAAAATCATGACGTCAAGATCAGCCATGACGCATTTTTTATTTGGGAAGCATGAAAAATTTGCGGAGTGTCATGTTTTTAAATAATAAAGTTGGATTGGTAACCAAGACATCAAGCATGGTATTTTCTTGAGAAAGATGCCTGAAAAGTTACAGAATGCTAACTATTTAAATGGAAAAGTCAACTTTCACACACTTCACCGATATTTTATTTATATTTCTTGATATAATACAATTTTTTGAGTACTTTTCTTGAATGTAGTAAACTAATTTAAACTGATCCTTGTCATATATAACATAATATCATCATGTAAGAATAATCTGTTTACAGTTGATATCTCTTCTAATAAATTTTATGGGTACATATCGTTCCCATCGAGTATGGGGTAAAAAGGTCGATTTTTTATATTTCAATGACGAAAGAAAAAATTTTTTTATAAATTAATAATAAAAGTTTTTTTTGACACAAAAAACCTTTTTTTTTTTTCTTTTTCTTGGTAATAATGAAAAGCATATAAACACTTTTTATAAACTTTTTTATTGAAAAATTTTGCACAAAAAATAAAATGTTTAATGTTGATGTATAAGTATTTTAAAAAATAGGAGGAAGAAAAAAACGATTTTAGATAATCAAATAGGGATGGGTCCATTATTTTTAATACCATTTATGTTAATAATATTCAAACTGTAGGGATAAAAGATGTTTTAATCCTGAATTTGTTATAGAATAAAATCACCTTACCCATTTAGTAATTTTCATTTTATTTTGAATCTACATACGGTTCTTTCATACTTCTAATAGCTCACAGCCAGGAAAGATTCACAAGCGGCTCAAATTCAGCTAAAATGGCTCCCGTAGACGGAAAAGCTTCCTTTTCTTGATACAAAGTGATGAAATTTTAGAATCAAATTGATATTGTGAATCATGCTAAAGCGGGTGCGTCAAAAAATTGGAAATTTGGCATACAATGCCCCAATCATGGATTTTATACTCTGTATATATGTAATATAATACCAAGGTATACTAAGATTAGTCCCAAATTTGTAACGTTTAAAAATATTGATGTTACGAATAAAATTTTGGTATAGGTGTTCATAAAATCGCCTTAAGTTTCACTTTTCATAAAATCACATTTCCGGCTGTCTATCTGTTTGTCACGATAAATCAAAATGGAAAATTGATATCAAGCTGAAATTTTTGAAGCGTGGTCAGGTCGTAAAACGTGAGTTTGATTTCGTAAATGAGTAACATATTTCAATTGAGTCTTAGATCCGTAGTACCCATCTTGTAAACCGTTAGAGATAGAACAAATGTTTTAATGTAAAAAATGTTCCCTATAAAAAAATAAACATAGATTAAAAAATTGGCATTCATTTTCTCCAAAAATATAAAAGATAAGGAGTGGAAAATTTGAAAGAAGCTTCAATTATTGGTCTTGTGAAAAGTTCTCGCAATACGATAAACATTCTAAAAAAATACTTCCGAAGATTTTCGAAATTTTCGATCGGCTGCCATAATTGTATTGGTTTTTTAAATTCTTCTATTTTATAAAAAAAAAAGGCAAATACTGACATTTAACACTTTCTATACAGAGTATTTCAACAATTAACTCAGTCAATCGTTTGTTTTCATTTGTTTTTATTGTATTTGCAATGAAAGTAGTGGCGCTTAAAATTTTTGTCTCGAAACGAAATATGGCATTCATATGTCTCTATCGTTGATTTTTTAACTTATACTGTCAAATTTCCAACTAATTTTCTAGAGTAGCGCTTTAGAAATTACGACAAAATATACTTTTTCTTGCATAATTTCAACACTTAACTGAAAAAGGAGACTTCCCCGTCTATAAGTGGATTCTTAAACTCTCATAATTTTGATATCCTATGTTATAACTTAGACCACCCTGTAAAATACATAAATATTTCAATTTTACAGTAAATTTAATCATCTATTTAATAAGACCGTTACACAAGAATGGTTTAAATATTTTTAGTAAAATAAACTCTTTACAAAAATATCTTACCTAATTTCTACCAGAGTCACTATTTTAACAAAAATTTATGATACTAAAAATGTTCATAAAAATGATATTATACAAATGTTCGTCTTATACTATATATAATATGTAATGTATACTCAATGTCACAAAAAATGCTCGTTTTAAAACATTCTAAGTGTTACTATTATAACATAACATATGATGCGTACGCTTAGAATGTTTTAACTGTGGCACTTTTTCTGACAGTGAGTGTACGTACACAGAGTAACTACACTGTTTTTTTCTTGCTACGATGTACTTTGATGTTTATTACGGGCATATAAAAATATATGAGTCAAATGATACACCATTTTCTGTAAAAACATGTCGCAGTAGTATTTAGATCTAGCACTACTAGTAACATTTGATAATTATTTTAGAACCTAAAAATTTTTTTCCTTCATGAAAATTTCCAATAACCAGGTTCACTATTTTACACATTCAAAAAAACTAGTAGTAGCAAGAAACGATGTTGCTAAGGATTTTGCTCCAATACAAGTTTTGAATTATATGCACGGGCTTGTATTGAATTATTGAATTATAATTTTTATCTAATACTCTAACAGACGGAGGCTTTACACACGCAATACTTAGTCTTTGATCAATTGTTTACAATCCTTCTATTATAGTTTTTTCTGTTACAATCACAATTCTATACTATAGTTGTCTTGTCCACACAAATCTTTCTAGTCTTTAATATGACCTGGCTCGTGACCTACTGATAGTGCTTCTTTTTGTGTGTCTAGATGAAAATAAAATATTATATAAATTGTATAATATTTTTACTCTAACTGAAATTGTATGTGTACCTAATAAAATTTAATATAAATGAATAAATTTTATATGAAATATTGTCGGTCATAACGCCTTTTTTTTTATTTTCAAATCAAAATTTTTAACAAAAGATAATTTTCTATGGTATAGAAATTTACAAGAAAAGGTAGTACATACTATAATTTTTAAATGAGTTGTCTTTAAACGAAAAATTTCGTTCAAAGTTGTTGTCTTGCTGCAATCTTGTCCAAAAGTTTTAAATTTTATGCGCGACAAGAGTATATAAAATTATAGTGGAATAAAGTATAATTTTTTTCTAAACCACACACAGTGGTTTAACTTTGTATTATCAACAATGAAACGATCAATAATTTTTGTTTTTTAATTAATTCAAAAGAAATACATCATTGAGTTTTTTAAATTTCTGAAACGTAGTTCTTTTTCAAAAATACAAAATTTCAATTTGTTCCTGTTTAAAGTCTCCAATGCTCTCTATTTAATAAATTAAATTTATTTCGAGTTAAAGACGGTCAATCTTACTTCAAATTTTGATGGTAATCTGATATATATTGTAATCTTGAAAGTTTGAATGGATGGATGGATGTTACTCTTTCACGCAGGCAAAGTGTATGATTCCCGTGGGATAGATTTGTTTTAATTTTTCATAGAACAAAGGATCGACATTATTTTTTACATAAGTAGTGGTAGTTTAGGGGTCAGAAAATGACACGGACTAATCTTATCGCGGAAAAATGCGCAGTTCCTATGGGATGGCGTACAGGAACCGTGCTTTTTAAGTGGTTTTGTAATAGTTCGTGAAATAGATTTTTAGCTCACTTTTCTTAGGATTGCTTGATTAATTGACACAGTAACAATAAAAACTCTCAAAAATCTCTTTTAATCGTGGTTAACACCGCTGGACACAGATAGTTGTGTTATAATATCCTTAATAAGTATCTATACAAAATCTTAGAATTTTCTGACACTATACCTACTCATTAAAAGACCAAGAGCCTTAAAACATATAAAATTATACATATTTTAATCCTATCATAACAGGAAACGATTCAGAAAATTACTTATTTAATGTAAATTACCGTTTTTCTTTGCGTTTTTACGGCATCATTATACATCTACGATACTAATTATTATGCAGAAGTTTTAGGGCATCTCTTATCGAAGAATTTTTTTTTTAATTTTACCTGTTTTTGCATTTTTGCAAATTTTGCAGAAACCTTATATTATTTTGCCATTAAAAACTTATATTTAAAGCTGTGAAAATAAAAAGAGAAAAACGCGTTATCTTCTCTATAAAACCGTGGTTTCCGTAAAGTTTGGAACGGATTTGATTAACTAGTCTCAATTTTTTTGGTTTTCCTGTTTTTATTTTGTCAAAAAACCGGTTTTTTGCACCTTTCCGTTTTTTTTTTTATCAACTTCCTACACACCGATTTTTTCCAAAGTATGGTTTCTTAAAAACTACTTCTCCTAATTATCCTGTTGAAAAATCGGACAGGATAATTATTTTAAATTTTAAACTCATGCTTGTAATATTATAACTACGAAATTGGTTGGTCCCTTCAAAGCTGTTGTAACTGATTTTAACTGTAATTTATTAAGGAACAAAAAAAAATTGTTGTGTTAATATTCTCAAAAAAATAACGATCGTAATAAATGGTCATCATGAATATTTGTCATTAGAGCCAGCAAGCCAGTGTCACAGTTCTCTCAGTGGTTGGTACAGTTGAATGTTCATCATATAATAAGTTCAAGATGAAAGTCATTAAAAACACTAAAATACCAGAAAAAAAGATAATAAAATAAAAATAAGAAACATATAAAAATACACAACTATATATACAACTTTCATCATATAAATGGAACGCAAAAGTGACTAACATAAGTCCCTAGGGATGTGCCTGTATACTTCTCTTTTCTTTTTCTTTTTTTTTATTAAAAAACATCTTTCGTTTGGTTTTTTTATGAAAATTGTTTCGTATATAATCGTTCATAGAAAAAATTGACCAATTCTAAATAATGTTTTCAAAATTTGCTGAGAAACGGTGGTTTTTAATGAATTAAAAGAGTTTTCTGGAAACCTTTTTATCTCAATACAATTTTCCCAGCTCAATAGCTTTGATACCTTATTTCTTAGTTGATTAGCAATACATTGAGTTATATAAGTCTGTTTACACGGCCAAAAATTTTAACGCACTTTTACACTCTGTAATCGTATCGAACGTACGATTAAATCAGCATGCTTTGGACAAAGTGGATTTCTGGTGCATAGATTGACAAAATTGAATGGCCTTGGTAGAAGAAAGCTTTTTTGATGAAAATCAATGGAATTTATTTTTCAAACATTTTAAAAACACAAAACTTTAGACTGCTGTATCTGTCAATGAAAAATCATTGAATTGGAAGCATAAATAGCTCTTTTGAAAGTTTGAACTGTCTAACGTTCGAATCTCATTTCCAAAAATTTGTAGTACTTCTTACCGCTTTGTATGAATAGTTGAAAGGATGAGAAGTGTCATCCCTAAATTTTACATAAAGTTTAAAACTGTAAAAAAATTTTTAAAATTATTTTATAAATTTGCAAAGACCAGTCGAAAGTTTCTTTATTTTTCTTATAAACGAACTCTTAAAAGATCCCGTACGAGCTTCTTGGAATAGGATATTCACTTTACAAACAAAATTTACATTTCTGGATTTAAAATACTGTATCTTCTGAAAACTAAACTGGCTTATTTGAATCCCTTGCATATTGTTTTGTAATGAAGTTCAATCCCTCTCTCACTTGTCATTTTTAAGCATTTTTTCACCCAGTCGCCAATTTTTAAAAAAGGTGGTTGGTTTCTAAAATCTCTTGGTTTTTCTCAGTTGTAAAAATCCCTTTTTTTCTTCAAATAAATATTTATGGACACAGAGTCTGCAAACAACAATCAATATCATCAAGTCTTTTATTTATAGGATTGCACAACTTTTTGTATTAGGAGTGTACAATTATTATACTGTTAACAATACGTTTTTCATACACAACTATTTACATCCAACCAAGCGGTATGACAATGGCATTGGGTACACATAAAATGAAAGAAAATGGTTATTTGTATATAGGTTGCTTGTGTATTAAGATATAATGCATATAAAAACTTAATACTGTATAGAAAATTTTCTTATAATAAGAATATAGGATATTAGTCCGCGGGATAGCACTCTTTTTGTGAAATGATCATACACATTTTAAACTTCGTGAGTGGTTTCTTTTTGGCAAGTCTATCAAAGTTTCTCGAATGTGACTTTTTTCGAAAGTTCTTGAAGATAGTATGAGTAAAATTTAAAAATTAACTTAGAACAGTTAGCCTTTTATTATATTAAAGATAAGCATCTAAATAATGTTTTATGCAAGTTTGAGGATGCCTTATCGACTTTTTGAATGAAATATTGAAAATTAAAAATCGTAGTTTATACATTGACTCAATGGGATCCCGTGCGTTATTCTTTATACAAGACCAAAATTCTCATATTTCCAATATATATGTCGTTGACATCGGTTGACAAGTTTAATTAATATGTAACAAAAAATTGTATATAAAATAGGCAATCGATTCTGAAAATTTTAAAGAACCACAACTCGGCGCTTTTAACCGTTGTAACGTTGCCAAATCCATTATTTATGATGATATAGGAATTATAACTACAATAAATAATCAATTGAATGGTCAAAATACTATTTATTTTTTTTGTAATAGAATTTTATGAATTATTAATTGTTATAAAATCAGTTTAATTATTATGATAAATTATGGTAATGTGTGTTTTAAATTTTGTACGCTATTTAAAATTTTGAAAAAAAAGTCTGTCTGATGACGACTCATACTACCTTAATCTATCGGTCTGTAAAAACACAGAAGGAAATTTTTCGGGCAATATAACTACTTAATAATTATCAAACAATGAAATATTTTGTCCAGCAAACATACTGCACCGATGAGCTTGTCTACCACCTCGAATATGCCGTACCTAAGTATTTTCGTTTTTGAATACATACATAGTACCCTTTTCCTGAATTGTGTAATAATTATTATGTTAACAAGTTGTCACAGTGTCCGACAAATTCCCTGCTGTGTTTTTTTTTTTTTTTTTACTAATAGCTTACATAGGTATGACGTTATCATCCTCAGTTGAAAACGCAACACTTTTGAAAAAAGCCGTAGATGGATAGTTTTGTGGATTGGCCAAAAGGAAGCCGCTCTCGAAGTTTCAAGTATGTATTGGTCATTTAACAATAAGGATGTTGCCTTATGGACTATATGTATGTCGGAAAATTTACAACATTTATATTTTTGTATACTGACGCATGTTATGTTTGGGTACATTGGGTACAAAACATACAACATGGATCTAATCATAACTTATCATTTTCTTTTATTGAATATACATTTTATATTATTCAATCCATTGTGTTGTAGGAGAATGACTATCGAAACAAGGGCTATTGGTTTTTAAAGGTACATATTTCTTGATTATTATTATTAAAGTAGTAACAATTTTTACAAGTAAAGTCAAAGAAAAATAAATTTTACCACAATTTAATATCGAATCAATCTTTCTGTAAGTGTAATACCAAATACAAAAAATTTCTTCCAATTTTTGCATCTGAGTGTGATCGTTACACATCTTAATGATCGACGAATGCTTATGACGTATTGTCAGGCGATTATTTGTGCATTATCTGACTTCTTGTACTCATTGTTGTTGTAAGAAAGTAAATTTAGGCCTTTACAAAGCTTGTGGTTTAAGCCACGAGGGATTATTATTACTATTATTTTGACCAGTTTCAGAGCTCAGAGTTTCATTTGTGTACCTAATATAGATATGCAAAACTTTCGTTGCACTTAAGTTACCCTTATTATTAAGAATTAACTGTATGCCTGTATCTATCTCATAATTGTCAATAGCAGTTAGGCAGCTGAAATTTTGACAGAGGAATTTATATACTACTAGTTCGATTTACATCTAAGCATATAAATCTAACGAGTATGACAGAATACATGCGTTAAGCAATCCACGATACAAGTCACTTTTGCAATTTGATTTAACATTTATACCTGTTACTTAGATGCATTGCTTAACACATGTACTCTGTCACACTCGTGATAGTTATATGCCTAGATGTAATATATATATATATATATATATATATATATATATATATATAAATTTTAACGATGGTCATTTTTGACATCTATATATATTATGAACACCTATACGAAAATTTTGTTGATAGTATCAATATTTTTAAGCGTTAAAAACTTGGAACTAAACTTAGTATACCTTGGTATATTTCATATACATGGTATAAAAATATAACAAGTTTTTATAATTAATATATAAATAATTATAAATCAATGAAATCGTTCGGTTTTACATTCAATATTTATTTATTTACAACCTTTGCATTAAAAAGTAAAAACTAAACTTATGAAATATCTGCAATGTTTTTACTTATATAAAATATCAATGTAGTAGTAAAATATTATTTATAAAGAAAATATTTATTTAAATAAATAAATAAATAAATAAAAATAAAAGTTGGTGTACACAGAATACACTTGTACATACAAGGTTTAGAAATTATGTTTAAATAAACAAAAATATTTATGGTTAGTTTGTATAATATAAAATATAAAATATTTCAAACTATATTAGCTAGATATGTTCTATTCTATCCAATGCAATCCCATAAAAGTAACCAATAGTTACTAAAATCCAGCATTTACAATGCATGATTTTAAAACTGAACTCCTGCATAATATGAATGAACACTGTTTAAAATATAAATACCTTTACAGGATTTACTATTTAGTACAGTAAAAGATGCTACGAAAATCGGCCAATAAAAGAAAATGAAAGAAACTGTTAGTGGTGCAAATGTTTCTATTTCTTAATAAACAATAAATTGTTACTTCAATGAAACGATCAATGTTAAAATTCACTTAAAAAATTAGTAAATAAGCAACTTGTATGACGTAAATGTTAAGTGTTTGTCAAATAACCGAAAACTATTATTATTCATGTATAACATATACGTAATTCAAGTTGCTTATTTATTAATTTTGTAAGTCAACTTTAACATTACATCACTAACGCAAGTCTTACTTATGATATTTGACACCTAAGATACACATTCCATGAGGTTTTAGCAAAATGCGAGCAGTCTTTCATTTTTCTTTTTTTTGTAACATCTTTAACTTTACTAATTATTTATAGCTTTTAGTCAGTATAAGCACTACACGAATGTAGAAAATTTATTATCTGGCTTTCGGCAAAACTAAAGACTGCAGGTCTGTAAAGTAAGTTACTTAATTATCAACTGGGGCTTTCCGAGCGAAAATTATTCAAAAATATCGACGTGTCTATAAGCGCTCTCAAATAAAAGGATCCATTTATCAACAAAAATTTTATCATTTTATTAAAAAAATTACTTTCTTATTTTTGAGAAGTGATATGCTATCTCTTAGCAGCATATCACTTCTTTTAAATAGTGAATGTCAAACAAATCATGGTCAACTATTCTGATATACTCAATGGCTTATGACTATTTTACATTTAAAAAAATTGAAAACTGTGTATATCGAGAGAGGGTGGAGGCTGTAAAGCGGTGGTTTTTACTTTTGAGTCCAGTGAAGCGGGCGGGTATCAATCTAGTTTTTAAAAAATAATTTCGTGACGGTGAAAATCTTTGTAAATTGTCTGTGTTATACGTGATTATCACAAATATGTTCTTTGATTGTATTTTTTTGTTGTTGTATAAACAGAATGTTTTGTATGTTGTTATTTTTCTAATAAAACAAATGTATTTTATTAATTCATTGTAGTGTAATGGGGGTTGTGTTTGTAGTTTTCTGGTTTGTGTACATAAAATATTTAATTGTGATATATTATAGAACGAACATTCATGGATGGTGGAGTTATGTTGTTATACCATGTATATATGAAATATATCATAGTATGTGAAGTTTAGTCCCAAGTTTGTAACGCTTTAAAATATTGATGCTACGAACAAAATTTTGATATTGGTGTTCATAGAATCATCTAATTAGGCCATTTTCGGTTGTCTGCCCGTCTGTGAACACGATAACTCAAAAACGAAAAAAGATATACAGCTGAAATTTTTACAGCGCACTCAGGAAGTGAGGTCCTTCAAAAAAATTTTTAAAAAAGCCATACGTAATTAATATATAATGTATATATATGTAATCAACACATGATTTATATGAGTAATGAACACTGTCTATACATGGTATTTTAACAATTAATTCATTTGTTTGTTTTCACTTGTTTTGTTTTATGTTATACCATCAACCTATTCTGTTGTTTGTATTTGTAATATTTGTTGTAAGTATTGTGTTTTTTTTTTTGTGTAGTACATAAAAAAATAACATATATAACAATAATTATTATATAATATCAGATTGTGTCATCATAAATTTATTTATTTGTATTTGGTTTAGGGAAAGGGTTATATTTTTATGTTATGCTTTTTGTATTGTAGGTAGTATTCACATGACGATGGTAGAACCACACAGTGATCCAAGTATCACTCTTCTTACAAATATAGATATCGATATGTGGGCAAGAAAAAAGCATAATTATTCCATGGTATACTCATCCAAGGTCTATTTTGTTATAATCTTTTGTGTGTAAAAACGATAAACTCCAACCTATTTTTATACCATTTATATGAAATATATATAAAGTATATTAAGTTTGTCCCAAGTTTGTAACGCTTGAAAATATTGATGCTACCAACAAAATTTTGGTAAATATATTCATAAAATCACCTTATTAGTCCGTTTTCGGTTGTCTGTCTGTTAACAGGATAACTCAAAAACCGGATAACTTAAAACTTGAAGAATATTGATAAAAGGTTTATATGTAAATGGTAAAACGTTTTTAAATGCATTTATTGAAAGTTATTATTATTTCATTTGTTTGTGTATACTTTCGTTCATATTAAACAGTTGCAAATATTATTTGCAATTTATTTTTATCTTAAGGTATTTCAAAAAATACCTTCTCAAGTAGTTTATTCCGACTCCAATGTTAAGTATCGTAGTTCTTTTTTAAAGAATATTTATTTGGTTTTTATTTAAAACGTTTGTCATTTTAATTTTTCGGAAAATATGATTATTTAAATTTTAAATATTTTAGGCTTTGATGAAAATGTAACTGAAAACATAAAAATACATATTTATTAAAATACATAAATTTAAAAAATAAATTAATATTTTATTTTCTATTTTTATTTTACGGATAAATATTTTTAATATTAAATAAATCATTTTTACTTCTGTATAAAGGCTCGGTGCTACCTCCATATAATGGGCTTAGTGAACTTATACTATTGATAAAAAACAAGTCACGAAAAAACGGCTTTAAAAAATTATTTTTCGATCACGGTATAAAATTGGTAGAAACACAAACCTATCGCATATTTGTGTAAATATTATCTTCAATAAAATTGAAAATCAATTAGGAATTCAATAAAATTAAAAATAAGATAGTAAAGGTTATTCTGTTATAATAAAAAAAGGAAATTTCTTCACTGTCATAATTTAACATGTTGGAGGTGGCTTGAATTAGATTATATTGGCTGTCCACGAAGGACAGACTTAGGCTATAGGGCAACACCCATTGTTATACTATATATGTGTTTTAACCACCTTTTCCGCTGATAATTTCATTTATCGGCTCCTCAATTATTTTCAGAGGCTGAGTGCACCTCAAATCCATCCATTTCTAAAATGAAAGTATAGTCTTTGCATAGACGTTAAGTGCGACTTTCCTACTAAATTCTCATGTTATAAAATTATTATTTATGAAAGTGGAAAATGAGAATTCTGTTATGCGTACTTATATTGTAGGTAAAAGTATAGAAGGTACTGCAACAAAACCGGGGAAACACTTTTTTTATGAATATTTTCAAATTTATTTTTGTACCACAATAAAAATGAAATATATAATAATAAAATAAATACATATAATGAAAATTTCTTCTTTAAATTATTCAGAGAGAGTGGATTAAATTTGTGTAATTTTAACAACAAATTCTATAATTTTTACGTGAAAATAAATGACATTTCTTCTTCATGGTTTCTTCTTTAATTATTGTTATTCTAGTTATTTAAAATATGTTTTTGGTAGTCAGTTCAAAATTATAAATTTGCTTTTACATATACTTTTTTTTTCAAATTTTCACAGCTTTGCTTAGCGGGTCTGTCAATCCTTTTTTTTTTTAATTAATTTTGGAAAAGTTTCTTTATCAAATGCAAATCCAGAAAATTTATTGAAAACTTTGGTATACTTGGAAAACAACACGTTAATCTCGTTTATTTTCAAGTAGAACGATAAGTTTCTGAAATTTCGATTAAAATTGCCTTGGAATCTCGCACCACGCACTTCGTATACTATCCTTTTCGACAACTCAGAAATTACACGTACAATCGTCAAATGTATCAAATTTTTGCTTTTTTTACAACAAAATTACTCTAGAAAATATATTTTTAACCAAATCATTAACAAATAATTGTTTTCCGAAGTTTCTAAATTTACAAGGCACCTCTATGAAAAAGAAAGTCACTAAGAAATTTTGATTCAGATTTTGATGAAAGTTGTTATAAAGAGTAATTCTTATTCAAATAAAATACAAGTGAAATTTACAAAATTTTAAAAACCCCGACAATTGCAGTTATTTTCTTGTAACCGTTTCCAAACTGAACCGATTTTCTTGAAAGATAGCTAAGAAAATTCTCGATCAAGTCACCATTCAAGAAAAAAAAATTGGTTCATTCGTTTAGGAGGCTTGGATGAAAAAGATACACAAATAAACACAATACGAAAATCAGTTACACTCTGGACTGATTCGAAATAAATCTCGAAAAAAAATTTATCTTATTATTCAATAACCTAAGTAATTATGTTAATTCTCTCATTCTCATATAAATTGCTCCGAGATATCTTCACTAGTGATGTGATATTATACGATTTTAGTCGGTTTCTCTAAAACTATTTAAATCGTTTCGAGTATTTATATTTAGATAGGCATTAAACGTAGTCACAAGGTCTTCTTGGTCTTTTGTTACTTGCCAGAGTGTAACTATGCTACCGAAGCACAAAATTGCAAGCCACAAATGTCAGTCTTCCCGGAGATAAATGCGGCTGAGAAGAATTTCGGCTTGAGAATCAAGTTAAATAAGTTTCATCATTTTCAAGAAAAAGTAATGTAAAGCATGATTTAACAACTATAAAAAGTAATATATTTGATAATTTACAAAAACATTAAGTACCTAATTAACATAACAATTGAATTAAAAATGTTATTTCACAAAGAACAAACACACATAATTGAGTTTTATATTTATCTTAATAGTTAATGTTTTTTATTTTAATACAAAAACATTGAATGAATACTTTGTTTTCATTTTCTTTGATGGAAAAGTTCCATTAACAC
This sequence comes from Chrysoperla carnea, assembly GCF_905475395.1. Lineage (NCBI taxonomy): Eukaryota > Metazoa > Arthropoda > Insecta > Neuroptera > Chrysopidae > Chrysoperla > Chrysoperla carnea. Next base: position 78,180,913 of record NC_058339.1, on the reverse strand, counting down.
AAACTATATGAAAAACCCATTGGAAACTATTCGAGCAAAAAATAAACAAAACTAAATAAAATATACATTTTGTTAAAAATGTTAAACTTTAGAATGTATGTACAATGTTTGTTTTTAAAATTAAAAACTTTATTTTATATAACATTTTAAAAATAATAATTATCAATTTTATGTTTATGTTGTGTTACGAGAAAGTTACGATCTTGAAAAAGTCAAATAGAGCTTGGTTAATTAACCAACAACAGTGTGTCTGAGCCAAGAGTCTGAAATATTAAACGGAAAATTATTTTTTGATATACTGTAGACAACACACAAACGTTTTAGTGGTAAACGGACTTTGGTTCGTAAAATTTATATTTTACTTAAAATTTATGTATACTGTTTGTAAACCATATCGTTAGCCATTTTTGTTACAGGAAGTAGAAGAGTTCTTACGGACGTTCTTATGTGTAATACAAAGAAGGGTTGTGTATGTGTATAATGACCCAGTCGGTCAGACTCATCACTTGAAATTCTACACATACAATACCATTCACACACGGTGACATATAACCATAAAACACAGTACACATCCCCTCTTTGTTTTATACATAAGAACGTCTATAAGAACGTCTATAAAAACTTCTCTTACTTCATATATTTTATATGGCTTAGAAGGAGAGCTTACAATCGGTAAATAAAAGTTTCATATATAAAAGAGCTCCTAGGTGTGAAAATAGAATCAATAACTGAGAGCTTTTTATACTTTGAAATCTTTTTTTTTTTGTATTTTCGTCAAAAATCAGTGATTAAAAAAACATGGTTAGTTATAAACAGGAGCAGGGATTGAATTTTTAAGTTATTTTAACTCTTGCATAAATTTAAAATTGATTTTCGTAGAAACTTAAATTAGAAGTGTAAAAATGTTTGAACTATTGACCGATTCAATCGTTTGAGGGCTGAATTCTTCATAGGAACCATAAATGTAACTCCTACATGTATTATTGACTCAACTTATACTGACCGTCTTCCTGATATCATACTGCGAGCCGGTCTCGCTCAAAATCGATTACCAACAGAATTATACCTATTACTAAGTAGGTAAATGGATCCTGAGAGAGTTGAAAGTCATTTGTTTTTGCATAGCATTACTCCTTGCAAGGATCCAATCTTCGCTGAAAAATTTATAGTAAAAATAATTATATTTTATAGTATTTTTTTTCTGTAAAATTCTGGTAAATTATATTGTATACGTATTTATAGAAAATCTAATGAAATTGTAGATGAGTTAAACTAAAAGGGCACTAAGATATTCGACAGAAATCTGATACGGTTAACTTGAAGGTTTTGCGCCTTTAATTCCAAAAGGGAGCGTTTCCAAACATGTTTTTTATACCGAAATGCTTGTTTCGGCGTAACCTAGAACCTTCTTAATTATTTAGCATTTTCTCACATACAGCCTGTAATTTTGCAAAAACTTTTATTAACATAACATGTTTTATTATGAATGAAGCGTGTCTGCATAATATACATAGCAGACTCCATCATTATATAGTTAGTTTTATATACCTACCTATACAAGGCTATAACTTTTATTTAACAATCTAATTAATGATTTTAATTTAATTAAAAAATAAAGTTTTATGTTTTTTAATTCAATTTGTTTTAAAATTATTCAATTATATAATTGTTGTTTATATAATACTTAAATAGTCACATATGATCTATACATCATTATCATCTAATTTTAGAACATTGTTCTTAGAAACATCATTTTTTCTAGGTGTTTACTAATGTTTAATTCATTTCAATTTTAGTATTTTCAATAATTGTTTTCATGAGCATTGAAAACGAAAATTTTCCGTCTTACGGTTATTAATTTGGTTGCAACTCTTAAAGATAACAAAAAAAGATGCTCTAAGTTTGATACCCCTATATATCTGCATATTTAACTGAAGTCTAAAAACGGATAAGACTAATAATGCACGCCAGGTGGAGGGGTGCAAGGGGGTGCCCCTCAAAATTAATCCCCCCCTAATTTTTCAGTTCTATCACAGTAAAAATTCATATCTCACCATTAATTAAACGTACAGTAGATACGCTCAGTTCGTCCATAAAACCACGTACCACATATTTACAACTCTTGTCCTAAGTAATGATTGTTATCAAATAATGAATCAACCGGGAAAAGTTTTTTGGTAAGAAAACAAAAAAGTTTTTACCGTAGAAAAAACGGTAATAAAAACTACAAATTATAAATTCACTCCACATACCAAAAAAAATATTCATAATTATACCATGTATATGAAATATACCAAGGTATACTAAATTTAGTCCCAAGTTTGTAACGCTTAAAAAATTAATACTATGAACAATTATAGGTGTTCATAAAATCACCTAATTAGTCCATTTCCGGTTGTCTGTCCGTCTGTCATTACGATTACTCAAAAACGAAAAGCGATATCAAGCTGAATTTTTTTTTAAAGCGTGCTTAGGACGTAAAAAGTGAGGTAGTTTGTAAATAATCAACATAGGTCAATTGGGTCTTATGGAAACCGTTAGAGATAGAAGTTTAAATGTAAAAAATTTAAAAAAATTAACAACTTTTGTTTGAAACATTTTTTCGTAAACATCACTGTTTACCCGTCAGATTACAAATTATGCGCAAATTGTATTAGTATGTATTATATAGGAATATCAGCTATATATGTGTTACATGTATGTATGTGTAATATGATAGAGTAATCAACTCTGTCTATACCTGGCGTTTCAACAATTACCTCTGTCAATTGTTTGTTTTCACTTGTTTTTAATTAAAATTGCCCTTTAATTGACTTTCTTCGTTTATCATGTATAATAGCAATAAAAATTTTCCAAGAAAACATTAAGTTTAAAACACATAAAAAAGATAAAAAATTCCAAAGAAAACTTATTCATAAATTTCCACCAATTATATAACAATAAATTTTATTGTAAATGTTCTAGCCATAACCATTTTACCTTAAAGATATTATAGATATAGAAAAAGCTACTATAACCATACTTTTTAAGTTACATGAAATCATGTTAAGAATAAATAAATAGCTGTATTAAAGCCTTGTGTTTGTGGGTATGTATATAATAAGATGAAACATTTATCGGTGGACGAAAAAAGGGCTTGAAACCTTCACATAAAATTGATAAAGGATATTATTTCTACTATCTTTTCATTGTATTAAAGCGAATCGAATTCGAAATGTGGTGTGTAACACAATATATCGAAACAAAACGATATAGAAAATGAAACAACAATACGGATCTATCTTTAAAAACGGTTTCACTTGAATAAAATTAGTAAAAGATGAATTTAAGAAAATTCGCATTTGAATTTTCGAAGAAGTGAGAGAAAACTCACATAACTAAATGTTTTCCTACTGATTGTAATGAGGCTGGGTGCAATAAGGACCTTAGTTCACAAAATTTATTTTGAAAAAGACACTAATAAAGATAACATAAGATAATAAGTGAAATTTACAGAATTTAAAGAACCGACAAATTATTCGGGTACGGAACCCTTAGGTCGTACTTGAAACAGATTTTAGAACATTCTCCATTAAATTACCTTTTTTCTTAGACCCTTCTCCAAACTGAACCGATTTTGAAGATCATCGCCTATTTTTTAGTTGTTCCGAGTAAGGAATCCTAAACTCGCACTTGGAAAAATAGCTAAAACACTCTCCATTAAACTACCTTTGAAACGAAACAAAATAAATCAAAATCGATTCTTCCGTTTAGGCGCTACAACGCCACAGACAGACACACAAAATGGTCAAACTTATAACACTCCTTTTTTGATTTGGGGGTCGAAAAAGATATACAAAATGAACCAACTTATCTCTTGCAACGGAAAATCTACGGAAGAAAGTTTTAAGCGCTTGTTCAAATTCTCGAGATGTAGAGAAATTAATCGGTAAAGAAAGATCGTACAGACACATACTGCATTTTTCTACGGGGATTCTCAAATCTAATGCAAAAGTATCTTTTTCTACTTCACTTCCTACGTTTATAGTCCCATTTTTTATGTTGTTCGATGTACATAAGTGACATTATTCGATCCTTATTTTTTCATTTTCGAAGGTCTCGTATACTAATAACATACTCTCTGCTATGTGTAACTGTTTTATATCTCCATATAACTCCAGAGGTATGTTGGTAGAGGATGTATATGTAACCATAGCAACACTTGTTGGTCAACCCTCTTGAAAAAAAACAGCTCTCAAATTTACACAATTATTATTATTGGTAAACATAAAAAATATTATTTTTATATATTATTTTTTAAGGGTTGTGATTTTAGATTATTTTTATGTTTTTATGGGTTTGACAGTTTGTTCCGTTATTTATAATAATAATATTTATCAATGTATTCATATTTTGAAATGTTTTGTTCTGTTTGCAAAGTTTTAGTTCCATTAGATCACGCGAAAAGTATTAAAAATCGATCCAAGATTTTTTCGGCATGTAAGCAGATACTATGAGTTAATAGGGGGTAAAAATAATAAAATGGTATGCCTATGATTTCATACCAAAACTGTAAACTTTTTATTTAATTTACTTAGTTTCTTTCATTCTTATCAGTTTTACAATAAACTAAAAAAGGATAATGTATTCAGTTGTATTGTTCTTTCTGTTTTTTCCTATTGATTACTTACTAAAGATGAATATTAATTACCTCATAATTACTAATTAGTAAACTTAATACGTTCTTCTGTTGATCAGAGTTTATTGTATTGAAAAGAAATTATATTTATTAGTATGAAAAGGAAGAAGAGGCGGAAGATTTTAAAATGAATGTTTAAAAGTAATTCAAAGAAATATTCATCCTCCAAACTTGTTACACTTTTCGATTCCAAGAATTGTGATTATATTAAAAGTTTGTAACGAATCATATTAGATTAATTTTACATTAAAATAAGAAAATTGTCTTTTATTAATTTATACATTTTTCTACAACTTCTTCATTTTCAAATTTTTGAAATAATACGTCAGTGTTTTAGGCTAGTAAGCTAGTAAGAAAAAGTGAAAACAAACAATTGACTGAGTTAATTGTTGAAATACCATGTATAAACAGTGTTGATTACTCTATCACATTACACATACATACATGTCACACATGTATAACTGATATTCATTAAGGTGTAGCCAATAAAAATCGTTTAAAATTATTTCAAATATTTTGACTCTTTTGCAATTTTTTTGATAGTGTTTTTTTTGTTAAAAATGCGTAATTTTCGAGTTGCAAGCTCTACTTGACCTATATTTTCATAAAAAATTAACAAAAAGCATTTCTGTTTTTCATGAAAAAGGTCTATTTTATTTTAATTGACTATAATTCTCTGATTCCAAGCACAACAGAGATTTTTCGGTAAATTATATCAAAATCCAATGTTTTGGTGGTAGTAATAAATTAAATTTTTTTTTCTATTTCTTAAATTTAAAATTTTTCTTTTCAAGGACTCTCCCGACTTTTATTCTTGGCAACCTCCACTTTAAAACAACTAAACCATCTGATAATATTATTTGAATAAAATTAAAGAGAGAAACCTTCAACTTTATTCAATTTATTAGGAAGATTGAATACCATAACTTTTCATTACTTGTCTTGATTCTGTTTTCTGCTAAACGGATGCGGTAAATGACACCACTATACAACCAAGGTTACCAAGTATTTGTTATGAGAAACAAGAAAATAAACTTGTGAAAATTCAAGAAAATATGGCGAATGTAAACTTTCTACACAATATATTGACGTGTTGCTTTTCTACACACCAATATTATATTGTGAAAAATAATGAAAACCTTGTTAAATATTTTAAATAATTTTACAAGGAAAAAACAGGAAAATTTTCTTGTACATTATTTTTATTAGGTATCACATCTCTATGGAAATTCATCAGTTTTGTTGTGAAAAACTTTTTAATGAGTATTACGTAAGTTTATTATAATATTATTATGGGGCACACCTATTTTGGGGTGTGGATAAAATAATATCAATAATATAATGAAAAAGCAGGTGACATTTTAACACATGGGGTAAAAATTGTGTCTTTCTTTGACAAAATAAAACATCCAGTTTAAGGTGTTTTCTTTTTTGTTTGAAAATATAAAGCCAAATAGAGGGCAAATATATATACACCAACACCTCCTAAGGGGTTATGTAAATGATAATAATTCATACTATTAAGAAGACATTTTTAGGTCGCAGTTTTGCTATAAAAAGTAACTTTGCGAAAAAAAACTAGATGTAGAGTTCTGTCAAACCAAAGTAGCAATACGAAAGAGATATATATGTACGTGCATTCATATCTATACTCTCTCTTTCTCAGTGCCAGTTTCGTTTGACAGAACTATAAACAATCAAATTAGTTATGTTTGAGAGCCTAATTAGGATGTAGTTGACCGTTTTAGGTTATGAATAAGCAAAGATTAACTAAACTAAAACAAAGATTAATTACTAAAACAGAGAGAGTTAAAAAATTATTTAAAAAAAGACATCTAAGCAAAGATTAATATTGCACGATTAGTTAGTATAATCCTGAAGTACATTGTATAAGCGACGTTGGTCAATTTACTTACTTGCTTTGACCAATAGGCTACTTGCTATACTGTGTATACAGTTAAACAATATATGACAGTATTGGTTGTAGCGTTGACAGATTTACTGTGCTAATACAACTACTACTATTTAAAGTAATAAAAACTATATTTTTAGAAATACCTTCGAAAGTTCGACCATTTTAAATGAAATACCCTATACTCAACAGATAAATTAATCTGAACTTTAGAAATGCCATTTAATTGTTTTTATATGTTAATTAATTACAACAGATATTTCAATCTCGTGAATGGACATGTATTGTATGTATAAAACACAAACATATCAATTTTATGTGTATTTACCGACTAACTACAGCTACCTCAGTCAGTGATTCTGAGTTCAATCTAGTTGAGTTGATTTGAGTTGAGTCTGTAAATGACAAAAATAAATTAATGAATATTTTCTGTAGAATTTCATACAATTTTATTCCATTCAAGTGACTCTACATTTGTTATTGTATGTAGAGTATGTGTGTGATTAAATAATCTCTTCATATACAAGGTCTTTTAGGAGATGAATTAAAATCTAGATGTTCCTGAACCTTCGTTCTTGGTTTGTTTAATCATTCTTCTCTTCTTTTTTTTTTGTATATTAAATTAAATTAGGAAGAAGACAATCATTCCACAGATTAAAAACTTAACATTTTTTACTTGATCCACCGCAAAAATATTTATAAAGAAACCAGGAATCACGTAAATTCGATTAGTGGATAGACTAGTGGATAGATAGAATGACATTGCAGTAATTTGTAATCTACAGAGAAACTGAACTTTATATCGTTTTTTGAAAAATAACTCTTAAACATCACTGTTTACCAGTGGGAGGGCAAATTATGCGCAAATTGCATATTATGTATGTTATAGCTATATCAGTTACATATGTGTGACATGTATGTATGTGTAATGTGACAGAGTAATCAACACTGTCTATACATGGTATTTCAACAATTAACTAAGTCAATTGTTTGTTTTCACTTGTTTTAAGCAAATTTATATTTTTAAGCAAATTATGTATAATGAACAATAGTTTTTTTTTAAATTTTACACACTTACAAAATTCAAAAAAGTAATTCTTTTCTGGTTTTTTTTTTCTAATTTAAGCAATTATGTAAAGAATTAATAATCATCCCAGTATATGATTTGGCAAAAACATCGAATTATGAGAATTCGTATAACAATTGGAATGTAACGTACAAAATAAAACGATTCACAACATTTTGGGGTACAATTTTTTTTATAAATTTTATGCATTTTTGTATGTATCACTTGCTCTTTAATCGACTTCAAAAAGCGGAGTAGATTTTTAATTGTAATTTAATTCTAAATGTGATATTTTTTTATTACGGCATTATTTACGTCATATCTAATGTATTTTTTCAATTTGACACATTGTTTTTTCTTGAAGTTCTTTGGGTGTATGCAAATTCGCCACATGTCCTCTTAAAGCTGAAAAAAAATTCTTCATAAGAGGTAGAACATAAATTCAACTATGAATTATTCTCTAATAAAAAATTGCCTTTTAAAGCCAAGCTAGAGGTCAAATGTTTTTAGTCGAAAAATTTTTTTTTGTTTTACACTCTAAATATTGTATAATATTACGTTTTTTTTTTCGCCCTAAAAAATACTATTTGGCATATTGTTTTGAAGTTTGTTTCCAATTAAAAACTTCTTTTGTTGAATTAGATTCAAGAATGAATTCGACGAAAAATAAATGAATGATTCCATCCATAGGTGGATGGATGCTAGCTGCTAACTGATGTACGTACTCTACGTACTAAAAATAGTACTTATATGCATGAATGAATGAACACATTACATTTTAATTTCAAATTTATTGTCACATATAAAAATTTTACAAATATTTTTGTACGAATTTTATTTTCACTATAATTTTTTTTAAGTGTCTACATATTTGTTGGATTTATACAAATATTTTTGTAATACCATGATTAAATTTTAAAATTTTTTTTTAGAGACAATATTTTTTATTAGAAATTTTCATTTGATGGTAAATTAAATTTGAGCAAACATTATCTCTATGTTATGGCCCACCAGAAATCATGTTGAAAAAGATCTTATATATCCTATGATCCTATAAATAAAAGTAAGTTTTAGCACCATGGTCTCAGTTTGGCGCGGTACAGATTAGTATAGGTTGAATATCACACCCCTTCTTATCTCATCCCTACACGAGCAAATATTTACGCCGTTGGACACTAACTCTGCATAAGTGTTCGAAGCGAATTATATAAATGCCGTACAAAAATAAATCACGTAGGGCTTTGGAAATTGAAGGGAGATTAAAATTTTTTTTAGCTTCCGGCACCAAAGTTACCGAATGTATTTCTTTACGGCAATTATGTTATTCGCTTCGAATACTTATGCAAAATTAGTATCCAGCATCGCCATACATATTTGCTGATGCAGAGGTGAGACACCAAGGGGTGTGATATTCAATTCTCACCTGTACCACGTAAAATTGACGCCATAGTGCTTAAATTTACTTTTACATAAGCTAGCATTTTTTAAACATAATTCCTGTTGGATCATTCCACCCAAAAAAATTTTTCATGGGCTTTTGGAGTCTATAATCTAAAACTTTTTCTAATTTCACCAAATTTTTCATGAAAGTTTAAAATAATTCAGTATCATGCATTTGTTCTTTTTTGAGTATTCTGTTTACAGACATTGCGTGCAAAAACTACCATACACTTCTTCAAAACGTTTATTGACAACAAAAACCCTAAAAAAAGTATGTAACTTATTTTTTTGCAATATTGACAAAAAAATTCATGTAAATGTAATTTTTACGATGTGAAATTGTATAGGTCCAGTATTTTTAACAAAGTGACGCGCCAAAAAAAGTTCCCATGTAGAAATTATGTACAAGGAAGGGGAGAAAAACTATTTTTGCTATTCTCAAAGTAGTTGTGCTAGAATAAAGACCTCTTTACACAGAACAATAGATTTATAATTCAAATATGTTCCACACCTGGACAGAGATTACTAAGTTATTTGACCTTTTCCCTCACCCCTCTTTTTCTTAAAATAGCGATGACCATTCTGTACATTTTTATTGAAACAATGAAAAAAATACAAATATTTTCCCAAAAGTGTACATAAAACATTAAATGAATAATTCATTGCACACGGAGCTTTTGTTTTCCTCTAGCAGTAGTCAACGTGCAAAAAGTATTATATTAGCCTAACACAGTAAAAAAATATAAAAATGTATCAGCCAACGTTCACGCGCCAGCATATAGACTGATAGATAGTGAGTAATTTGGGTCACTTATGTTCTCACTGTTGCCTCGAAGGAAAATTACTCTGGTGTGCACTTAAAACAAAAGGGAATACTTAGTTTGCAGGTAAATTGCGAGGATATTATATAGATAGTTTTGATTTCCATTTTTTATTCCCTTCGTAAACTTTATGGTAATATTAGATTAACATAATTTCTGTCTGGTTTATCATCGTAATCTTTTTGCATCACACACTCCCATAGAAAATGAAAAAAACATCCTATTGAGAATGAACAAATCAGCATTATATGTGATTTTTATGGTGGCATTCTTTAGGCTTCGTTCGAACCAAACAGGGTAGCTTTAGAAATCGTATTGTAATAAATATGACATAAAATTAGCTTTCTTATCGCAATTATGGCGATTGATATTGCATGTGTATTTAATTTCGATTTAAAATTAATTTCCTTTCAACCTTCATCGCAAAGCAGACAAAATCGTGCCTTTTTGATAAACAAAAGATTATTTAAGCCACATGCGGAAACTTTGGAAATTTTGATTGGTTTTCTTTTCAGCTCCTCCTTGGCGACAAAATTGAGCAGCTCGACCTGACATCATCTAACAGTCTAAAACAACACTCTTTTGACACAATTGCTCAATGTTTATATGTGTCGTAACATACAATAAAATGAATGTTTTTATATAACCGACTCCACAATTCACGTTGAAACACAACGCATTATTTATTATATTACACACACATACACACATACAAGCACATAGGTACCTTTTATTAATATTTATTTTGCGTGAAAATGTAAAAGACGAAAATATGAAAATTTTCTTCAATTTTTTTTTATATAATACTTACTTTTTATATGCTACTTGGATGGTGGTTTGAGTGTATAAAACAATTTGTTATTAGAGGAGGTTATACAAATTATAGTCGTAATAACACATACGGAAATATTACAATGTTGGGTAATCATATATTTTATGTTTGATACACTGAAAAAAAATTCTTAATATCAATCGATATGAGGTTGTTTCAACCATATCGCGAGATCGAATATGGAAAATGGGTCCACGAATGTGATACAACTTCCGTACGAGGTTGAGTGGTAAAGTTCACACAAGTGCATGAATTGTTTGTATGAAAGTTATATACTGTTTGTATAAAAATATGTTACATATTATAAAAAAGATCAATATGTTTATTTTAAACTCTCTGTAAATAAGTAATATAACAACAATCTTCAAGTAGTTGACTCAACCGCACATGAACTAGACATGACAGGTATGTGTTCGTAGTAACCAAATCTTAACTATTGAAAGCAAACGTTATTTTAATTCGTCGATTCGCTTCATTTACACGATTATATATTCCAAATAAGTTCAATTTTAAAAAAAATGCATGACTTTAAACTAAAACCAATCTCTTTCATAATAGAAATGATTTTTTATATTTAACTTCAGTGATTTTGTATCAATGAATTCATATTTTAAATACAATCCCTTCAATTATTACTGTATTCAATTCTATTGTAAATACAAATATTTAGCTGTACTTGTTCCAATCATGAAAAAATTGTTTGAAAGTATTTGTACCTAATTAAAATATGAAACGGCCAACTTCGGGATGGGATTGTCACTATTTTAATTTTTTTTTTCAGTGTATATGTTTCGAAATGGACGCTTACACACACTTCGACCTACTATTTGAAAACTTATTTTCATCATGACACTAATTTGCAATTATAATTGCTTTTTAATTACTCTTGTCAGTCTTCCATACAAAATGCATTTTTCTCGTTGTGCATTAAAATGATCGTACTCATTACTTTTTGTTAATGTAAAATAACTTTTTTTTAGAAAACTCATAAATTTACGATGTCAACTACAAATTGTATAATTTGTCAGAAAAGAGATAGAGATTTCAGATCAATGTAAAGTTTATAGACGTAGCACATAGTGAAGTATTTATATCAAATTTCAAAAGCCAGAAAACTCAAATTTTTTGTTTTGAATTGAAAATTGTTTTTTGGTGTAATTAGATAACCAAACCATCACAAACAGGCTACTTGAGCTATCTTAACTTCGCTTCCCTCCTGTTTTGTAAGCCGTAATTTGCCAGTTTCGATTTACCGTGTCATTCAATTTATGTTTACTGTGTTTGTTAGTGCAATTAAGTAAAAATTTTTATTGGATATTAAAGACGAAGGTTCTTTATTTACTAGTATTTAATTCAATTAATATAATTAAATATGTGTGATTCATACTTACTGTTAAAAAAGGTTATTTTTTTCACTAAATTTATCATACTTAAAGCTTTTTGTTTATGCGTCATGCTTTGTTGGGCAAAATTTTTTCTAACAGGGCAAAGTTAAAGTATTCTATAATATGTTTATGAAAAAAAAGTTATTGTGCGAACTTGCGCCTTTTCGTTTAAGACAAAGATAAGGATATGTTAAGTTAGCAATTAAGGCAAATGTCAAAAGCTAGCAGAAAAGCGTTGATGGTTCGTTTTAAATCTTTACATAAGTATTTAAAAAATCCTCATTCATTCATCAGGATGTACGAGCGCCAGGACAATTTTGAATAAAAGGCTTGATTTATTTTTATATGAAGTTGGACTAAGAATAAATCAATTCTGAAAATTTTAGGGGAAGGGGTGCCCGATTATTTAAATAAATAAATAATTTCAAAAGTAGACATATTTAACATTGGTCTTATGGGAAAACGGTAGATGGATAATATGTTTTCAAATATTTATCCAAAACTAGTCGGTGGAAATTAAAAAAAACAATTTAAATTAAAGTTAAAACCTTAATAAATTACTGAAAACAAAAAACGTTTTGCCCGACTAATTGAAGTTTTATGAGCAGAGGTGGGGACACAAATTTAAAAACAATATATGTTTGATGGTGAATTATGTTATAACTCGACAATATAAGACGAAAATTAAGATAAAATTTTTCGATATTTGAAGTAACTTTTAAAATATTTAAAATTGAAAATTTTGTTTAATTATTCAGCTTTCGATATTGGGAAAACCAAGGCAGATATCGAAAAATTGTATTCTTATTTTTCGTCTACATTCATAAAGTTATAACAAAATTCATCATGAAAGTTGAAAATAAGATACAAATAATTTCAACCACATGTTTAAACTTGCCTAGACGCTCGTGCTACCATAAACATATTTTGTTCCATTTTCTATGACCCCTATTGTATTTTTCGCATAAACCACTTTTTATTTTGTATACATACGATATAAGGTCATTAATTTTTATTAGTGATTTATTACTGACACAAGTTTTTTTTTATTATTACATTGAATTTTGGATAATGTGTTAAGTAAATTTTTTTTTCTCGATTCTTTTGAGAAAAGTGTACTTACTGTCTGAACGGATATCCTGTAATACTATTCAATCAAAATTGATGTCATGTTCTTCTATGATCGATCGAATCAATTCATATGTTTCGATATCTTTGAAAATATACGTACTACGCATACTTGAATGAATGATTGATCGAAATATCGTTTTTGATATTTCTTTGATATGTCTGTCTGGTGTTAAGATGTTGATACGTGAAAAATACGCATTTGTTTCCGATTTTCATTTATTATTTTCTATATTCTGAATACTAGAAGTACAGACTGTGGTCCCAAAAATTTGTATTTTAATCGGAGGAATTATTGAAATTCAAAAGTGGGATTTATAATAACAACAATTTCTAAAAACAAGTTTTTTTATAAGCAAAAGCCCAAATTTTTATTAATACGACTTCATTTTTATTAATACGACAAAATGTTAAAATACAATTTAAATCAAAATGGTCGTATGTTGATTGAGCAACGCGTGGAAATCTCTTCTCCAACAAAACGTCAATTAGCTCTAAGAGGGCGGTTAATTGATTAAAGTCTCGATGTACGGTTAAGTTTCTTCGGCGAGTAAACTTCTGAAGTTTTTCTACAATTTTCTTTCCAGATTTCCAGACAAATAAGTACTCACACATACTAAAACCTACTTCCCGTGAGGTCCACAAAAAAGTTATTAGGTTCTCGAATATCCAACTTAGTATGATTAAGACCCTGAATAACAGATAACGATTATTTTGATCTACTATCGTGTAATCTGAGAAAAACTCCTTTATTTTCAGCTGAGGCAGAATCAGTAACCCAAATATGTCTCAAGGAATCATCTAACTTATTTTAGTTTTTCTCAAAAATTTTCGTCGAAGAAAAATTTAACTGGATTGTTTTAAACGAGACACTTGGTATAATAAAAAAATTTATACGAAGAAATTTTTTATTATTCGTCATAAAAAATTAAAAAGACAACAAAACAAACAAGGCAGTCCCTATCGACAACAGAGATGTGAAAAAAATCTTTTGAAAAATGATCGTTTTTTTTTATTATTATTATTTTTGCATCGTTGACAAAAAAAATAAAATTATACTTCTTTTTTTTACGTATAAAGAGATTAATTTTTTAATATTTGAAGTATATTTATTAGCGAATTGCCGAAGGAAATGGAGCTATTGCTGTTGTACTGATGATGGAATTTTGAAAAAATTGTTTCATATGTTCGTCGATCTTACCTAATAGATGTCAATAATGACCATCGTTAAAACTTCACACGCAAAACGCACCCTCTCTAGCGGTCGCAATTTGATATTAAAGTACACAATTTTGAATTTTTTCAAAATAAAAATAGTTTTTTTTTTTTTTTTGTAACAGCTTTAAGCAAAAAAATACTCATGTATTTTTCTCTCTAGACGTTTAGTTTTTGAAATAAAAATTCTGAAAACTAAAAAATCAATTCGATTTAAAGAAAAATGTTTTATTTATAAATTTTAATCTTTGAGGGAATTCGCTTTGCTAACGCAGCTCCTGCTCTTCGATTTTTTTTATTGTCGAACGGATTTTTGATATTTTATATAAAAAGTAGTTCGTTTGCATATTTATATTTTTTGTTCGTTGAGTAAGGGAACGGTTTGGTTATTGTAGGGAATTATTTTTAATATGACGTCATTTTAATGTAAATACTGTTTCAATAATATTTAAATCAAATGGAGTGTGATGGAAATGTTTATAATGATTTTTTAGTTCCTCGAATGTGGAATAAGTACGTACTCATTTTCCGCACTATTCGGGGGTTAAAAAATTTTTTAATAAAAATACTTGTTATTGGTTGGTCGTATTTACAGCTGTTGAGGCTATGAGCCAATCGGTATCGCACCAAGTTCACATTTTCGGCTTGTTTCTATGGAAAATTTTGATACTACAATATTAATGAATGACAGTTGAGAAACAAACCATTCATCATTCTACATGTTATTTTATCATTTCTCCGAGCGGTGGCGTTACTAAAGCGATGCTATGCGTTAAGAAAAACCATTTTCAACTGTAAAATTATATATAATCCATTAAAAACAAAATTTTTTTTTAAATTTTTCTTAGTAATTTTTTAATAAACTTTCAAAAAAATAAATAATAAAAAAACATGCAACTCACATCACGTAAAATGTTTTTATTGAAATTACATTCCCATTTGTATACGTTAAATTAAAACAACGCCTTTTATGACTTAATTTGTTTTTTTACTAAGAATCTAATGTTTTCTTGGAAAAATATAATAAAAATAAAAAAAGTAGGATTTGACCAAACCAATCAAATACTTTTTTAAAATGTTTTTTCAAAATGATAT
This sequence comes from Chrysoperla carnea, assembly GCF_905475395.1. NCBI lineage: Eukaryota > Metazoa > Arthropoda > Insecta > Neuroptera > Chrysopidae > Chrysoperla > Chrysoperla carnea. Next base: position 78,165,341 of record NC_058339.1, on the reverse strand, counting down.
AATCCAATTGAAATCAGTTCATATCCCTTCTTTAGTTTAATATTCTTGAATGAAATATACTAATATCTACTGATTATCATTGGCTGCTGGTTATCGAATCATAGTCAGTGAATGAACAAATTTATCAATTTTTGCCATACCTGTAGCGCCCAAACTAGGGCTCAAATCCAAAATTGGTAAATGACTTTTTCCTTCGTCCTTATGAGCTTATTCTGTAGGCCGACGATCTGCAGTCAATAACAGAACACCCTGTATAAAATATTGTACGGAATAAAATTATTACAATAGTATTTCCAGGAATCTCTTAACAGATCATTTTTTACTTGCTTAAATATAACCATTTATATAAATGTTCGAACAATATAAAACGATAAAACAGCTATTTAAAAGTTATTAAATCCGAGAGTAATGCCTTATTTAAATGTCTAATAATGCAGATTTTACCTCACCACTTTTTTATTGCAAATTTTATTTCATTATTATTTGAACTTGAGTCTTGAGATCTATACCTTTGAGAAATACACTTGCGAATAAAATCACGGACAAAAACAAATACATACATATAAAGTTTTTTAAATATCAAATGACTACACGACAAACACTTCTCCATAAAATAAAATTAAAAAATATTATATTTGTAATGCTAATTCTATTTTAAATTTGCATAATTCTTTAATGTTACTTCATTTAGTGCCAAGAATTCATTTTTTATAGTGTAAAAAATGTAGACATTTACTTCTCATTACATATTTTTATAAAATTGTACAATTGGGGACGATAGAACTATAGTGATCCATGTAACATTTTTTAATTTGTGTGAAAAATATTTTTATTTTTAATTTTTAAAGAAATTTAAGATTTTTGTTGGTTATATTGAATAAACTAAATATTAACTGTTGTTGGAATAAATGAATAACAACATTTAATTCTAGGAGAGAAAAACTTTAATGAGCTAATAGATTTTTCCATAGAAACGAAAGCACGCCGTGCAAAGCTGAAGGAGCATTAAACAGGAAAAAATGCCGAATTCTAAAGATAAAGGATATGCCAAGACAACTGTAATGTTGTGTTTTCTGATTAGATATTTTCTACGCGTAATTGTATGTCACACAAATTAAAAATATTAGTTAATCAAGATTGCTAAGTTTTTTAAGGGATTTTTTTTTTCCCAATTTATCCGATACGACAGGTTAAAAAAACGTAAATCCGCGGCTGCACTTGTATAAGTATACGGTAAGAAATGGTATAGAGACAGATAGTATAGTAGTATCTATGTTAGCATAAATAATATTACAGTATTGAATAGGGAATACATCAGAAGTATTGTGCGTATCGCCAACCAGCATGCCAACCTAACGTTAATATTCCCTCAATACAGTACACAGTATGACGTTCACACCAATACTGACATATCGATATCCACAATAAATTTCTTACCGTGTATGACAAGGATAAATTATGAAGAGCTATGTTATTTTGGGTCCACATGGCAAAATCTTTGTTTTAAGAAAACAGATACTTGGATCACTTCAGTTCTACCATCGTCAATTTTATTCGTTAACATAAAATAATCTACTAAATATTCTCGCACGAGTGCGAAAAACTTTGATAAAATTTTTTTTCTTTGGGTTCTGTAAAGAGGTCATTGATACGAAATATGTTAGAAATGTTTTTCAAACTTCATCAATTTTCGAAGTTATTTTTATAGCCTATAAGATATTTGAGCCCAATATTTCGTTTAGAGATAGTTTGTCTGAGATAAATTGGATACAAAATTATTGCGATTATTACTTTCAATTAGCATCAAAGTCATTCGATTTTCAAAAACAGAGCAAGAAATGGCATATTCTTTTTCGCAATATTGCGTTATTCAAAGAATTTTTAAATCATTCTCAAATCAATTCCCTAAATATCATATAGAGAGCTAAAACTTTTATGGCTCTTAATTCAAACACAAGATGTTGATAATAAGCTTCAAATTATTTAATGAATTCAATAAAGAACAATAATTATTTTAATTAAAAACAAACCAATTATTAAAATTACAAACTATCATAATAGAAGTTTGTTAGTAAAATATTATTGCAAAAGACAACTTTTTGAAGAAAAGATAATTCTATATTCATCTTCGAAGAACATTTCTACTAAGATACATGCGTTAACAAAGTTTTGTATCGTAAAATGAATGAAACACGAGAATGTGTCACAACATAATGAATCATTTTATTTAAGTTTTAGAAAATAAAGGGTGCAAATGAGCACATATGCTAAGAATTATTTTATATTACGTACATTTATTATCGACTAGCTTGAAACCGCCTGCTTCACTGGGACTAAAAACCACTGCTTTATAGCCTCCACCTCTCTTGATCTCACTTATCTCCCTTCCATAACACTCGAAGGGATTGTTTTACTCAGCTAAAATATATGTTTTCAATTTTTCTTAGTGTAAAATTGTCAGAATCCATTGCGTATATCCTAAGAGATGGCCATGAATTGTTTGACATTTATTATTTTAATTTATGGTTCAAAATGATGACCAGAGATAGCAGGAGCAGTAAAATGTTAGATTGTAAATGACCATAGTTGTTAAACACACAGTATAAAAATATATATAAAAAAAAATTTAATTTTTTAATATTTTTTTGTTGTTGATATATCTTTATAAATTATAACGCATGTGTTATTCTGATGTATGAGCTACATAATGGTTCAGTTTCATTCAAATCCATCCATTAGTTTTGGGTGAAAGCGTTACAAACAAACAAACAAGCAAACATCCTTACTTTCACATTTATAATATATAGGGATGTGCTATATGCCATTTGAACGTATTCGAAATATAGAAGTAATTTTGTATAGAATGTATTTTCATCATCAGCATTCAATTAAACTTCTTTCTTTCTAATTCCTTAATTTTACTAATGGAGGACCCGGGAAGAAAATATTAAAAAATGACTTCAATATAGGTCAAATATTTTGTTAGTTTAGTAACAAAATTCAGACCTTTTATGGACTCAGTGTAGTAGAAGTAGTCACTTATTGAGCAAACTTAGAATGTACAAGTTAAATTTTTAAATAAATATATACCTAATTAATAAAAGTTTCCGATTTTATGAATTAAATCAACAGTTTTAAAACGCTTAAAAACTCAGCTTTCTTCGGGGATACACAGTAATACACAATAGCAAACGCAAACGCTCTCAGAAGCCAGATGTACTTCATTCCTACAAAATTTCGAAAAGAAAATAATTATTAAAAATCCAACCATCTTTAAATCAACATTTTCAGCTGTTAAACCGTTTTTTCCCAAATATATACCTATTTTTGTATAAAAATGTAATTTTGAATACATGGATGTGTAATGATATTTATATAAAAGTATCAGAACCTATATATGTTTATACAAAAGAAGCTTTATTTTAAATTATTCAATAGGGATTATATCCCATGCCTTATTCACCATGTAACAACAAAATGCTTTTAAGTATATGTAATAATTATACGATACGGTATGTCGAAGAATATAAAGTTCACTTATGCGAAAGATAGATATGTTACGAATATGTTTATGTAAATATTTACTGTTTTATGTTAGCACAAGTTTAAAAAAATACCTTATTGCAAACTCCATATGACCTCCATTTATTCACAGTCAATATATTCGACATCAAATTCAAATTCTCATAATTAAAAGGGAGAACCATAATGAACCACGTAAAATTTTTATGTTAATGAGAATATAAAGAAAATATGGTCTATGGCATGAAGTATGAGGTAGGGCTTTCTGGGGGACAATTAAAAAAAATGCGTCTGGAATGACAAATATGATGAATTCCATTTTCCGTAACAATTTTTTATTAAGAAAAATTTCAAATTTTTCCTAATATTATTTTTGCAGTAAATAGCCCAGGAAAATAAAGTTTTTTCTGCTTAAAAAGGTCGTTTCTTGCATCCAAATAAAATATATTCCAAGTTTTTTGTCAAAATCTTTAATCTTAAAAAATGTATATAATTTATTGTTGTTTTTTATGTTTTAGATCCGCATATGACAGTGTGACAAAAACAAAAGTGGCAATCAAGAAAATATCACCGTTTGAACATCAAACATACTGTCAAAGAACACTTAGAGAAATCAAGATACTTACTCGATTCAAACATGAAAATGTAAGTTTTTCAACTATTTATATTATTTATAAATAATAATAGAAAGTTATCGTTCGAGGTTTAATTCCTGACGTCTTTTAAAATCTTTAAAACATTCGAGGTTTAATTCCTGACGTCTTTTAAAAGGCATCTCAAAGTATAAAGTTCATTTCCTTCTAAACTTTTCAAACCAACTTAGACGTTTTCAATAGAAATATAAAATAAAACAAGTGAAAACAAACCAACAAACAATTGACTGAGTTAATTGTTGAAATACCATGTATAGACAGTGTTGATTACGAAATCGATTGTTTTTTTTACGTCATGTAAGTAAAGAGAGATAGTCAGCCATACATACATGTCATACTTACATGACTGATATTCCCATATAATACATACTATACCATGTTTGAACCCCATGTTTGAATGCGTCACGGGTAAACAATGATGTTTTCAAAAAAATGTTTCAAACTTTAGTTTATTTTTTTATAAGTACAATTTCTTACATTTAAACTTTTGTTCTATCTCTTACGGTTTACAAGATGGATTCTACGGACCGAAGACCCAATTGACCTATGTTGCTCATTTACGAACTCGACCTCAATTTTTACGTCCTGAGCACGCTGTAATTTCAAATTGATTACTTTTATCGTTTTTGAGTTATCGTTTTGTCAGACAGACAGGCAGACAGACAACCGGAAATGAACTAATTCGGCGTTACAAATTTTTGACTAAATTTAGTATACCTTGATATATTTCATAAAAATGGTTTCAAATACTAGAAAATTTTTGAATCCATCTTCTATTTATCTATTCTTCTTCATTTTAAACTCCAGTCAAAAATTATTCGAGTAAAAAATATTCCTATTACGTCCCACCACAATAAACGAATAATATAAATTTAACAAAAGAAAAATTATCTTCTCTCAACAAAACGAGATAAAAGGAGAAGGTATTTATTTAATTATAATATAATTGAATTATAAAATTTAAAAAAATTATTGAATCGATATTAATGCATCTAGCTAATGAAAATTGTAATTATTACATCTTTTCATTTTATATAAGACGGAATAATTGAAATTACCTCATTTAAAAAGAAAAAATTGAACATCTAAATAATTTTCTAGAACATTTTCTTCTTAATTGAAAAAAAATTATATTATTAAATTTGTTCGAACCAATAAATTCAAATAATAGTAGATAATATTATATTTTAATGAGCTTTAAATACATGGTTGAGGAGGATCAATTAAAGTAGATTTTTTATGCCCAGAACACAGTGTTAACGTTAGTCCTTCTTTAATGCCAACGATCTTATCCAAAGACCGTAGAACTGAATTGAGAAATTCAAAATTCTGTATCAGAACTCAAGGAAGTTATTCAAATATCAAGTAGCCCTCTTATTATACCCTGTATGTATGAAATATACATCAAGGTATGCTAATTTTAGCCCCAAGTTTGTAGCGCTTAGAAATAATGATGATACGAACAAAAGTTTCGTATAGGTGTTTATAAATTCATCTAATTAACAACACGATAACTCAAAACGAAAAAAAAATATCAAGCTGAAAATTTTATAGCGTAATCAAGACGTAAAAAGTGAGTAGGTATGTTAAATGAGCAACGTGTTCGTAGAACAACATCTTGAAAACCGTTAGATATAGAACAAAAATTAAATATAAAAAATGTTCCTTATTAAAGAATAAACAATTGTGTTTGAAAATTTTTTTTGTATACATCACTTTACCCGTGAGGATGCCAATTAGGGCAAAACTTTGGTAAGAATTTTCTCTAAAACTAAAAAAGATAAGCAGTTGAAAATCTGCAGGTAGCTTCAACTAATGGTGTGGTGAAAAATTATCGAAAAACGATGAAAAGTTCTAGAAAAATTGTGATTGTTCTTTAAACTCTTATAATTTATTAAAAATAATGCAAGCACTGTCATGCAACACTTTTTATGCATGGTATTTGTACAATTAGCTTAGCTAATTGGGTTTTTTCACTTGTTTAACTTTTTAATTTAAGAATTAGGTAGTTATTTAATAATTTAATAACTTTAAGCGTGAATATAGGAAAAAATTCAAATATCAAACAGAAAAAATATTGATGATGATAAATTTAAGGATAATTGCTTTTTAAAAGATGATAAATTAAAGGATAATTGCTAAAAGGTTACTGTTAATGAATTTTTCGATTTTTCTCCTTTCAAATTTTCCAGGCATTACTTTCAACAGCAACATTTACCTTAGATTCAAATGCGTTCCGGTTTTTAGTTAACGATGAATGCACTCACAATACTAAATTTTTTCTCCCATCGTGCACTTTTTGTACCTTACTATTATATCGTTCTACACTATTTGTTCTTAAGACATAAAAATTGCATGTACTCAATTGACAAATTCAATTTACTTATCATAAAAAAAAGGCAATTTTTTTACCCGTTTCAGTACAATAGAGAATTTTCCAAGATATTGAATATATGTCGTATTATATTATCTGAAATTAATCAAATCATAATAGTAAATGTTCAAGGCATATTTATCTGTATTTGTGTATATATCTGTATCTTTTTGCTATCTAAAGGGAAGATTATCTAGATAGTTCCTTTGCCTAGGCCGGCCTACTGCCATTTTTTAGTTTTCCTCTTATCTTTCGAAAAATTTAATTATTCATTATTTTCCCTAGTGGTTTATGCACTCTTTTCTTGTTTAAAAATTTAAAAAATCTTAGCAATACAGGCGTTTCGCCAAGGGCAGAAATTTTGGAATTATTCCAAGGCATGTTACTGAAATACCATCATAAAATCATCATGATAAGTATTGTTAATACTTGAAAATAATACGAGCGGGTAATTCAATCCCATAACGTGTTTGATGATAATTCGTCAATTTTGTAGAAGCCATTTAGGCTATGAAGGGCATTAAATACCATGACGAGATCTTATACAAAAACATTATCGGAATATTAGGGTTATGATAGCGAACTATTTCATTTTAGAATTTTTATTTCATTTCCCATATCCTTTGAGCATATATACAGTATGTCGAATTTAAGATGAAGACACCCTCATATTTTCGTTATTTATGGGAATATCGATTAAAATTTTGCACAGTCGTTCAGGATGATGGGTCTCATATTTGAAGAGTCTGTCGAGTTAATCGAAGTTAGAGAAGGTTTGAGATATCGAAAAAAATTTGCTTAGAATATTGTTTTTATATCCATATACCGATTTTCATGAAAAAATTCGCATTTTGAATTTTTTCATTATTTTGATCTTTACTCTTTGAAGTTGAAATCTCTATTATATTATAAATGGGAAATTAAGAATGTTTGTTTGTTTGTTACGCTTTCACGCTAAAACTAGCGAATGGTTTTTAATGAAATTGTACAGCAATATAGCTCATACTTCTGAATAGCACATGAGCTATAATTTCTAAATATATATTTAAAAAAATAAAAAATTTAATCTGATATTTACTATTTTTTACTCCATCTATAATCTTATGGTTCAAAATGATGATTATAGATGGAACAAATCTATAAGCATCATTTTGAACCATATATTAAAGTATACTGTAAAAATTTAAAATAGTAAATGTCAAACCATTCATAGGCAACTATTCTGATATACTCAATGAATTATGGCTATTTTAGATTTAAAAAAATTGAAAACTATGCACATCAAGAGAGGTGGTATCTATAAAGTTTTTTACTTTTAAGCCCAGGGAAACGGGCGGGTATCAAGCTAGTATTTGAATACATAACAATATTAAATTATCAATTTGTTCAGTTTTTACATAACATAGCACACTAGTTATAAAATGAAAAACGAAACTTTTATAACAGTGTGTTATGCAATGTAAAAACTGGACAAATTGATAATTTAATAGTGTTATGTATTCAAGTATTTCAATAAACTTGTAAACAATTTGAGTAAAGACCAAAATAATGAAAATATTAAAAAAGCTAATTTTTTCATGAAAATCGTTATATGGGTTGGTATGAAAAATTTTCTAAGCAACTTTTTCTGGTTTTTTCTCGATACATCTAACCATGTCTGACGCTAGGCAAAATTTTAAGAATTATTTGTCAATTTGTTGTAAATAATTTTAAAATTCTGATATCGGTTAAGTGTATTAAAAAATGTGACCCTCATCTTGTATTACTGTGCAAAATATCAAATCGATATTCCTATAAATAACGAAAATATGAGAGTGTCATCATCTTAAATGCGACACACTGTTTATTTCGTATAACGCGCGGTAAGGTACAACCTCAAAAGTAGAACTAACGTTGACAACTTTCTCAATGGAATGTGTACGTATGTATGTTGACAACATATTTATATTATTCTATTGTACAGAATAGTTGTTGTATGACAGTAATCTTTTGATAAAAGAGAAGAAAAAAAATTTTTACGTGAAAGAAAATATTAATAAGATTTATATCGTACGGTTTTTTTCTTCTATTTCTCTGAATGTAATCCAAAGAAGGAAAATCTTTTTTTCTTGTTAACTTTATTCGTTTTCTTTTTCTGTATTGGTTTTATACTTATGATTCTTCGAATATTTTTTTAATGATTTAGATAGTTTTTCGTCTGTTTTTCCTCAATTTTGACCAACTTTTAAAATAGTTGTAACTTTTGCAGTATGTCTCTTCTAATGTCTAGATTTTGATTCAATAACATCCAGGTCCAACACTCGCTTGGCGGTTGAATTCCTCTTAAAACACTGAATCGAAAAGTTTATCAGAATGAATAATTAGAGGTCCTTGTAGTCGATTATAAATTTGGACTTTTGGACAAAATTTGATTCCTTAAAAACAAGGAATCGTAGACAATGGTGATCGCTTTTTATAGAAAAATGTAAATATTCCATAATTTAAGGTAGTGCGAGCGCCAAGGCAAGTTTAAACTTGTGGTTGAAATTATTTGTAACTTATTTTCAATTTTGATGATGAATTTTGTGTAATGAATGTAGACGAAAAATAAAAATAAAGTTTTTCGATATCTGCCTTGATTTTCGAAATATGGAAAGCTAAATAATTAAACAAAAATTTCAATTTTCAATATTTTGAAAATTACTTTAGATATCGAAAAATTTTACTTTTCTTCTTATATTGCCAAGGTATAACATAATTCACCATCAAAATTGAAAAAATATATTTTTTTAAATATTTATGTTCCCACCGTGCTCATCCATCTTTAATTAGTCGGGCAAAACGGTTTTAGTTTTCAATAATTTATTAAGGTTTTAACTTTAATTTATTTAGTTTTTTATATTTTTATTTATACCGACTATGTTTAAAGTTTTAAAATCTATGAAAATATTCATCTACCGTTTTCCCTTCAGACCAATGTTAAATATGCCTACTTTTGAAATTATTTATTTATTTAAATAATTGGGCAACCCCCCCCTAAAATTTTCAGAATTTATTTAAACTAAATCTAACTTCATGTAAATCAAACCACTTATCTAAAATTGCCCTGGCATATAAATCAAGCCTCTAATACAAAGTTTTAAACTAAGCATTATAGTTTTAAATGACTTCAATATACTATACAAAAATAGCACATAAAATGATCGTAAAAGCTACGGGATACGACTGAGTATAAACAAATAAACAAACTAAAACAAACATTAAAACGCAAAGAAATCAGTTCTTAATGAGATTAAAATAATCATAAAAATTATTATTATTAACAAACTTTTCAAATAATATTATTGTTTATAAAAATTATTTAATTAATATTATAACACATTAAAATCATCAAATAAATAATAATTATGATTAATAATAATAATAATAAACTGATATGAAAAATAGTAAAATAAATAATAATTTAATAAAAAATATTATGATTTTAATGTTAAAACTTTTTTGTTATAATAGAACTATATATGTAAAATTTAATACAAATATAATTAAAATATTATTGCACGTTTATAAAATTAATAGATATTTTACAGTAAAATATGTTTATAACGATAAATACTGTATTAAAATTATTCGTCCCACACAGCCATGAGATAAGTAACTACTTAACTCACCTCTTTTTCGTGGGAAAAATAGTTTAATACCGCACTCATTTTCATTACCACGTACATTTTCAACCAATCAAATTAGCCAACACAATCAAAATTTAAACTAATAACATGTTACTATAGTAACTTTTTTAATGTTCAATAGGGCTTTTCATTTACAAAATGATTCTTTTTTGTTTCGGACTTTTTTCAATCAAGTAAAGACATACCTTATATCTTCTATCCTTGTCAAAAAGCACTGCTTGAAAAAGATATAATATATTTAACTTTCTTAGATTGAATAGTTTTTTGACAACTGTCCGAAACAAAAGCAAATCGATGAAAAGGCCTATAAGTCATGATAAATATTAAATTATAATTATCGGCTATTTTTTATATTTTAGAGGAGGTATGATAACGCATTATTAACGTAATTCTGCTATTACTCGACTTGCGTGCTACTTACTCGTTACACGCTACGTTAAGTTCGCATGCATACGTTAATAATGCTCTGGACTTGATTGTATCGTCAATACCTAACTATTACAAACTCGTCACAGAATAATTTTGAATGAATTGATCTTAATTTCTTGTATAAATAATCTGTTGTAGTAAAGACTCCAAAAAAATTTAGAATTCAATTTTAAAATTAACAAGCCGTTCACGTGAATGTTACTCCTATGGCCTACAACATCAACTTCCTCGAAAGAGAACATAACTTTCTATAACTGCCTTAAATGAATGTTTCACAAGAACTAGTTAAAATTACCTACAAATTTTCAACTCCCTATCTTTCATAATTTTAGAGAAAATCGACACCAAAGTTTTGTACTAATTAACGTCCTTACGAGTAAACAGTGACTTTTACAAAAAAATGTTGGAAACAAAAGTTGGAGAAAAATTTAAGAAACATTCTAACGGTTTATAAGATGACACAAATGACCTTTGTTGCTCATTTACAAACTCAAATTCGGTATTTTCAATTTCATCTCGACATTTCTATTCGTTTTTGAGTCATAGTGAACGGACAAACGGAAATGTACTAATTAAATGATTTTATAAACACCTATACCAAAATTATGTTCTTTTCACCAATATATCTAAGCGTTACAAACTTGGGACTAAAGTTAGTATACCTCTATAAATATTTCACAGGGTATAAAAATGAAAGTCTTCCTCCCCAAACACCCCAATTTTTATATGAGAACTTTGTCAGTCTTTTCAGCACATTTTAATAACGCAACGATTTGATACAAATTCGAGATTGTTATCACCTGTTATTCACGAGAAATAGTGAACGAAAAAATCTCTACAAACAAATGAACACACTTGTGTTCACGCGGATATAAATCTAAAAGTATTAATGCCGTGCAAAATTTGATTTGGATTTTCGAACCCATTTTTTATCATTTATATTCATTGAAAAGTAAAGTAACATTATTGTGGTAGGTAATACTTTTTTTGCACCTTAATTAAACAATTTTTACTATAAAATAAAATTTTCACATGTAATAACATTATGCATACGATATGTTTTAGTGTTGGATGTTTTAATAAAATATATATTTTAATTCATTTAATATTTAAATTATTAAATGTTTAATTTTTTGTATTCGCTCTCATGTAGAGAATAAAAAGTGTAATTATGTAAAATTTATTAAACAATAATTAGGTATTTTTATTACATACTATAAAATAAAATGTAATGAAAATAGGAAAAGGGCTGTAGCTAATAATAATTATTCTTTAAAGTGTTGAAATGTTTGTGAATAATTTTTATTTTTAACTTCCCAGTATAGAAGTTATACGAAGTACGTACATACGTTCGTGGTCGTTGTTTTCCAGATCGATATCGCGCGTTGAGGTGTCGATCGAAGCGAATTAATAACAATATGATCCGTAAATAATTTCATACTATTCGGTCGAGTCGTTTCGAGTCGGTCAAGCTTTTATTTTTTATTTTATTTTATATTGTCGCTCCAGACTTTCCCCAAGGCTTTTTTCTATTTGTTTTTTATAGTCCCTCTATTTATTTTAATGATTTCCTTGTGTGTTAATATAACAGAACCCACGACAGTAAAAAAAAATGACTCCAAAATTTAACACAGTGAACCGATGGTTATTATGTATTCATTAACGCTGCCGAATAGTAAATTGTATGGGAAACACTTGTAATACACACCAGATTATCTGGATTATCTTAGCCAGATAGTTAGGAGAAGCACTGCCTTAAATACGTGTCGACAAGGTCTATCCACGATTATTTCAGCTACTGAAATATGAGGCATGATTATCACCGATAAAATAGCCAAAATTCAGGCTGTAATCTAAAGGAAACGTGTTTTCTAAATTAAATGCATTTACAAAGGATGATTGGAACAAAGAAGACTTTTGGAATCAGAAATAAAGATATGAAACGATAAATACACTTCGTTGCTTCCTTGCTTTGGATGCTCAAAAGTAATGGAGCTTTTAACATAATGTTGCGAGACAGACTTTAAGTCTCCAACTGAGAGTTCATGTTATTTCAGCAATTGTTTTATTTTCAGTTCTACGACTGGAATCATGTTATAGGGAAATACATGTTTTTCCCATATTAGAAAAAGTAATATGATGCTTAGCAACAAAAAGTTTTCAACATCTGCTACTACAGTATTTACCTACAGACTACACTGTGAAAAAATAACATGACCTCCGGATAATATTTCAAATACAAACTTTCAAATATAGATCTCATCTGCCTGGTAAAACATTCAATTTACAAAATGTAACATGAAAAGGATACCAATCCGTAGCAATTTCGATAATTCAACCAAAGATCTGATATGTGAAACAAAACGAAAAACTTTAAGCCTTAAATTTAATTTTTAAAGGGAGGTGTTGTAGAACACCCGGTAGGAACTATATTCCTTTTGCTGTAAATTATGCTTTAGTCTGGATAAGTTAAAAATTGTCTAATATTTGAGTAACAAAGCAGAAATATTAAAAATATATCGACGTGGGTGAATTTTGTATTGACGAACCATCGTGTGAGAAGCGGATACCATAACCACAATACCATTGTCTCGTTGAGAATACTATTTATATTTCAGGATAATTAACTATAGAAAAAATCAATTCTTGTTAACTCAAGAAATATTTGTCTTGAGTTAACAAGTTTCTTCGATTTTTTCAATAATTCAGTTAAATAACAATCCCATCTCAAGTAGGTACAAAAAAGCCAAAACTTTGAAAAGTATGAAGTATTTACTAGCATTAGATACTTGATTGGGCAAAATTTGTGTATGGCATGAAAGAGTCAAAAATTTGAATGATTTAGTCAAATTTTGTCCGAAACATAAAAAAAGAACGAGAAGTGTCGTGGGACACCCGGTAAAAAATATATTCCTTTCGTATCTTGGTACATTATAAATGTAGCTCTTACTTTTTTTTATTTACAAGATATTTTCTGAAAATTTATTGTATTCATTTTAGAAGTAAAATAATGTTTGATTTTAATTTTGTTGCTACTTTTAGTTTTTAATATATGAATTAATTATAGTACTAGTTTAAAAAAGACATACTTCTGATTTAGTTGTCACCCCAGTATGTGCATGCATTACGTTTGGTTTGATCTGGATATTCCATCTTAGTTTTAACTTCTGATAACTATTACTCAATTTTTAAACCATGCATATATGTAATACGCAAGCTATACTAAGTTGAGTCCCAAATTTTTAACGCTTAAAAATATTGATGCTACGCACAAAATTTAGATATAGTTGTTCATAAAATCACCTAATTAGTCCATTACCTGTTATCCGTCCGTCCGTCTGTCAACACGATAACTCAAAAACGAGAAAAGATATCAACCCTTAATTTTTACAGCGAACTCAGGGCGTAAAAAGTGAGATCGAGTTCGTAAATGAGCAACATAGGTCAATTGGGTCTTTGGTCCGTTGGACCCATCTTTTAAACCGTTAGAGATAGAACAAAAGTTTAAATGTAAAAAATATTCCTTATAGCCAAAAATAACAAAATAACCAACTTTTGTTTGAAACATTTTTTTCATCACTGTTTAACCGTGAGGGCGGAAACTAGGCGTAAATTGTATAGTATATATTATATGGGAATATCAGTTATGTATGTGTGACATGTATGTATGTATGTTTAATGTGACAGAGTAATCAACACTTGTTTTAAATGATAAAACATAAAATTTTGACAAAAAAATACAAATTGACAGTTATAAAAGTATTTTTTGCATTCTCTCAAAATTCATGGGATGCTTAATCGATTGAAAAAGTTTTAGTTACCTAGATAACCTACATGTGGGTTCTTTGTGTTTGTAACAAACTGTAAAAGCAATAATATTACATCAAAGAAAATGGTATTTACGTATTTTAGCCTTTTTTATTTTACATAATATACAAAATATGATTTCTTTATCAAAAAGATTACAGTTAAATATTTCGGAGGAAAAGATCTCTTATTCTGAAAACTAAAGTATCCCTTTTTGTAACATTCTGTAAACAAATAGAATACAAAGTAAACAATTTCTCATAAATGATTGTTTTCATTTTATCAGTTGTTCGTCCGTGTACGCCGTACCGATGTACCAGAGACCTGAGAGACAACATTATCTAGAAAGTTATATATCTATTTCAAGCCATATATATTTTTTTTTCTCCTTAATATTGTCAAAATAAATTGATAGTTTCTTGTTAGAGTTGTCAAAAAACCCAAACATCATTTTATAGACGACATGTATTTTTAGATAGATATTATTTAAGCTTCTTACTTGAAAAACATTGTATATTTTATATACTTGTTTCTTTCACTTAACATATTATCAATTCTCTTATTTGAATTTATACATTCCTAAATATTGTAGCGTTCTACTCCCATATGTTCGATACGATAAAGAACCATTAAGTGAATTCTTTGAAAACTTTACTATACTTTAATGTTTAATACAAAAATACATTAATTGTTCCATACAAAATCAATTTACAATCTTGATTTCCAAATATATTTAATCCACAACCAATATATTTAAAAACTAATTTTTAATAATTCAACAACTAATTGAGATTGGACACTACACTATTGTGTATAAGTTTGATAGAAAATGTTATTTATATAAGCCTTGATTACATAACTTTAAAGTATAACGATTATAATATCATACAAGGTTTTCAAAAAGTTTCAAAACTAACTTTGGTCTTGAAAATTAAGGAGACAAATGGTCCAAGTTAACATTGCAGAAAAAGTTTTTAAGAAAATAATTTTTTTAGACAAAAATTGCAGAAAAAATTTGTGTATAAAATTTTTTTTAAATCGTATAGTTTCGGTAGAAATTGAATGCAAAGTCCTGTCGGATTGTTTTGTCATTTGATTATTGCGCGCTCTAACCGGTTTTTTGAAATGTTAACAATAAAGTTTTTTAAAATTATTAAATTTCTACTTTCAATTCTCCTGTTTTAATTTTCGATATCAGAAGAAGATCCGATACTTTTCAAAAACTCTGTTTGTTGAAATTGAGTTATATATTCGATAAATATAATGATAATTATTGATAAAGTTTTGACATCGAACACATACATACTCGTACATGGGTACATCCACATGGTCTTTCAACCTTTTGGGATCGTAGTTATATTATATACAAGGTGAATGTGTTTAGTGGTGTTATATAATGTTTTAAATTAAAAAAGTTATATAAACTAAATTTATTTATAGTAATTTATTTTACTTATTAAAATTTATTATTTTACCAAAAAATATTTATTTTTGAAGTAAAAACTTTAAACAAATATCATTATATTAAAAAATTTTGAGCCCAAAATTCTATAATTCTAGCTGCCTTTTGAATTAGTTATTAGAGCAGGAAAAATGAAAAACCTTTCCAAAAATTAGGAAAAGTTAGGTTGGAACTTTGCTTATGACGTCATTCAAAACAATTTCTTCGAAAGGCACTATTCGAAGAAAATTTTCCAATAAATCCAATAAAAAAGATTTGTTTTTTTTAAGGCAATTTTTTCTAAATCGAATGAACAAACGCACAAAAAGCTACATTTTTGGTATCAATTACTGCCTTAAACTATTCGGACTACAAAAAAAGTTTGCGTATTTATACAGAACAACTTTTTAATTTAAAGCGTTCATATAATGTTTGTCAGTTATGAATCAGAGTGAGTTTTTAATTGAACCTGAAAAATCAAAATCAAATTCGATGTCGGTATAAATATATTGTATGGGATGTGTGCCTTTGAACCCAACATTTTTCGTTGAAGCATTTCCCTCGATTAAATGTGTTAATCGAGTTTCAATCATAGGTCAACTTAAAAAAGACACCTAGTATACAGAAATTTTTCTACAATTTCTTGAAAATAACTAAATGGCTGGTTTTAGTTCAATCCCTAAATGTTCTAAAATCTATCAAAAAATATATATTTTTATTGTATTGCCATTTTCTTATCAATTTTTTTACAAAAAAACACGTCTTTTTCACATTTTTTTTTTTAATTTGATAAATAAAATTTGATAAAAAACAAGACCCTTTAATGGTCTAGTTATTCAATACACCACTACTATTTTTGTAAGATTTATGACCATATTATCTGCTTGGCGTCATAAATAATTTTCTCAATACCCATACATCTCTATATATTATAAATGTGAAAGTAAGCAAGTTTGTTTGTTTGTTTGTTTGTTACGCTTTCATGCTTAAACTAGCGAATATATCAGAATAACACATGAACTTTAATTTATTAAGATATATTTAAAAAAAATAAAAAAATTTAATTTAATTTGACATTTGACATTACCATAAATTACAGATTTCTGTAAAATTAGTCATTTGACATTACCATAAATTACAGATTTCTGTAAAAATAGTCAATCTAAAATATTTCACAGCCAAATTCTCTGATATACTCAATGAATAATTACTATTATACATTTAAAAAAATAAAAAACCATACATATATTTTACCTGTGTAAAACAATCCTTACCATTATTTCGAGCGTTATAGAAAGAGGATAAGCGAGAGCAATCTTATCAATCTTTACTTTTAAACCCAGCGAAGCGAGTGGGTATCCCTCTAGTATTACAATAAAAGTATTTATTCTAGTATCTTCTATGTTTATACCGAATATATAAAACAAAAGAAAGTGTTATATAGGTAAATGCTTCTATATAGGTAAATGCTTGAAGCATTTTGCGTCAGATAAACCGATTGTTTCTCTCAATACTTGATCTATATAGAAAAGTTTTATATACATAAGTAGATTGTTTGTTGGTACATTTCACATTAATCACTTTATACATTATTATGTATAATATTGATTAGTTTTACAACAAAAATAACAACTTTTTAGTTTACCAACAAACAAAAAACTGAAAGTTAAATATATAATGATTATATATATATATATATATATATATATATATATATATATATATATATATATATATGTTTGTATGTTAAAGTTAATATACTACACCAAGATCAACAAAAAATGTAAATAAAAAGTTGTGGACTCACTTTTAAAAGTGTTTTCAACGAATATCTGATGATTCGGAATAATTATTTAAAGTCAAACATAAAAGCCCTATAATGGAAATTAGGCATTTGACTCAGGAAAAACTCCGCGCTATCGGATTTTTATGAGATTTCAAAATCATATTCATGAGACATAGTGCATTTTCTCCATTTGAAAAGAAACGCGTATTTAAGCCTCACTTTCAGCTATACACGAAAAAATATATTATTTTATTTTTTCAAACGAAAATATAACTGATATTCCCATATAATACATACTACACAATTTACGCCTAATTTGCGCAATCAGTAAACTCAGGGTAAACAGTGATGTTTACGAAAAAATGTGTCAAACACTAGTTGCTTTGTTTTTTATAAGGAATATTTTTTACAATTAAACTTTTCTCTCAATTGATCTATTTTGCTCATTTACGAACTCAACCTCACTTTTTACGTCCTTAGAACGCTGTAATTTCAGTTTGGTAATTTTATTTCGCTTTTGAGTTATCGTGTTCACAGGCGGACGGACGGACAACCGAAAATGAACTAATTAGGTAATTTTATGAACACCTATAACTAAATTGTTTGCGTAGCATCAATATTTGTAAGCGTTACAAACTTGGGACTAAACTTAGTATACCTTGATCTATATTACATATATATATGGTATAAAAAGGTTCAAAAATAAAATTAATTTAATGACACAGAACCATAATTTTATATTAGTATTTTCATTTAAATATTAAAAATATTTGGATAATTTAAATTGCAAAGTAAACTTTTTATTCTTGTTTTTATGAAAATTTGAATAATATATGAAAGATATTACATTTTATTTATAAGTATTCCTAAATTTGAACAAAAAAATGAAGAGAAAAATACATTAATCATAATATTTAACGAATAATAATAAATTATTGAAAATTTAAAAAAAATCATTTCTTTGTTTTCCCATTAATATCGTAAAATTTTATTCTATGTTACACAAGAAAATCTTCAAATGGGAATTCCGTTAATGTTTAACAAGTGTGTAATCCCACGAAATTTGGGCCATACTTTTCAAATTTGTGGTCAAAATTAACCTATCTCTATTAGATTTCAAGAATGTGGAGGTCTGGTTTCGGAAATAAGCACTTAAGTGATAACTAGTAGCGAAAAACTGACATCACAGCTGAAAAGAATGACCCGAAATTAGTGGGTTTCAAAAAAAATTCCGATAAGATCAGATCAAAATTGCCTGTGTTATTTAAAAAAATCGAATTTTTGAACTTGATAACGTCATCAAAATTCAAAATATTTAATTTTGCTCTATAACATCGAAATTTTATCCAATTTTGATAAACAAAGTATGTAATCCCACTAAATTTGGACCATACTTTTCAAATTTTTGGTCAAAATTAACCTAGCACTAATAGGTTTCAAGAATGTGGAGGTTTGGTTTCGGAATTAAGCACATAAGTGATAACTAGCGAAAAACTGACATCACAGCTGAAAAGAATGACCCAAAATTAGTGGGTTTCAAAAAAAATTCCGATAAGATCGGATCAAAATTGCCTGTGTTATTAAAAAAATCGAATTTTTGAACTTGATGACGTCATCAAAATTCAAAATATTTAATTTTGCTCTATTACATCGAAATTTTATCCAATTTTGATAAACAAAGTATGTAATCCTACTAAATTTGGGCCATACTTTTCAAATTTGTGGTCAAAATTAACCTATCTCTATTAGATTTCAAGAATGTGGAGGTCTGGTTTCGAAATTAAGCACATAAATTATAAAAGATAACTAGGGAAAAACTGACATCACAGCTGAAAAGAATGACCCAAAATTAGTGGGTTTCAAAAAAAATTCCAATAAGATCGGATCAAAATTGCCTGTGTTATTAAAAAAATCGAATTTTTGAACTCTATGACGTCATCAAAATTCAAAATATTTAATTTTGCTCTATTACATCGAAATTTTATCCAATTTTATAAACAAAGTATGTAATCCTACTAAATTTGGGCCATACTTTTCAAATTTTTGGTCAAAATTAACCTAGCACTAATAGGTTTCAAGAATGTGGAGGTCTGGTTTCGGAATTAAGCACATAAGTGATAACTAGCGAAAAACTGACATCACAGCTGAAAAGAATGACCCAAAATTAGTGGGTTTCAAAAAAAATTCCAATAAGATCGGATCAAAATTGCCTGTGTTATTAAAAAAATCGAATTTTTGAACTTGATGACGTCATCAAAATTCAAAATATTTAATTTTGCTCTATTACATCGAAATTTTATCCAATTTTGATAAACAAAGTATGTAATCCTACTAAATTTGGGCCATACTTTTCAAATTTGTGGTCAAAATTAACCTATCTCTATTAGATTTCAAGAATGTGGAGGTCTGGTTTCGGAATTAAGCACATAAGTGATAACTAGCGAAAAACTGATATCACAGCTGAAAAGAATGACCCGAAATTAGTGGGTTTCAAAAAAAATTCCAATAAGATCGGATCAAAATTGCCTGTGTTATTAAAAAAATCGAATTTTTGAACTTGATGACGTCATCAAAATTCAAAATATTTAATTTTGCTCTATTACATCGAAATTTTATCCAATTTTGATAAACAAAGTATGTAATCCTACTAAATTTGGGCCATACTTTTCAAATTTGTGGTCAAAATTAACCTATCTCTATTAGATTTCAAGAATGTGGAGGTCTGGTTGCGGAATTAAGCACATAAGTGATAACTAGCGAAAAACTGATATCACAGCTGAAAAGAATGACCCAAAATTAGTGGGTTTCAAAAAAAATTCCGATAAGATCGGATCAAAATTGCCTGTGTTATTAAAAAAATCGAATTTTTGAACTTGATGACGTCATCAAAATTCAAAATATTTAATTTTGCTCTATTACATCGAAATTTTATCCAATTTTGATAAACAAAGTATGTAATCCTACTAAATTTGGGCCATACTTTTCAAATTTGTGGTCAAAATTAACCTATCTCTATTAGATTTCAAGAATGTGGAGGTCTGGTTTCGGAATTAAGCACATAAGTGATAACTAGCGAAAAACTGATATCACAGCTGAAAAAAATGACCCGAAATTAGTGGGTTTCAAAAAAAATTCCAATAAGATCGGATTAAAATTGCCTGTGTTATTTAAAAAAATCGAATTTATGAACTTGATGACGTCATCAAAATTCAAAATATTTAATTTTGCTCTATTACATCGAAATTTTATCCAATTTTGATAAACAAAGTATGTAATCCTACTAAATTTGGGCCATATTTTTCAAATTTTTGGTCAAAATTAACCTATCTCTATTAGATTTCAAGAATGTGGAGGTCTGGTTTCGGAATTAAGCACTTAAGTGATAACTAGCGAAAAACTGACATCACAGCTGAAAAGAATGACCCGAAATTAGTGGGTTTCAAAAAAAATTCCGATAAGATCGGATCAAAATTGCCTGTGTTATTTAAAAAAATCGAATTTTTGAACTTGATGACGTCATCAAAATTCAAAATATTTAATTTTGCTCTATTACATCGAAATTTTATCCAATTTTGATAAACAAAGTATGTAATCCTACTAAATTTGGACCATACTTTTCAAATTTTTGGTCAAAATTAACCTAGCACTAATAAGTTTCAAGAATGTGGAGTTCTGGTTTCGGAATTAACCACATAAGTGATAACTAGCGAAAAACTGATATCACAGCTGAAAAGAATGACCCAAAATTAGTGGGTTTCAAAAAAATTTCCAATAAGATCGGATCAAAATTGCCTGTGTTATTAAAATAATCGAATTTTTGAACTTGATGACGTCATCAAAATTCAAAATATTTAATTTTGCTCTATCACATCGAAATTTTATCCAATTTTGATAAACAAAGTAATTTTAACATGTCTTTAGGAGAAATTATGTGGGACAATTTGAAAATAAATTATCTCAATTTTTTCAATTCTCTGTAATTAAGATTACTAGACAAGATATTTGTCAATATTAAGTTTACGCTGTATGTATCATATTAAAAATCATTAATTATAATCGAGAGACCATGATGTAAATGAAATATCGTATACATGGTGAATAAACAAAGTAAACATATAAATTTTCCTTCAAATTCTTCAACATATCTCTATCATCGAATGTATGGAAATAGAGCTTTAAAATTTTTCTTTTAAGACTTTGACTGCTGATTGAAAATATAATGTCCCAACATTTGTTTCCCCAGCCCTACCATCAATTTCGAAAGAATCAAATTTTCCCACATATCGAAAGGTATCATAAAATTTCAATTTCGATTTTCGGGTAAAATGCAATAGTTTTCTGATAAGAAATGATGCTCATTTTATCAATTTCATTGAATTCTTACATTAAATTGTGTATCAATATTTAACATATCTAAGAAAATGAATGAATTAATTATTTTGTACAAATATATAAAGATGGCTTAAGGTTAAAATTTTCGTCAATATAGAATAGAAATTATTAAAATTATTACCTTAAGAATTGTGTATAAGACAAAATGATTCCCTACGGAAATTTTATATGTTCATAATCGAATTTTCTGAATTACTTATTATACATTACCATTTTCCTCGTGAAAGCAAATCCATTAATGTTTTTTCCTCCTTAAAATGTTTTCTTTGAAAATTTGCGGTTATAAATTTAGAAAATTTCAAAGAAATGGTTCACAGAATTTTTATTTTCTACAAAGTTTTAAAATTCTATACAATCTTTCTAAACATAACTGGATTTACTCTAGCATGTATCGAAGCAAAAGTGTGAAAAATCATCAAGCAAAATTTTTCTTTCGGGTTACCGAAAAAAATTTGAAGCATCATTTTTGAAACTTTAAAATGGATTGATCATTCTTTGAAAGTTCTTAAGAAGATTTTAATACAGTTTCAGCGTTTCCAAAAATGTTGTCATTCGATGTTATACTTGAAAAAAAAAAAAACTATTGCAACAATTTTAGCAGCAAAGAACGAATGGAGTTTCTAAACATCAAAGTTGCAATGAAGTTTCTAGCCATGCTTTTAAATAAAGGCCGAATATTGAATATAATATCTTCTATAGGACTATTATTGTAAAAGAGTGACAGTCATATGTAGCGAATAATCGGCAGAAGTTTTATACGGAATAAGCCATGACTTTTGGTGGTCCTAAAAAATTCGTTCGACTGAATTTGATAATTTTTTTTAACCAAATTTAACATGCCCGTTCACTAACTCAATCTCTTAGAATATCATGGAAGCTATTGAAAATATTCCGTTAAATAAAGAGTGATACACTCATTTCTGGTATAACTAAACCCTTTTTTTATTATATTTTGTTCAAAAAATGATGTTTTAAATCAAAAAGTTTGTTTTTTGGCTAGCATAATCGAGTGTTGGAAGGTTAAAATGACCCACTTTCAACAAATTTACATTAAAATCATATGAAAGTTATCGAATATGTTTCGATTGCAGAAATATGCAACAAAAAACTTAATTTTTTTAAAAGTATAACTACTTATGAATTTCTCTGTATATTTCTTAGTAGGTCCTGAAATGTTTTACAAACTCATTGAAAAATTAAATATACCTAAGGAATATTTATTAAATAAATTTTAAATAAAATAAATACATCTGTTTGTAGGAAGACAATATTTAATTTTAATTAAGTTTTTCTTTTGTTTTCCAGATCATTGACATACGAGATATACTCAGAGCAGTTACCATTGATCAAATGAAAGATGTTTACATAGTTCAATGTTTAATGGAAACAGATTTGTACAAATTGCTTAAAACTCAGGTAAGTTATTTACATTATCTATGGTTATAATAAAATAGGCATATAATAAATAATATGTATGTATATTTAATATTTCATATTAAAAATGGTGTAGGGTACGGGAAGAGTTAATATATATATTAATATCATATATAACTACCTATTTCTCAACGCGTCCACCTTATTTTTTAATAGAAAAGTTTAAGAAAATAAAAGAAAGATTTTTATAGTTGAAATTTTATAAATTCTAAACTTGAATAAAGAGAAAACCCTGTCGGACTCTAATATGACTCCCAATCTTAAATTTCCGTACTGTTTCTTTATTATAAAATGTAGTTATTGAAATGTTCATTTTTATCTTCAGAGATACCCATACCTTAATAGTTGCAAGCGTAGCGTAAATTTAAGTGTTGCTGTAGACTTTCGATAAGAGTTGGCTTTCAATATCGTCGGAAATTCTTGAGAGAAAATATGAAAACACTCACTAGACTAGAGTCGGGAGATCCAGTTGAGATATTTGTAAGAAGCTGATTTCAATTTAGAAGTGTATATTTTTTTTAAATCATTGAAAATAATAAACTTAAAACTTGTACTAATATCACAAAATATTGCAGTAAAATATAACTTTTTAAAAACGTATCCCTCGTAAAATTGATTTCTATTGGTTCAAATTTTTTCTAATAATAAATGTTTTTCTGAATATTTTTAGAATCAAGGATTTATAAAGTAGTGTTCTTATTTTATATAAAAACTAGAGTGATACCCGCCCGCTTCGCTGGGTTTAAAAGTAAATATTGATACAGGTCACCGTGTTAGAGCCTCCACCTCTTTTGCTTTTACTTATCCCCTTTTATATCACTCGAAATAATGATAGGGATTGTTTACACAGGTAAAATATATGTTCGGTTTTCTATTTTTTTAAATGTAAAATAGTCATTATTCATTGAGTATATCAGAAAAGATGGCTATGAAATTTTTATATTGACTTTTTAGTAAAAATAAAAATTCTTTAAATTTGACATTACCATATCTGTAATTTATGGTATTGTCAAATTTAATTTAATTTTTTAATTTTTGTTTTAAAACGTATCTTTATAAATTTATAACTCATGTGTTATTCTGATGTGTGAGCTATTATTATTGATGTTTCAGTTTGAAGTTTCATTCAAATCCATTTATTAGTTTTTGCGTGAAAGCGTAACAAACAAACAAACATCCTTACTTTCACATTTATAATATATAGGGATCACATTTTAATATTCTATTTACGATACAACAAAAATAAAATTTAAAATGTTTATTATTTTAATAATATTGGTCAGTCATTTCGTTTCATGATGTCACGTTACTTTTTTGGAATAAATAGTTGTTAATAAAGTGAGTTTTGTGTTGATATTACGTGATGGTATTCTATTGCATAATAGTAATAATAATGATATTTAGTTAACTACAAAATCAACTGGTGCTAGCTGCAAATGCAATCAGAATATCAACAAATATCTATTGATTTCATGTTGATAAAGGCAATTCGTAAAATATTGAAGGCAGAATTACTTCTATTTTATATAGATACATTAAAATCTAAGGTGAATATGAAATTATTTGTTTTGAAATGTTTTCAAAAGTATATCCTTGTATAAGAGTTTCTGATGAATAAGAGTTTCTAATGATCAATCATAATATGTAGATAACAAAACACAAAATTATTTTTTTTTAAATAATGATTATTATTATTATTTTTAGAAAATAAATTTTGTAAAATTAGACATTAAATCATGTGACAGCAAACACCAAACGAAAGTATTACGTCACGCCAAGCCAAATACTATTCATTTTGTATACATTTTAATAGAACGAAGCAGATTGCTTGAATTATTGTCATACACTAAAATGATTGTTTACTTACAACTTTCATACACAAAAACCATTGTTTGGCAAGAAGTGATTCCATTCAAGACTTCATGACAGTGTAGAAAGTTTTCGAAGTAAATTTGAATTGGTTTTTAGCAAGTGAAATTAACAAAATTTTAAAAACTCCCGAATATTTTTCGGGTACGGAACCCTAATCTCGCACTTGAAACGTATCTAAGACCACTCATTACATTAAATTACCATCTTCCTTAGAGCCTTCTCCAAACTGAAGCGATTTTGAGTATCACTGCCTATTATTTAGTAGGTACGTAGCCCCATTAAATTACCTTTCAAACGAATCAAAAAAGATCTGAATCGGTTCATCCGTTTGGGCGCTACGATACCACAGACAGATAGACACACACATAGCCGTCAAACTTATAATACCCCTTTTTTTAGTTCGAGGGTTAAATACATAATGCATAAAATACATAATGCAAAAATATATGACGAAAGCCTATTATCCAAAAAGCATTAATCAAAATTAATATTTTCTATAGAAAAATCTCGAAATATGGTATCAAGAAAGATCTCTCATCGAAACCTTACAGTAAATTTTTAAAGCTTTGATTTTGACTTTTCTTTTTCACCAAATTAATAGAAAATTTATAGATAAACAGTCTCATTTTTTATTTAATACTATTTTCTGTTTTCATCTGTTCTCTTATTCCAGAACAAGGATTATAAACTGAAAACAACCATACGCTCGCTTTATGTATATATAAATTAGTCCCAAGTCGTCGTGACTATAACCAAAGCAATAAGCTACGACATGGGACTTGAAGTAATAATATACACAAATATATGTATATAACTTAATTTTGTTTATTATCATTACAGTAAAACATGTTTATTCATAAATAACAATTGATATAATTCTAAAAGTAGAAATAATTAGAAAATGATTCAATGTTTTTAGTTTAAATAATTGCTTAAGGCATTTCCATTACCATATATTTATACTAAAATGGTAATAATTAAAGAAGTTTCACTATATAAAATGTAAATATATTATATTAATAAACACACATATATATTTGTCGTACAAATTACAAGTATACAAAATTTTCTGTATAATGTTTTAAGGGTACATATTTCGTAAATATTTATTCAGTGTAGTTAAAATTTATTAAGGGTGTGTGCTCGTGAGGAAAAGAGGTAAAAATTCAACTTATATTATAAAAGTCAATTTTTGAAAACATACGCATCAACTTTCTTTATCTCTCGTTGATAAGAAAGTCTAGACAGCCTGTGCGTAGGAAACACTGAGTGATGAAAATTTTGATTTAATAAAATGGTAGGTCTGATGGGAAGTCGAGGATGGAAAGTGTGTGACATGTTTGAATCTAATAATCTCTATCTCTATCTCTATCTCTATCTCTATATATTACCATAAATTACAGATTTCTGTAAAAATAGTCAATATAAAATATGTCACGACCATCTTTTCCAATATACTCAATGAATAATTACAACTATTATACATTTAAAAATATATAAAACCATACATATATTTTATCTGTGTAAAACAATCCTTACCATTACTTCGAGTGTTATAGAAAGGAGATAGCGAAAGTAATCTTTATCAATCTTTAATTCTAAACGCAACGCAGCGGGTGAGTATTACTCTAGTAATAATAATGATGTGGGTGGAATCGGTTACTTCGTTCTTATCCAATCAACGCTAATGTGATCAATTTTACCGCCCCATAAATTATAATTGCTCTCACTGCCGCTGCCTGAATTCAAACCCGCAAACTCCCAGCTAGTAACCAAACGTTTTAAAGACGTTTTACTGAGCCGGTTACGTTTACTTATTATATGAAATGTTAGAAAAGTACCGAAACAGCAAAATAATTTTTTTAATGTCTGGTTTGTTTTCGAAAAGTGTATTCAACAAACTTCATTCTTCCTTTTTATACAGACAAGCTTTGAAATTAAAAAATTATATATTTAGATATTCTATCTTTCTATTAAGAGGACTACAATGAAAAATTTATTCCACACAGAGCAAGCATAAAATGACACTTCACGTAAGAGTTCATCAAAATAAAATATTTGTAAATGGGAAGTGGACCTGTCCTGAAAGTTCATAGGGAATAAATATTTTGATTTTTTTATTAAATAAATAATCTTTAAGTTTAGTATCCAAAATTCTTAAGCTGATTGAACTAACGATGGAACTACCTTAACTAAATGTTAAATTATATACATATATGTAATAACATTGACATAGACCAGATGGAATTTTACTGTTATGTGTTAAAACATTTCGCAGTCAATGCGGAATAGGAATAGTAAAATAGTATTGTTGTTGTATAAATTACTAAAACTATTCTACACTGTTAAAAGTTGATTAAAAATGTTTCATGTTGTAACATATAATTTTATAGCCTGCCTATAAATTAATCAACCTCTTGTTATTACATTATACATTTGTGGAATCCTCTAATCAAAAAGATATTACATAGATCATTGAAAAAAATGCATGTTTTATATTAACTTTCAAATAATAGCTCTATTATGTTAACACAAGCGAATAACTCAGATAATAAAAATGTTTTAAAAGTATATATCATACGGTAGTCAATGGCAGGAATCGTGTTTGTTAAATGGGAAAAAATTAAGCTATTTGCACAATCATTCAAGCACGCTGAATGCTTATTTTAACGCATTAGGAACTCAATTTTTTTTAATAAACACTTAATTATAGTTCTCAAAATTATTTAATGAACGCAGCCCCTCGGAAAATCGGAAAAACCCTTTTTCAAATTTTACAGAAGGTTGTGGAAAATGAAATTTTTCGAATTTTTTGTTAATTTGACTTTATTTCGAGTCGATTGATGAAAATCCTATCTTTCTAGGATGAATAAAACAGAAAATTTTTGGGTAGTTTTTCGCGCGCATTCTTAAGAATTAACAATAAAGCAATTAAAATGCAATTAGATCCAAAATTTCTGGGGGATGTTAATGAGTAAGATCGTTTTGTGGAAGAAAATAGTGTTAATAATATTTATTTGTTTAAAAAAATATCCTACAGTGCTACCCCTACGCATTTTATAAATGGGATCCTGCAAAAATTTTCCCTCCGAAAATTGTTTATACCAAATGACGGATTTTACCGGGTCTTATTATTAATTATATAAATTTTTTTATAATTTTTTGTTTAATATGTATTATTATCTAATACATCTGGATGACCGAGCTTGGCTCGGTATTTTTTTAGTTAAAAAGTCACAAATTTTATCACTAATAAAAGAACCGTTTAAAACTCCACAAAAATATCAATTTGAATGTCCCGATAATGTACTTTTTTTCGTTAACTACGTTATACACCAATAGATGTCAGGAAGACACATATTTTGCAGTGTATGTTTCAGTTTTTCATGAAAAGACGGAAAAAACAACATTTTTTAAAAATGAAATCTAGCTAGATCGACTTTGCCTATTAAACAATTTATAAAACTTATCTTGAGATATAATTTTATTCTACCATCAAATTTCGATAATGAATTCAAACTTTTAGACAACTGAAAACTTCCCAATTACAATAGTAATTAATAACGAAATAAAATTTTTTGGGAATACTTCTTTCTGTCTTCCCCATCTTTCTAATTATCTAAAATTAAATAGAAAATTAATTGAATTAGTTGAAAGTAAGTTATTTACAATTATTTCTGATATGTATAATCCGATCAAAACAAATCAATTAAAGATAATAATGACTTAATATCATTCAAAACCAAACTCTCTTTCCGTATAATATTTCCTTATTTAATTTTAAGTAAACTATATTGACTATAGATTGGATTGCTTGTATTGAACTGACTAACTCACTCATAGCCACTGCTCATCAACCAAAGAACTTATAAGTGAATAGAAATTCTATTCTATGAAATAATGGAGCTAAGAAAACATAAGAAAATCAACAAAACTTGTTAATTGAAATAACTATGTTATTCATTCTATGGGTAGATTAGTAGTGGTAGTGATAGTCGAGTTCAACTAATGTTATTCCTGAATTGTTTGGTGAATCAATCCCAATAAATGTTATCATTAACATATAATGTGTCTGGGAATTCATGAACAAAAGTTAGAATGAAAAATATCATGAAATAAAGATGGTAGTAGATTACTGTATAAATGACATTTTCTGTTGGAAAAACAGGATAAGAAATAATATTTAAACATGGTAATCACTAGTACCTAGGTGCTTAGATCTTCTAAGCTTTCTTTAACTACAACCCATATTCAACATTTGTGCAATAAACAAGAGTCTTAAGGGATCTTGCAATAAACAGGAGTAGTTTCGTCTTTTCATGTTTCGGAACACATGATATATTTACAGTAAAGTGTTCGAAGGGTAGCGCTTTCTTAATGTTAATTTAAGCTCTGATCTAAATTTTCAACACTTTAGCTCAATTTAGAAAGCTTTGGTTTTTCGGAAAGCATTAAAAGTCACGAAAATCCATGATAATACGACATAAAAATGGAGAGGCGAAAGTTGAAAAGGCAACACCCACAAAAGTAACTGCTCTGTCCTTTAGCTTAAGGCGGAAAGCCTCAAATATCCATTATATTCTGATTCAAAAAAAAGAGGGCATGGAGTAGACATCCCCTAAAGCCATTTACTTGACATTAACCCAACCTGTTGGCTAAATTTCAAACCTCTAGCTGCATTTAGAGGAGCTGCAGAGATGAGCAAGAAAAACGTCTAAAATTCTCTCTAAATCGTATTTTAGGGGTCATGAAACTAATTAATATAACGTCAGCGCCCCTTCTGTTGAACCTTCGATACAATATATGTGCATTTTTGGGAAAAAATGACGAAAAAAATTAAAAGAGATTATTTTTAGTATTTCTAATACATCCTGTATTGAATAAAGAATATTATTATTATCGATAGTTAAACACTTACCATTAAACCCACCCCAATTTCGGTTCCAATGTGAACATGTTGAGGACTACTAATGATTTTATCTGGCACAGAGAATGAACCATACATTGAACTACGAATATAAAGTAAAGTATGTACTAACCTCCATTAATTTTGACACACAAAAATTGCAGAGCATACAGCTATATCATACCATATAGAATTCGTAGAATTGTTTTGTTATGTTAAATAGAAAATTCGATGAAATTTTAGGTTACCGATGTAACAAGAATCAACATTTATACATATTATTTTTTTGTGAAAACTGATCTCAAATATTAACTGTTTATTGAATAATAGAGAGAGTTCATAGTTAACTTGAAACATGTCCGTGAATAAATTTAAAGAAAAACGAAACTTGAAAAAATATACAACCGTCGGCATTGAAGCACCAGGCCAGCCAGACAAGACCTATCGTAATCGAAATAAAATTTTGTAAAAAAAAGTGAAAACAAACGATTGACTGAGTTAATTGTTGAAATACCATGCATAGTCAGTGTTGATTTCTTTATCACATTACACATACAAACATGTGACACATATACATAACTGATAATCAAGTATAGTACATATTATAAAATTTCCGCCTAATTGGCGCCATCGCGGGTAAACAGTGATGTTTACGAAAAAATGTTTCAAGTTTAGCTAGTTATGTTAATTATTTCAATTTTCAAATAATTTTAATTATTCATACTACAATTAATGTAAAAATTCGTAAAAACACAGTTATTCTAAAGCCTGAAGTTTTCACTTCAGCCGCAGCCTGTTCGAAAAAAATCGTAGAGGTAAGTTTGGTAGACTCATCAAAAGGAGTCACTCACGAAGTCTCATGTATGTATTCATCATTTAAAAAAACCTGTCGTGTCCCACGGTCTAATAATTTTATCACTAGGTGGAAAAAGTCCAGTATATTTATCTACATACTCTTACAGACATATTGAAATAAATTTTATTTACTTAACAAATGTAATAAGTAAGTAAGTCGTGTGTATGGTATGTATACATGGTATGGGTGGTCTCTGTAGTGTTATATAAACCATACAATACACCACACATAATATTTTATGGTTATTATTATATTACTAAAGTCCATTTGAACACAGTTATATTGCGATAATGGCGTACACGGCGGATAACGGGGTATATACACAACATAGCGTCTGTACGAGTATGAAAGTAAATATATAGTGAAAATCCATTTTCTCTCTCTGAGAACTCCCTGTTGAGAATTATTGTACTTAATTGTTGCTGGTAAATATGGGGTGTTTCAGGAACGCTAATATTAATCTAAAATATTTACTATTCCGTCTTAGTAATGAGAACCAAGACCAAAACAAGGTTATTTTGTTTGTTTTTATTTTAAACACCTAGGCTCGAACTTTTCTCTGTGTATTACACATTGGTCTTGGTGTTTTGTAAAAAACTGCTTCTGTCTAGCGTACTTGTTGCTGTACTCTTGATCTTGCTCTTAAACATATGCAAGACCAAACAAGACTTGCAAGATCAAGACCAATGAGTAAGACAAAAATGCTAAACCCATTACACTAAATTTGTTAAACAAAGATAGTCAAATACAGTCTTGGTCTCGCTCATTACTATTTCACCCGAAACACCCTGTCTGTATATAGTTGATCGTTCGATACTCGTACATGCACATATATTTAATTATTGTATAACATTTAAATGTTATACTTATAGTATTTTAATGGATTCGTATGTGTAATTAAATTTTCGCGTTAAAACTTCAGTCATCTTATCCATTTTTCTTATTGTTAAGTTGGCAAAAATTGTAAAATCGGATTTTTTTGAAAACCGTTTACAGCTACTTTTTTGTTTATTTTGCCTCCGGGAAAATAACGCTTTTTTATCCGACTGAGCAACGCAAAGGAGTGGTAATGTGTTTATCAGTCTGTCTTTTTCTATAGGGCACACTAGAGCCAGACGTCAATCGATTTTTCTTAACCTTGCGAGTGCTACTGAAGATATGGCAGTAATGAAAACTCAATATGCGACCACCAGATGCTATATTGTCTAAAGAAAAATTTAAATAATCAAAAAAATTTAAATAATCAAAAAACCCGAGTTAAATATAAACTGAAAAGAAAAAAACATGTACAGCAGTTTGCATAGCGACTTTAACAGTCGGGATCCATTATTGGGAACATGCGAGCCGGTGTTGATTTGAATGGGTCCCGACTGTTAAAGTCATTATGTATGTTTTTTGATTATTTAAATAATATTTTATTAGACATTTTAATGAAAATGAAACTTTACGATATCTCATTTTCAAGCCACAGGTCTAAACATTTAATTTAAGTATTATGTCTTACCCAACTATTGCTTAAAAAGAAGTTACACCGTATAAAAATCATGAAATTTTACGGAAAAATTACAGGAAAATCTAATGTACATTTCTTCTAAAGTTGCTATGTATATATGAAATATACATAGTATATTAAGTTTAGTCCCAAGTTTGTAACGCTTAAAAATATTGATGCTACGAAAAAAATTTTGGCATAGGTGTTCATAGAATCATCTAATTAGTCCATTTTCGGTTATCCGTCCGTTTGTGAACACGATAAATCAAAAACGAAAAAAGATATCAAGCTAAAATTTCTATAGCGTGCTTAGGAAATAAAAAGTGGGGGCGAGTTCGTCAATAGGCAACATAGGTCAATTGGGTCCGTAGGACCCATCTTGTAAACCGTTAGAGATAGAACAAAAGTTTAAATGTAAAAAATGTTCCTTATAATTTTAACAACTTTTGTTTGAAACATTAATTTGTAAACATCACTGTTTACTCCCGAGGGCACATGTACGAATATAGGATTATCAGTTATATATGTGTGACATGTATGTATGTGTAATGTGATAGAGTAATCAACACTGTCTATACATGATATTTCAACAATTAACTCAGTCAATTGTTTGTTTTCATTTATTTAATATATATTTAAATGTTTTAAAATAAAGTATCATTCACATAAATATACCATTAATATGAATATGCGTATCAAAACGTATAAGCGCAAAAACGACCTTGGTTTTCGAATTCAGCAACCCAAAATACGTACAAAACCATTGGTTGTTTTTGTGGCCGATTAAGGTCAGCGGCCGTACTCTAACTACTGGCAAAATGAACGTGTTTTTTGCACTAGATGTGAAGATTGCAACACATCGTGTTTATATACAAAATTTTTCGTAACTGAATTATAAAAAAATTATTTTTTTTAAATTCATATTGAAACTGCATGTTTTTGCAGTTTTTTTATATAACTATAATTTTTTTAACGTACATATATAGACATACAATTGACTATAATTTTCTGTTCATTGTTTCAGACGAATCTATAGTTTCATATTCTATTTTACCTTATATATTATATACTAGCCTGGTACTTACCCGTTTCACTAGGCTTAAAAGTAAAAACAACCACTTTATAGCCTCCACCTCTCTTGATGTGCACTGTTTGCAATTTTGTTAAATGTAAAATAGGCATCATGCATTGAGTATATCAGAAACGTTGGCCATGAATGGTTTGACAATTAGTATTTTTAATTTTTTACAGAATACTATAATTTATGGTTCAAAATTATGATTATAGATATGCTCCAATCATCATTTTCAACCATAAATTACAGATTTCTGTAAAAATTTAAAATAGTAAATGTCAGATTAAATTAATATCTTTAGAAATTATAGCTCATGAGTTATTCGGATCTATCAGCTATATTGCTGTACAGTTTCATTAAAAACCATTCGCTAGTTTTAGCGTGAAAGCGTAACAAACAAACATCCCTACTTTCGTATTTATAATATATAGAGAAGAGATTATTGAGATTATTGTTATGTATTTAGAGCCCAATCGAATGCTATTGAATTTTTTAAATTAAAGAACATTTTTTTAATAAACATTCAATCAATATGAAAAGTCTTTTGTTTGTATTTTTTTCAATATTTCACAATATTAAATTATTTGACATTTTTTGTTACAAAATACCCGAGAGGTAATAAATGCTGCCAACTTGATGGATGTTAATTTTCTGATTGAATTTTTCTATATTTTCTCTCTGTTTTTATATTTTCATTTTTTTTTCTGTATATATATTTTTTTTATGAATATAATGAAATTGTTTTTTTTATTTTAAATAAATAATAAAATCTAAACAATTATAAGGCCGAAGGCTTTGAATACTTTGATAAATGTTTTTCAAAAATTAAATGAAAAAATAATTTTTTTAAGTATAAATATTGTACCTACATCTTTAATGTTTTTATCTTAAATTGTTGCAAAATGTTTCCGTTATTTAACAGTTTTCTTATAAAATTGAAAATATAAATATCTTATATAATTGATAATATTTTTAAGGTTTTAAGTGATAGATATACCTATTCGATTTTTAAAATACCACAAAATTAAAAAGTTAATCAAAATGGATTATTTTTATTTAAAATTCAAAATCGTCATTTTCAATATTGGGATTGAATAAAATCAAAGTCCTTAGTTTGACAAATATTTTCTTCTACTCTTGGCTGGAACTTTAGCTTCTCGTAGTTCCTTCGCCCAAGCAAGCTCGTTATTGGAAATAGAACAAAAGTTTAAATGTAAATAATGTTCGTTATCTAAAAAGAAACAACTTTGTTTGAAACATTTTTTTGTAAACATCACTGTTTACTCACGAGGGCACACATTAGATGCACATTTTATTGTATGTATTAATATGGGGTTATCAGTTATATATGTGTGACAGTTATATAATTCAGTCAATTGTTTGTTTTCACTTGTTAACATATTAATTCTATATTGAAATGATTTTAATGGTATGCTTAATTATGTAAAAAAGCTAATTGCCTTAAGATTTATTTGGACGGAATTTGTGTGTGTGTGTGTGTGTTTTTTTTTTTTTTATAAATTTCAATAACTGTGGTATATATCGATATATTTATTTATAAGTTCCAACAGAATCCATCCTCAAAAATTGAAACGTAAGTCTCAAATATTTTTATATTATCATATTTTTGGGGAACGTCTTTAATCTATCTTAATGAAATACATAACAGACTTTGATGAATTTTCTGAAAAATTATGCAGGTGATTTGTGTTCTACCATAACTAACATTTCAAACCCAAAGCTCAGTGCTAGATTTACTGGTAGTTCGAGTAGGCCCGTGCCTATAGCGCCAGGTTTCAGAATGGCTTGAACCTCAAATATTTTTTCGTGGTTACTTAGATGAAGTTTCAAGTTGTTAAACTTAAATGCTCTAAAATTTTTCACTATTTTGCTGCAAATTTAAGGCAGTATTAGTAAAGGAAAACGCTCCGCATTATTAGGGGTTCGAAATTTAAATAATGCATTTTGCTCATTAATACAATATGTAGTAGTCTAAGAAATACGCTGTGCAATAATGTGGGCAGTCCCCACGTGTACAGGGCAGGACCCTCAAATATATCTACAGGCAGTTAATTACTAGTTCCGACACTGCCAAAAGTATTTGATTTAATTCAATTTAATACTTTTATTGCTCAATTAATTACTTTTTCCATGATGAATGTTTTATACTCATTTATCTCTAAAGTATCAGGGAATCATATCAGATATCACCCTAATTTTTTGTTGATATTAAAAATTTAAATTAATGATACTATTGAAAATCAGTTGTTTCACCACAAAACATCAATTAAAATACGCCTATAATAGAAATTTTCTTCATTGATTAAGACAAAAAATGGTATTTAAATGCTCGAATAAACATTGTAATTAATTACAATGACAAAATTTTATGTAAGCCAAAGAAATGGATAATAATTATTAAGATTATATATATAATTTGTTCTCCCGAATAATTAACTATATTAAAGTTGCAATCATTGAATAAAATCTGTCAAATATTATTATGGCTGGACTCCACCTTAGTTTACCACAAGAGGATCAGTATTTACTTTTGTCTTGTCTTCCACTTTTCTTTGCATCGCAGCACTGTGTTAAATTGACAGTTGAATAACTTAAGAAAGCATCTCACACTGCACGCAGGCCAATTTTTAGACAATTGCCTTTTCAAGGACAAATTTTTCAAAGCTGTCACAATGTGGTTTTTAGAAATTATAATCGTAGTAATTAGGCATTACTAGATTTGACAAATTACTTGTCAGGTTTATAAGGGAAAATTCATCGCCATTTGCGGAACAAGGCGTTTTATCTAAAATATAATAATTATGGGTATTTATACACACGCATACAAACAACTATGGTTAATTTTATTCCTAAAGGTGGTCTTTGGTGTAATTATATTATAATACTTCATCTTCAATGTCCGATGTGCGATGTTCGTTTTGAAGCTTTCGTGTCTAAAAACACTAAAAATGCTAAAGAAAACCAAGAAATTAAATCCTAGCAGAAACCAATTTCTTTCTGTTACTTTACAAAATAGAAATATCTGGCAATGAAAGATGAAGAAAAAAACGTTTAGGAAAATATTTTCAAACAATTATGCGCCATTATGTTGACTGAACATGCGCTAGTCAAATTATACATTAAAATCACAAAATACGATGTAAAGCTACTTTTTTGGTATGCTATTTGGAATCGTTAGAAGAGTTTGTGAAAGGTTGTGCTGCCTGCGTTATCCGTGAAAAACTACAAAATTTCGAGTTTCAGTTTTTGCAGTTCAATTCAAAAACTATGAGCTTTTTATATTAGTTGTTACTATCTTTTGAAACTATGAACAATTGAATCCAACTCGCAGGTTCGTATGTTTAATAGTTTTTGAGATGTGAGACTATGATACGGCATGTAAAAAATTCGAGATCCAAATACAACACATTTTGCAAAACTCGTTCTTCTTTTACTCTTTGTCAAAGCGTACACTAATTGCTTTCTTATAAAATAATATCGTGGAATCGTTGAAAGTTAATGTACTTAAACTATAATGTCTTTTCAACAAGTTTTTTCATATTGTAATCGAATATAAATGTCAAACAATCTCATTCGTATCTCGTGAAGAAGAATAACACAAACCATTTTAAATTTTAATCGAGTTAATTACCATTTTATTCTTTGTTTAGAATTGTAAAATTTATTGTTCATTTTGAAAATTTTCTTTTGTTGTGTTAATTTATATACAACATATATATTATATAAACTTTACCCACACTTTTAAGTTTAAGCTCTTAATCATTTGAATTTGATATTCTAGAAGAAACTTCTAGGATACTTACAAAGTGTTGTTACAATGTTTAGTTAGAGGGATTATAAAGATATGTTCACACTAAATAAACCAGTTAGAGGTTTACTTCGATAAATGTTAGTTGTTTAAAGAGTATTATTACATGAGGTTTAACACAAGATGGTGTCTCATTCAATAATACTTAGTTTTTAACTACCCTTTTGGGAAAGTCATAAAATAGAACAATGATAACTAATTTGAATTAGATTTCAGCAGGCATTGAATGAATAGGTGCATATATTAAGAATCCATAGTAATTTAAACAGTACTGTTCAAATAAACAAATGAACTGACTAAAAAAAAATTCCCATTTTAATCGTATAAACTATAAACCACTGCAGTTTATTTTAAGCTTGCTATGATTGCCATATTGACTGTTTTACATCAGTGATTATCTAAGATATAGGAATTATTGCAATCACAAAAAGTTACGCGTTCAGTTTTCAACGGAAGTATTCATTTTGATGAGCTTTGACATTGTTGCAGCTAATTAGACACCTGCCCTTTTGGACTTATTTGTACATAGCGATACACAATACGATATCTCTTGTCACTCAAAAACCACTTACAATTAATGCGAATGGCATCCAGATCAGAGCTCTCATCTCTTTTTATGGCTATCGAATTGTCTGTAGAGAGCCTTTTTTTCCATTGGACACTCTGCGTAAGTTCCAGGGGTACGCAATCGAGGGTATCTCAACTTGCCCTCTAAAAAGCATTCTTTGCAGTCTTCCTTCCATTCTAGGTATTGAGTAGTACACGATTCAATGACAATATCATTGTTTTGAAATCCTATTTTTGAAGTTTTTAGACCCAAACCTAAGACGTATTAATATTATGTTTCTTTTATTGGTTTTTTATGGCTTAATAAAAACGCGGGGAGGTCTCTATTTTCAAACAAAAAATTTAAATTTATTCTTGAAAGGTTTCTAGCTATTTACAAGAACAAAATCGATGACATCCTGTGCATTCGAATTGATTTCGAATGCCATTCGAAATAAATATTTATAGTCGTTTTAACAAAGAAACATAAAACTATTAGGAAATTGAAAAACGGAAATATTTTATACTAAGAGAAAATTTACTATCAAGGGAGCAAAAACTATGAAGACGATGATATGGATGTCAAACTACAAACGCTTATATCCAAAACTGTCTTGTACAGACCAAGAACACAGTTAGTACTAAAAAGAAGTACAAGGTAAAACATATCTCGTACCAGTCAGAACTGTTCTTAGTCGCAGAAACGATATGTATTGAAGTTCGAAAAATTTAAACGGTAAGTCCGGTAAGACAGATTTGAATGCGGTTTTCGGCATTCGATTCGTTAGAGCGTCAGAAAATTTTGTGACCTTAATTTATTTATAGGAAATTAAAGATATCCAATTGGCATAAATGTTATGAATTTTACAACTGCATTTAATTAACCGGAAATATACTTCCTTCACAATTCGATTAATAGTGATAAAAATGATTTCAAATTTGATACGCGGAGATTTTTGGGGTTACTGAACACGAATATTGCGACAGAATCGGACACCAAGTACCTGTTACCAGGGATACCCAGGTACCACGGAGATCAATTGTATCGCGATATTCTAGCTTAGCCACCCCAAAAACCTCCGAGCAAAGAGTTTGGACCCGTTATATAACGAATTTTCCGAAAACTTCAGGAGGTGGCGAGGATACTGTTTACCTGGGCACCAAGTACCTCGGAGACAAATTCTGAAGCGATATTTGTGTTCAATGACTTCAAAAACACTAGAGTAACAAGTTTGAAATCACTATCACTATTAACCTAATTGTGAATTTAATATATTTACGGTTAATTTAAAATGCATAAAATGCATTTTAAAAAACCGCGTTTAAGTCTGACTTACTGTTCAAATTTTTCGAACTTTGGCCGTTTTTAGTGTTTCGTTTCTGCGACTATCTGGTTACTACACACAATAACGATAACAGAACGACATCGAATCGAACAAGCTACGTGTTGCGCTGTTGCTTCATCAACACAGCACACAAGATGTTATTAAAAAGCAGTAGTAGCAGATGTGTGGCAAGCAGTAACAATGTCACTAGTAATACGTACTACGTACTACGTAGCATGTAGATGTAGATCGGCGTAGTCGTCACAAACGATCATATTAAAACGTGCCATGCCAATGTTATGTTTTTAAACGTTGTTCTCTTAACGTTGTTGAATTGATGCATTCAAATGAAACCTTGACCTCTTATCATGTTATATTCTACGTTCTATACCACGTGCGCCACCTGTAACGAACAAATGTAGGTATATATAGCACAATTCGAATGATTCTTTCATGTTTATTCAACGTTCAATGAAAACTTTTAGATTGGGAGCCTGTGGCATTAAATGTACCATCTCAAGAGAATACAAGTACAAACAGAGACTGGTGGCACATTGTGTGGCTCTAAATTCAGAGTTTTAGCGAACCAACATAATCAAATCTACACATATTTAAGAAATTATTGGATTGAAGTAAGTGTTTACTTGGGCTATTGATGTTCTTATAACAAGTAAATAATTATTTATTGTGAATAGTGGTATTACCACTTTCAAACAAACATGAAAAATGGAAGGAAAATTCCTTGTTTTCCATTTTCTTACCGCATCTAAATGTCAGAATATTGCCTCTTTATTGCTAGGGCAATTTTATCTCTCAATCTCTTTTGAAAATGTTTCTTGTTATTTGCAAGAAAGTTTCATTTTGGAGCATTGTCAGCCTTTAGTGAAGGTTATTATTTGCTCTGTACCCATTTTTGCCGCTCTCTTATTCCAAAATTCTAGAACATTTTCATTTCCGGTCAGCTTAACTGCAATTACTCCTGTAATTAAAACAACTAAATTCTTTTTGTGATTCAGTAGGCACTTTATCCAAGTGCTATTACGAAAGGATGATATGTAAGATCAAGACTTGCCGAAACTGGAAAAAACTGAATAAACAGAATCTGAAAAGTGGATAAAACACATTATATTTATCTATGGAAATAATGATCGTTCCAGCATAAGCTACAGTACATTTTAGAATAATAATCTATGAAGGTTAACAAGACCTTTTTTTTTAGTATTTTTCCTTCTCTGGGAAGTTAGTCGTGTGGACTACAGGGGTCGCACTCACACGACTTCAGTACCACACCGACTATGTACTGCCAATTTATTTAATTGGGGAAAAAATAAAACTGTATAAGATATTGATAATACTCTTCGAGGTAAAAACAAGACTACGAATATACGATCGAATTACAACTCCATACCATAAACACACTTCGATCAGATAATTTTTGGATATTAATGCAATTCATGAACATGCGGATTTATTTTAGATAAGCACAGAGGTAGATTATCCATAGGGTAAAGTAGGGACGTGTGTGTAGGCGCGAGGTTACATAGCGACGCACGCATGGTGGTTTCCAAATTATCAAAGAATATGAAAAGGACACAAAGAGGATACGGTAGAGAAAGCTCACCACAGAGGAACCTGCCGAAGATATTACTTCTTCATTATCTGGAGTCGGTAAACATTCTGTATATCTTTTAATTATAGACAGGCATTTGTAGTCGAACTTCAAAAGAGGCAAGAATTGTACAGTAAATTTTCGTTTTAAGCAATTTGATCAATTTGAACACTAAACAAGTTCAAAATAGCCCAAATATGTTAGTATCGGTGTATTCTGGTGATTTAGAAAAGTTTATTTTTGATGAATGTATCCATTTTCGTTCTTGTTTAACAACGATTGTTCGACCCGGAGAACCGACTGGAACAACCAACGCAATTTTGTAGATTCTCAGAAATAAAGAACTTAAAACTAATGAATTTAAAAAAAAGTCATGATTGATAAATTTTTTATACGAGGGGGCTAATTTTTAAAACTGCCTAAGGCCTCAAAATTTTGTTAATCCGTCTCTGGAGAAGCATATGGGTTTTTTAACTTTTCAAACGTCAAGATAATTTTGTCTTTGTAGCCACCCTATACTTTGCAAAATCAAAAACACACCTCTCATACATTCAAAGCTCCAAACAACATCCGTTCCAAATAGTATCAGCTCCAAACAGTTTTATCCGTTTTTTCATATACAACAAACATAGCTCTTTGATGAATGTTATAATGGTAATCAGTTTCTTCTATATCCTGAAGTAAAGCATTATTTACACTACGCAGTCTAATAAATGGTTAAATTAATTTTGTGGAAAGCTGGACATATAAACAACGGATGGGGATTCAATCCGTGCAAAAAGGTTGAGGATTCAATCTGTGCTGGAGTATAATTTTCTTCATAAAGGTTGTTTTTTAGAGATTAACATCTTTGAGTTGGTAACACTCTTTTGTCTGATAACCTATTTGACAACAGACAGTTGCTTTGCGTTTAGCTTGGTTTGTCATTTTATAATTAATAGACTCACGCCAGAGCAACGGTTGCACATTGTAGTATTTTACAAGAAATATAATGTTGTTCTCGTAAAGGTACAAATTTCTAATTATTTAATTAAAATATTTATTACAAACTAGCCGCCCCGACAGACTTAGTTCTAGTTATTGACTTGTCACAGCCCGTGTGCCTTAACAAAAATACGAAAAAAATTAGCCGAATTGGTCGAATCGTTCTCGAGTTTTGTGCTTAGCACACATTTGGCGATTCATTTTTATTTATGTAGATAGATAGAAGAAAAAATAAATTAATTTAAAAAATTTTTGGCTAAACTGGGGTACGAACATTGATTTCCTGGGTGTCAGTCCAGTAGTCCTACCACTGAAGCACTATTTTCCAAACAATTTTCACGTTTTATCTCTCCATAAGAAAAAAAATTAGCCGAATTTTGCGCTTAGCAACACATTTTATGTAATGCAACGCTAAAACTATTTTCACCTTGCATTTGAAATTTTTTCAATTATTAGTAACTACATTTTTTTATTTTCCAATTAAATTTCTTTTTGCAGCTTAAACTTGTAGATAAAATAACAAATGAATGAATATTAAACAAAGTTACTTGTCCTACTTAATTGGTTACTCGACCATTGTAAACTAAACTTCATAGAGTTACTGTATGTAATATAGGTCCATTATATCATATATATTATACAAAATGTATATAGCCCCGGGAAAGTAGCACCCTTAAAAACGAATTTTGGATTCTGCTGATTGGAACTGCTGATTAGATTCGTTTGTCCACATTTTTCTACCCAAAATTTTCGGTTGTCCACACCCTAACCGGAAGTTATGACACAATTCAAAATTTTTATATTAACACCCCCAGATACAAATTTTCATAAAATGCAGATGTCATTCATTTGAAAATTATTTGCCCTCGTTTGTCCGCCCTTAGGCGCCGGTTTGTCTGCTTTTATCCACCCAAATTTTTTTTTCGCCAACCTTTCAATCTTACATTTTGAGGAAACTAAAATCTGATACAAAAGTTTACCATTCACAATTTTAATTTCCCCATAACTTAAAATTGAAGAGTGGACAAATAAAAAATTTGGGTGGACAAACGAGGACGAATAATTTTCAAACGAATGGCATCTGCATTTTATGAAAATTTGCATCTGGGGGTGCTGATGTAAAAATTTTTAATTGTTACATAACTTCCGAGTAGGGGGTGGACAACCGAAAATAGTGGAGAAATGTGGAACAATGATGGACAAACGAATACAATGATCAGAATTCAAAATTCTTTTTTGGGTGTGCTATTTTCACGGGGCTATTGTATGTATGTATATTTGAACCATAAGTAACAAACATAGCTCCAACTCAATGATAGAGTTAGGCTGCAGCTACTACTAAGCCATTAACAAACTCTGTATATAATGTAGCCTATTTACTAGTTATAATGAAAATATAAGGCTATTTTATTTTGTTACATGGAGCGTGTTCAATTCTTTTGTATTTATTTATATTCAAAATACATAATATTTTACCTCTATATATACAGTAACGGTTTACAACAGTTTATTTTTAGATGGTTTTCACCTGAAAAATCAGGTGGTAATGGTGAGTTTCCAATGGATTTTTGAATTTTAAGATCC
This sequence comes from Chrysoperla carnea, assembly GCF_905475395.1. NCBI lineage: Eukaryota > Metazoa > Arthropoda > Insecta > Neuroptera > Chrysopidae > Chrysoperla > Chrysoperla carnea. The sequence goes on along the minus strand of NC_058339.1, from coordinate 78,121,757 downwards.
TTGAATCTATAAATACCGCCGTTATTATGAATAATTTATTAATTTTAATAAATTTAAAAAAAAAAGAAATGAGTTAGTGTTAGATCATTAAAATTTTGTCCTTAAGGTTGATCGGGCAGTATACTACAATTTTACAGTACCCTCTAAATTTTTTAAATAGAAATTAAAAATTTTAAATAATCGGCTATTTATTTTATTAGATAGAAAAATTATTTTCTGTGAAACTTGATCTGAAAAATGTTTTTCAGATCGTTCTAATCAAAAGCTGTCACGGCCACAAAATTCATTCATCCAACATTTTCTATTCAAAACACGTTAAAATTCTAAGTTTTAATGATTAAATATAAAAAAAACCCTTGTCAGATCAACCTTATGTTAAACATAATATGTCAAAAAAAAATCATATGGGCCATTAAAAATTGAGTCTTAATGGCCCATAACTATAATGGCCTTGAAGGCGGTGAAAAATAAAACGAGGCCACCAAGGGTTTAAAGATTCGAATGGCACTTCGGTTAATTTTATTTTTGTGTCACCTGAGATTTGAGATTTATTCATTGCATAGTGTAAACTTATGTGCATATAGAAGTTGTGTGGAGCTCATACCACATTTTTATTTTTAAATATTAATAAAACATTAACAAAATTAAAAAAATGAAATATAAAAGGAATATATTAATAAAAAAAATACAATGTTTGTTACTGAAGGCATTATTTTTTGTCATAAAAAAGAAAACATATTTTGTAACATTTGTCAAGAACGAATAAAATGGATGACTATTCTAGAAGTTAATTGAAAAATGTAATTTATACTATGCAGTAGAAAGCTTTTGCTAGAGAACTCCGAACATATGGAGTGTCCAAATCGAGTTATATTTACTTTAAACAAATAGTATTGAACCAGAATGGATCTAGTTCTACGGGTTGCTTTAATAATCAATTTAAACTTAGACCGTTTGTCTACTTAGACTTAGGTTGCGGGTTCGAATCCAGGCGGAGGTAGTGTGAACAATTATAATTAATGGGACGGTAGAATTGATCACACTGTCATCGCTTGGATAAGAAGTAAGTAACCGACTCCACCCACATCAAAAATTTAATTATAAATATGGATGAAGTTAAATAAATAAAGATGAACAAATAATGATGTGGGTGGCCTCTGTTATAGGCGTACATGCCAGAGAAACAGAGGTTAAACCCCATTATTTTTATTATTTATCAATTTAGATCTTAAAAGGTAAAAGATAAAATGACATTTTAAATCGGGAAGTTGATCCTCATAAAAAACAATTTTTATTCAAAACAGTTTTTCGAAAACCGTTAGTTTTCGGAGTGAAGGCGACTTAAAAATATGTCGTTATTGCATTCAATCTAAATAAAATACGCTTAAACTATATTGATAATTGTAGGTCAAAGTCATGAATATAAGCGAATGTCCTCTATTACCTTTGACAACTTTTAGTTAAAGCATTATTATGTAGCTAGCATGTTTTCTTTAAGTGCAATAATGACATATTTTTGAGTCGAATTTCCTCGAAAGGAGTCGAAAGTAAACGATTTTCGAAAAATTGTTTTCCATAAAAAAACTGTTTGTTTTATGAGAATCAACTTCCTATTTTAATGTGTCATTCCATCTCTTACTTTTTAGGAATTAAATTAAAGAAACCGGGAGAATTAGGATCAATCTGATGTCATAACATGATGTCCCTAATCAAACTCTGAAATTTTTGTGGTGACGATCCAAATCATGGAACCACCAAACTATAATTTCTACTTAAAAAAACTCTTATAAAAAATGGATCAACGCGGCTAAAGAAGTTTTCATTACAAAAATTATTAAGAAATAACAAAATGTAAAAATACGAAAACTGTTTTAGTTTTCCTTTTATTATTATATTTTTTACATGATAAGAAGAGTTTTCTTACGAAGAAATTTTCTTTTATAAATATAACAAAGAAATAGAGACACAATTTTGTAAACAACACTCCATCCATCGTTTTGTATTGAAGTGATCCATTCAAACGTAGCCTTCTTTTTGTTTGCCCATTAAAATGTTAAATGTAAGGGGTTACGAGAGTCAAGAGTGAAGAGTTCTACTAATAGCCCTTCCTTGTCATCATTATCATAAAAGGTAAATTGTAAGTGTGAATATTTTACTATATGTAGTAAAAGTGAGTAATGGATAGTACTCTATCTATACAGGATGAGCCATTTTAATTGATAGGTGAAAAATTATTGTAAGGTGGCAAAGTAAGACATCTTGAAATCAGTCTTCATCTTCAAGATCATCTAAAAATCACTTTAGGGTAGTTAATATTAAAAGATTTTTAGAGTGTTCTTTTTAGAGATTCACGTCTTTGAGTTGGCAACACTATTTTGTTTGATAACCGAATTAATAGCAAACAACATTGTTTAGTGTTGAGTTTGGCTCGTCGTATCGTAATGACTATCCTCTTGACGTAAGAGGTCTGTTACTTGGCCTTCAAAATCGTAAGATCTAACCCCATTAGATTTTTTTTTTGGTATATTAAGGCAGTTGGAATACAACGAGTTATTGGCGAAATACGACCGCAATTTCTGCGCAAAATGTGTGATATTTGGACATCCTGATTGCACCATCTACGGGCCAGTCGCGGTGGTCACAAAAGCGAAATCATATTCAAATATTAATGGCATAAAATTATCGTTCAATAAAGATAGTTTCATTGATATTAAAAATATTTTTCTTGTTTTTATTTTAATATTTTAATTTAATTTTATTCCTCTAAAAAAATCGGTTAGAAGAACACAATAAATTAGCAAAAAATGATTTCTAATAAAAATACACATTTTTTCGAGAATCAAATAGTTTCAACAGAAATTCAATTCGAAAATACACAACTTTTCTTTTTGAAATTAAGAGCCTACAAAAATTTTGCCACTTGTCTATTAAAATGGCTCACTTTGTATTTTATATACATGAACAACCAGATTCCATCAACAAAGAGGGTAGATATGAGGTATACGAGTTACATACAACATATTAAATACATATACGAAAGATAAAGATGAGCAAGCCAGAGAATTCTTACCTTCGGCTGAATTCATTGTTTATGTACGCTATATTAATATATAGCGTACTCAATGTAGTCCAATATAATATATACACATGTAGTCCAAACTAAACAACAAGAATATAGTTTGTTTACGTAAATTAAATGTTGGAAAACATTTTCTAATGCAAAATTTATACCGGATGCTCTTTAAAAACTACATAGTTATAAAGGAAATTAATTAACCTATATTGTAATCGAGTCTTTATATTTATACCCTGTGAGAATAAGCTTTGGACTATAGAGTAAAATCTACTTAGTGACTAACATTTATTTTCTATTTTACAGAAGTTGTAACGACTTGGTGATAGTAACGACCTCATTTCTTTTTGATCTTATGCAACATCAATGAGATGCATAATTACCATCATAGTTACGAGAGCGAATTATTATTTTTATGATATAGACAAAAAAGTGTCCGGCCGACAAGTTTTTATAGTTTATTATCTTGAAATATTAATAGTTTTCTCAGTGAGTCGAAATTAATCCATGTCACTTTGTTAAATAACTACTGATCCTGATCTTTGATAACTTCTAATTTCTGTTCATAGATGGCTTTTGACATAAAACATCTGTTGTTTTGATTGCTATGAACATTAATGAAAACAAAATTTTTCTAATTTTTGGTAATTTACCAATAAAATTAAAAAGATAAACGACCGACCCATCAAATAATTTTTTACCTAAATGTACTGCAAATGTATAATTTAAATATAAATATTTTATAATATTCATTTTTATAATAATAAAATGTCTATTTTCTTAATATACATATTTTATAATATGCATTTTTATAATAATAAAATGTCTATTTTCATTGCTTGATAAGCGGAAACTTGAAGAAAAAAAAATTATTATATACAATTTTATTACCATTGCTTCTTCATTGTGCTTGTTATTCAATAATAGATAATTTATAACGAGAGTAAAATAGTTCCTACCATGTGTCCCACGACATCCGTCGAATACTTGGATTAATTTTAATTTACATTTTAGACGGTTCATCTAAGGAACAATTTGTCTATTCAGCATACTGGTTCGCACTATCGTTTAACTCAGTGGGTCCCAAACTTTTGGTTCCTCGCAGTCCATTTGCCAATTTTCACGATTTAGATAGATCCCCTGCAACGCAATGCCTAATTAATTAAGAAGCAGGTCGAAATTTTTTTATTAATAATCGTGAATCTTCCATCAGCCTTTTTCTGTTTATGGGTCATCCTTTACAAAAATACTTGTGTACACATCTATCCATTTTGTTTTAATCGAAAAGTAGTTCATCACTATTTTTTACCTTTTAACCTTCGTTCACCCATCACCAACCCCTTTCATCTATCACCAGATCCCCTTTTCTTCTTTTCAATACCGTAGACCCGTTTTTGTTATCATGGACCCCAGATTCTTATTTTCGTTCCCGTATACCCGTTTCTATTCCTATGGACTCCTTATTCTTTTTTTTCGCTACCGTAGACTCCTTTCGCCTTACCACTTTGGGAATGACTGAGCTACATTCCCTACACACTGTTTAAAGCTCTCTAATGCTCCAGCTAAAGCAACTTTTATTTTTGTTTAAAATTTCAATGATCTAAAATTTGAAAAGAATAATTCTAAAAATATATGCAGCATATTATACCTCAGGCACCTTGTAAAATGTATATGATATATTTTCTAACTTGAACTTTGTGGTTGTTTCAAGAAAACTAATAAATTTGTCAGAAACTATTAATTTTATGTAGAAAAAAAATTTCTGGCTTACATTTTGACACTTAGGTATGAAGAAGATAGTTTGAAGTACTTAGAAGTAGTAAAATTCATGTATATCTGTGGTGAATATACTTTAACTTGAAGGTTTCTATTCAAACTTCATGAATGATAAGAATTCGAATAAATTAGAAACAAAAAACAACTTTACTACTTACATATGATTTTCTACCTAGACAAAAGCAATAAATTATTTTCATACATTTTGAATTTTTTTCTATTTTCTCAGATAGATTCAGTAAAATCAGTATATAGATAATATACAGTCAAACCTGGTTAAGAGAGCGTTGAAGGGGCCGTGAATTTTATTTCGCTTATAGAGAATTCGAGTTTCTAGCTGCTTATACAGGTGCAGGAGAGGTCTGTCTCACTTAGAGAGGTCTTCTACCTACAAAAACAATATAACGCAGAATAGGAAAAACAAAAACACATGCAGTTCTTGAAAAATAAAGAATGAGTCATACATAGTAAATGTTGAATTGTCGCTTTTAGACGTACTGGCAAGAGAAACTCTCAGGTCAAAGTCCGGAACCGGGAAATATTCTCACTTATAGAGTTTTCTCGCTTACCCAGGTTTGACTGTATTTTTTAGAAGAGATACTGATGTCCATGAATTTTTTATTTTTTCCTCTTTAATTTTCTATAACTTGTCTAATATCAGCCGATGTGATCGTTTGAATGTACCATTCCATATCTTTGGATATTTCAAGCAGGCTTCTCGAGTTCGATTAGACGTGCCTGAGTGCGACCAATATTTCGCATATTACCGATCAATTAATAAAGTGAGTTATTTAATTTAAAAAAACGCTTTTTTTCGATAAACCCGTATTTTAAAAAATTCGTTTTTAACGATTTTTTTTTTTTCAATTAATTATTTATTTAACAATTTTTTGACATCGGGCTGGGTTAGATTGATCAGAAATAAATAGTTACATATATTTTCTTTGAACATTTTTATAAACGAAGCCTATTTTTTAAAAACTAAATAATCCATTTTTGATTAAATTTGGCCGCCATTTCCTATGTGATTCCCTATTGCCAGTTTGGAAAAAAAATAGTGCATTGAATTCTGCGGAAAATTTTCGATTTTTACATGTATATGTTTGCTGTATCTCGGTTACGAAAAATTGAACTCGGAATATACACAGAATATACTAAAGGCCTAAAGTATTGAGACAAACGTATACGATAAAATAATTTCGTTTGATATTAGTAGTAGTTAATTATTTAAAACAATGAATTTTCAATTTAATTCAAACAATAGTTATTCTATCCATAAATAAAGACCCATTTTCGGAAACTATTCTATTTAAGAATACAAAATTTATATACATATATTTCGACACGTTACACCCCAATATCAAAGGAGGCATTTTATAAAAACTCTGTATAAATTCGTCTTTTCTCTAGCATTTTCTTTGATAGTTTAGTATGTATATAATCCATTTTGTGTCTCTGAATTAAACAAGTGACAACTCATATCAAAATCCTGAATGATTTAAGCTTCTAAAGTTTTATTTAACACGGGCGTTAAAACAGTTTCGCTAAAAATAAATAACAATTTTTTTTACCATATAAAACGGAAGTCTAATGAAAGTCTACTCCATTTTAAGCCAACCCGACTTTCAAAAACTTCCAGAGATTTGCTGAAAATTGTCTAGTACTGAACATAATACAGTGAAACTTGATTAAATGGGACCTGGATATGTGAGAAACCTTCATAACTGGAACTCATGTTGAGGTCACTTTGGTACTGAAAGTACCAACACTTTGGTAATGATTTCTCTGTTAGTGAGGCGAATCAAACCTCTATATCTGGAATTCGCTCTTTCGATTTTATCGTCATAGATACCTCGAGTACTGAGACAGCGAGTGAATTTCATATGCATTATGCATTAACCTCTGTAATTGAGAACTGAGGTAGCATCGTTTTGTTTGTTTACTTACTTATTCTTATTCTACCCGCAAATTCCGCACTTAACTAATTTTGAGCCTCAATGACCTTCAGTTTTAGTTTTGCTTTAACATCATAATTCTATTATTTGTTGAATAATTCAAAATAAAGATAAAATTCAATTACAATGTTCTGAAGGACAAAAAAAACTAAAACGTGTACGTTTATCAGAATATCCTGAACTTGAGCAGTTTTGCAAACATAGATCAAGCAACTTCGTAACAAAAACGTTCCGTTAAGTGGGCCCAAGATTTAAAAAAAGCCACAAGATTTCGCGCGAAGGCTCGGTATTCATAAATTTTTTTTGCTGCAATGGCTGGTTGGAAGGGTTTAAAAAAGAAACTATATAGTTTTCAAAGCAATTTGTGGAGAAAGTAACGCTGTTGATGTTAACAAATGTAGCCAATGGATTATTAATTGCACCTACTGTAAGTGGAATACCTCTATAAGCGAGACAAATTTGCAGGTCCCTTGATGCAAATTTGCAGGTCACCTATCTAGGTTTCACTGTAATAATGTGTTAATACACCTTAAAAAAATACAGCCCAAAAAATGTCTTTCATCATCAAAACTTTTAGGGTACTATTCTTTTAGAAGCGTTCAGCATTTTCCTCCTCAGATTAGTTGCTAACGAATTATAACTTTACAAAACTTTTAGTAATATGAGTCATTGGCACTTGATCAGTTTTTCCTTTCCTCCATAAGCTTATGAGAGTTATTATAAAGAAGCTTCTTTGAAAATATAGCTAGCATATAAATATAAATATTATTCTCCATACGCAATTTTAATTATTTTATTAGTTTCGTTCGAAATAATTTATCAAAACCTTTCTGAAAATGTTTATTCTCAAAATTATTATTCCCTAAAGGATTATAAAGTTACTAATTAAAATAATAAATACTTGACTATTATTTAATGGGTCAGGTGACATTAATTTACATAAAAGAAATTATTGTGAAAGTAATATAATATTTTATAGAATCGTTAATGAAGTCACGGAATGACCCTAACTTTTTTTTATTTGTATAATTTGAAATATTGTGGTAAAGATTTGTGAAAACTAAATTAAAATTAATGAAAATTTATTATTTCCAATTTTTTGAATACGTAATTTATACGGAAATGTAATAATTGAAAGAAATTTTAAAATATAGAACAATGAATATACACACTTGTTTATTATAATAATAATAATTATAATGGGGTTTAACCTCCGTTTCTCTGACATATACACCTATAACAGAAGCAACCCACATCATTATTTGTTAATCTTTATTAACCTGCAACCTATGTCTAAGTAGACAAACAGTCGAAGTCTTACACCACTTAGGCCTAAGTTGTTTATTAGGGTGTAAACACTTCGTAAAAAAAGTCAACCTCTCATAGGCGACCCCTTTTTCGGGGGGTAATTGGGGGTTTTTATCAGTTTTTTTACAAATTATAAAAAACTATGCAGCAAATAAAAAAAACGAAAATTTCGAAATTTCCGCAACTTTTATACAATCCGTTTGAAGAAATTGGTCACCAAAGTTTTTTCTTAAGTTGTGTCCTCTCGGGTGAACGGTGATGTTTACGAAAGAATGCTTCAAATAAAAGTTATTAATTTTTTTATAAAGAATAACTTTTACATTTAAATTTTTTTATTTATATTTATCGGTTAACAAGATGGATATTTTTTCATTTGATTGAATGAGCAACAAAAATTTCATTTTAAAATTAGCATTTCTCGGTCAATTTTGAAGCTAGAAAGTCGAAAATGTGTGCCAATACATCAGCTAGAACTTATAATTTATTTTTTTTATACATAGTTACATAGTTTTTTTGTTATTTGTAAAAAACTGAGTAAAACCCCCAAAAGGGGGCTCGCACCTCAGAGGTGGACTTTTTTTTACAAAGTGTTTGCAACCTAATAAACAACGGCGGAAAATTCTTTATTACCATGATATTCTATTGAATTTTATTAGACTAATATCACAGTACATAATATTAATTTGGTTCTTTTTCTTTATTTTCAGAGACTAAGTAATGACCATATTTGTTACTTTCTATATCAAATTCTTCGAGGTTTGAAATATATACATTCAGCAAATGTTCTACATCGAGATCTTAAACCTTCAAATCTTCTATTAAACACAACATGTGATTTAAAGGTAAAATTATAATAATTATTAAACACAACATGTGATTTAAAGATCAAATAATTACAATTAGACCTTTGTTAACTTTATGGATTTTTTATTGTAGATTTGTGACTTTGGATTAGCACGAGTAGCTGATCCTGATCATGATCATACGGGATTTTTAACAGAGTATGTTGCAACACGATGGTATCGAGCACCAGAAATTATGCTTAATTCCAAAGTAAGTAATTCAATTCTAAACGTTACAAACGCCTGTAAAGAGTGTTTTTTTAGAAGTTCACAAGTTAAATTTAAATAAAACAAAGAAAAATATTTTTATTATCAATAAAACTGGCTTTATTGCAAAGATAATTTTTTGCCATTAATGTTGAATATGATTTCAGTTAATTTTGCTCTATAAACTCCAATTATATCCAATTTTTGTAAACCAAGTATGTAATCCAACTAAATTTGGGTCATTCTTTTCAAATTTCTGGTCAAATTTAACCTCAATATAATATATTTCAAAAATGTGGGGTCCTGGTCCCTGTCTTTTAGCACAAGTTGAATTGTAGCGAAACAGTAACATCAAAACTGAAAAGAGTAACCCAAAGCTAGTGGGATTCAAAAAAAATTTATATTACTCAAAATCAGAATATTTAAGTATATTTCATACTTTTCAAATTTAACCTCACTAGGTTACAAGATTGTTGGCTCCTGGTCCCGACTTACATCAACCACTCAAGCAAGATGTAAATCTCTAAAAAAAAAAACACCCTATACTATGATTTAAAATACTGCTATAATTCAAATTTTTGTCTATAGGGTTACACAAAATCAATAGATATATGGTCTGTGGGATGTATATTAGCAGAAATGTTATCAAATCGTCCCATATTCCCTGGTAAACATTACTTGGATCAATTAAATCATATATTGAGTGTGCTAGGATCACCATCGCAGGAGGACTTAGAATGTATAATAAATGACAAAGCACGTGGTTATTTACAATCATTACCATTTAAACCAAAAGTGCCATGGAGTAAATTATTTGGTAATGCTGATCCAAGAGCATTAGATTTATTAGATAAAATGTTAACATTTAATCCAAATAAACGTATTGGTGTTGAAGAGGCACTATCACATCCATATCTTGAACAATATTATGATCCTGCTGATGAGGTAAGACTTTTTTACATTACATTCCTAATTTTAGCACAACAAAATGGCCTACCTGAAGTTGAACTAACAATATAGGGAACTAACAAATTGCTTGTCTATTTCCCACGAAAATGAAAATTTTTGATGAAGTATCTTCCGCTCAACTTTTTGAACCTCACTCTACAATTTAGCTTGATGATTTCCGTGACATGTGGGTCAGCGAAGTAAAACTGCGGAAACGCATTGCCGGATAGGACGTCAAAAATTCACTTGAAGCATATTTGCAGTGAAAAAGCTTTCCAAATGTCTACCAAATGCTTCGCGTTCTGGCAGTTTTTCTTGTGACAACAGCGGCGAATGGACGATCCTTTACAACCTTGCGTTGTCTCAAAACATACCTTAAAGCGAAATAGGAAATAGTCATGAAATTTTTTTTCGTATTTCTTAACAAGTTTGGAAAATACCGTAAAAGAGTTAATGAACATTATCGGAGTAGGAATGTTTTTCTGAGGGATTCTAGCAATCGATGTGTATAACGTCTAGATTAGAGTTCCGATCAATTTTCGGGAGCTAGGAACTAGTCTAGTGGTACAACATAATATGTTACATTTTGTAAATTTCGTTTTCAGCCCGTCGCAGAAGAACCTTTCCGTTTTTCAATGGAATTGGACGATCTACCAAAAGAAACATTGAAAAAATACATATTCGAAGAGACGTTATTATTCAAACATAAGGCAAATCAAGAACATGGTAATTTTAACGATCGTTATATTAACGAATAGAAAAAACGTAAATACAGTGATGATGATACAACTACCAATAATCATAACGATTTTATGCAGAAAAATCGTAAAATTCGATGTTTATCCGAACATCAATAAACAAAAAAATATGTTTGATAATATTTAATTATTGAAGAAAAAAAACATAAATAATAAACATAAAGTACAATTTTTAAATGTTTTTATCCCCTCCCTTATACCATACCATATACAAACAACCCTCTCTCCTTGTCCTATCAATTCCTTTTAAAACTGTACGATTACGGTGCTCTGTTAAAGTAGCATTTTAGAATTATATCTTTCATTATTAAAAAAATATTATAGTCATAACCTCAAACAGTTCTCCTGAAAATATTTCAGGATTTTATTTTTCAGGAGTAAAATGAACACATATTCATTTTATTTGTGAAAAATCATTTACGTGTACATTTAACTATATTGGGAGGGGATAAATCATTTAATTTTATCCCTTTCTTTCTTTTTTTTATGAATTTTGAAAAATTGTAAAAATGTCTCAACCCACAAATTATGAAGTATTATGAATTTTTAATTGCTTATGGTAGACTCAATTTTATATTCTCTAATATTCAAAAAAATTTATGAATGGAATTGTAGAATCGAAGATCCATTCATTGGATCACAGTGTAGAATTTTCTATGGATCGAATTGATAAAATGGGAGCAAATTCGATTCGTCGATTTAAAAACTATATATAATCGTGTCGTTTTATCTTATTTTATTATTATTATCCAAAAAACGAAAATTTGTAGAATCAATGAGTATCATTTCTGTAGTCTTAAGGTAGTATAGCAGTATCGAGGCGGAAAACAGTTTAATCAAATCAGCAAAGGTTTTTAATTGGTTTTTGACAACTAATGATACACACAAATTTATAATAAATTAAAATCAATACAATATTTTATTGATCAAATTCTTAATATTTCTGATTAAGACAGAGGAAGAAACTAAATTATGATAAAAATAATTAAATTTAATCAAAACAATACGGTAAATCGTTTAGAATTTGTTTTCGGTGTATGTTTAAGAGATTCTAGAGTTCTATCTATTGAACAGTTTTTTTCTTTGAGATCAACCGTGCTAATTTTTAATAAGTCATCAATTTCCAACGTTATTAAACAGAGACACTCATAAGAGAATGTGTAAATTTGCATAATTTTTCTTTTTTTTTTACTGTTAACTAATGAAACTTTGAGTTAACTGTTATCCTCGAAACTGCAATACTACCTTAAAATGTTCGAGACTATTATAAATAATCAAAGAGGATAGGATAGAGGAGAAGCAGAAATATAGTTGTGAGTGACATATGGAGTCTATGGCGATCAAGGACTGCTATTAACTATTAAGTTTGAAAGCCTTACTCGGTAAAGGCGTTGGAACTCGTATACTACGATTTTACATTAGCTCTTATGAGCTGCTTCTCCTCTATTTTATACTCTTTGTAGGTAATGTTTTTACTAAAAAGAAACCAATAGCCTGAATAAAGTTAAATTATCTTTGGCTCAAGTTGTGCTGAAATTACTTTTCCAGACCATTTTATTGAAAAATTTCTAAAACATCAAATATAACATTTTCACACTTTCAAGAGGTTTCAATATCGTAATTTTTTTCAAATTTTACATAATTTTGATTCGAGTTTACAATCTATCGATTTTTTACTTCCATTTAAATTAAATTAATTTCCATATATAAAACATTGTGTGGGTTATTTTCAAATTAAAAGACACAAAATTATACAATAAATAAAGTTTAAAAATAATAAAATATTATCGAAAATTTCTTTAGTTATTATTTTGAAAAGTATTTGTGGTACAAACAAAAAGGCCATGTAAGACGGAAGAGAAAGTGTTGTTAAGTCATTGTATACTTTTTTTTATATTTAGTAAGTTTTAAAAAATAAAATAAATTCATTTTTTTTTAAATAATATATTAAGTAAAATAGAATTTTTAAGGTTTTGCATTTAAGTTAAAAGAAAATCAAGAATTTTTCATTTAATTAAAAGAAGAATATTCACTATCTCAAACTTTGCAGAACTGTTAATAGCGGTAATTAAAAAGCGCACCATCAAAAATCGTTTGAGATTTTGCATATGCTTTTTATAAAACAGTATGATTTCATCAATGGGTAATATTTGTATAGTTTATACACTTTTCAAAAAGAAAGTAAAAAAGCCTTATATAGAATCAAATCGGAAGTCATTTGTATTATGAAGTAACAACCTTTCAAATTAAGTACCTAAATGGTGCGACTATATGTCGTGATAGATAATTAAACAGTGCTTTCATTTACTCTCGCCAATAGCGCTTCCATCTAAATATTTAAGTTGGATTAATGATTAATCAATTCTAATGCATTCAAGATATTATAATTTCACATTTTTGGATGTTTTTTACGGATTTTCTCCATCATCTCAAAAATATAACGCTGACACGCAGCATTATTTAAACTTTTAAATAAGTTTAATAAAAGGATAAATACTTTGTCCATACAAATTTCAAAACATTTGATTCACTTCCGAAAAAAAAATGTTTTTATTAAATACCTGGGCGTAAAAAGTGTATAAACAATCAAAAAAAAAAAAAAAAAACATTTTAATATGATTTAATGTAAAATAGCTTTTTTTAATTTATTGACTAGAAAATAAAATAATTAAATTTTTATACTATACTATCGCGTTAATTAGAGATACAATGAAAAATGTCTAAAAGATTGGTGCCGCCATTATGTATTTCTCTCTAATAATTACCATCTAGTGTTAAAAAAAGTTATTACAAGCATCTAAATGAAAAATTACACAAAATGCATTTCAAAAACAAGTTAATTTTTATCAGTTTTTCCAATTTAATATTTTCTCAATCAAATAATGAATAGAATTAATTACAATCGTAATTAAATCATAATTTTTGAAATGTATTTATAGTATAATTATTACATAGGTAAAAATGAACAAAACAATTATGTAAAATATGTTCGAAAAATTCAGGAATTTAAATAAATAAATAAAAGAAACAAATGTTTTGTGAACAATGTGTGTGGACGTTCTATCATTAGAAAAAAGATGTACATAATTCATAAGTGCAAATAAAAAAATATTTTAGAAAAATGATATGAATGTCAGTCAGTTTGCGTTCTTTAGTGATGTGACGAATATTCGCATTCGCATAACTTTTTACATTCGCATTTGTATTCACAAGGAACGATGCAAATGTTTGGCGAATGTACTTGACAAGCAAAATGAAATCTTGTATATTTAGACGAACAATTATTGTATTATATATCAGTAATCTCGGAAATGGTTCCAACGATTTTCATGAAATTTATCATGCAGGGGGTTTCGGGGTGCGAAAAATCTATCTAGCTAGGTTTACTTTTAAGAAAACTATAATATGTAATAATAAATATGACTCTTCCTGATATCTTTTGGCGAGGCTATAAATTGCACGTGGTTCGCTACCTATATATTGTATAGTGTGAAGTCCATCTGGCTTTGTCTTTTTTGGTTGATAGTTGTGATATATACGTATATCGTAGTAAACGAAATAAAGTAGTTTACTGGTATATTAAAATTGTTATTTGTGTGGAGGCATTTTAAACTATTCTTATTAGTGATAAAATATGTGTGTTTTAACTAAAAAAATGCCGATACAGTCATCCAGGTACTTATATTATTATCACACAACTTGCATTTTACAATTTCTGCGTCATAAATTGTGAAATAAGTCCAAAATTCGCAAACATATGCTTTACTCATGTTTTTATATCTCTTTGTCACTTTTTACAAATCAAAACAAATATTTTCGAATGACATGTATCTGACTAACTTTATGCATTCTATCTATATCGGCTCAGCTGTATTCGGTTTAAACAAGGCTGATACGAAATGTCAAACCTGTCTAACAATTTGCACGCGCTTCATTTGATAGTCAACATTCGCATTCGAGATTGGAGTATATAAATACAAATATTGGCGTAGATAAATATAAATATAAAATATACAGCATTCGTCACATCACTAGTTGTTACCAGTCTTTTTTTTTTTAATTTTATTTTATAATAAATATTATGAAAGGTCAACAATAAATGAGTCTATTATTAGCATGGTACTAAAGAAATGGTACATTCAAAAATAATTTAAGCTCAGGTAATAATGCAATTCTTTTAGAATTGCGTAATTATTTTTTAATCCGTAGATATTCCAAACATTACACCCCATTTTACAATTTTTATAAATTTAAAAAAAACTTACGAGTTATCCAAAAGAAAAGAATTTTCAAGTCTTTCCTCAAACATGAGTTTAACAAATCAATATCTTTAAATTGCAAGTTTTTACTTAGAAACAATGGGCCATTATCTACGTATTTTAAATTATGTTTTATAAATTTCCCAAATCCGATCTCGAAATGTCGGAACCCTTTCTTAACCCTTAAGAAAATTGTGAAAAATCGAGAACAATTTTTTGTCTTCAATTTCGCTAAAAGTCAGTACATAATGTAATTTAGACCCAAAGAATACAAGAATCGGGTTCGATTGATGGTTTAATGTATAATTTTTGAAATCTCATTCAAAATCCCACATAAAAAGCGACTAAAAATTCTAACTTTTTTTAATATGGGTTTAATCTGTATTAATAGTTTGATCAATGATATTGGAAAATCGGGAATGACCAAAGGATCAACTATTGAGATAGCTAGATAGGCAAACAGTAGTCGAAAAATGTTAGTTTTAGTTCGTTAAATAACAAAATAAATTTTAAAATCCAACTCCAAGTTTTCAATTGCTTTAATCTGTTTTTTAACAACATGAAATAGTTACCCCCATGTTATTATGTCATACGATACGACTGTTTAAACTAAAAAGTTTAAATTCTAAACAATTATCATACAAAATATTAACCCATTTGTTTACAGAGCCAACTTACGTCATGGTCACAGAGCAACTGCGTCCAGCGTTTAAAATTTTAATGCTTTTTTATAGAAATTTTGTGTTTTTTCAATTCGGTTTTATTTCACAGACACCCAACTATTTATGTTTTAAAAATGTGACCTTGAGAAGAAAATTAATTTGAATGTATTATTTTTCTTATAATTTTTTTTTTTTGTATAATTTTAAACAAATAATATAAACACAGTATTTTAAACTCAATATTATTAATATTGTGTTGAGGATTATAATTAATTATAACAAAATAATATATTATTAAATGTACTTATTATAAAAAACAAAAAAAAAAATACAAAAAATAAAGTTTACATTTATTGAAAAAACAACAAATTATCAATCGGTTGTTTGTTATTACCTCTATGGTGGTTCAAATCAATGTTGTATTTAAAAAAAAATTGTTATATAAAAAAATACCAGAAAAAAAGATTAAAAGTGAGTTAAAATTATAAATATATTGTTGTAGATTTCATATTATTAATTAATTATCGATACGCACATTGTTTTTCATTCTTTTTGACTCTATAACGATTTACTCTTTAATCTTAAATTTTGTAGTTGGCAGATTACACACGATTCACAATTCGATATCTTCAGTAAATTTTTCAGCCACCTAATGATACGAAAGCTGGCAACGTTTTCGAGAGTTTATTTTAAGATGACTTAATTTCGGATATTTCTTTCCTTCTTGAGTACGTCTTGCATCTGAGAATTGTTGCGTTAATTAATTATGAATTCGCGCTAGCAAAGCAACAGAAATTCTAACTGGTAAATTAAAATTACATTCTATGAAACTAAATTAATAAATTTAAAAAAAGTAATAATATAAATATCTGGCGCGGTTTTACCATCGGTAAAACCGTTTAGCAAATATAATTTATATTGCTAAAAGGGCATGAAAAATAATTCGATAAAAATATTAAATTTAGTATCATTAAATGTCCTTATTTATAACTTTTGCAACTTAATCCAAAACTAGGCCGTCTTGAAATCAACTCTTTCGTGACGTTGCCATTCTTATACTATAATACTGGGTGAATTAAATAATCCCAGTACCGCAGCTTTTTAGGTTCACAGATGGATAAATTAGCATACTTCTCCCAAGACCTTACCTATTTCACCTCGTGCGATCTTCTTTTCAAGATGACTCTGCGTACAATTCTAAATTGTTTGCAGCAAATTTAAGGAGACTTGAAGTCGTCGAGTTTAGATAATTCTACCAACAAACTAATGTTTTTGAGTGTAGTCTGCCTTAATTGTATAACTATTAAACAATTTATTACTCCCAAAAAATGAACGGATAATATTTTAAAATTTATTATTTCAAAAGAAAACGTAACCAGTGGTACCTTCCACTGAATTACAACGAACCGTAAAGGTAAGTTTTGATTTTAAGAAATAGGAAAACCCATATTTACACGAAATCTTAATATAATTCATTTTTGAGACTAATTTTAATCTAGAAGTGGGAAAAATCAGGTTTAGAAAATGATCATGAGGTAGACAATTTTAGAAAAAAAATGTGTTCAAATAATTTGATTCCAATGATCCAAAAAATATGAAAATCAAATTCTTTTGAATATGAATGAACTTATTTCAAAATAATAAGCCCTCAATCGGAACTGAAATATTTACAACCATGCCTTCTTGTGAAATTATCAATATTCTCCGTTCATTTCCGAAACTTCTTCGATGATAATTAGATTATTTAGATTATAATTTTTCGTATAAAATTTGTAGAGTAAATCTACTTTTTGGTTAAAAAAAAAAAGATAGTATAAAATAATTAAATACAACCAAATAATTTTGTAAATGCTTATTACAAACAAGAATATTAATTTTATGTAAATGATATGGAAAATGAATCGAAATAAAAAGGTATTTTAGTGAATGCGATTTTAAAATTTTTTTTTTTGTGAACAAATAATTTTATTAAATGTATTTTTAAGAACAATCATTTTTTTTTTAAATATTGTTTAATTACCCTTATTTTTTCATGAACCCAAAAATATTTTGGTCTTTAAAACAAAGAAAATAAACTACATCAGATTTCAGAAAAAAAAATTAATCATTGTTGAGTTACTTGAATGTAACTATGGAATATTGAAGGAACTTGTTCATACATGAAAACCTCCGTGACCTCGGCACCCGTAATAATTGAATGTTGATTACTCCGATAATATCGATAGAATTGTAATTTTGACAATGCACTACCAATATTATTTCGAAAATATATGAATTAACAAAATAAAATAGAGCTAAAAAAATCGTACATTACCCGGATTTTTATTATTATTTATCGACAAGAAATGAACAAGCAATAATTTTCCAAAGGTTTTTGGAATGTGGTGTCCATGCGCAATTATTTTAATTATGAAACAGTAAATTTTATTGTTTACGGATGGCAGGGTCACGGAGGAATGAACAACCCATTTAATACTCTTTTGGAATATAATGGAACATACATGCAGCGTGAACATAAATTGTGACACACTTTATATTATTATATATTCTTTCTGATAAAACGAGAATCATTTGTTGCAAAAGTTCTCATCTATAATTTTTAATAACGATCATATTCAAAATCTCATTGGCTGGAAACCTAAATGAAAGGTCACTTGTTCCATTACTGTGATTAATCTGTTCTATGTTTTTACGACTTTAAGGCTGTTGTCTTGTTATAATATTGCCAACAAGTTTTGGATTATATGCGAGGTAAGAATATATAAGCTTGTAGTCAAATAAGGTATAATTTTTGTTTAATACTGTACCACCCAACTATAGTTGATTTTGTTCAACAGGAGAATGGTTTAACTTTGCATTATTATATCTTAACAATAAAACGGTCAATAATTTTTTTTTTAACTCAGAACAAATCCTTCCAAATTCTAACACTATGCCCATAGCAAAACAACAGCCTTAACATTTAACACGTGCAACGGACCTTAACAATGAAAAATTTTAATGCAGGAATTTTCAAAACGACACTCTTTTTTACTTTTCAACTGTAATATTATAACTATATAAATCGACTCTAAATTTCAAACTAATATTTGGAATCATTTTGACTAATTATTCAACTATTTTGAAAGGCTGGAAAAATTATTTGATTCACTTTGATTTGAGTATTTAAAACAGATGAGAATGTATTTATATAAATATAGGCATTATTGATAAATGATTTCAAGTAGAATTTAAAAGAGAAAACAATTTATTTTAAATTAAAAAAATTTGTACATCTTCCCAAATAAAATATAGTGTAACTAGTTTGAACCCTTCCAAGTTGTAAAAAAATTCAATGTAATAATTTTGTTTAATATATTTTATTAAAATGTGCATTTCATTTTATTGTAAAATAAAATTTAAAAAAAAAGAGAATACCGAATCGTAGAATATTTTTATCCCTTTTTCTTCATAATGTAGGATTTTAAATTAATTTAGATCTGGCGAGACAGGTAAGTAAAAATTGGTAATGAAACAGAACTGCAAAACTATTGGGTGAAATTAGCCTTTTTCCTCTCAAGATTAAAAAAAGATCCTCTAGATAGCAGGATATATTTGTACCCCCCCCCCCCGTGTTGCCATCTAGCGGATCTTTTTTTAATCTTCAGAGGAAAAAGGCCTGGAATTATTAATAATTGTATGTCCGGATTTAATGATAATATGATAATTTCTATGATTTATCATATGTAGTTAGTTAAAAATTTTTATTAGTATTATTTAAAAAATTAATGCTTTAATTAGCCTTTTTAACCTTCAGAGGAAAAAGGCTAATTGTAGAAAGCGAGATCTACGAAGGAATTCAATTTACAAAACCGTGGCCCAAAACGCAAATCTGAAAGTTTTGATGCTATGATATAGTACCTTAGACCATTAAGTACATGGCCTGAGCGTCAAACGATTTGAAGTGTGCCAACATCTTAATTGAATTGGCAAATTAATTGCTTAGGTCGTCAAATCCATCATAGCGACGTATGAAAATGTCAAAACAAAGTGTTGTTGTCATACTTGTCATTGTAGATTCGTAAGAAAAAATGTGAAGTGATACGTGATAAGTATTTTTTAAGTCAAAAAACGAAAAAGTTCAGTGAAATCACGATGTTTTATGTAAAACATTTTGTGATATGAAAATTTGACATTCTATGTATGTTTTTTTGATTAATTTCCCTATATGCAATGTTTTTTTTTTTTTTTTTTTTATCCTCAGATTTTGGGCACACCTCTCACTGTACGGAAATGCACTGTACGAAATGTATAGTACCTACGTAGATGAATGCATGACTTGGATAGGCCTATTTAGACCATTTTTATATGCTTGAGCTGCTTTAAAAAATATTTGAGGATTTACACGCAAGGGGCTACTTTATACAAATTTTTATGGTAATTCTAGTTATGTGTGTAAAATTTAAACTCATTTAGGAAGTTTTACATTATTTCATACGATCCGTATCGTCTCTATACGGATCGATTTTTCAGTCCTCTCGTGCAAGTAAAATCGTGCCCTGAATGTTTTCGATCTTTTCCTATTCTTTTTTCAGGTCCTAGTCACGGATTTTGGAGATACTTAATTCAATTTTTCTTAGTTAAACTAAAAATATAGACTTGAACATGATTATTGTTTAGTGGAACGCTCCCTGATATCTGGTACTTTCTAGTTACTGAGGTCGGTTTATTCAACTGATTTTTGTTATAAATTGTAATGTTTACTTGAGATACCTTCTCTTCTGCCACTAAATCACCTTGTATAGTAGTATTTCCGAGAATAGCAATATTTTTAAACAATGCAATCTTAAGACTTTATACCAGAGAAGCAAGCACACGTGGTTAATAAAATATATCATTTGATAGGTCATACTCTGAGCCGCTTGTAGCTATTTCGACGAACGAAAGTTAATATGGATGATGTTTGAAATGGTAAATCGAGAGGAAACAAATGACCCTTTTTGCGACCTTTTCTATTGCATTTTTTAGGTATTATTAATTTCAAATTTGTGATCAAGCTGAGTGGACATTGCTTATTTGGATACTTGTTAAAACTATGAGGTGTGTTTAGCAACGAATAAAATTCAAGAAAATATATAAAACAAAAAATTAGTATACTTTTATTTTAAACATCCATATACAAAGAATATTTATACTTTCTATAATACACGATTTAAATAAAACATTGGATCGATCCATCATAAAACAATAAAATGGATCGTTGTAAAACTGGTCTAAAAATATTCCAAAATAAAATCAAGTTTTCTTATAACTATCATTATGAACTTCTATTCGTAACGTGTCTTTAGCACCAGCCAACAATTTTTTATCACTTTTAATCACTGGTAACGCTGTTTTTTTCAAAACACTTGTATGTTTTTTAGGTTGTGGTTCATCACTAGACGAATCGGAATCCGACGAGGAACTCCCTGACTCCGAACTAGATGATTCCGATTCTGAATCTGAAGATTCACTTGAATCAGAACTTGGTTCTTTTTTAATACGTAACAGTTTACTTGAACGACTTTTTGAATCACTAATTTTACTACGTAAATCTGATGATCGACGATCTCGCTCGTCTTCATAACGCTTTGATCGGAATTGTTCACGATCCGACATTCGCCATGATCGCGATTCACCACTCCTTCGCGATGAAGATGTACCACGAGATATTGTCGATTGTATTTTTGGTTCTGGTCGATTTCGGACAACTACTTTCACTGTACTTCGTTGTCGAGTATCTGGAATATAATCATCTTCCTCGAGTAAATCTTCCTCTTCGGATTGGTAAACTCGTTCGGATATTCGATAATGAACGCGATCATCTTCGTATTGTGATGAGGATCGAAAAGTGTTTTTGGTTACTTTACTCCCTAATCGATTTTCGAATCTGTGACTAATTGATCGTTTATCTTCGATTATTGTTTGTGGCACTCGTACTGTTATTTCAGGTAATCGGCGTTTATCCGTTTGTAACAATCGATTACGTAAATCTGTGTTATTTTCAAGAACAGTTCGTGAATGAAACTGTTCACGAACAATTTGTTTATCAATAACTTCGACTTTCTTTGTTTGGGACATTTTTTTAAGTGTTTTTAAACGGTTTATTCGCTCTTGCTCTTCATCCGCATACATTCGCATACGCGGTACTTTCTTCCGTTTTGGTTCGCTACTTTCAACTGTTTCTGATTCGTCGTCGAGTGAATTAGTCTGAGATATTCGCCGTTTAACTCCAATTCGTTCTTGTAATGATTTATTTGTGATGATTATTCGTTGTTCTTTAAATGGTTCACGAATTATTTCTTTTGGTTCGTTAAATACAACACCTCGATCTTCGTTACTCCATCGTTCAGCTAACGTACCCCAAGGATTTTTACCCGTGGGATCAATATCTATATCGTCTGCGACTAATACTTGTCGTTCTGTAAGTCCTCCTTTAAGCTGCCGTTTACGACTTTGTGATATTAAACCTTTCATACCTCCAAAATTTGGATTACCATATTTTTTGTAATATTCACTTAATTTTTCGGCTTTAAACGGTTTTTTATCCGTTTTGAAAGCAAAACGTAAGAGTATTGATTTGGCTTTTGGATGTGGTTGTCCATATCGCCAATATCCAGGTGGAATTGGTATAGAAATTTCGGTTATGTCAATTGGTTCTTCAGATTCCCAATCTTCGTTGTTTACTGCATTATTTGCTTCATCTTCTTGCGAGATTAATAATATACTACGTCCTTTACGAGAGTTTAGTGCCTTTTCCTCTTCTTCTGCGGCTTCTGGATCTTCTGGTTCTTTGGGAACAAATGGATTTTC
This sequence comes from Chrysoperla carnea, assembly GCF_905475395.1. Taxonomy (NCBI): domain Eukaryota; kingdom Metazoa; phylum Arthropoda; class Insecta; order Neuroptera; family Chrysopidae; genus Chrysoperla; species Chrysoperla carnea. The sequence continues at coordinate 78,099,138 of NC_058339.1, read as the reverse complement.
TTCGTCTGTGAAGTCGAATCCATTGATGCGTTTTGATAAACCGTGTAAAGCTCTGGAAGCTGATACATTATCCTGCCAAACAACGTTACCTGCACCGAAAATATGTTTAATTATCGATATTTTAAAATAATTATTAAAGTTTATGGCTTACGAAACCATATTTAAGAAAATAAAAAACATCCATTCAAATATAAAGTGAATGATGCGCATTGCTACACGGAACACCGTGTTGGTGCCGGCGCAATCGACGTAAGTTTTCGAGTGAACGCAAGTTGGCGATCATTCACTGTACCGCGGATTGGTCTTACCTTTAATGGAGTTGAGTAAACACCGGCCTATGTGATTTTTCGCTTTTTGTTTACCCCTGAGATTACGTTCATTCACTGATCCACGGGTTAGGCATGCTTTTAATGGAATCGAGTTGGCAAAAGTCTGCAGGTTTTTTAGGTTTTTCGATAATCCTGTGATTTCGTTCAAACGCCCATCCACGTGTTGACCATGCCCTTATTGAGTCGAGTTAGTACGGGTCCGCGGGTTTACTTTTAATAAATTTAACCAAAAGGAAAAAAGCAGACCCGTGCTAACTCGACCCCACTAAAGGCATGGTCAATCAGTGGATCACAAAAATAATACAATCAGGGTAACGTATTTAAAATCGCGTGCGAATGCATATTTCAAATTTAATGCTGTATCTTCAAGATGTTTTAAAATGGGCACCATAACTACTAATTAAGTACAATTTTGAAATATTAAATGTTCGCGATTAGTAATATTGTTTGTATATTTTAAGCATATTTACTAACAAATAAGGTAATTAGTTAAATTAATCCATTTATTCCTTTTAATCACGACAAAATAACTTTTATTGACACTGAAAATGTGTAACTATTTTCGTTAATTAATGAAAAACTATTAATTTTTCACCAGCTCCGACAACGGATTCGAAATCTATATGACGTTCTAGGAGCTTTTTTAAGAAAAGTAGCTAAAGTAAAAATTTACCCGTATATCTTTGAATAGATTCTGGATTAAAAGGATATCACAACTTCTGAGGTGCTAAGTAATTATAGCCTTGAATCTCCTTAATTAACACTTACAAGAATAATCATTGATCCATTCAATTGAGGATGGCGCATATAAGCTAAAATATCCAAACACATCTTTCGTACTCATTTCTTCGACACCACGCATATGTAAAGCATCAAATCGAACCATTTTCTCATCACCAGGTGTTATATTCAAACTATCATACAACTCTTGTAACTCTGCATCAGTAATAGCTTTCGATTCATTCGGGTGAATTCCAAATCGTCGTGCTCGAACTGTTAATTTCTCTTGTTCATTCTTCGAGAAAATATCAAACCCTGTAGAAAATCCACCTTCCTTATTCCACCATTTACTACCCTACAAAATAATCATGTTTAACATAAAATTTTATTTAGGAAAAAGTTTTTTTTTTGACTTACCACATTGGCTGTTTTAGAATTGACTACATCCATTTTTTTATTTTCATCATCGCAATCTTCTGAGTTTTTATCTTCACCACTCACTTCACCATCTTCGATTTCACCCGCAGTATCTACGTCCATTTGATTATTCGCAATATCATTTTGTATTTCAATTCGAATTATCGGACGTGCCGTTGTTTCAGATTCCATAATTTTTTCTTTGCCAAATCTCTCAAAAACTATTTTCAATATATCTGAATATATCTTCCTCAAATGAAAGCCGTTCAAATGTAAATAGAGAATGATTACTAAAAAGTAACGCTATCTATGTTTTTACGTATTTTTAAATTTCACCGCGTAATGTGAGTAAAATTTGTTTATCGCTGTTTTTGTAAACAATTTATGTTTTAAAAATAAAAAATAAATTATTTCTCATCGTTATCAAAATACGTTATCGGTGTGTACTTATATTTCTGTTTAACTTACTTAATTTGTCATATTTTCATAATAACTTAAGTACATGCTTTTGAAACAAAAATTTTGTTAACTAGATTCATATAATTAATTTATTCAAATTTATATATCTTACAGTATTATGTTTTGGTGTTATACTACTTAAAATTAGTAGATTAAAATTTGCGGCACAAATTTTGAAGGGGTGAAAACTTCGGCCGTTCGAAATTTTACTTTTTTGGGCTTTGATTTTAGGTAGAAATATAATTAATTCCAATTATAACAAAAAGTCGACTCTTTGTACACCCCTTTAAAAAAATGTCGAAAAACCAAGGGTGATAGCAACAATCAACCTTCAAAATTGACTGATAATACGCGATTTTCCAAAAGCTTTTCTTTTATTTTTTAGAAGTTTATACAGATTAATATTACATTGAAGTTAAACGTTATTAGAACTTGAAGGTAGGTATTTTTAGCAAACTTAACTTGATTTTTTTCTGAGAGAATATTTTAGGTAGTCTTTTGAAAACTACACGTTAAGTTGTCAAATGATGTCATTTTAACCTCGGGCACAAAAAGAGGGTTGTTATAAGTTTGACCACTATGTGTGTGTGTGTGCGTGCCTGTCTATGGCATCGTAGATTGTGCTAAACGGATGAACCGATTTTGACTTTTTTAAAGGTAATTTAATCGAGAGTGATCTTAGCTATGTTTCAAGAAATTCGATTCAGTTTGGAGAGAGCTGTAAAAGGAGAAAATCGCATTTTTCAGGAGTTTTTTTAATTTGTTAATTTCACTTGTTGGAGGCCTAATATCATTAATATTGATTTTTATGCAAATTGCAACAAAATTTTTGTAATATATTTTATTTTCACGTGTATTTTTTTGATTTAATCGGTTAACTCGAAAAATTTTGTCTAGGTTTTATAAACAGTTTTTAAGAATTTTACAGTTTTTAAGAAACTGTCTATAAAATTGGTCTTAAAAAATGATTTAGTTCAAAATTACTTTTGAACTAAAATTTGAGACGACAAAAATTATTATCGATTTTTTGCAATTATTTTCTTAACCCTTTTGAAAAATAATATACCCTTTAAAAAAATTTAAAAAATTGCTAACAACTTTTTGCTTCGGAATTTGAATTTGTTTGTTGCATAAAAGACATAAAAAATTCAAAAACTAGTTCATTTTAAATGGTATCGCCGAAATTCTATGCAAAGCGCTGTATTTAGTAATATTTTGGAGAGATTTTGGCATTAACTCCCCCCGCCCCCCTTCCACCCTTAGATCAAAATCTGGGTATGCTCATGGATATATTTTTTAAGTACAACTGTACAAACAACTTTTGTTGGAAACATTTTTCTTTTGTATATAGGTGTACAAAAACGATTAAATATGAGTATATACGCGGCATTTTTTTATACACTGCATTTGTATTACAATACAAGGTCGATATAAATTGCAGAGAAAATATACGTAACATTTCAATTTTCAATACAATATTTTTTATTAATACGCATATTGATTTTAGAAAATATGAAGCTGACATATTTCTAAGAATTCTCACCACATTTTCTAAGAAAGGAATTTTCCATCCTATTACGAAATACATTATTTACAAACAATTGACTAGAGAAAAAAATGGAAAATGTGACGTATTTTTCATAAAAATGAAGAAAAACCTAAGGTATCTTTTTTTAAATTCATCCATTATCCGCGTCACTCAAAAATTCCGTTAAAATGCGGATCTTGAATTTAAAAAAATATCATTTTGTAACATGAATAAAAATAAAATTATTTTTAATAAACATTTTAAAAACAACCTACTCAAGTTATTCAAAAAATATTTATTTTATTACTAAGCATAAATTAATGAAAATATTTTTTATTTTAAAAACATAATATTTTTAACTGATTTAGTAGCATTAAAAGCGGTGTTGGTTGCTGATCGAACTGAAAAAAAAATAGATACTGCGTACTTTTATTAAAACTTGGAAAAAATTTAATACAATATTATTTAGCAGGTCAATAATATAACATACAGCAGACATTTATTTAAAATATATATTATTTGAGTTCAGTCCGTAGTCGACATAAAAAATTACAAAAGATAACATTGATTATTATTGGCTACAAAATACATCCACATATGCCCTAGACCAATAAACGAATATAAATGACGAGTTTAACCGAATTTGAACGATCTAGGATGCGTTCTTGATTGTAGGAGGCCTATAAAATGATTTATTGCATTTTTTTTAAATTTAATTTTTATGTTGCATTAATTTAATTCAATTCGAATTAGAATATTGAATTTTTGAAAAAATGCCCAGTACATTCGAATTATGGAAAATTATATTTCAATCAGAATAATTTTGAATCTAAAATCTTTTTTTTCATATGAAATTTTGAAAATATTTCAGCAAGGCGAAACAACAGTCATAATTTTTTTAAATTGTCACTTGGATGAATATTACCATAACGATTGAAAATCAGAAAATAGTGGAAAATGAAATTTAAAAATAAAACGTTTTAGCATATCAATGATTTTCAGAGCCATCTCACTATCACCATGTGATTTTTTACTGTCATTCTTTAAACGGGTAAATAAATCTTAATTGATTTTTTTTTTCAAATTAAATATGCTAATCAAAATCAATCCAGTAGGTACTCCTTATATAAGCGGGTGTGGGAGTTAATGTTTTAATAAGTCAATAGCTTAGTGAAATTGTATCTGTTTTGAAGAAAAAAAAATGATTTTAGGACTGTGAAAAATTAAAGTCAGTTCATGGGTTATTCTTATAAATAAATTTGATTTAAACCATTTTGTAAGTTGTTATACTTAAGCAAGTACCTCTTGATGTTTTAAAGACACAGACGTAAGGTCTGTCGAGTCAATTGATGCTTGAATAAACTTGCACCTAATAATGATAGAACGTACCCTAATGCATATTAAAGTTGTTTAGAATAGAATGTATATGTATATTTATGTACTGTATCTGTATTGAAAGTTTATTAACTAGATTTTGTAGAATAAAGTGATATTAAAATTATAAAATGTATGATTAAAAAAACATTGTTTGTTTTGTTATCGACTACAAATCACAAAAAGTCATATAGATTTTGGATAAATAATTGATAATGAAAACGTAACGGATACATAAACATCGAACTGTTTGTTTTACCGCTGCTTTAGAGCCTAGCATCATTACATTACATCATTGAAAAACCTCTCACGGACAGTTAAAATGTTGGCATATGAGTGAATTGTTAGTCGTGTCAGCATTCAGTACAGCTAAGCAAATTATTTTCTACATTCATTTTTAACATTTATACGTATTTTTGCTTACAGTGAGTTTGATAAAATAATTTTAAAACAAAGAGTTTTTTTTCTAACTTCATGAGTCAGTGTAAGTGATGCTCTCAAATTCAACTCCAAAACAAAATGTGGATTCTTCAACAGTGAAAAGTAAATTTGTTTATTGTTTTTCTCAACTATAATTTTTAATTTTTTTTTTTGGGTACCTTACATAACCTTATATTTGGCTTTCAGGCCAAGTACGTTTAGTGAAAGGATCAAAACCATTAATCAGATTTAAATTTTATTTGGATATTAAAAATCATGTTATTTGTTCAAAAATTGAAGCGAAAATTAAAGAACTTGGCGGTGTAAGTTTTCAAAAAAAATTATCACAACTAATTTAAAAAGTCCTCTTTTGTTTATTAGCATTTTTTTGTTTTTAAAAAAATGAGCGCCAAAATTGAATTATACGTATAGTTTTATCGAATGTGTTTTATATTCGAAGGATAGAATTTCAGCAAATTTATTTTTATCTAATTAAAGATAATTTTTTAATAAGAATTTGATATTTGTTGTATAAATTATAATTTAATGAGTTTGTTCGAATCGATACGAACGCCAACTACACATGATTGATTGTACTAAAAGCCATTTTGTGACATTTGTCCCTAATTTATGTGCTTAGTGTTATTTATTTAATTGTAATGTCATTTTTCAAAGTTTTTTAATTATTTATTCATGAATTTGCAAAGTTTTTTCCAACTTAAATGAACTCTTTATCAAATTTTTATAAACTTTTCGGTTAGTTACTATTCAATCAGTATAATATACACCCTACATACCGATTATTCTTATGTATACAGACCCTGTTCTAATAATATATCAAAATACAGTACTTTCCGGTGAAATGATTTTATTATGTGCATTCAGTAAGTTTCAGTGCTCTCAGTGGTTAATTTCAGTGACGATTTATTAAAATTTAAAAATAACAATGTATTAATCATCATTTTTAACTTTAAAATGTAAAATTTTAAACTTGTATGTTTATTTTTTGCGTTCAGTAAAACCTTTTCGTTTGTATTATTCACGAACGTGTATTACTAAAACTAGATTGCTAATATTAACTGAAGGAATGTCTAATATGAATTGTCAAGTCAAAATTATCACTTTCTAAATACGAAAAAAAAATTTTTTTCTCATCTCATCTCAAGTGTCAACTTTCTGCCCGCTTTACAAAACGAAGTTACCGTTTTCTGCCTCCGCCGGAGAGAAAAATAAGTCTCCACACGACGGAAACAAGTAAACTTGTTTACTTTTGCTCTCTAGATGTATGTATATAATATTGTTTGTCCTTCCTGTCACGCCAAGACGAATCATGACTGGAACAGTCGATGAGAAGATCTGGAGGTGGATGGTGAGCCTAAGATATTGCGGCATGATACATTTTCGAAGTGAGAATCAATCCCGAGCTCTATAATAAAATAATCTTGCAAGTTATGGGCTTGGAGTCTATGGTAATTTTTAAAAATTAAATAACATTCAACATTGAATCAGGATTTTCTGAAAAATGTGTATAAACTAATTGTGACATATCGTTGGTTAGAGGCTTCTATATCTAAACTTGCTTCAGTTTTAAACATAAATCGATAATCGAAATAACAAACAGCTGTTTTGTCGATTTTCCGTGTTGTTATATTAACTCTTTCTCGCTAAAAAGATCTGAAATTCTCCAACCCGATCTTTACTTCACCCCCACTCTTGCATGATGACCTGCGGTATAAAAATCGAATGAAATTTAATAAGGATAACTCCTGAAAGATCCTAATTATAGCAACATTTCAAAAGAGGCATGTAAAAATTCAGAAATGCTGTCCTTTAAAAATCGGTACCACGGATTCGGCCCGTCTAATAATATTTGCATTATTATAATTGTATTGACGGCTCATTTCGTTCGTATTCCAAGGTAATTACGCTATCTATATTTAGTTTAAATATCTGTGAATATATATTTAAGTCTTGCTTCAATATGTATACTTTTCGAATGAAATTAACCATCTGAATAGCATTAAAACTTTTTCGAATGTTGTCTGAAAAGCATTGCTTACTAATTTTTTTGTTGTAACTTAAATAGGAAATCGATTATTTTCTGGTAAAAGAAGTTACACATGTTGTATCGGATAAAAACTATTCATGTGCTGGAGACAAATCGTCGGTTTTAACCCCAAAAACTCCACAGACGCCAAGGTCATCCACATTGCTATCAAATGATTCAACAACATCAGCCGTGGAATCTCCTTTTACACCATCGGATTCCCAAAGAAAAAAACCTGTAAGTTAAACACAAAAAATAAAATCAAAAAGAAAGGCATTACAAAACTCCTACACAATCCATAAAAAGGATATTTTTCTGGTTTGTTTTAAATATCTTTTATTTTATACTTTAATAGAAAAGTCGTGCAGATGCAATGCTTGAAAGAGCTCGATTACAGTCAACAAATAAAACAGCTGTTAATCCACTTGAAAATGCTCGAATTTGGGGTATTCCTATATGGTCAGTAGAAAAGGTAACATTTGTTCTTTTAAACCAATCCAAAATTTATTTGTTTAAACTTATGCAGGTTTTCTGTTTTCAGATTTTAAATTGGTTAGAAAAAGTTGCTGCATCAATTTTACAAAAATCCGATGATTTATCAACATTAAAGAAGAAATCCAAGTTAAAATCTACTGTTAAAGTTGAAGATTTAAAACCACCCTTTATTAAATTTGAACCCTATTCAAGGTAATTATAATCGAGCAAAGATAATCCTCGTCAGATAATTTTTATGGGAGTCAGGGGAAAGATGTTAAAACCTAAGTGTACCTACTCAAAAAAAATCATATTCCGTGTTTTCGAGTAATAAGCATTTGAATAAAAGGAGACTTTCACCGAAAACTCGTTATTGGCGAAAATAGAGATTATATTGTGGTTCAGGACAAAAATTTAACTTGAAAGCCATCAAATATTATATTTTAGAAGATTTTAAGTATTTTTTGATTCATGACAATTTTTACCAAACCTAACTGTTTTTGATATGTAAGCGTTAAAAAAAAAAAAAGTACGGATTTTTGCTGAAAACTCGTTATTGATGAAAATAAAGACTATTTTGTGGCTCCGGTCAAAAATTGGATGTGAAAACCATATGAATTTCTATTTTGTACAATTATATACACTTTTTGACTCTTGACATTTTTTAATTAACCTCACCGTTTGAAGAAAATAAAATATTAAAAAAATATTTTGTTTATGTACAACCGAAATTGATTTTTTATACGCGTATAATCTTTATTTTCATCAATAACGAGTTTTCGGCGAAAAACCGCATTTTTTTCAAATACTTATTATTAAAGTAACAAATATTTAGGATAAAAAATGCTGAGAATATAAAATCCAAAAGAATGTGGAGTGCGGAAAAGAGATACTTCTGTCCCACCTGATGAGTGTAAATCGAAAAAGCACAAGCCGCATGAATATGATTTTGTTGAGTATACTCAGGCAAATATTTTCCATCGGGTCTATAAAAATTAACTGGCGAGGAGTCAAATGCATTGTTTTTCAGCGAATAAAAAACACATATGAAATAATAAAGACAAAAACTGAATTCACGTTATATTTAGAGGAAGTAGTAGTCCCCTATTCTTTAAAGATCGTATTCTAGTTCTCGTAGAATCAACAGCCGTTCTCGTAGGATTCTTTCAAATTCCTAAAACTTTCTTTCTCGTTTACGATCTATGAATTACTCTACAAGTAATAATAATAATAATTAAAGAAAAATATCCTAATTATAAAAATTTATTTTATAGGGATGCCAGACCGATTTACAAACAATTATCGGCGTGGCCTACAATCAACTTAGATGCCGAACCTGGTGTATCACCATTTGCTGTAATCAATAAAAAAGATCAGAATACAAATCAACAAATCGTAGCTACAAAACGAACTGGTGCAGAGAAAATGATAAGAAAAACCCGTATTTCATTACGTAGTGTTAAAGTAGATGATACACCTCCGGTACAAAGTGGTTATTGTGAAATATGTCGCGTTGACTATCAAGATTTACCAAAACATGTTCGTAGTGACACTCACTTAAGTTATGTTAGAGACGATGCTAATTTTTTATCATTAGATACGCTTATCACAGCTGGTGCGAATGTTGAAGCATTCTTACGTTTAAATGGTACAGCTGCGACGGGGGGTAAAGAAGATGTTACATTAAACAATTGTACAATGTTCAATCGAAGGTCATTGCGTAAGAACTTACGTAATCAAATTGAAATTAAAATCAATGGTGATAATCAATTAACACCTCCAAAGAAAGTTCCTGATAAATCATCTTCAACGATTAATAATGTACGAATAACACGATCTAGTTCAGCTTGTGAAAAAACTATACCAGATACGATAGTAGCTGCGCCAATATCACCAGCGTTAAGTGATGGAGTCCATCATTTACGTTCAAAGAAACAATTATGGTTACCAAGTAATTTATTAGGTACAACAGCTGAAGATGAGGGCAATCCAGTAAAACCTTCAAAAGAAGATCGTGTTAACGATGAAACCGATGCTGATGAAACCGAGGATGACGATGAACAACCACTTAGCAAACACTTGGTTAAAAAGACAAAAACTAAAAAAAATTCCCAGAAATCATCTTCAACTAATCGACCGAAACGTCCCACTGCCGACGATCGCCTACTATCGGAAAATCGTGCTTATTACAAAGTGGAAGTGTTAAGTTCAAAGTTACGTTCAAGTACAACTTCGGTGCATAAAGAAACTAAAAATAATCGTGCTAGAACTCCAATCATCGAAGAAGAGGAAACCGTTAATGGAGATGATGTTCAAGTACAGCGAACATCTCCACCGGCCAATGATCGCCTTGTGGTTAAGTTTCGTCGAGTGCGCAAATCAGAATTATCTACACTTAGTAATGAAGCGGAAAATTTTATGTTTCCACGCCGTGATTCTTCAAGTGAAAATGATGATGATGAAGATTGTGAGACAGATGAAGAACGGCATACTACAGGAGGTTTTACTTCACAGGATATATCAAGTGATGTGAAGTCTAGTGATGTGGAGATCCTTTCAAAGTCTGAGTTGACTGACGAGGGTTCGCAAGATTCACAGGACTGTAGCGTAATAAGTAGCTGCGATGAATCAGTGCGGAGTACGGATCGCGGTCGTGGCCGTGGTCGCAAGAAACGCCGACGGACGCACGCTGAAGTATTTATCCAGGATAACGAGAAATACTATAAATTTGAAACACCTGGATCACGATTACGCTTCCAAGGTAGTTTTCTCCCGTTAATGACAGGACATCATGACATACCTGGCGCAAATACGACTATAAAGACTGAACAAGAAGTGAATGAGGAAAAACGTAAATTTGAATCATCACTTAATAGCTGTAATACTGCGCAAAATCCAATGGATCAAGTCACATTTACATTCGAACGGAGATCAGAACGACTGCGTGATAGGATTTTTGCAAATCGGGTAACACAAGTTGAGCGTGATTTTAAATTATTTATTGAAATGCATTGTCCAAAATTTATACCATTACCACTCCCATACGAAACAAATATTCCATTAATGCCAAGAGATCCTGCTTCATGTAAGGAACATTTAATTAAATCGATAAAAGCATTGGATCAACCGCCACCAACTCCACCTGTCGCTCCACAATCAGATATTTCGGAAACGAATCATTCCGAAGTGAATTCGAACGTCGATGTTTTGGATGTTATTCACGAGGATCAAGTTTCCAATACTAGTAGTAAACAATCCACGACTGATAAGACTAAACGTAAACGAAGATTATTATCGCCAGGAAAAAATCCACGAAAATCACCACGCCAACATGCGTCAACTTTGGCAATTCTTAGCGGTTTGTTACAACAACGCAGCAGACGAAATACAAGGGAATCCGAAGGAGAGTCATTGCCACCAATCAACGAACAAAATGAAAGTTCGGTTTCAGTATGTCCGTCGCCAATTCCACAAGATACACAAGAAACATGTAAATTTAGTTTAGATTTAGATAATTTAGAAGCTAACGATGAAGATTTTGCGGAAATTGATAATCTACATATAGAATATGATTCTCCCGAAGATAGTAAAACCGAATCAGAGGACCATAATTTTGTTCATATATTAAATACGTATCGTGATTCCAAAGTTCTGGAGATTGGCACGAAAGAAAAATGGAGTAAAGATTGTTTAAAGAAAAGTGGATTATTCCAAGGTAATTATTCATTATTCACACCAAAAGAATTTCGTAGAAAATGTCGTCGAAAGAAGAATCGTACTGGATGGCCAAATAAACGGCGAGTATTGTCTCGTCGTCATTTTCCAGGTATTCCTGATGAAGACTCTGATGCAACAGTGGGTGCAGTGTGTGACACAACAAGTGATATGTTTAATAATTCCTTAGAACCACAACCGGTTGAGGTACGTCGTAGGGGACGAAAAAGGAAAAATTTAATATTTAATAAAAGTGAAACGGAACGTGTGGACGTTGAAAGTATCGAGAATAAAGAGAACAAAACGCGTGCAGGTACGTCGCGAACTGTTCCAGGAAGTGAAACTCCTATTATATCACCTAGTCGGAATCCATCTCGAAATCCATCATCCGATTGTTTAGGTTTTACAGCTGAAGAATGTGCGGAAGTTGAAAAATGGGGTGATAATGTTGATAACATTTTAAATGCAAAAATTGTTGAGTCGTTATCGGCGATTCAAAAAACTAGTGCGCGTGCGGAACTTAAAAAATCTATAACGGATCGTCGTTCTAGCATAGAATTTCAGCCATATGTTAAAGTACAAAAAATTGATTCTCTAGAACCGTTACATCAAACAAAAATTGAAAATAATCGACGGTTACGGAGTTCATCTTCATCTAATCATCATCAACCGAAACGTAAAAAAATGAAAATTGCATCTGCATCGTCGTCCCCACCTGTATCACCGCGAAAATTACGTAAACCACGGGGTCGATGGTACCGTGATAGATGAGAACAGTGGCTTTGGTGTTCGTCACCAAGTGATTCAATTTAAAACCATTATGTTTAGTTTAATTCTACAACATGTGGCAGTGCGATCACTTTCTTTGTATATTTATTGTTCGTCCATTTTATTTTTTTTTAAATTCGTTATTTTTTGTAAATGAAAAACATTACAGAACTGTTTTTAATTTGTTTTTCTGAGAATATTCACAGAAAAACAAGAGATGTATTTAAAAGTATTACATAATGTTACGATTTTTTAAACTCGTTGTACTTGTTCATAGTTACTTTTTTTATTTGTCGCAATCATACTTAGTTTTTATAAAAAAAGAGAAAAAAACTGTTTAGAATTGTCTCGTTTCTGTTTTTTTATATTATTTATTAATACATTGGCCAACATAGAAATTGGAATAACTTGCGAAAATCTGATATTACTTACAAAGCTATTTTTTTTAATTAACAGATTTTATAAGGATTTTAAAAACTTTCCGGGAAGATGTTTTAACAACATTTTTTTAATAATTTAACTGACTGATTCGGACAGGTATTAAAAACAAATATCAAAGAAATTCTAGTTCTTAAAAAAATCAATAATTTAATGTTTTTTTATTCCAGTTTCTATATGGGTTGGTGTATGTTGTTTATTTTGTGGTCGGTTCTTTTTATACAAATACGATGCAAAATTTCTTGATACTAAGTTTTTCTTACATGCAGCGACGGAGTAACTGTCGAGAACGGCGCAGCTCATCGGCGCTTCTCTAGCGGCTATATGTTATAAATTTTAACTAGTACTTATATAATAACTTACTTTTTAAAACTTCCACGCGCCCCCTTCTTTATAACTTCGCTCTTCGCGTCCCGAAGGACGTGTCTAGATAGTCTTGCGGATAATCCGCCTCTGTTTATATACCATAATCTAAGTAAAAATAATATTGTAAATCGAATTTGATAAAATTTCGTTTTCCAAGATAAAAACTGTTTTTTAGTCTTACTAAAAATAGGCTAAAAGTAAGGACATTAAGATCTGATACAGGGAAGTTCGTTTATGACAGCATTAGAGTCCTAACATTTAGATTTATTCTATAAATGTCGCTATTTGCATTCATTGATCATTTATTCGTGTTCTTAGCAAGACAGTAATCTCACGAGTTGAATTACAGTATAAAAAGTGTATTACTATTAATCAAATATTTTGATTGTGGATGTTATATAAAAAATATTATTGATTTCTATAGAAACGTATTTGTTAAAAAGGATCAACTCGAAAACTGCCTTAAAAATGTTTTAAAAAAGTATTTTTTACGAATTAATTCATTTTTAAAATGTCATTTATTTCATCTCTAAATTGCTATTGTATTACGAATGGAAAAAATGTGTCTAGTATTAAAATAATTTAGAAAAAATTAGAAAATTATTTTTTTATTCGATAAAACTAAAAAGAAGAAGTGGGAAAATACAATTTTAACAAATTTTGCAATTTTGGCATATCTACACTTACTTTTTTGGGAAGTTTCAGAAGTCAAATTTTACTTATCAGATGCTTTGATACATCTTTTTAGAAAATCATTGTTTTAACGGGTCAGGCATAATAAGCATTCTAATATTTACATATGGAGATCAAACATTTACTGTCTTTTTAATGAGCTGTAGGTTGGTGAGTAGAGAGGGGGAGGGATGATTAGTTAATCAAATCATCCGTAAATCATAAAATGGTTCTTCATCTTTAATTATTATTGTCGTATTGTACATAAAATAAACGTTTTAATCGATTTATAAAACAATTTAATTAATAAGAGTCAGATTAACAGAACACAATAAGTTGCGTTCAAATTGAAATTTCTAAATCAAATCATATCATTTATTCACTCCCTCGAGAGTCCTCCAATAGTGTTCTTGTCGAACCAAAACAGGTTTTGCAGCAAAAATACATGTCTTATTTTATCCTCGAGAAACATATGGCAACAAGCTGACGATTTTAGAGAAGACTTCGTAAATGCGGACGATTTTTGTGGTCCTCGTCAATTTCCTGACACTTTCAAAGTATTCCAGCTTACGAAAAACCATTTCAAATCGTTAAATCATTTTTCGAGTCATTTTACTAGAAATTCATAGATATAGAACGATTTAAATTTTTGATTCGTTTTAAACGATGATATATAGTTTTTCACTTAACTATACGAAACGATTAAAAATTATTTATTTTCAAAACATTTCGAAAACAGACAACAAATTTTAAACCATTCAAAATTATTAAAATTTTAATGGGTTTGTATGATTTTAAAACGCTTTTCTTAAGCTGGGATATTTCGAGCGGTAAAATGAAATAATATGGCTTTGATTAAAGCTTGAAAGTAACTTTTTGTGTTCACTTTAGACTTTTATTAATTGTCCCGTTTTGTTTTTTTAATTTATATGAAAGGAAAACCCTTAGATAATAATTTATATTGATTTTGTTTTTCATTTTGTATTCACAATCATCATATTTTTCAAACACACGTAATCATGATTGAAAAAATGAAATTGTTCTATAAATATATATAAATAATATAAAATATTAAAATAAAATAAAACTTTTTTATTTTTTACTTTTACGTAGACCTTTTATTTTTTCTTAAATGTATTATTATTATGAAAAAAAAAAGAAAATTAAAGAATATACATGTAAAATGTATATATAATTAAAAAGAAAATGTATGTAAGATATTAGTGGAGAATTTATAATTTATAATAAAAATTAATATTCATGTATGAAAATATTCTTCATCAAAATTTACCTGCTTTTGATTGTTTAATGATTTGGTAATGAATTTGAACACATTCAGATTTAATTTTCATTAGTTTGTTTTAAATTTCTTGCTACACCGGTAATAGTGGTTTTCTCTTGGTAACTTTGTTCAGATAAGCTCATGAAGTTTTTGTTTAATACCATACCGTGGTTCCAGAGGCGGATTAAAAATTTTGTCCCGTAGGCAGTTTTTAAAATTAGCGTCCCCTTAATAAAAATTCTGAATCAACAAGAATTCACCATTTTTTAGTCGTCGTGAATCTACCGTCGACCCTTCGTCGTTTATACTTAGCCTTTTATTATAATATATTATATAACATATTTGTACTAGACATCTAACTAAAAATATCAATGCTTGAACATGGCAATCAATGATGAATCTTTGGGAAACATCTGACCGTGTTTGTGTGTTGACAGATGATTATGTGTTATTAATTATATAAAAGCTTAAAATAATTTACTAATATTTAATAAATGAAAAAATTTAAGTTACAGTATAAGAGCAACATCAGGAATAGACTACAAGCACATATTGAAATGACGCACCAGGAATCATGTTGATGTACACTTCTTGGTATACCACTCCGCACTATCAAATATGTACGTATGGCTTTGGTGGATACTAACTTGTCCTCCAAAGGTCACAAATTCGGAAGGGAATTAAAAAACAGAAAACAATTAATATGACAAATTACTAATTTATTAACAATGTGTTTAACGATATTATAAAATGTACATTAATCTAAACCTTCGCGTTTTTTCCATTCGCTTTTAATCCGTCGTAACTTTTCTTTTTTACTTTCCTTCTGCTTTGAATTTTTCTCTATCAGTCTTTTAGTTTGTGCCTCCACACTATTTTCATTATTTAAAAATACATCTAACTTATTAATCAATATCGTTCTAGCAATGTTTTGATTCTGAATTAACGATCGAGTCTGATGGCATTTTACGACTAGACCAGTTGGTATATGTTTAAGAATCACACAATTGGATGTTTTATTTGTGGCTTGACCTCCTGGACCACTTCCTCGAACATGTTGTTCTTCTATGTCCTTCTCATTTAAAACTGGAACTCTTGAATAATCGATACTTGGATGTTTATATCGAATTGGAACTATTGGTAATCGTATATTCCGTAAGATGCAGGTGATATTCGATATTATGGACATTATACAACAGTTTTTCGCTTTAATAAACTTTGACCTTTCTGAAAAGAAAAACAATATTTTATGACCAAGAGTCGCAAGTATCATTATCGAATTATGTATATGAATGAACAGTAAATCTTGGCACAGGGTAAAATTGTTTTAGAAGTGAAAGGTTTTAAGGCCTCTTTTTCGTTTTCTGGTAGAGATATTCTATGGTTTGAAAATAATGAAAAATGGTTAATATGCGGGGGGCAAATGCTAGAAATATCATAACATACCTTAAAATTAAAAATTACATCATCTACATTCGTTAAAGATTTATTTTGTTTAAATTCGTGACGAATTCGTTTTTGAAAATAATCTTTATCTGTAAATTGTAAATTTTTACCATACTTTAGTAATTGCCTGTATAATCGAAGGATTTGATTTGCATTTGGCACTTCCATTTTTTTTCTATTTAGTAACTTTTATGTTTTGAAGTTTGTCTAAAAAAAATAATGTTTCGATTGCCAGCACTGTGAATAATACTTGTAACTTCAGTGTAGTGTAACCGACTTGGTTTGGTTTGTGTTTTGTGAAGTAATTCAATAAAATTTATAGTTATATCAATAATTTTGATCGATTTTAATCAGGTAGGTCCATTTTATATTATTGACTTTTTCGATTTGCGTATCTATTTTTTGGTGTCATAAAATAATCGATATCAAATTAATTATTTCCACTTGCATAATAAATATGAGAAACTCTTTGAAAACAAAGATGGAAAATAATGTATTTTTATTAATTTTTTTTCCAAATATTTATTTTCCACCAATAATTTCATATTTACTGTTAATTTACTTCAAAATTAATCGATTAGTATCATATTTATAATTATTATCAATTTTGTGATGGTAGAAATATGGTTAAAACTTGTTACTTCAAATATTGGCATCTTTGTTTACCAGAAAATTCCATACATGTTTTGGAATTGAAAATATTATAATTAAACAAAAAAAAAAAAATTATCTATTGTATTTTAAAAATCACATTATTTTATTATTCCAATCGTGGAAAAAGTGGCCTTATTTTTCTTCCTATTATTGTTTTGGGTTTATTGGTTATAGAAGAGTTGTTGACAATTTTGTAGAAATGTGGTTGTGTATGTTATTGTGATGTAATAGGTAAAAGGTAAGAAAGATTGCTTATCAATCTTTTGAAATACAAGGATTTAACAAAATTTTCCAAGGCCGTTGGAGAAAATGAATCTATTGTTTATATTTTTGTGGGAAAATTATTCAGTGAATAGGTATTTGCATTACATGCCATGTGCATGTATTATACAATTCGTTACGTAACACGAAAAATTGAAGTGAAAATAATTCGTATAAATATTTTCTATTCAAATAGTTTTTTCTAACATAAGGTTGAGCTTTTGGCTAGAAAAACTAATATAAGCTGATTTACTTAAAACAATGAAGCTTTGAAATTTTGCTCTAATATATTACTAATATTAAGCAATTTGAGCCTTATTCGATCCTGATTAGATCGAAATGAGAAGAAATAAAAAGAATCTCAAAAACTAGCAAAATTTAAATAGTTCTCAAAGGACAAGGAAAGGCGATGCTGATATATCAACCCGTAATTCAAGCAGGCCTCCGTTAAGAACGGAATTTCGAAAATTTAACCGCTAAGGAGATGTAACAGGTGTTCAAAATAAGATATATATGTGTCAGACAACAATCTTAAGTAGCCGTTCAATTTACAGTCTAACCTTTTTCCTTAACGGCGCCATTAAACTAACGGCCTCTATTCAGCCTATCAATCAAACAACTAGGCAAATTACTTGGTTCGATAAAGTTTAACTACTCGCCTAGCCATTTAAATTTAGTTCCACTTCCTGCTGCCTGGTGCTGAAGTCCACAAACTGTCAATATGGCTTCGGCAAGGAAAAATATTGTTGGTGTTTCTCACAGTTTGATTGTGTTTACGACAAAGAAAAGTACAATGAAAGAGTGTAAAAAGTTGGATGTAAGTTTCGTACTATCTGCGTGTGCTTTGTTACTGAGTTGCGCTATTTGATCTCATGCTTACCAAATAACAATATGTTATATTTTAAATTACGTAATTAAACAATTTCTATTGTCAGATATTTAATCTATAATGTCAAATGATCACCTTATAGTATGAATGGCCTAAGCATTAGCTAGCCAGTTCATTAAATGTTGTATTAAACGTCACGGCTGAATATCATTAAGGCCAGCGTTTCCAGTGAAAAATTTTGGCGATAAAGGAGCCTGTTATGACTAATTTGCAATTCTTTACATGTTAATGTTATAGAAAATGTCAAATTAAAATTATTGAAAAACAATAATTAATTAAACTTAATGCATTAAAAATTGTGAAAATAAGAAATCAAATTGCACAATTATTATTTTTTAAATGTAAATTATCATAATTATTTATTTAAATTTGTGAGACAATAATATTAAATTTTCAATGTAAGTCATAAATGCAATCCATACAATTATGTATGCATCCATAAAATTCTACAATTAAAGTAGTGTATCGTTACCATGGAAACGCCTCCAATAAAACTCACGCATGATGCGAATATCACCAAATAGTTATGACATGTATATATATTACATGTATATCACCAAATATATTTTAGGGCAAAAAGTATGGCACCTTTTTTACATTTGCTCAGTGCAGATTTTGTAAATTTTATTTTGTGTAATATACTCAAAAATTTTGGACTTAGTAACTTTAAAAAATAAAGAAACCAAACGATTAGCATAAAATTGAAAATAAAAGATCATAAAAACAAGAATATCGCAGTTGGATCCGTTTAATCCGGATTTATTTTAAAAGTAACCTAACGATCATGTAGATATAGATATATTTACAAACAGAATTGGCACGCTTTTATTATTATGATAAATTCTTCGATACATATTTCTTAAAAAATTAAAAATATTATGACCACGAAATAGTAAAATAGTTGAAGCCGTTACTCACAACTTACAACTTACAACTTACCTGTTGGTGATCATTTAAATAATACACTACATATTTTCTTCAATACACATAAATTTTATCTTGTTTTATTTTTGTTAAAAAAATAATGAAACCCGTTGAAATTTGGCCATTTTTGGTCTGATGATTATTTGGAGCCAGAAAAAGAAAGAGAAGAAAGTTGACTACTATCTGATCACATATAAAAAAAAAAGAATTTCTTGACATAAGCAATGTTTCTTGAATCAAGAATACTTTTGCATTTTAAAAAATGCTCACGAAGAAATTTACTGGAGGATACAAACATTTTTTGGTACAAACAAATCATTTTTTCTGTCCAGAAATATTATTTTTAAGGTATCAACAGAATTAAAAATTGTTGAATTTAGTTTTTTGTTATATTTTGAGAAACCTAATATATTGTAAAATAAATTTTAATAATTTTAGATTTCGAAAATAACGAAAATTTCGATAAAAATCAAAATAATACAAAAATCAGATTCATTTGATGATTGGATGTATAGTTTTTGAGATATTGCAAAAAATTCCATAGGAGGATGAATTTTAGAGCGAATTCAGTCGATATTTAGAAACTACTTACCGAATGGTAAAATGATCTGATTTTTCGTAATTTTTGAGTCCTAATTACTATAGAAAAATATAAAAACCGAGACAAGCTTTTTTTTTTTGAATTTTTGGCAATTTATTAAAATAGCAAATAGCAAGAAAGTTCATTAAAGGCACATCAATTTTGTTTTCAATAAAGAATAAGAATTCTTACTTAATAAGAAATTGTATATAACCGACATAGGGCATAGGTCTTTGGATATTCAAGAAAATGATGCACAAAATGATTATTATAATAATCTAGATATGTCTTCAAACAACAGATCTTCAATCACGTTTTTGTTTTAAGTACCATAAATTAAATCACTTCTTACTGGTTTTGGGACAAGTTTTTTTTTGCTATTAGATTTTATGTTTGTCGCAATTCTTGTACAGTAAAAAAAAGTTTAACAAATACCTGATAGACGAGTTTTTCATGAAAACTATTAACATTTCTAAAATTCATTGCACGATTAAAAAATTTCTGTCCAAAAAATAGAACACAAATGAATTCATGAAATTATACACTCCGAGAGCTCATTATTAGAAATTTTTCTTACGTTTATTGCTTGTATTGCAAAATTTTCCTTGGACTCTCCATAAGAGAAAAGTTACTGAAAGATTGGTAAAAATCCAATCTACATTTAATAGGAATGCGAGAAAAAAAATCCTTTAAAGTTTTGCAAAAATCGTGAATTTTGTAGGAATAAGTTGACGAATATTGGTGTACAGTAATAGACAGGACAATCGCTTTTTTTGATCACATGTTTCGCTATATAGCCCAGTTGAAAAAGGATTCATATAAATGTTGGAGGTTTAAATATCTACCTATCTGATTGGGGTTAACCATTGAACCTTGTTGCAAAATGAAGAACAATATCTTTAACTGGTTCAAATCTCGACGCAGCCAGCTTACACAGACAATTTATTCTCCCTGCCCCTAAAGCTAAATTTTATAATTTACATATCGCACAATCGAATTATATTAAATCAGTGGGCGCTACAGCTCGGTTTGAGCCTTGATCTTCTCGAATTCCTACCCAAACAATGTGATCCTCCAATTTTTTTAACCAGTCGAATACCACATCGCCCCTCAGGTCATCCAGCAGAGCAGTGTTCTTTCTCTCCATTCCTGGTAGAATAGGTCTTGACATTTAAAATTTTCCTTGTCGTTCTGGAGTCTTTTTTTGAAGCCCATTCTCTGAACGTTTCCCAACCAATGAAGTCTTTGGAATTTAATAAATTTCACAATATGTTCACCATTCAGAATCTTTGCTATTTCCCTTATACTCTCCTGGTTTTCAACTTTGATAGTATCGAGTTTTCAATTATTGAGTTTTCACTTCCATACGTCATAGGTTATTACTAGTCGAATTGAAAGGCTTGCAAATCGAATATATTTAATAATTAAAATTAATCCTCGTTTAAATCTCTAAATATTATAAATGTGAAAGTAAGCATGTTTGTTTGTTTGTTACGCTTTCACGCTAAAACTAGCGTATAGTTTTTAATGAAACTGTACAACAATATAGCTCATACTTTAGAATAACACATGAGATATAATTTAAAAAGGTATATTAAAAAAAAAATTAATTTAATTTGACATTACTGTAAATTACAGATTTCTGTAAAAGTAGCCATTTGACATTACCATAAATTACAGATTTCTGTAAAAACAGTCAATATAAAAAATTTCACGGCCATCTTTTCTGATATACTCAATGTATAATTACGACTATCATACATTTAAAAAAATAGAAAACCATACATATATTTTACCTGTGTAGAACAACCCTTACCATTATTTCGAGTGTTATAGAAAGGAAATAAGCGATAGCAATCTTTATCAATCATTACTTTAAACCCAGCGAACCGGGTGAGTATCACTCTAGTAATATTATAAGGACATTGTACTCTCTGATTAGGTACCATTTGAACTAAAGTCAATTATTTATTTGATCTTCATATAAAATAATTATTTTAATGGTTTTAATAATAATTATTTCATTTATAAAAATTTGTCATTGTTTCTTTTAATAATTTTTTCATTTCAAATACACTAATTTCAAAGAAAGTAAAAATTGTAATTTTTGTTAAAAGAATAAATAAGTTTTAATGATAGCAGCAATTACTGTAATTATTGTTTTTATTTTTATTATTTTTTTTGTTATTCTTAAATGTGTAATTGAACTATAATATCATTTATTTATAATGTGAAATTTTATATTTGTCCTGTAACTGGTTCTTAAAACATATATTGAAGTACAGGGTGGCACGGAATAATATTATAGGTTCATGAATTTTTATCTAAACATTTTATGTTTTGTTAATTAACAACAAGATTGACAAAAAATAGGAAACTCTTTTCTCATTTTATAATAAAAAAAATGGGCTGTTTCGATCGTGGGAGCTCTTCAATTTGCTTTTAATTGGTATTTAAACTATTATAGAGCAAATGAAGATATCCAAAATAATTGTATAGAATTTTAACTCTTTATTTTTAGAGCGCCATAACCGAAGGGTAACCAACGGAATCCTATTACTAAGATTCTATTGCCTGTCCGACTATCTGCCTGGCAGCATAAACCTCCCTATCTCATAAACCGCAATATTTAGACATCTAAAATTTAGACAGTGTGTATTACTTGCTTTTGCCGCTATTCGCACCGTACATGAATTTTATTGGAGTCGTTTCCTTGGTAACGATACACCATTTTATTAATATAATTGTATGGATGTATACTCACTGTCAAAAAAAGTGCCACAGTTAAAACATTCTAAGCGTACTCATCATATGTTATGTTATAATAGTAAACCTTAGAATGTTTTAAAACGAGCATTTTTTGTGACATTCATTGAGTGTACATATAATTCTGTGGATTGCATATATGGTTTACATTGAAAGTTTAATATTATATTCTAACAAATTTAAATAAATAATTATGTTAATTTACATTTAAAAAATATTATTTATGCAATTTCATCTCTTTATTTTCACAATTTTCTAATGCAATAAGTTTAATTGTTATTTTTCAATAATTTTGATGATTTGAGTTATACCATTTACATGTAAGGAATTGAAAATTAATCATATCAGCACTTTTTTGCGCCAAAATTATCCACCGGAAGCGCTGGCATTAAAATCCGGTCAAATGAGAAGTATTTATTTTCTTTTATGCACAACCCTTCGGGTACGAACCTGACTCGCCCTTGGCAGGTTTTTAAGGAATGATCGGAGACTATAGCTTGTTTTAGGGCTAAATCCGAAAAAATTGTCGTTGGAATATCCGAAAAAATTGTCGTTGGAATTAATCGTTAGTCATCCTTAAAATGAATACAAAATAAATTTGAGTCGTATTTCAGTTTGTATGGCCAAAATTTCTTTCGTATATTTTTATCAAATAGAAAAGCTACGATTTTCAGACCTCTAGTCATACCTGTAACGCATAATAAAGAGATTTTTGATGCCGAAAATCATCAATTGTTAAAAAAATATTCGTTAAGTAACAAATTGATAAACAATTATTCTCTTTGGTGTTTTAACAATCAGGATGACGTATACGAAGAATAAAAAGTAACTAAAAGCTACGCTGAGCTACGTCAGGGGCAATGCCATAATGCCTTTGTTGCAGTGGCAGTATAGCATTCTTTCTGAGGGGGAAATCATAGCAAAGGATATATGGAGGTAGGGGTTTCAAAGAAACTGGAATTGAACTACTTAGTTTATGGACGCTCCGTTAGCTATGTGTATTGGATGTGTATTCTCAAAATTCTCTGTGCGCTCTTAACACATTGAGAATTGCCATCACGGAACATTCTGTACTTTTGTTATATTTAAGCGATGAAGATGGTAAATAAATATTAATAATGTGTAGCTAATGTTTAAGTCAACTACTTAAGAAAATTTCTTCTTTATTTGAAAAATAAACACAAAGTCATCTCTTGAATACTTAAAACTTATAATAAGTAATATGTATGGACAGTAAATAATAACTCTATCTTTTATGGATATTTTTAGATCTGCAGCTTCGCAAAACATCCGTTTCTATAATTTGTTAAATAATTAAATTCTTTTTTCATTCCATACTGGATTTAAAAACGTAAAAATTATTTTGAAATTTTACTATCATTTACCATAATTGACGATAATAAGTCTTCTAATCGCCATATGATAGAAGCATTTCATAGTGGTGTTACGGAATTTCGAATATAATAAAAAAACGAATTTTACCCTTTTTAGGTAAGGATGTTTCGAAAACCTTATGTATCAGAGAAATTCTGAAGTCGAATTCGAATTCGGCACACCAAAAACTATGAGAAATGTTCTATCGCATCAATGTAAGAAAAAAAAAAAATCAAATTTCGTTGATCAGTATTATTACTGGTATTAATGAAGAACATGTGAAAACAAACAATTGACTGTTAACTGCTGAAATACCATGTATAGGCAGTGTTGATTACGCAATCGTTTTTTTTTTACGTCATGTAAATAAAAAAAGATAGCCTTTTCTTAGAGAGCCACATATGCATACATATCATAGACACATTACTGATATTCCCATATAATACATACCCTATAATTTGCGCCTAATTTACGCTCTCGCGGGTAAATAGTGATGGTACGAAAAATTGTTTTAAACAAAAGTTGTTTATTTTTTTATAAGGAACATTTTTTACATTTAAACTTTTGTTGTATCTCTAACAGTTTACAATATCGGTTCTACGGACCCAAGATCCAATTGACCTATGTTGGTCATTTACGAACTCGATCTCACTTTTTATGTCCTGAGCACGCTGTAAAAATTTCAGCTTGATATCATTTTTCGTTTTTGAGTTATCGTGTTGACAGACGGACGGACGGACGGGCAGACGAAAGGGCAATCGGAAATGGATTTTATACCAAAATTTGGTTCGTAGCATCAATTTTTTTAAGCGTTACAAAGTTGGGACTAAACTTAGTATACCTTGATATATTTCATGTATACATGGTATACAAATAATAACTCATTTGAAAAGTTCATCGACTGACGAACATGGATGACACCAACCAGTTAAAACACGTCAGTGGCCTACCTATGGGTATGCTAAAAAAATTGCACAATGTTATGGAGTAGGAAAGAAAAAAAAAACAAAAACTGACATTGAAAAATGAAATAAAAACATTTTTCGTTCATAAGAATTTGATTTGATTAGTCATCCATCCACAAGCAAAAACATTTCGTGGTTGAACTTCTCTTGAATGCTAGGAACCTTTTTTTACACCCACTTGATTTGTACAAATTTGGCAATACAACATTTTTATAAATTATTATGTACGAATCAGATTTTTAAATTACTTTTGTAGATCGATTATTAAGTATTAGTAACAATGTGATTGGTATTCAAAACTAAAATATTCCTGTTAGTTCGAACGGTAATAATTATAATATTTAAATGGATTTTTATTGTCTGAGAAAATGATGATATTTTGAGAGGCCCCTGCGTATTTTTACTGTTACAGTAAATTCTTTATATAAATAAATCTTTGATTGATTGACTTTATTGTCTGAGAAAATTAGTATTTTTTTAATGTAAGGTCTTCCATCGTACAGTTATGAAAGATGTTTTGAGGAAATTACAATTTCATTCTAATTAAAAAATGGGAAAAACTAATTATGGGGAATAAATGGATAAAACTCAATGCGAGAAGGAGTGTTCTCCAATTTAATTGAAACCTGAAATCCGTAAAAGATTTCCCTTCCAGGCAAGTTCATAATTTTCGCTTTTCATAGTGGAACAGTCATGATGTCGCAACTAAAATTTGACTGAAGTACTCATATTAAAGTGATACCAGGCAAATTTTGTACAAAAAAGTATCTACCATTTTAGGGTTCTGTATTCGAAGGGTAACCAAAGAAACCCTGTTAATAAGACTCCACTGTTTGCCAGCGGGATATGTCTCGTACGTAAACCTCAATAGTTAGATATCTGAAATTTTGGCGAGGTGTGTATTACTATTGCCGCTATAACAACAAATCAAGATGGCGAATTCCAAAATTAAAAGTATTTAAAAAGTATATGGTGTTATATCTTGTACGATGCTTCAGAACCCTTAGTGTGCAAGTGCTACTTGCACCTGACCGGTTTTAAAAATTTTGCACACTTGGCACTAAAATTGTGAATACTTGATACCACAAGGAAAAGTAATTGATCAAAGTTCCATTGGAAAGTAGAATACGTCAAGAGAAAATACTTGTTTTATTACAAAGTTCATGGTCTGGATAAGCTGGACAGGCGTCGAAAACATTATTTCAGATTTGTGCATTTTCGTTTGAATATTCGAAAAACTGATTCAAACAAACGTTGATATTTTTATAAGAAGTATTTTTTTTTGTTCTATCTCGAACAGTTTTGCCTATTTTCTAACAGTACTGATAGATATAGAGAATAAATTTTCGGCCCGTTAAATAATGACTGACTATTCAAAAAGATTTTATAGAATGAACATTTTTGGCTCACAAAAAAAAAGAGGGTCAGTAGGTACCTTTTTCTGGTTTAAAATGCCTTTAGATAAAAAGTGCGTATATAATATAAAGAAATTTTTGATTGATTACTGACAGATCAACATTTTATTATATTAAAATCTATTTTGAGTATCCTGTTTAGGAAACTCGAAGAACGACATTTCACCGTACGTACCACTAAAAACCAAACATAAGGAAAACTTTTTTTTATTAATAAAAAAATAATAATTGTGGTTTGTTTGGAAAACGAGTTGGTAATTTAATAACCATACTGCTGTTGATTACAAGTTTATGAATCATTTTTCCATTTAAAGGTATAGAAAAATAATATAATTTTTATATAATAGTGTTAAATCTAGAACCAGACGTGGTATTTGACAGTCGAGACCGGCTGGAAAATTGAGGATTTACTTTTCAAGGTGATGGTTAACAACTTTAACTCGAAAAACGAAATCCTTATTCTCTCGAGTATCGGACGAATATTCATTATAATTTTAAGGGTGTCTCTGGGCGGAACCCGCACAAATTATATGGGAATTGGATTTCGGTAAAATTTTCCTATATTGTGAGATTTTCTAGATCTTGGAATCTTAATGAAATGTTTCAATAGGCACGGCGATGTAAATGCACAAGTTTTTGAGTTGCAGGCATTGTAATGTGGATAAACTATATACACGGTAGGTCCCTTAATCTATAATGGCTAACAACTCGTTTTGTAGTAAATCAATGAAAAAATAACTTACACAAAAGTTCTAGAATTAGATGGGGGACATAAGATTGGACCTAGTTCGCCGGGTTGCTTTAATAGTCAATTTTGATACTAAAAGGTAAGAGATTGAAAATAACATAACATTTTTTAAATAATATTTTAAATTAATAAGTTGTTCCTTATAAGAAAACTAACATTTTTTTATTTAAAACATTATTTTGAAAATCGTTGGCTTTCGGAAAAATATGTCATTATTGATATTAATAGAAAAAAACACGAAAAAACAGAAAAATGCTGTAGCCAAAACTTGACAAGGGTAATAGAGGACATTCACCTGTGTCCATGACTTTGATCTAAAATTCTAGTTTCAAGGTCATTTGACCTTCATCTTCAAATGATCTTCAAATTACTTGGGCTCAAGAGTTATTAACACAGACGAATAACCTACCTCTATTGTCCTTGATAACTTTTGTGTAACATGTTTCTAAAGCAAGCGTGTTTTCTTTCGATTAAATGCAATAATGTCAAATTTTCAAGTCGCATTTCCTCTGAAAGCTAACGATTTTCGAAAAAATGTTAGTTTTTTATAAGGATCAACTTTCATTTATAGTACTGTTCTATTTCTAACCTTTTAGGATCTTAATTGACTATTAAAGCAACTCGGAGAACTAGGTGCAGTCTGATGTCAGAACATGTTGCCCCCCCCCCCCCCCATCAAATTCCGCTACTTTTATTTAAGTTTATTTTTGACTGTCTACAAAACGAGCTATTAGTCATAATAAATTAAAATAGCCCGTCCTATTTATATAAAAGGCTCTGTCCCGACTGACATATTAACGCTCAGCCTTAACCATTTATGTTATAAGTTTGAAATTCTGAGAGGATATTGATTTTATACTCTAGGTGTTATTATTATACCATGTGTATGAAATATACCCAGGTGTACTAAGTTTAGTCTCAAGTTTGTAATGCTTAAAAATTATTATTAAAAATATTGATGCCATGAAAAAAATTTTGGTATAGGTGTTCATAAAATCACCTAGTTAGTCCCTTTCCGGTTGTCTGTCTGTCTGTCGTCTGTCATCACGATTATTCAAAAAAATTAAAGAGATATTAAGCTGAAAGTTTGATATTTTTGAAGCGAGCTGAGGACGTAAAAAGTGAGGTCAAGTTCGTAAATGAGCAACATATGTCAATTGGGTCTTGGGTCCGTAGGACCTATCTTGTAAACCCTAAAGATAGAACAAAAGTTTAAGTGTAAAAAATGTTCCTTATAAAAAAATAAACCACTTTTGTTTGAAACATTTTTTCGGAGAGCGCAAATTATGCGCAAATTGTATAGTATGTATTATATGGGTATATCAGTTATATGTGTGTGACATGTATGTTTGTGTAACGTGACAGAGTAATCAACACTGTCTATACATGGTATTTTGACAGTTAAATCAGTCAGTTGTTTGTTTTCATTTGTTTATAGATGTACATATTTGGATCGTCGTGGCTATTGAGACTTTTAATTTGAATGCCAACAGCCGTTCTAAAATGACTGTCAAATACCACGTTTGGTTCTGGACCCCCTATGCACCTATGTATTTATTGTATTGTATCCCTTTAGTTTGATATAATTATTTCAGACAATTGAATTAAGTGCTCTGACTGCATTCATTGTATTGCACTAAACAACTAAGTCAATAACCTCGGAACGTCCTTCACAATTATAACCATTATATATTTTACTGTATAGTACGAGTATTATGATCATATATTATCCGTAACACATGCGATGTGATTGCGTTTTGATTTGTTGCAATTTCGTAGAATTTTATTATACCTAAAGAAAAAAAATTAATTAAAAAATATTACTCTTTCTTTTGAAATTCAATCTAGGAAAACATAACTTTGTTGCCCACAAATGTCTGATTTTTAAATCACCGACAAAAAAGTGGTTGTTGAAGTGCTTGTCTAAAAACGTGTTGTCTACTCAAAATCTGTCTAGGTGGTAGATGTGATTTACAAGGTTGGTAGTTTTCAGCATACCCTGTGTCAAAACTAGAACCTCATATAATATTTTGATTAAATAAAAAGCCAAGAAACTTAATATTAGGCATAGTTTATAAGCATTTTCATGGGATTTTAAAAAATTTTTTAATTTTTTATAAACTTTAAAAGTAAGATCCTTGCGAGGTAGTAGATTTGTTCAGGATATTCAAAGTTGGTAGATCTACCTAAAAGTTGATAGAGTTGGCAACACTGTGGTCTATGTTACCTGCAGTTGCAATATCCACTCCACTAATATTAACTTGCTGATATTCCCACTCTTAAAATTTTGAATCCAGAAACGTCAAATCGGGGAGATTTGAAACTATCTAAAAAATAAACAAAATTTCGATTTTAATGTTTATTAGATTTTCATTGCCTTGGACAATTTATTTTATCCAAACCACAAACAAAATTTTTTTTACGTTCCAATTTTACTGACGAATCCCAAAACTTTAAAATTGGGTTCATTTCAATTGTTTCATTTAACGATTAAATTTATGGTTTCCGAGAAAACGTCAAAAATCGACCTGAGATATCGTTTTGCTCAGAATCTACTCGCTCAAGCGTCAAATGAACACGATTTTTGATTTTTTTGGGTCAAATTTTTCTTAGAAACTGAGTTTTATCAAATTCTAAAACAAAAAATTTACACGATTTTTTCTAAAGAAATTTTTTGTTTCTAATTCCGAGAAAAGTTGGTATTTAAGGTAAGTTTGACCCATAAAGTTCAAAAATCGTTGACTGGATTCATATGTTTTGAGATTTAGTCCGAAATCCCATACAAAGAGCGATTTCTTGGATCGAATTTAGCAGAAAATATCTGACTAACAGTCAAATGAGCTGAATTTTCGTTATTTTTTTGCCCTAATTTCTCTCGAAAAACCAAAAACCGAAACAAAATTTTGTGTGTGAATTTTTTGCAACTTTAAAATTTACTCGTTAAACAAATAAAGAACTCGCTGCTTTGAAACTTATAAGAATCATCAAAATTTTAGTATTTAAAGTAGTTATAGTGCCCTATCATTTGACCCTTTATTATAGAATTTTCGAGGTGTCGCCTAAAATTCTACTTTCTAAAGACGTTAAACTTTGGGGTGTGATTTTAATCGTTATGAGTTGCTAAAACATTAGGGAACAAGTATGAAAATTAATATTAATCTAGGAATTTTGGTTTTCTATTCTTTATTATTTTTGAAAACTATGACTTAAAGCAATCAGTTGAAATGTAATAATTATTTAAATTTTAACAGACGGATGACACTGTAATCAATGTAACCAACCTATCAACAGAAAAAAAAATTGTTTGTAAATGACACAAAGAGGTCACTTCAAAATACGGAAGTCAATGTCCGATAAAAGAATAACAATTGCACACGTGCTATTATGTATCTTGCGTATATAAAAGAATACCAAACAACTTCTAATCATCAATCACTAGCTACCACTGACGATGACGACGCTACTGCAGCTTGCTTGTTGAATGTCTGTCTGCTTCTCGACTAGGAGTCTGTCTGTCTATTCGTCTATGATATGCATTGTATTTGTTTATAATAATAATAAAAAGTAAAGTAATACTTACCTTTTATAAAAGTATAAAGTAATGTGAATCTTCCTTAGTCTGCTTCGTCTTGGTAAGGTAAGTTGGTATTGGTTGAGTTGACTTGCTAAGCTTGTCAAGTTTATCGTAGTAAATAATCTCTAACTGTGAAGGACAACATAATCAAAGGTTACTGACCAGGATATCATATTTTATTTTTCTTTCTTCTAAGGTTCATTTTGCATTTATATTATGTTCGTGAAAAACAAAGACATTAAATGAAGGTAGTACAAAATTTTTAACTTTCGATATTTTGAAAATTACTTCAGATATCGAAAAATTGTATTCTCACTTTTCGTCTTATATTGTCAAATTCTAACATAACTCACCATTAAAATTGAAAATATGTTATTTTAAATTTGTATTACCAGTACCGTGTTCATACATCCTTTATTACAACGAGCTTTTTTTGCTTTTGACAATGTATTGAGATTTTATCTTTAATTTTAATAGTTTTTTTTAAAATAATTTCTATGGACTAGTTTTGAAGAAATCTATGAAAACATTATCCAACTACCATTTTCCCTTAAGACCAATGTTAAATATGTCTACTTTTGAAGTCATTTATTTATTTAAATAATCGGATAGTGGAAATATGTATTGGCATGTTAATTATCAAAATGGCGCCTATTGCACTCGTTTGCAAATAGTTTCATACGGATTCAGTTGTTGTAAACTTTCTTTAAACTTTTCATTTGGTTTGTAGTTAATTAGCGTGAATATATTGCGATTCGTCAATGCGTATACATATGACAAAAATTTATTTATAAATGACAACGGTACTTTAGTAGAAAACAAAATAATATAAAGAAAACTTAATGAATGTGTAAATTATATTATTACATGTTTGTGAGATGATGTTAATGGCCTGCTTTATCATTAAAATTATAGACCAAAGTTAAACAGCCAGAAGATGAAGCATGATTCAATACATAGAACTGTTATTAACACTTACAAAAATAGTATTTAATATTTGTTATTTACAAATAATTTTCTTTAATATTTTGATGAAGACAACGAGAGATTATAATGCCCATTAGGTAGTAGTCCGCGGGTCAGCACCCTTTTTATTAATTTATTAATACATATTTGAAACTTTGTGAATGGCTTACTTTTATTGAGCCTACCAAACTTTCTCTCGAAAATGGTGAGTTTTCATAGATAATGTCATATTTAAGTTATCGGTTTGAAAAAAACGCAGCAGAGAATTTTTCGGACATAATGCCCACGTAGAGAGAAATATTGGTAGACTTGCCAAAACCAAGCCACTCACGTGGACTAAGGATGCCCCATGATATTTAATTTTTTACAAAAACGATATCTTGTGTATGGTCTTATACAGGATGTTTTTTTTTAACTTCGCATTTGCAAAAACAATAAAAAAACAAGTGAAAACAAACAATTGACTGAGTTAATTGTTGAAATACCATGTATAGACAGTGTTGATTACACTGTCATATTATACATGCATACACACATACATAACTGACATTCCCATATAATACAAACTCTACAGTGATGTTTACGAAAACATATTTCAAACAAAAGTTGTTTATTTTTTTATAAGGAACATTTTTTACATTTAAACTGCCCAATTTCGAACTCGACCCCACTTTTTATGTCCTGAGCACGCTGTAAAAATTTCAGCTTGATATCATTTTTCGTTTTTGAATTTTCGTGTTGACAGACGGACGGACGGACAACCGAAAATGGACTAATTAGATGATTTTATGAACACCTATACCAAAATTTTGTTCGTTGCATCAATATTTTAAGCGGTACAAATTTGGGACTAAACTTATTATACCTTGTATATTACATATATATATATATATGGTATATTAAATCAGATACAAAAAATTGCTTGGAATTTATGCTAATATCAAAATAATATTATTTACTTTAAAATGCTAAAAATCTTTTGTTTTTACATTTTGCTCTTGAACTAACAACGAATACAACAGGAATGAATGAATAATATTTGTTGTTTAATTAAAATTACCTTACAAACTATTAATTAATGAATGGTAGGTATAACATATAAAATATTATCATAACTTGATTGAGTAATCAATACTTAAATGAGGACCAAAATGTAATCAATTATATTATCCAAGTATGTTGTTTGTAAATATTGTTTGTTATTGATTGCACAGATCAACAACTAGAGGTATGTTTTATAGGTGTGAGGTTGACGACATTGAGATCAATTTTATGTGTGAAATAACATCTGTTGATATGACACTACAGAAGTATACAGACTACATATGAATTGAGATTGAGATGATCAATCAATGCAGTTTAGTGCGTGTTTTTATTAGAAATACATGATCGGAATTCATAATTATTGATTATGGAAATTACTTTTAGAAAAGTGTAACATAATTGATTATTTGAAATGTCTTTTCCTGTTTCCTCGCCCGGATGCTCTATAATCGAATTCTTACAGAAATCAGAGAAATTTTGGAAATCACCCAACAATTACAAATGTAAGAGCAGAGCAGCAACTTTCAGTAAAAGCCTCAAATTTAAAAGAAATATTTTTTCAATTTTGATGGTAAATTAGGCTATGCCTCTGCGATATTATAAGACAATACGTGTGAAATAAAATTTTTCAATATCTGGCGTAGTTTTCAAAATATGGAAAATTGCAAATTTAGTTAAAATATTCAGCTTTTGATATTTCGAAAACAAAGGCAGATATCGAAAAATTTTATTATTATTTTTCGTCTACGTTCATGAAGTTACAACAAAATTCATCATCCAAGTTGAAAATAAGTTACAAATAATTTCAACCACAAGTCTAAACTTGCTTTAGCGCTCGTACTACCTTAAATTAACCCAATTTTTGAATTATTTTTGGTCGAAATTACCTTATATACGGAGGTTAATTAAATTTGGGAACAAAAGTTATTCTTATTTTTCGTCTAGAATTAAAGTTTTATCAAATTCATCATCAAAGATTAAAGTAATTTCAATCCTAAATCTACAATGCTCCTACATGCCTTATCTGGATGGAGAGTTTTTTTTTCTTTTCTATGTCATGCGCTTATATATGTTTACTTTCTATTAAAAAAGTTTTTATTAGTTTTCATTCGTTCCAAGGGAAAATTATCAAAAACTTTCAAAATATGTTGTTTTTTTTTTAGATTTTTTCATAAAAGCAATGCATTAAAACTCGAACATAAATAAATAATTGAAGACCCGGGTGCCCCTCCTCCCCCCCCCAAACTTTAATAATTGGTTTATATATATTTTAACTAAATATTTTTTAAAAATCATTCCTTAATCTTTCAGTAGCTATTTTGTGAATTATCTTCCAAATCCAAGTTACCAAATCCAAAATAAAACTTTAATGATTTTATCGGTACCCAATTTTTGGGTAAGCTTAAAAGGTATATCAACTATTTCAACAATTTTTCCAGTACATGAGGAAACACACAAACATTTTATTTCGATCGGCGACTAGATTAGTCATTCTCGAGATAGTGCCGAAAATTTCTCCAAAATATTTGAATTATATGTATAAAAGTATTGAATTTTTGCTTGTTATAAACATACAATAATTTGTACGGTTATTTTAACGATTTAAAATATAATCGTAATACAAATTATATTACACAAACGTATAATTACGATTCATATAAAAAATAGCAGTAACCATCCTCTTAAGGTAGTACTATCGGTATTAGACTTTGCATTCAGAATTTAATGAAACTTGGCATAGTTGTCCATTATTATATCATAATTAACCAGTTAAATTTTTAGGGGCCTTCCGAGAACTGATAATCTGAACGTCCAGTTTTGTGAAATAAAATAAAAATCTGTGATTTCCCATAAGGATCAATGTTAAAATATCTTTAAAATATCTTTTTTTTCAGTTCTCTGAAGGCCCTTAAAAATTTAACTGGCTAATTATGATATAATAATGGACAACTATGCCAAGTTTCATTAAATTCTGAATGCAAAGTCTATTACCGATAGTACTACCTTAAGTATATTATGAAGATAACAATAATTATGACTATATCTGTAGTTGTAGTTGCTTGGTCCGAATTCAATAATTCCCAAACCATACATTAAAAAACCATCTTAATGGTATCAGCCACGAAATGTGTGTAATTAGGTTAAATATAAATATCTACAACGGCGTATGGTTTTTATGAAAACAAATAAAATATTTTAAAAAAATATTTGATACATATTTCCGGTCAAATATTAACAAAAAAATTACAATATTCAAACCACACAAATTTTCTCTCTAAATAAAATTAATGGAATTGTGGTTTAATAAAGCGTTCTTTTTTTGGGCTGCGTTTCATTTAATGATTTATTTATTTATTTATTTATTTATTAAATTAGATTTTTTTTTTGGTTCTGGTTAATTATGGACATTTTTATGTTTATTTCATAGAATACCGGGTGTGTCATAAAAATTAATGCCGTTTAAAATATTGGATCCTGTTGAGGAAGAAGTTGATTATTATTTCAATGTTGATTAAAACGATTTCGAATTCTTAATAATAAAACATACGAAAGGTACCGTAAGTGAATCCTTGCGACATAGACCAAGGGTTTTCGTGACTATTTCGAACCCTTAATCTTTCTCGATCATTTGCAGACCTTATGCTAACATTTTTGTGTGTTTACTATAGGGGTTCAAAGTATTATGAAAGATTATAAATGAGAACTCTAGGATTTTTCAAATTAAATTTCGATTTTTGCCTCAATTTTCGTGTTACATAAATTTTACATATTTTGACTTACATGTATTCATTATCAGTATGGATTTGACGGTTTCGACAGACGAGAGTTTCCGATAAAACTTATTTAGTACTAGCTCGATACCCGCCCTCTTCACTGGACTTAAAAGCACAAACCACCGCTTTATATACTCCACCTCTCTTTATCGCACTTATCCCTCTTCAATAAAATTCGAAGGGATTGTTTTACCCAGCTAAAATATATGCACAGTTTTCAATTTTTTCAGTGTAAAATTGTCATAATTCATTGAGTATATCAGAAAAGATGGCCACGAATTGTTTTAATTTTAATATTTTAAATTTTTGCAGATATCTTTAATTTATAATTCAAAATGATGATCATTGATGGAGCAGTAAAATGGCAGATTAAATTTAATTTTTTTTAATTTTTTTTTAAAAGTATATCTTTATAAATTATACCTCATGTGTTATTCTGAAGTATGAGGTATATTGTTGTACAGTTTCATTCAAATCCATTCTGTAGTTTTTGCTTGAATGCGTAACAAACAAACAAAGATCCTTGCTTTCATATTTATAATATATAGGCAAACATACCATAGGGGCATAGGGGCAAAATCGTAATTTTCGAAAATTTTTTATATGTTATTTATTCTTTTCCAAAATAGAAGCGAAAAATGTGGCATACTGCTCTTTGCAGCTTTATGATTAGGGTATAATTTCGATGATGATATAATACAAACAAGCTTTATAGCTTTCAAAATTTCCGTCCATGTATTCAATTTCAAAAATTGCTGATAAAATTAGATTTTTAAAGCTGTAAATACTTGCTGTATTTTTTTTTCTCAAATGAAATTTTTTTTAATTTCAATGTATGACATTTTATACGACACATCAGGTAAATGATGTTCTAAAAATTTATCGACTATAAAGAATTGGAAACTCTTTTTAGTGTGCTAGATATGATGCTGTACCAAGGTATTACGACCTTAAAAAATATGTTTATGCAAATGAATGATCGAATAACTGTTTTAAGTTGTAACGTAATTGTAATTTATTGATATCTATATTTGAAAAATGTTACTATTCTCAGATATGTGGGTAATTATTTCTAGGTTGTTCTAATTCTTTGACAAATGTGTGTTTTTATATCAAGGAGATAAGGGATAAGAAGTACATTTTACCTTCAATTAAATTAATTGACGCGGGTATTCAGTATTGATTTTTCCTCTCAATTCGAAAATTTATTTAAATCGAATAAAATCTATTTTTACATTAAAACCTGTGTTCGTAAATTTAAGGACGTTTTTCGGAAAGTACCGAAAAACACTCGTTTTCTTAGGAAAATTTTTAAATCGCGTATAAGCATTCTTATTAATGCATTTTATGAGGGGGTAAGTTTTACTCCTTATGGTGTTAAATTTATAGATTCTAAGAAAAAATTGGAAAACTATTATTCATTAGAGACAAATATGCATGACAAATATTTTCTTATAAAGAAAATTATAGCAAGTGGCACTCTTTTTTTCCATAAAATACATCTAAATTGATGAAATTGCATGCATTTGTGTGTTATTTCTTCTATAAATAGTTTTCTCTAAATCTTAAGGCATCAATTTTACTCTTAATTTTCGCTTATTTTCCCAATTTATAAATAAAATTCGAACCGGTAGTCTCAAGTATGGTAATCAAACAGTCACTTTTTGAGAAATTACGTTAACAGTTATAAATACGAATTAGTGAAATTTGAAATCCCCATTAAAGAAATGACAATAAATTATATTTATTCACTCAAAATTAGTTTTCTGCACTAATCCTTGACGTTATAAAATTAATTTTTAAGTCCAAAATTAGAATGAAATATTTTCTATTTTGTATAGAAAAACTCCAAAGTAAGAATATTAAAATGAGCTAGGATATGAAAATTGTACAAACTCGGATAAGTGCGTACCTGTAGAATGAACGGAAAACTGATTTCCGCAATATAACAATGTGGTGTCTATTGATTTAGAATAATGACATTGATTAATTTTGTGGTTAGTAAAGGCACATCTCACGTGCTAAATAAAATAAAGTTCTTATTATTGAAATGTTTTGAATATACTAATTAGTCACTAATTTGTTGTGTAAAAGACTAATCACGAATCAAAATAGTAATTGATTAAAGTAATATAAACTTTTACATTTGTTCACAAATAAAATAAATGAATAGCTTTCTTTGTATACTTAAAACGAGGTGCTATTCTGAATAGAATAAACAGCATCGGTGAGAGAATGTGTTATGTTGGGTAATAGACCAAAAATTTTATAGATCTGGAGTATTGTTGTAATTTCGAGTTTGTTGATTTGAGTTTGCGACTAAAGAGGAGTTGATTGAATTCTGAAGAAGAAGAAGAGAATTCTGAAGTTGAATTTCTTGTTTTTAGCCCTTGTGTTTACAGAAATGTTTTCAGTCTAGTTTTTATTAAAATTAATGATGTACGGACGCCCAGGCAATTTTAGATAATAGGCTTGATTTTTTTATAAGAACTTGGACTTCAAAATCGATTCAGTTTGGAGAAGGCATGACAAATAATTTTAACATATAAATAATTACTATAGAAATGAATGGTCAAATAAACCTGGCTGAATTCATTTCGAAAAGTCAAATGATAAATAATTAGGTAATTCAAAACAATAATTCAAAAGAACAAATTCAACTCAAATATTTCAATTTCAATTAAAATATTTCCAAAAATTTTTCCCAAAAAATGATAGCTCTCTAACTTTTCTTTTCATCTCATCTGATGTCCTTGACCATCACTTTGATATTGATTTAAGGAGTGTTACAAGTTTAAAGTGTTTATCTGTGCGTCTGCATGTGTGTTTCTCAGTGTCATCTTAGCCCCTAAACGGTTGAACCGACTTGATTGAGAATATTTTCTAGCTAAGTAAAAAATCGGTTTACAAGGAATAAATCGGATTTGTCGGGGGTTTTTTAAATTTTGAAAATTTCCCTTGTCGTCTACATGAAGTTATAATAAAATTCAAGTTGAAAATAAGGTACACATAATTTCAACCACAAGTGTAAACTTGCCTTGTCCTTCGAACTACCTTAAATCCGTTTTGTTGAAACGGTTGAAATTGCTAACCATAACTACTTCTAGTTATCCTTTAGCCTTTACGTTTACAGGATTATCAATGAATAGATATATTCTTTAAGAGAGGAAAACTTATTTTAACATTTTATTGGAAAAAAAACCTATTTTCTGACCGTGGGCCTAGGACTTTGGACCTTTATTTTCCTGGTTTACATGACAACTGAAAAAGAAAAGCTGTGATTTAAACAATGTATTCCAAAATCTGCACACTTCCCCCTCTGTAATAGAAGATTACTTTCCGATCAAAAACCGCATTGGTATTAATGCCTCAGCTTATACCTTAGTATATGACACCTATACTGCGGTATAACTATAATATTCTCATCAGTTTTTGAGTACTCAATTTTAATCATAACTTGTTTGCCGTATTTACAGACCGGACTATCTGTGTGTAGATAATTACTCACATTTCATTCAATTTTGTATAATAGTTACGTGCTAGTGTTGAATATAAGTTGAGTATGTTTTTATATCAAAATAAAATGATTAATGCCTTACAATTTATAATTTGATACATCGTATAATATATTTTCTTGATAACAAAACATATTTCTAGCTAAGCAATGTTAGTGAAATGTATTTTAATGAAGTTATGATAATACAAACAGTATATTAACAACATATAGAAAATATTATATTTTATTATCCGTTTATATTTAGAATTAATAAAAACTTTTACCTGTGATAATTAACAGATAAATTAACATTAATTAAATTTAGAAATGAAAATATCATGGCTAGGTTATGTTAGGTTAGAGTGGCTGTCCTGAGGTGGGACTTAGACCATAGTTGTAATACCGTTTGACTCATCTCCGGCCACTACTCCATGAACCATTTGGAGCTGTTTAAGCCGCATTCACAAACCTCATGAATAGCCATCACTTCCGCTTGATACACACTGCAGTGAAAATGTCATGAAAGCAATAAATTTGTTTTGAGTTAATATTTCAAAGAACGAGACAAAAAAATTTTTTTCGAATCATTTTTTCAAAAATAAATCAATTTAAAATCAATTGAGAGCAAATAGAAAAACCATTTCAATTTTGGTAACTTTAGAAAATTCCTACAGATATATTGATTAAGACTAGAAGTGTGAAAAAACTCGTATTTGATAGACGTCACTATCTCTTCCTTTTAGTTTAATTAGGAATTTTAAACGTTCATATTTTGCGTATTTCAAAAGATTCTCAAAAATTAACTTCACTTTTCTGCCCGTTGAGTGGAAATTTTTAACCCGAAGTAATAGAAAAAATTTAGTCAATCTGTCTATTCAACTAAATCAGTGGTAAATCCAGGTCCAAAAAAGGACCTCCTGTGATGACAAATTTAAGCAGACGACACCCAGCCTAGATTTTTATTAGAAAACTCATAGAAAAGAGCTTACATAATTTATTTTTTTTGAATTTAATTGAAATTGATATTTTAATGTAAAAATAAATGTGGTTTTTCAAATCAACCAAGTAATTTTCACCCACGGAAAAAATCTTCTTAATTCTGATAAGAAATATCGTTGAAACCGAATAGGAAAGTTATTCTGATTGTTAACTTAAAGTTAATATTTAAAAGAACAAGTTTAACTGTACGTATATGAAAAACTTGAATCAAGTATACCTAATTAACATAATTAATAAAATAATCGTTTATATTTAATTTTTTTATGTTCTTGATGTGAAAACACGAAAGTTTTTCTTTTTTTCTTTTGAATTGGCTTGGTAACTCGTTAAACTTCATCTTGTGATTTTATTAGGTGTGTTTGTAAATGTGATAGTGAGCTGTAATGTACCATGTTGAAAATTTTTAATAAATGCATTAAATAATGATAAATGAATAAGAGACTATCAATATGTGTGTCAGTCAAAAAGAAATTGAAATCCATCTTATAAATTTTTAATATCGACAATTATAAAGTATTTTATGGAAATAATTACTTTCAATTATGTCTTGGAAAAAACGAAAGTTAAGACTATTGGTGCGACAAATATTGCCCGCAGTTCACAAAAAAAGGGCACGTGTTATAAATTATAGACTATCTATCAACTCGTGTTAAAGAATTTAAAAATTGACGGCAAATCTAACAGCTTAACATTTGTTTATTTATATCCAGTGCCAAAGACATGGTATCGTGGCCAGATTCGGGTGCTAAAATTTATTTAAGCCTATAATCTATTCACAAAATTTTTCATAATTGAAGTTGTTGCTATTCGCACCGTGCGTGAGTTTTATCGAAGGCGTTTCCATGGTAACGATACACTACTTTAATTATAGAATTGTATGGATGCATATGTAATTGTATGGATTGCATTTATGACTTAAATTGAAACTTTAATATTATTGTCTCACAAATTTAAATAAATAATTATGATAATTTGCACTTGAAAAATAATATTTGTGCAATTTAATTTCTTATTTTCACAATTTTTAATGCATTAAGTTAAATTAATTAGTGTTTTTCAATAATTTTAATTTGACATTTTCTATAATAAAAGAACTGTAAATTAGTCATAACAGCCTCCTTTATCGCCATAATTTTTCACTGGAAGCGCTGAATCAAATATACGCTTTGGTATGAATCAAATATACGCTTTGGTATGGTTACTAAAACTTGGATTATGATTCAAAAAATTTCATGCATAGGCTGATTAATTTACATTTCGAAACGATCACTTAATAAATCATTCTTCAAATAAATGACGAAGCTCTAAAGTCTATAAATTTAAGTCAATAAAATAATTGACTTTATTTATATAAAAATAAAACTTTTTAATCAATATTTTCATTACATGTATATTGATTTTAATTAATTTACAATATTGAATACGTTTATCCATACATTTTATTTAAGTTAAAAAACATTCTCAATTTATTTATTGAAGCTTAAAATAAAAAAACAAAACAAAACAGTTTTTTATTAGCCAATTAAAATTTTATATTATTTTATTTAATATTATTGTAAGCGAATCAAATAATTTTACAACTGTTTGAATAAGACATGTGCTATACTAGTGCTATGGTCTTTACTTTGCTTGGTTTGCTTGAAGATCAATTCTATATGATTATAAAGTGAAATAAAAACAGCTTGCTTGTGTTTTTATACCATGTATATATGAAATATACCATAGTATATTAAGTTTAGTCCCAAGTTTGTAACGCTTAAAAATAATTATGCTAGGAAAAGAATTTTGTCATAGGTGTTCATAAAATCACCTAATTAGTCCATTTCCGGTTGTCCGTCCGTCCGTCCGTCTGTGGAAACGATAACTCAAAAACGAAAAAAGATATCGAGCTGAAATTTTTACAGCGTACTCAGGACCTAAAAAGTGAGGTCAAGTTCGTAAATGAGCATCATAGGTCAATTGGGTCTTGTAAACAGTTCGAGATAAAAAGTTTAAATGTAAAAAATGTTCCTTATCAAAAATTAAACAACTTTTGATTGAAACATTTTTTCGTAAACATTACTGTTTACCCGTGAGGGCGCCAATTAGGCGGAAATTTTATAATATGTACTATACTTGATTATCAGTTATGTATGTGTCACATGTTTGTATGTGTAATGTGATAAAGAAATCAACACTGACTATGCATGGTATTTCAACAATTAACTCAGTCAATAGTTTGTTTTCACTTGTTAATATTGACTTAAGGCCAGTGTTTTCTCTCCATAGTTCACTTCAGCTCATTTTGTTTTATTATCAAAATGTAATAAATAATAAACCTTTGTGGATTAGAATCGAATATTCCTTCACTGTACTAAAAAAGTGGATAATAATAGTCCCACACATCCTTGTAATATAGTAGGCCGCAGGACCGCATCCTTTTTAAATACATATACACTGCGTAGTCATGGTAGAAACTAAACTTGCAATAAAAAGGCATCAAAAATTGTGAAAATAAATCAAATTGCATAAATTATATTTTTTAAATGTAAATTATCATAATTATTTATTTTAATTTGTGAGACAATAATATTAAATTTTCAATGTAAGTCATAAATGCAATCCATACAATTATATATGCATCCATACAATTCTATAATTAAAGTAGTGTATCGTTACCATGGAAACGTCTCCAAACTCAACTCGTCTCCAAGCAAAGTTTTTCAGTTTAGAATAATAAATCTTTGTGTAGGTAATTTGCAACGATTTTTTTCTCTATTTCTTTTTAAAAGAAAACACATATTAAAAGCAATCAGTCTGTAGAGCGTTACCCAGTTACTTGAAATTGCTTTATAATATATAAAAAGTTTTTAATGCCTCGTAAAATTTATCCGATAACTATATTTTTGTTTATTATCGATTACATTTTATGTGGAGAAATTTTATTTTACTTCTTTTGGTATCCTGGGAATTAGGTTAAAATTTTGTGGGTAAGTTGTTCATTGGTTGAAGTATAATTTTGAGAAGAGTACTTATAAACAATTTTAAGGTGGACTATATTATTAGAATAAAAATATTCTTTTTTCCAGACTTATCATTAGTTCAGACTTAGATTATTCCAAATCTTTTATTGATTTATTTATATTATTTGTATTTTTTTGGTATATTATTTGTATAGAATTTTGTCAATATTCTTTAGAACATTCATTTTGAAAAAACGGTGTGTGTTCGCTATTTTGGGAATAAGTTCATTTGTTTTACCATGTATATATGAAATATACATAGTATATTAAGTTTAGTCCCAAGTTTGTAACGCTTAAAAATATTGATGCTACGAAAAAAATTTTGGTATAGGTAAATCGATCGGAAATCGATCCGAAATATCGTTTTTTTCGAAAATTACTCGGCCAATCGCCAAATAAACTCGATTTTTGAATTTCTTGGGTCAAAATT
Source organism: Chrysoperla carnea (assembly GCF_905475395.1). Classification (NCBI taxonomy): domain Eukaryota; kingdom Metazoa; phylum Arthropoda; class Insecta; order Neuroptera; family Chrysopidae; genus Chrysoperla; species Chrysoperla carnea. Next base: position 78,055,823 of record NC_058339.1, on the reverse strand, counting down.
ACCTTATAAACTGAGTTTCATCAAATTCCGAAACAAATAATTTTTTACGATTTTTTCGAATTTTTCTAAGGGGTACCCCTTGAAAAAATTGCAAAAAATCGATACATATTTATCGTCTCCAATTTCGATAAAACTCTGTATATAAGGTAATTTTGACCCAAAAAATACAAAAATCGGTTTCATTTAACGATTGGGCGAATAATTCTCGAGATAATACCGGAAATCGATCCGAAATATCGTTTTTTTTCGAAAATTACTCGGCCAATCGCCAAATAAACTCGATTTTTGAATTTCTTGGGTCAAAATTACCTTATAAACTGAGTTTCATCAAATTCCGAAAAAAATAATTTTTTACGATTTTTTCGAATTTTTCTAAGGGGTACCCCTTGAAAAAATTGCAAAAAATCGATACAAATTGATCGTCTCCAATTTCGATAAAACTCTGTATATAAGGTAATTTTGACCTAAAAAATTCAAAAATCGGTTTCATTTAACGATTGGGCGAATAATTCTCGAGATAATACCGGAAATCGATCCGAAATATCGTTTTTTTTCGAAAATTACTCGGCCAATCGCCAAATAAACTCGATTTTTGAATTTCTTGGGTCAAAATTACCTTATAAACTGAGTTTCATCAAATTCCGAAACAAATAATTTTTTACGATTTTTTCGAATTTTTCTAAGGGGTACCCCTTGAAAAAATTGCAAAAAATCGATACATATTTATCGTCTCCAATTTCGATAAAACTCTGTATATAAGGTAATTTTGACCCAAAAAATACAAAAATCGGTTTCATTTAACGATTGGGCGAATAATTCTCGAGATAATACCGGAAATCGATCCGAAATATCGTTTTTTTCGAAAATTACTCGGCCAATCGCCAAATAAACTCGATTTTTGAATTTCTTGGGTCAAAATTACCTTATAAACTGAGTTTCATCAAATTCCGAAAAAAATAATTTTTTACGATTTTTTCGAATTTTTCTAAGGGGTACCCCTTGAAAAAATTGCAAAAAATCGATACAAATTGATCGTCTCCAATTTCGATAAAACTCTGTATATAAGGTAATTTTGACCTAAAAAATTCAAAAATCGGTTTCATTTAACGATTGGGCGAATAATTCTCGAGATAATACCGGAAATCGATCCGAAATATCGTTTTTTTCGAAAATTACTCGGCCAATCGCCAAATAAACTCGATTTTTGAATTTCTTGGGTCAAAATTACCTTATAAACTGAGTTTCATCAAATTCCGAAACAAATAATTTTTTACGATTTTTTCGAATTTTTCTAAGGGGTACCCCTTGAAAAAATTGCAAAAAATCGATACATATTTATCGTCTCCAATTTCGATAAAACTCTGTATATAAGGTAATTTTGACCCAAAAAATACAAAAATCGGTTTCATTTAACGATTGGGCGAATAATTCTCGAGATAATACCGGAAATCGATCCGAAATATCGTTTTTTTCGAAAATTACTCGGCCAATCGCCAAATAAACTCGATTTTTGAATTTTTTGGGTCAAAATTACCTTATAAACTGAGTTTCATCAAATTCCAAAACAAATAACTTTTTTAGATTTTTTCGAATTTTTCTAAGGAGTCATAAGGTCATTTGGGTCTTTGCTGCGTAGGACCTATCTTGTAAACCGTTAGAGATGGAACAAAAATTTAAATGTAAAAAATGTTCCTTATAAAATATTAAACAACATTTTTTCGTAAACATCATTGTTTACCCGTGAGAGCACAAAATTGTAGAGTATGTATGTATGGTTATATGTATCAGTTATAGTATCAGACAGAGTAATCAACACTGTCCATACATGGTATTTCGACAATTAACTCCATCAATTGTTTGTTTTCTCTTGTTAGTTTATTAATTTCCGATTTTTAATAATACGCAGACATACAGGAATACTTCCAACGTCCATGCTCCGACTTTTTTGAACTCAGATTTTACCATCATCCCAACTTTTGTTTGCACTGATTTGTTGCGCAAAAAAAATTCTATAGAAGTCTGTTTGAAGTTGATATGGTGTGGACCTGCCATTAGAATTTTTACTGAATTAATAAAATTGGATAATCAACTAGTGCAGATTTTGTGACGCAGAGATACAATACATGTAATGAATGTTTGGTTTATTAGTTTTGCTTCCAAGTATTTCATACAAATGAGTTTCAAAATATTCATCCAGGTAGTTGTTTTTTTTTTTAAATCTCTGCTTTGATAAAGTTATTTGAAGTGAATAAAGAAAGCGCCAAGATGATTAATTTTATAAAAAGATATAATAATAATACTCACTCTTCGTCACTCTTTGAATGTAACACCTTTGTGTAGTTAAAACTTGTAAATATTTCAGTAAAATCATTAATATCCGTTAGTTTGTCGTTAGTGTTAGTTAGTTATAATAATCTACGTTTACAATCAAAATGTTTCTTTCTAATAAACACGTGCTTAAAAATAAATAATAATTTTTATTTATTTTTTACATAATATTATTATTTATTTTATTATTATTATTCCTTTAGAGTTTAGATAGATTTTATACGTACATAGTAATTTATTTGTCGGTAAGATGTACACACCAACATCGCATCTCATATCAACTAATAATTATATACTTTTAAAAATACTTTTTTATTACTTGATTTTGAAAAGTTGAAAGATTATTAGGTATTTAGTTTGTTTTTTTATTTACAACAATTTATTTGTTTATTGTTTGTTTATTAAATTTTTAATCATATGTTACAAAAGTCGGTTGTTTTTTAACCACCCACATTATTTACTAGCCCTGCATTTGTCCCTTTCTTGAAAATGAGAGTATTGCGAATGTTTCTATTTTGAATTTCAAAAAGGGTTATTATATAGGGTATGTCCCGACTGGATGGCCATAGTTTAAGAGTGTATTCTTTTGACAATAATTTAATCGAAAGTCCCAAAACCCAATTGTTAAGGAGTTAATTGCACTATTAAATTTAACCAATTATTTAAATAAATTAAGAATTTTTATTTTGTCAACACAAATATAATTAAACACATTTTGGGACATGAATCTTTTTATAACAAATTTATAAAAGTAAAGCAATCACTGATATTCAACATTGTCTATACAGGGTATTTCAATAATTAAATTAACTCAGTCAATTAGATTAAATTTTGACAAATTCCTTCACTTATTTCTTGAATGGCATAAATTAAACAAACATTTTAGTCCAATAAAATGAACTTTTAAAATAGCATTCAAACTGGAAGCCAGCATTTTCGAATATTAGTTCGTTTTGACATAAATTTGAAGTATATGTAGTTAAAAGTTATTAAGAGGGTAGAAAAAAGTTAAAAACTACTACCAAGATCACTTCTTTGAAAATATTTAGAAAACATACGAATATATGGAAAAAATTTTCAAATAAAAATGTAGTTATCAAAATTTTCTGATCACTTTGACGTATTTGCAATTAAGATGGGTTCTTGCGAGTAAAGCGTTAAATAATTAAAAAAAAAATTATTTCTCTGGGATGACTACATTTTATAGATACGATAAAAAAAATTCCTATTTTCGAATTTTTTCATATGTGCGGCTGAGCTATAAATCAGTTTTAATTTAATACTTTTTTCCATATCTTCGTTTGTTCTTTTTATCCCTTTTCCATATTCTCGTATGATTTTTGGTGTAGTTTTTAATGTATTATACTTCAAATTTATGTCAAAACGAACTTATATTCAAAAAGGCAAGCTTCCAGCCTTCCTTAGCAGGCTTCCAGTCTATTTGCTTGTGAAAAAACTGTGACCAAATAATTCAAATTGCTTACTTTATTGGCTTTTTTATTGCTTTTGATTGTTTTCTAGTCTTGATTTCATATGTAAGATAGACTCTGCTAGCCCCTGGGTTGCTACGGGCCTGTCACAAACTTTCGAATATTATTAGTAATAAATTAATAAAAATTCAAAGCATTTTATTAAAAAAAAAATTAATCTATAGATTAATTTGTTATTTTAAATTTAATTTTTGTTAATTTTAATTAAAGGTAGCGAAATTACTTACATAGTAAGTGCTAAAAAAATCAACTTTGATTGGTCTTAAAAATGGTAGCTTATAAAAATATATAAAATAAACACTTTCTAACATGTAATAAAACTATAAAACCAATCAATTAGATTGACAGTTTTAAATCAATTCAAAATAAATACTTAATTTATTCTAATCAAAATGTTATTCTTAATAAAACATCCAATTAAAATTAATATGATTTATAAGTATCATCATTAAATATCGTAGTTAACACAATCAGTTTATTATGCATAAATTATCTCTATCTCTATATATTATAAATGCGAAAGTAAGCATGTTTGTTTGTTTGTTTATTTGTTACGCTTTCACGCTAAAACTAGCAAATGGTTTTTAATGAAACTGTACAGAAATATAGCTCATACTTCAAAATAACACATGAGATACAATTTGTAAAGATATATTAATAAAAAAAAATTTTCAAATTAATTTAATTTGACATTACCATAAATTACAGATTTCTGTAAAAATATTCAATATAAAATATGTCACGACCATTTTTTTCTGATATACTCAATGAATAATTACGACTATTATACATTTAAAAAATAGAAAACCATACATATATTTTACCTGTGTAAAACAATCCTTACCATTATTTCGAGTGTTATAGAAAGGGGATAAGCGAGAGCAATCTTTACCAATCTTTACTTATAAACCCAGCAAAGCGGATGGGTATCACTCTAGTATATAATATAAGTCACTATGATTTACCACCCAAAATATTGATGCTGTTTTTTTTGTCAATTTATTCAATATAACCGTTATAATTAATAACTTTGCAAATTTTGTGTGTATGAATTTATAGTTAATTAGTTAATTAAGCTAATTATATATAACTGTTTTTGTCAATTTTATAAATTCGATGCTTTGCATTCAGAATTTATTGAAACTTGGCATAGTTGTCCATTATTATATCATAATTAACCAGTTAAATTTTTAGGGGCCTTCAGAGAACTGAAAAATAGATATTTTAAAGATATTTTAACAGTGATCCTTATGGGAAATCACAGATTTTATTTAATTTCACAAAACTGGACGTTCAGATTCAGTTCTCTGAAGGCCTTTAAAAATTTAACTGGTTAATTATGATATAATAATGGACAACTATGCCAATTTTCATTAAATTCTGAATACAAAGTCTATTACCGATAGTACTACCTTAATTAAAAGTTTGTTCAAATCCAGTTTATAGCCCATTAAAATAAAAGTTTTTCTGTTTAAAAAATTCAAGTTAAGTTTTTTCGTCGTAATTATGGTTATTCGGATGCAAAAAATAACCTATAAAATGTCCATTGCAAAATCATTTGTGCAAAAAAAAAAAAAAATCAAGGTATATACATTTCTGATGCCTTGCAAAATAACTTTTTATTGAATAATTTCGTTCAATTGGATCTTACTTAAAATCTTTTATTTTTTGAAAACTTATTTTATATCCAAGCATAATTAACAAAATCAACAATTTAATTTGATAAGTAGTTCTTCCATAAATCACAATAGGCCCTATGTATATTGAGCCTGCACGCTATCAACATATTATTGTCCAATTACGGAAGTGAAATCAACAAGATTAAGAAAAAAAATTTCATTGCCATGGTCATCAGAGCCATTCAAACAGATATACATGAGAAGTGTGTACACATATATAGACATTAAAAATCGCCTAAAGGCTTTTCTTTCATTTTATTTTATCTCTTAATATGGTATAAGGTTAAAACATTATTTTGATGGATGGGACATCATTTGCCCACCCGTCTATTATGATTTTCATATTTGAAAACCGGCTTCTCCAGATTTCTATATAATCATCATGAATTGGAATAATAAAAACTTTCTGATATCGGACAGATATGTTTGTATAATTGATAACTTTTCATTTCTTATTAAATAAAAAAGTAATATTAACTGATTTCTTATTTTTTTTAAATTTTAATTGATCTTGATTTCATTACTGCGCAGTTAGCGATGTATGATACCTCCACTTTCCTTGTGCATTTATACTCAGTTCAAGTGATATGAAATGATACATTATTGTTTAAAGGAAATGAATAAGGATTTTTTAGATTTCATTAATTTCTTGTGGTAGTCGAAAGAAATGTTGTTCTCTTGTGATATCAGTTTTTCGCTTGCTATCACTAATGTTCCCAATTCGGGACTAGGACTCCACATTCTTGAAACGTATTAGAGCTTAATTTTGATCACAAATTTGAAAAGTATAGCCCAAATTTAGTAGGATTACATACTTGGTTTATCAAAATTGGATAAAAATTGGATGTGGTAGAGCAAAATGAAATTTTTTGAATTCTGGTGACGCAATAGAGTAAAAAAATCTTTTTTGATAACAGCCAAATTTGTTCCGATCTTATTGAAATATTTTTATTGAAAGCTTTGTTTATCAAAATTGAATAAAATTTCGATGTAATAGAGCAAAATAAAATATTTTGAATTTTGATGACGTCATCAAGTTCAAAAATTCGATTTTTTAAATAACACAGGCAATTTTGATCCGATCTTATTGGAATTTTTTTTGAAACCCACTAATTTTGGGTCATTCTTTTCAGCTGTGATGTCAGTTTTTCGCTTGTTATCACTTATATGCTTAATTCCGAAACTACACCTCCACATTCTTGAAACCTGTTAGTGCTGGGTTAATTTTGACCAAAAATTTGAAAAGTATGGCCCAAATTTAGTAGGATTACATACTTTGTTTATCAAAATTGGATAAAATTTCGATGTAATAGAGCAAAATTAAATATTTTGAATTTTGATGACGTCGTCAAGTTCAAAAATTCGATTTTTTTAATAACACAGGCAATTTTGATCCGATCTTATTGGAATTTTTTTTGAAACCCACTAATTTTGGGTCATTCTTTTCAGATGTGATGTCAGTTTTTCGCTTGTTATCACTTATATGCTTAATTCCGAAACTACACCTCCACATTCTTGAAACCTGTTAGTGCTGGGTTAATTTTGACCAAAAATTTGAAAAGTATGGCCCAAATTTAGTAGGATTACATACTTTGTTTATCAAAATTGGATAAAATTTCGATGTAATAGAGCAAAATTAAATATTTTGAATTTTGATGACGTCGTCAAGTTCAAAAATTCGATTTTTTTAATAACACAGGCAATTTTGATCCGATCTTATTGGAATTTTTTTTGAAACCCACTAATTTTGGGTCATTCTTTTCAGCTGTGATGTTAGTTTTTCGCTAGTTATCACTTATGTGCTTAATTCCGAAACCACACCTCCACATTCTTGAAACCTGTTAGTGCTAGGTTAATTTTGACCAAAAATTTGAAAAGTATGGCCCAAATTTAGTAGGATTACATACTTTGTTTATCCAAATTGGATAAAATTTCGATGTAATAGAGCAAAATTAAATATTTTGAATTTTGATGACGTCGTCAAGTTCAAAAATTCGATTTTTTTAATAACACAGGCAATTTTGATCCGATCTTATTGGAATTTTTTTTGAAACCCACTAATTTTGGGCCATTCTTTTCAGCTGTGATATCAGTTTTTCGCTAGTTATTACTTATGTGCTTAATTCCGGGACCAGACCTCCACATTCTTGAAACCTATTAGTGCTAGGTTAATTTTGAACAAAAATTTAAAAAGTATGGCCCAAATTTAGTAGGATTACATACTTTGTTTATCAAACTTGGATAAAATTTCGATGTAATAGAGCAAAATTAAATATTTTGAATTTTGATGACGTCGTCAAGTTCAAAAATTCGATTTTTTTTAATAACACAGGCAATTTTGATCCGATCTTATTTTAATTTTTTTTGAAACTCACTAATTTTGGGTCATTCTTTTCATCTGTGATGTTAGTTTTTCGCTAGTTATCACTTATGTGCTTAATTCCGAAACCACACTTCCACATTCTTGAAACCTATTAGTGCTAGGTCAATTTTGACCAAAAATTTGAAAAGTATGGCCCAAATTTAGTAGGATTACATACTTTGTTTATCAAAATTGGATAAAATTTCGATGTAATAGAGCAAAATTAAATATTTTGAATTTTGATGACGTCGTCAAGTTCAAAAATTCGATTTTTTTAATTACACAGGCAATTTTGATCCGATCTTATTGGAATTTTTTTTGAAACCCACTAATTTTGGGTCATTCTTTTCATCTGTGATGTTAGTTTTTCGCTAGTTATCACTTATGTGCTTAATTCCGAAACCACACCTCCACATTCTTGAAACCTGTTAGTGCTAGGTTAATTTTGACCTAAAATTTGAAAAGTATGTCCCAAATTTAGTAGGATTACATACTTTGTTTATCAAAATTGGATAAAATTTCGATGTAATAGAGCAAAATTAAATATTTTGAATTTTCATGACGTCGTCAAGTTCAAAAATTCGATTTTTTTTAATAACACAGGCAATTTTGATCCGATCTTATTTTAATTTTTTTTGAAACTCACTAATTTTGGGTCATTCTTTTCATCTGTGATGTTAGTTTTTCGCTAGTTATCACTTATGTGCTTAATTCCGAAACCACACTTCCACATTCTTGAAACCTATTAGTGCTAGGTCAATTTTGACCAAAAATTTGAAAAGTATGGCCCAAATTTAGTAGGATTACATACTTTGTTTATCAAAATTGGATAAAATTTCGATGTAATAGAGCAAAATTAAATATTTTGAATTTTGATGACGTCGTCAAGTTCAAAAATTCGATTTTTTTAATAACACAGGCAATTTTGATCCGATCTTATTGGAATTTTTTTTGAAACCCACTAATTTTGGGTCATTCTTTTCAGCTGTGATGTTAGTTTTTCGCTAGTTATCACTTATGTGCTTAATTCCGAAACCACACCTCCACATTCTTGAAACCTGTTAGTGCTAGGTTAATTTTGACCTAAAATTTGAAAAGTATGTCCCAAATTTAGTAGGATTACATACTTTGTTTATCAAAATTGGATAAAATTTCGATGTAATAGAGCAAAATTAAATATTTTGAATTTTCATGACGTCGTCAAGTTCAAAAATTCGATTTTTTTAATAACACAGGCAATTTTGATCCGATCTTATTGGAATTTTTTTTGAAACCCACTAATTTTGGGTCATTCTTTTCAGCTGTGATGTCAGTTTTTCGTTAGTTATCACTTATGTGCTTAATTCCGGGACCAGACCTCCACATTCTTGAAACCTATTAGTGCTAGGTTAATTTTGACAAAAAATTTGAAAAGTATGGCCCAAATTTAGTAGGATTACATACTTGGTTTATCAAAATTGGATAAAATTTCGATGTAATAGAGCAAAATAAAATATTTTGAATTTTGATGACGTCATCAAGTTCAAAAACCTATGACAAAATTTTTTCCTAGCATCATTATTTTTAAGCGTTACAAACTTGGGACTAAACTTAATATACTATCTATATTTCATATATACATGGTATAATAATCTCCAAACATTTTCATTTTATCAAAACCTCAAGTGAGTCTTCATCTTAAAGTATGGAATACCAATTTATCTTGGAATTCGAGCTATCTGTTATCTCATACTAAGAAGTATCTTAGATTTGCAGTGAGTGTAAAAGGAAAGTAGCCAATATATTAAGAGATGTGTAAACACTCAATATCACATATAAGAATTAAAAGTGAAAAGTTTGGTCTTGAAAAAAAGTCGTGACTTTTGATATTTGTTATTTGTATTTTAATTATATTTTTTTGTTGAAAGAAATTTTTTATTTATTTTTGCTGAATGTAATTGATGGTGCCAAAATATATCTTTGGGCGGTGTTTTAAAATTTATTGTCCCATCTTGGTTCAAACTTTCATGTTTGTTTATTATTTTGAAAAATGATTATTTATTTAATTCATTATTTTCGCACAAAATTGCTGTCCAAATATTTACAATCGATTTGTGTCAATTAAATCGTTATTTGAAACATTTGACAATGGTATTATAATCCAAATGATTTAAATATCATTTTTCTTTAAATAAAGTTTTTGACATTTGGACACAAAAAACATGTCATTTGTCATCATTTTCCCCGGAAAACCTCTACCCCTTCGTTAATGAAGAATTGATTTTTCTGTATATAAAAACAGATTTTTAATTTATAAATAATTTGATAATATTGTTTTTCCATTATTTCAAGAAATTTTAATATTTTTTAATATGTAACAATCATTTATTTTCTTAAATTTAAAATACATATTTTCTCACAAATATAAACAATTTTGTGTGGCCCAAAAAAGATGCAATATATTTTTTTTTTCAAGTCTCCTGTGGAAATATGTTTGTTTATCAAGTTTTAAAAGCCCGCAACATAGGACAGTTAAAAAAACATTTTAGGAGGTAGCATAAAACTTTATTTAATTACCAAAATTGACGAAAATAGAACACTAAATCTCGTTTTAAACTTTATTTATCTTTAATTTTTGGCATTTAGGTATTTAGTACACTGAAAAAAAATCTTAATACCAACCGATATGAGATTGTCTCAACCTCATCGCGAGAGCAATTATGGCAAAGGGGCGACGAATGTGATACAACTACCGTACGAGGTTGAGTGGTGAAGTTGACACAAGCGCATGAGTTGTTTGTATGAAAATGATATTCTGTCTTAACAAATTTCAAATATTTTTGTTTTGAAATGCAATATAGTTTTAAACAATTTTTTTATTGGTCCCATTGGTTGATTGCTTCTACCACTTATAAATATTATTTTTTTTAAATTCTGTGGTTGTCACAGCCACATGAGTAGGTTTATAAGGCTTATTTAAAAAAAAAAATTTATTTTTTCGAGTCGGATTTAAAGCAGCTTAGCCAACTATCTGTAAATTAGTTACAACAATTTTCACGTAGTTGACACAATCACATGTCGACTAGACATGATAGATATGTGTTCATAATTACCAAATCCTCTATTTATATCAAACGCAAAGAAATTTTAATTCATCGATTTGCTTTATTTACACACCTTATATATTTCAACTAAGTACAAGTTTATTTTCCACGTATAAAATACCTGACTTTAAACTTAAATCAATCTCTTTCATAGAAGTAATGATTTTGTTTATTTAACTTTAGTGATTTTGTATCAATGAATTCATATTTTAAATTCAATCCTATTCTATTATTTCAATCATTAGGACATTGGTTGAAAGTATTTTTACTTTATGTCAATATGAAACGACCAATTTTGCGATGAGGTTGCCATTATTTTAATTTTTTTTCAGTGTAAAATATAAATAAAGAAATAAATCTGACATTAAATAATTTTACCACTTTGGCCCTTGATTATGGAGTCAAAATATTTAGTGTAAAATTTATTTATTTATTATTTCCACACAAAACGTTTAATAATTAATTTAGCCTTGCCCATTGAAGACATAAATTAAATATAATCGAAAATTGATATGATTAAATTCAAAAATTGATTAGAATAAAATATTACAAAGGAAGCATACAATTAATAACATCTTTTATATTTCTTAAGTCCACAAAAACTATTTCAAATATTCATAAATTTATTTCGAAATACCGTTAATATAAATTTTAAATAAATAACATGTCCATTTATCATTTTATCATTTTATCATATTGGACATATATAATGTACTGCAGAGTTGATTAAATTAAATGACTTTTATTCGTATTTAAATGCATCAAGGAAACCGTAAGTCACATTTAATGTAATCAGTATTGCCATGGCCGTAAGTGAAACACATGATAACAATCAACCAATGTAATTCCCCCAATTAATCAAAATATTTTGAAGTCCCTGTCGTGGTTTAATCTTATTATTATACCTATTACGTACGATAAATCAAAAATAAGTTATTTCTTAATTAATATTCTCGATTGGTTTGGAACATATACAGGGTGGACCATTTATGGCTATGGCTAAAGAATTTTGTAGTGAACCAATTAAAAAATAACTTAGACAAAAGTTTCAGAATTTGATGGCGGCCAAGATGTTCAGTCATACCGGCGCAGTTTTCGTGCGATTTAAATCGTCTTTAAAACGTTCGGCTATTGACTGGTAGGTTGGGGCTTCGAATCCAGGCAGCGGCAGTGTGTGCAATATAATTAATGGGGTGGTAAATGGATCACATTGTCGTCGCTTGGATAAGAACGAAGTAATCGACTCCACCCACATCATACAAATTTAATTGTATATTGGATGTAATTTAAAATAAAATAAATAAAGATAAAAAAATAATGAAGGGGATGGTCTCTGTTATAGATTGTTATCTGAAAAACGGAGGTTAAAATCCCATTATTTTCTATTATTATATTACATGTTCTGATTGGACCTAATTCTCCGGTTTGAATTGACAGCAAATTTAGATTCTAAAAGGTTAGAAATAGAATAACACTGAATAGAACATTCGAAAGTTAATCCTCATAAAAAACTAACATTTTTTATTTAAAACATTTTTTCAAAAATCGTTAGATTTCGGAGGGAATGCAACTTAAAAGTATGTTATTATTGCATTTAATGGTAAGAAAATACGTTAGCTTTAAAAATTGTTTAACTAAAGTTATTAGTGACAGTAAAGATCATTCGCCTGTGTTAATAAATTTTAAGCCCAGGTAAATTTTCAACCTAATTTAAAGATCAAGATGAAGTGACCTTAAAATTAGAATTTCAGGGCAAAATCGTGGTTTCACGGGAATGTCCTTGACAAATTTTGGTTAGAGCATTTTTCTGTAGCTAGCGTGTTTTCTTTCGATTAAATGAAATAGTTTTTTTGTGAGGATCATCTTTTTAATTTAATATTTTATTCTATATCTTATCTCCAGTCTGATGACAGAACATGATGTCCCCCCATAAAACTTTGCAATTTCCTTTGTTATTTTTTGATTGAACTATAAAACGAGCTATTAGCCATAGTAAATTAAAATGATCCACCCTATATGAGCAAATTTTTGAGATAACGTTAAGTATTCTCATGAGAAAATTGCGAAAAAACAGAATTTTTTCATTGATGTTGCGCAGAAAATATTAAATAAGTCTCGTGGTTGAGACAGCGACAATATCATGACGAGATCTGAAAGAGTGAAAAGAAAAAAGCAGGTGCAATAGTAGTCTGTTCTTAGTTATCACAAAAAAGCTTTGGGTAATAATCATAAAAAAATTACTTGCAATTCCATAATTAAGCCAATTTGACAATAAATAAAATTTGAAAGTAGCAAAAAATTAATCATAAAAATTTAATGAAACATTGAACTTTATTTGCTTGCCTGTGTGAGAAAGACCACCTAGAGATACAAAAAACTAAATCAATCATAATCGAATTATATTTTCTATCAAGATAAATAATTGTGTAATTGATTTCATTTCTAATTTGTATATACAACAATATACAATACAATAAAAAGTGGTCCTCGCCACAGGTTTAACTGTACAATCATATATGTAATTTTGTAGATATTTTTTTTGTGGGACATTAAAAAAAAGTTTTCTCGCAAGTCATTTACATTTAAATAATAATATACTCTTAAAGATATTTGTTTTTATTAAAAATAGTTTTTATTCTCTTTGGTGTCATTGATTTATCGATTTTAGTGGATCTGTTGCTGCAAATTATATGTTTTATGGACACTGAGAGAACATTAACCTAATTGTTTTTTTGTTGTTTATGTCATTCATTTTTAGCTGATTGGAATTTTATTGTTGTATTCCTTCTTGACCATTAAGCAATTATAACTGGACTCTTGAATATTGCGAGAATTTAACTTGTAAAACATCTATGAATACAGATCATTTTACTACGTAAACTGAGCCAAGTAGTTAAACGAATGAAAATGAAATTATTTTTGAGGCAATCTTATTTTTCCTTAAAAAGTGAACTTAGCCACATACTTACCTTTTCATTCCCAATAGCTTCTACCGAAATATTTCGAATCATTAGTCAATACCTTTTAAATATAAGAATTTGAGAATACGCTAATCGATCGTCATAAAAATTCTGTTTGTTGCTACCGGTCTAAATAGTTTGTAAAAAAATAATTTGTTTTACTTAAATTTCATTTCGACTAAATCATTAAGGGGGGTCTTTAACTAGAAATAGTAGTATCTCTAATTGATGTTTCTTATTTCTATTAATTTCTATTGTTTAATTAAACTCGATTAATAATTATAAAAATAATTTATAACCATCAATAGCAAATAATTAAAACCAGTAGCGGATAATTGTCATAATTATAAATCAGTGCTGGGCAAAATATAAAGTTAGAAGATATGTAGCGACAACTTAAATCACAATAAGAATATTAGAAAAATATTATTGCAAAATATATTACAAAATATTACAAAATGATTGAAATGTGATATTATTTACAGAGATATCATCAGTTTTAGGATAATTCCCCTTTTAATGTCAATTCGAACAAATCGGAAGTGTTGGAATCGATTAAACCCTGAGGTAAACCTGAGGCGCAGGTAAATACATTAGACATATCGATTTTCGCTTCAAATTTCACTCTTTTACGTTCTCAATCGTTATTATATCATGTATATATGTACTATAAAAGGTAAACTAAGTTTAGTCTCAAGTTTTTATACCATGTATATATGTAATATACAAGGTATACTAAGTTTAGTCCCAAGTTTGTAACGCTTAAAAATATTGATGCTACCAAAAAAATTTTGGTATAGGTGTTCATAAAATCACCTAATTAGTCCTTTTTCGGTTGTCCGTCCGTCTGTCAACACGATAACTCAAAAACGAAAAAAGATATCAAGCTGAAATTATTACAGCGTACTCAGGACGTAAATGAGCAACATAGGTCAATTGGGTCTTGGGTCCGTAGGACCTATTTTGTAAATCGTAAGAGATAGGACAAAAGTTTAAATCTAAAAAATGTTCCTTATAAAAAAGATTAACAAAATTTTTTCTCACATCACTGTTTACCCACGAGGGTGCAAATTAGGCGCAAATTGTATAGTATGTCTTAATATGGGAATATCAGTTATGTATGTGTCACATGAATGTATGTGTAATGTGATAACAGTCATCAACATTGTCTATACATGGTATTTCAACAATTAACTCAGTAAATTGTTTTTTTTCACTTGTTTTGATTTTATTTTGCCCTGCACTATTTTCGATTGAAATTAACCAGTAGTCGGTACTTTTTAATTTCAAACCTTTAATATAATTATGAGAGATATCATAGCTGAGATATAGTCACGACTATTTTTTAATTGTTCATGCTGTTTTAACCATGTTTGGGATTTTATCGAAAAGTATGTCACAATTATATCTTTTAACGCGCAGAAAAATACACTTTAAAATAAATAAGATGACTTGTTAAGATTATTATACGCAGATATTTATTTCTATCCGTTGTTGCATTCATCGTACGTTTGTTTAAAATATTGGTTTGTAAAATGAATTTATATGTGGCAGATTAAATAGGTGTGTTTTGTTTTGGAATAGACAGAAGACTAACTAAACACATAGGTTATGTTCTCCGGTGATGGTGCTCTTGGTCTATGTTAGCTCTTAGCTATAGATAGACTCCCAGACTCATTTGAATAATCAATACATGTGACGAATAATTAGTTGTTGAGTGTATAATATATTTTATTATATATGAATATTTTAGTGTTTTTGGATGCACGATGCATTTATTTTTATTATGAATTATTTATTTGGAAGTTGATATTTTAGTTATGATAAAATGAGCCGACACAGCCTGCGGTTACTATGAGGTTACGTTAAAGGGGAGTATTCTGGTCTAGAAGCCTAAATTGTAGGCAGTATCAAACTGAGATTATAAAAAAATTGAAAAAATTTGTGTAGCCATTTTTTCATATGATATTTATTGACATTTACTTCTTCGAATTGCAGACCGGTGAAGTAGGGGAATATCTCTATCGTCTGGACTTCAGTCTAAAAAAAAAAAACTAAATAAATAAATAAAAAATTTACAAAATGACAACGAAATGAAAAAAAAATTGGTTTTGATACCTTTTTTGGCCTATTCGAATTTTTAAAAAAATACTCAAAATTGAAATTTTTTAAAAACCAAGGTTCAGACGATAGAGAAATTTATGAAGAAGATTCCCAGCAAATTTCAAATGAATCGAGTAGGCCTTGAGATATCAAGTCAATCATCTCGAAAAATCTAGTTTCAAGAAAATGCGTTTTAAGGTTGAGAGACAATTCCGGAGGAGTAACTTGGCGTTGTCAAATTAATTATTTTTAACTTTTAGTTTTGAAATTTAAGGCAAAACTTCTTCCGAAAGAAACACTATATACTTCCGGTCACATCGACACAAATCAAATGGTTTCTCATACAAAAAGCATCGTGTGTTAACACAATTTTAAAATAAAATGAAGCATAAATTTTATTAAATTATTTTCATTCGTCATTTAATTTATCTAACTACTAAATAATCGTAAGGCGGTTATATTAAAACATTAAAGACATTAAGCATTAAAGATATTAAACCATTAAACATCCTGTATTTAATAAAATGTTGATGATTATTTGTAGGTAAGCAATTCATCTTGCTGAGTTCACATTCAAATACTTAAGTTATTGGTTAGATGTTGTGAGAACCGCTTCAGGACACTTAAGAAGTAAGTACTTATACCTTTATAATTATCACAGTACAGTGTCAAAGTTATAGTATGGAATATCTATACTTTTATATATACCTTTTAATTCTGTCCAAGTCAACACACAAAAAAGTAACGATATATGGATTTCTTTTTTACCTCTATATAGATGTGTGCGAGCTCCAAAATAAATCGAATTTTTATCGGATCTTTACATTTTTTGATTTTCTTTTGTCAAGCAAATCACTTTTATACCATGCATATATGAAATTTATATCCCATTCCGGTTGTTTTTCCATCTGTCAGTCTGTCATCACGATAACTAAAAAAAACAAAAGGAGATATTAAGCTGAAATTTTATAGCGTGCTCAGAACGTAGAAGGTAGGGTTGAGTTCGTAAATGAGCAACATATTTCAATTGGATCTTGAAAGAAAATACAACCATTAAAAAAGAGTTTTCACAATTGATGATAATAACATTTCCAAAATAATGTTGGTTTAAAATTTATGAAAACTTAACTTTCTTTTAAAACTAAACATTCCATTGATTCCCAGGATATAATATTCCTTATCATTGTCGAATATTCTTTGTCGAAGGTAGTTATTCTTCTTTTTCTTGTGATATTATGAATCGTTACGTAATAGAAATATGATATAAAATCGCACATTCTATGTGTGTTTAGTAAAATATATTTTCTTTAATTTCTCTGTTTAATAAATATTACATTTGTGTAATATTAACCGAGAAATTACAAGTCCAAGCTTTTCGTTAATTTGTGTTTTTCATTGAACCGTGCTCATTAATGGACAAGGGATTTTAAATACAAAAGGGCGATTTTGCTTAACAACGGACGTATTCTGTATATAGATGTTATGTGATTGTCTACACGTAATTTTTTTTAGCTTTCATTATTTCAAATGTTTTCTCATCGTGTAGTTAGAGTGTTTGGTTTGAATTAAGTATGGGCGTGTTTTTTTTTTGTTATTCATTTGCAATTGCGATCATTTGAACGACTAAATAGTCAGTCGTTGATATTTTATTTTATAGGTAATGCGTGTATTTCATGTGTGTAATTTGATTTTAGAATTCCGTATCACAATGTTATTTTGGTGTTGATTCTCTGTGATCATAAAGATAAAACAGTTATAGATAATGCAAAGTCTGTGAATCAGTTTTTCGCCTAAAACAGTACAAATGAATGTTTCAAAATAAAATAAACTAATTTTGAATCTATGCCTAACTTTTACTGTTATTTTGCATACTCTATTCTGTTCAAGTTCGCCGTGAAGTTAATGATTTCATTTGACTAGATGTTTCTTGACGTAATTTGAGGACGTTCCCAAAAAGTTACGCTTTCTTAGGATCATCTTTAAATTGTGTACGAACTCTCATTGGGAAATTTTTAATATCCCTTCCGAATTTTGTAATGTTTGTTACCTTAGAACATTTGACTGGGTGAACCGATTTTGATTATTCATTTGGAAAAGCTGGTGCTTATTTATTTGAAAGCTGGTGCTTCGCGTGTTGTGCCATTTTAATTTGATCCAGTTCTATTAATCGTATCCATGAGAAAACCATATAAGTCTTAAATTTGCGCTGAGTATGTGCACGAAAAATTTTCGATGATTCTCTTTTAGTGACAAATTAGTGTAGTCAGGCTCACTAAAAATCACAAAATAAAAAACCCTTAACTAAAAAGAAACTATTCCAAAACTAATATGCACTAAAAAGTAAAAAATAACTATAATACAATGTAGGTAGTTACATTTATTGTTATTTTTGGAGTCGGTGTCAGCCAAGTTAATGTTGCAAACTGTCCTGTCACAGTTGTTTCTTTGACTGACACCGACTCCAAAAATAACAATAAATGTAACTACATTATATTATCGTTATTTCTTTACTTTTTAGAGCATATATTGATTTGTTTTAGAATTTTTTTTTTTTTTTTGAAGTGGGTTTTTTTGTTAATTTTCTTTTTTAATTGAAATAAAATAATCCAAATAGAACTCTTGTTACATCAAAGATGAAATTCCTTGATAATTTCGAAAAGAAATTTACGTTATCTTTGATAAAATTGAAATTATTTTCACACTTGTCGATTAATGTATAGAAATTTACTATAGTTTTTCTATACTGTAATTATTTTTATGTACAATAATTTATTTTGATTACTATAGTAGTAAAATTATTTGTTTGACCATTGTATTTAATATTTATATTGTATTTAAAAAAAAGTAAACCATTGTTATTATAACGCTTGATATAATTTGTCGGTTCTACGCACATCTACTTCTGTTTTCTTGAAAATTAAATGACCACATAAAAAATAAATATATTAAAATGATATTTTGACAAAAAACAATTGTGATTACTGATAAGAATTTCAATCAAATCTTAATTAAACTAATCTATGAAAAATTTCTATTTTTAATGATTTATATTTTATTTCAAGAAAAAAAAAAATCATTTTTGTGGATTTAAAATGAACAAATAAAACTAATTACATGGATTTTAATATTTAACAATGAAATCTTGTTGATTTTGACAAAAGTTGATTCTGGATTGGAACAGTGAATGTAAAATTATTATTTTTTGGTTTAATTTTTTTTTTCTTATTTTTAAAGGAAAGTGTACAAAATTTCTGCGGTATAATATAAATTATTCATGCTTTTAGGTATAAAAAATAAATTTGATATAAAATTATAGAATATATATGTTCAATTTAATAGAAGATAAAGTGTCGGTAAAGTACGAGATAGACGTACCTCATAGGGCTTAGAGACACCCGAAATCAAATTTAAAATCAATTTTGGAATAAACCTACGTCCCTGGGCTTAAAAGTAAAAACCACCGCTTTATAGTCTTCAACTACTTGATCTCACTTATCCCCTTTCCATAACACTCGAAGGGGGAAGAAAAGTCATAATTCATTGAGTATATCAGATAAGATGGCCATGGATATATTTAAATTCATTTATTATTTTAAATTTTTACAGAAATTTTTAATTTGTGGTGTAAAATGACGACCATAGATGGAGCAGTAAAATGTCAGACTAAATTTAAAAAAAATATAGCTTCATAAATTATAGCTCATGTGTTATTCTGATGTATGAGCTATATTGTTCTACAGTTCCATTTAAATCCATTCGGTAGTTTTTGCGTGAAAGCGTAACAAGCAAATAAACATTTATAAGGAAACATATAAAATATATATGGAAGAAAAAAATAGCCGAATTATTGTCAAATGTGACATGTACTGTATGTTTAAAATATATACCTATGGGTTAGCAGTTATAATTAGTTTGATACATTTATTCATCTTCACAAAACTTCACATTTATAATATATCTGGATTAGGGAACGATCTTTTAATATCTAAGCAATTTTTCCAAAATTAAAACTTTTGTAAAACAAGAAAAAACTCAAAACAAATAAAATATTTGGTTGGTAATTATATCTAAGTTTGGTTGGGAAAAATTGACAATTTTACTGATACCGTAAAAAGTCATATAAATTTCTATGTTAGTTAACAGATACGGATAGTGAATTTGCTACGGAACATTAAAAATATAAAAAAAAAAAATGAAAAAAAATTGAAGAATGAAATTATTAATAATTTTTATCAAAAGTGTTATAAAATTCCATTTTAAAATATAATAAAAAAATAAGTGAAATCATTATTATTACATGCATAAATTTTTTTGTTCAATTTCATGTTACTGCTTTACAAATCGCTAAGAATAAATGTTTTTACACTTTTTTTTATGTGCGTTGTGTCGTTTGATTTTGCAAAAAGTATTTTAGAAAACATTTACAATATTTGCACTTTCAAAATCGTTTTTTCTTTAGGAAAAAAAATTATAGAAAAAAAAATTTAGAATTTTTTTTTTAATAATATATCTATCACACAAAGGTAAACTGTGTAATCTGTGTTATGTCACTATTTGTGAAAAATTTCGGGGAAATTAGTTTTCCTATATTTTTTGTGCTGTCCGTGATACATACAAAATATTTATGCTATAACACATTAAAATGTTTTCCGAGTTTAATAAACTCAGAATACGTTAAAATTCTTGACAAATTTGATGTAAGTGTTTGTGTCCAGAAAGGAATATCATTGTTCTAGAAATTCTATATTAATTGTGGTTTTTAGTAAATCAGTGATTAACAATAATTGTCATTAGCAGAAAACTTTACTAAGGTTGATTGGACAATTTGAAATATATAAATAAATTGGCAGTACATAGTCGGTGTGGTACTGAAGTCGTGTAAGTGCGACCCCTGTAGTCCACACGACTAACTTCCCAGAGGGGGAAAAACATTTAAAAAAAGGTCTTGTAAGCCTTCATAGATTATTCTTCGAACATGTACTGAAGCTTATGTGGAACGATCATTATTTCCATACATAAATGACGTGTTTTATCCACTTTTCAGATTCTGTTTATTAAGTTTTTTTCCAGTGTTTTTATTACCATTATAAACGGCTCAACTAATTCTGCTCTTTCAGTTCCTAAATACGCGATTACGCGTCGAATAAGCACAGTCACGTGTCAATATCATAAATGGTTCTTGAGATAATCGAGGCGAAAGAATCCGAACGAACATACGCACATACGTACACATACACTCATAGACATCACATTGAAAAGTTTGGATTCGGATATTGCGGCCTTAAAACCGCGGAAATATGTAAAACTGGAGATTTTCAAAATCTGTCCGATAACATTAACTTCCTCCGGAAAATTAATAAAAATCTTGACTTTTTGACATGAAATGGTTTTTTGTGTTTTATCTTTTTCAAAACGGGCAAGAAGTTTCCGAGATATATAGAAATGTATCTTTTTTATGGTCGGAATACTTCCAGCAAGTTAATTGTGCACATTTTGTTTATTAATATTTCATGCCCTAAACGGTAAAAAAAATTGTTTTCTTTAAATTAAATCAGAATGCTTTTATTAATCTTAGACTTAAGTTTAATTTTGTTGAATGTCTAAAAGAAACAATTTCACAAATGAACTACCTTATTAAAAATTTCAACAGAATCTGATCAAATTTCTCGTTTGATAAAAATTGACATAATACCGTTGAATATTCTAGGAAATAAGATTTCAAAATATGGTGTTATAAATCGGTTACAAAGTTCAACTAATAAATTATAAATTAGTGTTTAAAATATAAAATTTATAAGATTATAGAGTGATTTTGTATGTCATTTGATATACCTTTATCTGTATAGATAAAAATAATAAATATATTTGTCATAAATCGTAACATTTATATCTATGGTATGGTATCAGATCTAATGATCTAATGAAATCAATGGACCATATTTAATTGTTCACATATATTATTATTATTATTATATTTATTATGCACCTACGCATATCATTTCATTTCATCATCAAGTAAAGTACATCATGACTTGATCTTTGACTGTGGTACTGATGGTTGTTTAATCCACACTTGTAATATTATTTCGATTAAACTTGACACAAGGCTAGACCTTGAGATGTTTCTAGGATTGGTATAGGTTACATATCCAGGAAAATTCGAGAAGGTCCACTCCCTTGGGAAAACCTTTTTTTTGGGCTTTTCTCAAAAATAGCTCCAAAGATTTCAATTAAACTTGGCACAAGGCTAAACCATAAGGTGCTCCTAGGATTGGTATAAGCCACTAGTCCGCGAAAATTCGAGAAGGCCACTTCCTAGGGAAAACATTTCAAAATACAGGAAAATTGGTTTTTCAAGGGAGAGGCTGAGGGGACAGCAGTGAAACTTCGTATCAGGGTTTATATCAACAAGGTCCTAGGTTTGATATAACTGGCCTCTGGGACCCTCAAATCATCTCTACCCAAAATTGATAAAATATTATTTAAAATGCCTTTTTAAGTAACTTTTGTAACTTGCTAATCTTTGCTTAACCTCACCCTTACCAAACTACATCCATCTAATTATTATATTACCCATTATATTACAAGAATAATATATCAATAATATATCAATTTTATAATATAATAAAGTCTTGTCCGATGTTTCGGACCGGTTATTTTATCTATTTCTTTTTAGTTTTCTTGAACGTTTCTTATTTTATTTTTTGGTAACTCTGTTTTGTTTTAATTACGAGTTGGTTAAGTTGAGTTTGTCGACTATAGAGGAGTTGATTGGTTTCTAAAGTTTTAAGCCCTTGCGTTCAAAAATGAGACACTTTTACAGAAAACGGAGATATTGTCGTAAACTATATATAAAAGTTCAAGTTAGAATTTTACATGCATATATTTATATACAAAAGATTCTATGACTAGAAGTAAGTTTTGGTCTTTTGATTGCACTTAAGTCATACACTAGTCGGTCAGTCATTCAGTGAACGTGTCAACGTGTGGATCGTGCATTAGAATATCATGACATAAAGTTCAATGGTGTGACATGTAGACCAACCACACAAATGAAATGCAGTGTAATATATCGTATACAGTATACACCTATTGTTACCTATTCTTACAGTCTTACCAACATTCAACATACATTACCATACATATATCAGTTTATAATCGTGTAACAATAAAAGTAATATAAGTAATATTGATTCTGTATCCTATATATATTTTTCACATATAAATTATATTCTAAGTCACGATTTTTAATAATATGTAGAAATATACGTATACGTATACGTTTTGTAGAATATATCATTTTTATAGATCTTTTCTTTCTTTACTTACCATACGGATATTTTTTATATCACATGTAGAAAATGAATTATTTATTTTGCATCTAACCTGGTGTATCAAAAAGACCGAAACTTAACTCTCTAGGAAAAGGTGTGTCTGCATAGTGGTCATATACTGGAAAACCAGGAAATGTTAGGAAATTCAAATTCTACGGTAAAAGTCAAGAGAATTGTTAGGGAATTTATAAAAATAGAAAATTCGGGGAATTTTATTAGTTTCGTTACAAAGTTCTAAACGGTATAAGGTCAAACTTCACCCATCTATTAACCGAATGAGACTTTTTTTTTATGAAATTTTATTGATTTATAAACACGCCTATCATAGTTTACCTATTGCAAAGTGTTCATGGCTATTTTTAACCTCCGACCGAAAAACAGGAGTGTGATAAGTTTGATCGCTGTGTGTCAGTCTGTCTGTCCATCTGTGGCATCGTAGCGCCTAAACAGATGAACCGATTTTAATTTTTTTTGTTGGATTTGAAAGATAATTTAATGGAGAGTGTTTTAGCTATGTTTCAAATGGCGATCCACAAAATCGGTTCAGTTTGGAAAAGGCTTTAAGGAAAAAAGTAATTTAAAGGAGAATGTTCTTAGATTTGTCTCAATTGCGAGGTTAGGGTTCCGCACCCGAAAAATTTGTGCAGTTTTTTTTAAAATTTTGTAAATTTCACTTGTTAATTAAATTTTACTCAATTTCTTCCATGAACGGTTATTTGCAGGCAAGTTTATATAATTATTTGCTTAATTACATTGTCTTTCTTTTGATACCAATTTCGATTGATTAACAAGACGATGTAAACCAGGTAAGCCAATATAGGTAGCTACACCGGTCTGTTAACTAATCAAAATCGGTATCAGAAGAAAGATTATTTCATTAAAAAAGAATGGTATAGGCTTGGCTGTTCATGTAAAAAATTGATTAAAAATAAATTTAATAATTAAAAATAGCCATAAAATCACTTTTCTATAGAAAAAGTATGATGAAAAACTTGATTGAAAGCTTCTACTGTAAGATAGAAGATCCTGGAAAGTTATTTTTGTGTTCCGACCTTTTTTTTGTTACATCTGGTATATAAGTAATGTGAATATTTCTTTATTTGTTTTATTGAGAATCGTGTATTGTCCGTAAGACTATTTACTTCCTCCTCGTGGAAAAATTTGTCGATTGGTTTATTAAAAGCTGTTGATTTTATGAAAAATATAGGTAATAAAAGTGATACAATTTATAAACATACCTGTAGGAAACATGCTCTCAGAGTGATGAATGAGTACCTACTTAAGTTTATTATATTAATTGATTTAGTAAAATTGATTTTCTATAATTTTAATATTTGAATTTTACTTATAACAGTTAACTAAACTTAAAGACAAGTCAATAAAAGAATTTTCCCAGAAAACGACTTTAGAGACAAAATACGACGGCAAGTAAAATAATAAATAACGTCTGAAAATCTTTTCAAAGAAAGTGTTTTAGAAATTTTTAAAACAATGTAAACTGGACAAAAAATACAAACTTGAAAGTCGTGATCATCTAACGATTTGACAAAATATTCTAATTTAAAATAGAAAAGAAAGGACAATCGTTACGACTTTTTTCGAATTGAAATGAAAACTCTAGCTACTCGATAAGAAATAACCTCATTAAAAAGTAAATCATTAAATTTATATACGCAATAATATATGTATTAGGAGAAAGCAAAAATATGATTAGAGGCAAGAAAAAGACAAGAAGACGATTTGAAAGATGTCTATTATATTGAATTTATTGACAAATGACAAGAAAAAAACAATAAAGGCTCATAAATATTTAGTATTATTTTATTTTCCATATTACTTTCTTTCATATATTATTAGTCATATTGTTTTAATAAATATATTTTGTTTGTGACGTTATTATATTTAAATATAATGAGACTTCCTTCATATTTTAAAATAAATATTTCATTTTGTTTGTTAAAAATAATATCATAAAGTCCAACGCACACTAGGTTAGCAAAACATGTTTAGACGAAACATTTTCTAGCATTTTTAACATCACTATAAAAGTGTTATAAGTTTAACGTGTCTATCTGTTTGTCTGTCTGTGGCATCGTAGCTTTTAAACGGATTTTGAAGGAGAGATGTTAGTTGTAGAGAAATTAATGGATTGATTTTTATACCACGTACATATGAAATATATCAAGGTATACTATGTTTAGCTCCAAGTTTGTGACGTTTAAAAATATTGATGAAATAAATTTTGGTACAGGTGTTCATATAATCACCTAATTAGTCTATTTTCGGTTTTTCGTCTGCCCGTCTGTCTGTGAATACGATAACTCAAAAAAGAAAAGAGATATCAAGCTGAATTATATCGTGCTCAGAACGTAAAAATGAGGCGAAGTTCGCAAATGAGTAACATTGGTCAAGTGAATCTTGGGTCCGTAGGATTCATTTGGAAACCGTTAGAGATACAACAAAAGTTTAAATGTAAAAAATTGTCCTTATAAAAGAAATAAACAACTTTTGTTTGAAATTTTTTTGTGTGAACATCACTGTTTACTCGCGTTGGCGCATATTAGGTGTAAATTTTATGTATTATATGCGAATAGTATGTATTATATGGGAATATCAGTTATGTGTGTGTGGCTATCTAAGAGTGGATATCTTTTTTTACTCAGGTGACGTAAAAAAAAAAAAAAACATATGGTATTTCAACAATTAACTCTGTCAATTTTTTGTTTTCACTTGTTAAAAATAAAATAACATTTATTTCTATTTTTCGCCTTAAACTTCGATTTTGATAAGGCTAGGCGAGTATTGTTTTAATGTATTTTAAGTACATAAAAAATTTTATCAGATGTGATACATAAAATTATTTATTACTTAAAAATAAAATATTTTGGTCAATATTTGTTAAGGCCCACTTTCATACCAAAGAATGTAAATTAAAAATATATAATACTTTTAAAAATAATCACAGGTTTCTTTTTTCTGAATCGGTATTATTGATAAAATTATCTCAATTTACAATTATGTAGGACTATTAGAATTTACGTGGTTTTTCAAGGGTTTCAACTTACTGGAAATGTCATTAACATTTTTTGCATGAATTTTGCAATAATAAAAGCACCCACTTAAAAATTATTATTATATAATAATTTAATCACACCTATATATTTTAATTCCATCATCGACTTAATAAAATATGAATATCAAATTTTATTTTATTGGATAAAATATAATCGTGTCAACAAGAATAATTATAAATTGGTGTATTATTTTGAGATTGTGATTCGAAAATGAAGAATGTTTAATTTTTGTTGCGAGAATAAAACTTCGCTAGGCAAAACCTACAACCATTTTTAATCCAAAACCTTTCAAATGGAATTATGATTTTGATATTTCTCTTTATTTTATTTATTGGTTGTGTTTATCTTTTAGTTTTAGTTTTCTTAAGTATGATGAGCCTGAGAACAATGTTTGATTTAAAATCTCAAAAATTTTTATAGATAAACTTTTACTCAAAGAATATGTGGCTATAATTTTCGGGTAGGTAACCGTTCGTATTTTAAAGAAATAAATTTTCGAAAATCGAAATAAAAATACTCATATGGAGAATTCTCAACAAAACGATATTTTTAGAAAATTTTTGATAATTTTCACTTGGAACGAATGAAAAAAAATAAATAAAATGATTTTTTAATAGAAAGTAGACATGTTAGCAATGATAGAAAAGAAAAAAAAAACAAAATTTATTTTTAAATAAAAAGGTTTGTTTTCAATGCCCGGAGAGGGAATTCGCTTAGCTAACGCAGCTACTGCGCTACGAATTAAAAAAAATTGTTTACCTGAAATTATTTGTTCTTCATTCTCATACATCCTTATCTTTTATTTTATTTTTATAATTTCTATAGTCGAGTTTTAGGTTTTTAACTTTTATTGGTTAGTTATACGACTTATTTCACTTTTAGTTTCAGTGATTACCAATACCTACTAATATATTAAAAATTCAGATATTTATCTACTACTTTTGATTGGTGTGACCTCCTTAATTATTCTTTAATCTATTATTCAAATTAAAAAAATTAAATACTAATTTTATTTTCATGTTTTTGTCATAAACATGCCATTTAGTTAGGCGTGGTTTCATCAAATCAAAACAAAAACTAACTTTTTTGACATTTCCGTTGCATATTTACACACAAATTTCTCTAAAATTTATTCAAAAAATAATAATAAAAGTATCAAATTTCTAAAATTTTGAAGATAACAGTTTAGGTGATAACAATCAAAGTAAACTAAAATTTACAATTCAAATCATTCAAAAAAAATTAAATTTACTCCTATTTAAAAAGTTCAAATATTTTTAGCCAAAAAAAAAAAAAAAAAACTCTTTTCATAGGAAAACATTTTATATTAATTAAAATTTATATTGTAAAAAACATATTAAACAGAAATGTCCTAGTTTCTAATATTTTGTAGTTGCATGTAAAAACATTGGGCTCTCTGTTCTTTGATAATTGTGCACCTGCCCTGGAGGTGTGTTTCATGTATAATATCGTGTGTATTTACATTAACAGATGGTTGCATTCGAAAAAAGTACAAATAATAACTTTTTTTAATAAAGTAGTAAGTAAATTCACCTAATATTATTTGTCACATGTAATGGTAATTTAACAAATCTTATATTTTAAGACAAATCAAAACCATATTTTGCTTTTTCTCTTTTATTATATTATCAATCGAAAAACAAGTGAAAATTCCAAATTTAAAAAAATCTACAAGTTTCTCGGGTACGGAATCCTAAACTTGTATTTCAAACATCTGAGAACACTCTCCATTAAATAATCCTTTTTCTTAGGGTACGGAAGCTTAAAACCGCACTCGAAATAGTTAAGACCACTCTCCATTAAATTACAGACAGACAGGCACACACACACAGCGTCAAACTTATTAATTTTGGGGGGTTTTGAAACCTTTTTTATTGGGGGGCTCTAATAAAACTACGATAAAAGGCCTAAATTGTGTTTCGTCAGGTGTTAAATAAATAGATATACATTAAATAAAAACCATAGTAACTTACAACAATTCTGCTCAAATGTATAAATGAACTTTTTAATAAAAAAGTGAAATTTACAAAATTTGAAAAACCCCGACAAAGTTTTCGGGACCGAACCTTAAACTCGAACTTGAAACATATCTTAGAACCCTTTCCAATAAATTACCTTTCAAACGAAACAAAAAAAGAAAAGTCGGTTCATCCGTTTAGGTGCTACGATGACAGACAAACACACACACATTGCGGTCAAATTTATAAAACTCCCTTTTTTAGTTCGGGTTTTAAAAATAGCCTTTCTTTTAATGTTTTGGTCATTCATTAGAATTTTTCCCCATAACAGTGTAAGTGATTCATAATTAACAATATACAAGGAGTTTAAACAATTAACTTTGTTAGTTATCATATTCCTTGTTTGATTTTACATACAATATTTGTAATTGTTTAAAAATTTTAGAACAAACGAACAATATAAACCATTGTATGACAAATTAAAGCAATGAATTGAAAATTATTTTCAAATGTAGGTTTTATTGTTTATTTACAAACAAATGAATATTTAACACAAAATTAGGTAATAGTTTAATAATTTATTAAATGTTTAAAGAAACATTTATTAAGACATATTGCGAACAATTGTCAAAATAAAATTCACTCAAAATTGTCTATTTATTGGTAACCTCATAAAACATTTATGCTTTGTTAACACACCTAAATTTTTTAAGTTCCATATAAAATAAGTTTACTTGTATGTTCGGTTAGGTTAGAGTGGCTGTCTTGAGTCCGTTGTGATAACGAAAAAGGGCTAGCCCATTCCCGGCCACTACTCCATGAATCATTTGGAGCTGTTTAAGAACAGCAGAAGAGCTTTGACGCCGACGGACTTTAGGTCGGAGAGGTTGTCAAAGAGAGGCTGGCTCAAGTAAGCCCAATTCCTCATGACAAGAGCTGGACAGTGTCTCCTCCTCCTCTCCAATGTGACATTTCCTGCAGTAGTCGTGATACACTGCCAGGCCAACGTATCTGTAATCCTGTAAAAGTTTACTTGTATCTGAGAACTAATTTTAATACAAAACTGAAAATGCTTTTTAAATCGCAAATGGGTTAGTTAACATATTCTAAAAAAGGTTGGGATTTCGATATACATAGATTTTTACTTAATAGTCCTCTCAGTGTCTAGAGATCGTATGGCCGAATTGGTTAAGGCGCTTGGCATGAATTTACTTAATAGTTGTCTTAGTGTCTAGAGCTCGTATAGCCGAATTGGTTAAGGCAAATATACATTTGCATTCAAAAAATTATATATTTTACGAAAACAAATCAATATTATTAATTCCTAGAAAGAAATTTTCTTAGTTTAAGTAATGAGGTCTATTATTATATGATAATCAAATATTCTAATCAGATTATTCAATATCAGTCGTAAGTAATATTTTACTTGTATATTTGTTTACCCACTTGTGTAAGTAACATGTTACTTGTGTACCCTACCACATTTTTGGGAAAAACAAGAAAGATTAGGTTTAGATATTTTAAAACAATAAAGATTAGAGACCTTAAAACGGATGGTGGTAGGCAAAAACGATTTAAACTGTACAATCAATCTTATCAAAAAATAATATGCAAACACTCAGATTAATATCAGGCTATTAATATGTACGATGTAAATATCAAATAAGTAAATTTCAAAAATCTTTCTTTTGATCTGTAAAATCACGAATTGTCCTCTCACAAAATCTGATAGTGCGGGTCGTTCGCGGCGACGGATTACGAATAAAGAGGGCACCACCAACTATCACTTCGATTTTTCGACTGTTAGATAAACCTACAGAACAATTGTTACTTTCGATCCGCCGTTACATTTGTACTCGGTCTCCCCTACCTTAAATTAACCTCATTTTCATTTTTTGCTACAAAGATGATGACACATGAAAGCTGTGTGTGGGATCAGCATTATGCATCTAAAATAAATAATGGTATATGCGATAAACTGCACATAAATTAGTCTTTTATTAGAAGTTAATCAATGACTACAATTTGTTTTATTTATAGGTTAGTTACCGTACCGTTAGAAAACATCAATAATTAAATTTCAATATGAATGAAATTTAAATTTTATATACTGCATGCATTTAATTAATTTTGTAAATGAATAGCTTTAATTATTTTATTATTTACATTTACATGCAATTAATCTCACTGTGTTATGTAATTTTTATTTTTTTCGAATTGTAACTGTGTTTTTTTTTATATCTCTTTACAGTCGATAATAGTATCTGAAAATAATAGAAACTTTTCAATAATTAAAGACTTACACGCAATTTGAGATTTGGACATTTTGTTTTGAAATATGTGGGCACTATTTTTTAATCCCTAAAAAAAGGATGTTATAGGTTTGACCGCTATGTGTGTGTTTGCCTGTCTGTGGCATCGTAGCGCCTAAGCAGATAAACCGATATTAATTTTTTTGGTTTTATTTGACAGGTAATTTAACGGAGAGTGTTCTTAGCTATGTTTCATGTGCGAGTTTAGCGTTTTGTATCCGAAAAAACTAAAAATATTTCGATGAAATTCAAAATCGATTCAGTTTGGAAAAGGCAGGGCATATAATTTTAACATATAAATTATTACTATGGAAATGAATGGTCAAATAAACATTCATTTCGAAAAGTGGAACGGTAAACTAATTAGGTAATTCAAAACAATAATTCGAAAGAAGTCAACTCAAATATTTCAATTTCAATTATAATATTATCAAAAATTTGTCCTAAAAAATGATAGCGATAGCTCTCTAAGTATCCTTTTCATTTCATCTGATGTCCCTGACCATCACTTTGATTAAATTTGTTTTCATTCATTCCAAATGAAAATTATCAAAAACTTCCAAAATATGTCGTTTTTTGAGATTCCTCCATAAGAGCCAATGTATTTTATATCGATTTTTAATGACTTTTTTCTTAAAAATTTGCACGGATACCTAAGCTGAAATTTTAACCACATACTCTTTGAGTAAAAGACTACCTACAAACAAATTTTGAGCCTTTAAATCAAACATTGTTGTCATGCTCATACATCCTTAATCATATCAGAAACGTAAAAGAAAATTTTTAGAGTAGGCTAGAAATGTTTTTTAAAAGAATCCCAACAATTGATGTGAGTTTGACGAAGATTTTTCGAGTGAAATTAAAATTGAGATACAGAAAAAGACTGTTAAAACTATGTATGATATGATGTATTCACGAAAAAGTACTTTCTCATGTTTTCTCAACAATATGCCATGTGGTAAAAAAAAACAGACTATTGTAAGTGGAAATTTTTAATATATTTGAATGAACTTTTAACTCGTTTGGACTTTTTTTCTTATTTTGATGATTCTTATCATTCGTTTAAATTTCTACAAATTACACCTTATATAGTATAATTATTATGATTGTCATTAAAAGCGGCATTATTATTTACAAATTTCACCATAATTGGGATCATAAAATCATTAAATAGGAATATAGTTCAATATTAATTATTCTAGTAAGGAATATTTAAACATCTGTTCATATTACTAAATCTACCTATCCGTTCATGCATATCAATTTATTTATTAAAATTTACATTTAATCATAAAAGTTAAGAGTAAAAAGAGTAAGAAGAGAGAGGGGGAATGAATTTATAATACTATAAGTAAGTAATATTACAATAATCAAATGTAATTACAACCTACAAAAAACAACAGAAATTGAGAGGTACACACAATTCACTGAATGAACTATGCCAAGTTTCATTAAATTCTGAATGCAAAGTCTATTACTGATTTAATTGACTTGTGTCTCGTCTTCCACATGAAAAACATTCCAATTTCAAAGTTTTCGTAAATGTACACAGAAATGAAGCCACTCACGAAGTTTCTCAAGAGTGTTAATTACGAAACTATTCCCTCCCTCTGTACTATAGACTATTAAGAGTCTAAATAGATAACTTGGAAAAACTTTTGGGTTTTGTTTCTACACCGTTTTCAAAATCGAACACATCTCTGCCCTACAAGTATATAAAAATAAATTATTAACAAATTGACAATAAATTAAAAAGCCTACTTTTAGTTTTGTATTTTTGTATTTACAATTCTACATGAATTCATGAATATTGAATATACATTTATTTTGTTTATTTATTTTTGCTATTCATTTAAATAATTATAATTGTTGTACTCAATGTTTAGTACGCAGTACTCCGTACTCAGGTGTGTTTACCTTTGTTTAAATAATAATGGATGCACATTAATTTGATTTAAAATAATATGCAGTTATAATTGATTACAATTACAATAACAAATAATTATAATTATTACTAAATGTATTATATTAATTTATTACTTCAACATTTAATACAGCAAACACTATATTTATATGCATTTACTTAATTTAGGTCATTTCAGTTTGTTTTGTTTTGTTTTTTTTTATGATTTGTTTGATTTAAATGTCTCCATTTTTATAACGGTATTTGAGAAAGATAAAAAATAAACAATAAATAATGGTTAAGCTTCTGGTTATTAGAATATCGTTTAGGATACGGTTGCTTTTAACTTCTTTGTTAAGCGATTTCTAAGAATTATTTTCTGAAGGATATGAAAAGTTATTAAATTTCGATTATCGTTATTTTTTATCCCCCGAATCAAAAAAAGGAGTATTATAAGTTTAACCGCTATGGTGTCTGCCTGCCTGTCTGTCTGTGGCATCGTAGCACCTAAACGGATGAACCGATTAGGATTTTTTTTTATTTCGTTTGAAAGGTAATTTAATGGAGAGTTTTCTTAGCTATGTTTAGGGCTCCGTACCTTTACCAATTAAAGACGATATACCTCAAAATCGGTTCAGTTTGGAGAAGGCTCTAAATAAGCGCGTTAAGGGTTCCGTATCCGAAGAAGTTATCGGGGCTTATTTAAATTTTATAAATTTCGCTTGTTTTGCGATAAATTCTCGTTGTTTTATACTGTTGTTCAAATCTGTTATAAAACAAATTTTTTAATTACTTTTAAATGTTTTCGTTTTCTTCTCCTCTCTAGTAATTTGAGAAATCGATCTCTGTTTGATATTTATAATACAAAAAATATTAGCAAATAATATTTTTTATTAAATTTGTAGACATATTCTCGACTTTTTGAATTTTTTTGAGGTGCTCCTTTTGAAGAAAATCTAAATGATCGGAAATAATTCTATCTTTCTGAATAACCAAAATTTGGTAATTTCTTATTTCTGTGGATTTTGTTTATTCTAAATTGATATCCGTTTAGTTTTTCAAAGTGAAAACAACTGGTATAAGCAATTGAAAATAGAACCAAACAATTAAAGTAATGTAGGTAAAAATTGGAAATTATTAGCACGCTAGTAGCTGTGTTTTAGTTTCTAAACTAGCCTAGAAAATTCTCAATATCGAAATGCTCTTACATTTGAAAATCCTTTTCCTTAAAAATTATATTTTTAATTTTCCTTAATATACCAAATTTAATTTTGTGAGACCCAATCAGTCAATCAAACATCGAAAAACTATTTAAAGTTTATAGCACAGAAAATGAAAGTTTTTCTGCTTAAAAAATCCAAGTTAAGTTTTTTAACCTGGATTATCTTAATTCAGATGCAAGAAAAGCCCTATGAAAAGTTCAATAATAAATCATGGATGCAAAAAAAAAAAAATTATTCATTGTCAAAGGACTTGAAAATTTTTTTTTCAAATATCTCGTAAACTATGAAATTTATGGCAGTTTTAGCTGCATAAATCCCATACTCTGCACGAAAAATATTGAATATATTTTATAAATCAAAAATATTTAAAAAAATATTAAAAAAATTTTTTAAATGTATTTTTTTCAGCCAAATATCTTCTGCGAAAATTCTGTTTAGAACCTTTTTTATGTAAAATTAATGGAAGAACAAACTTTACAATTGTTAAATCTGCCATAAACTTCCAAGTTTACGAGGTATTTGAAAAAAAACTACTTTCGCGACCTTTGACCTTGGAAATTTTTCTTTGCATACATAATTTTGCAATGTACTTTTTATAGATCATTTCTTACATCCAAATAAAGATAATACCTGACTTTTTTATGTGTCTTATTTGTCTCTTACATTGGTAGTTCTATTTTCTCAGATTATATTTTGATTCGATACGAGTATTCGATGATTTGTTTATAACTCAAAGTTTTAAGATGAATTGTTGTTGTGAATAATAGTATATATTTGTCTTTTTGTTTATACAGTTAATAAAAATAATAGTTAATAACATTAAACATTAAATACAATGACATTTAGTATTTCCTCTGTCGATGTGTAGACATATTAATAATATAAACACGTGTCTAGATTACTGATTACAATAATATAAATATAAAAATCATATTATTTACATATTATTTTAAAGTCACTTCATTAAACATCTATCTATCTCTAAACCACTAAACATCCGAACTAACTAACTAACTAACTACTACTGTACATCAAAATAATCTTAATAAATTTAATTTTTTTTTTATTATTTAGATCCATTTTAATAAATTGTTCAATTATTTAAACAACTTAATATTATTTAATAATATTTAATTGACGTTTAATATTAGTGTTTAATCTTCACAGTCAATTCAGAAAATTAGTTAAAATCAATTATTTATTTATTTATTTGCAACAAGTCAAAAAAGTCTTAAAGTACTAAAACGACCCTTTTTACTTCAGACTAAAGAGAATTGTTTTCTGCATTAAATTACAGGAGTTATTTTTTTATTTAAATAGATTCAGTATCACTAACTGAATGTAAATGAACCAAATCCTTACAAAATTAATCGGGGAATGTGCCTCCATTTTAAGGAAAACCGTTTTAGGCTATGTCTCCATAACCGTGCACTAGACCAAAAATGGTAATAATCTTACAGATAATTAAATTACCTACCTTTTTTGTAAACTAATTTTTTTTGTATCACTAACCGTTTACCACTTATACGATTATGACAATTTACTTATTAACTATTTGATCAATATGTTTTCTAATATTTGTTTAAACAAGAAAATGATGCTAACTTTTAAATCTATAAATTTCCTAGAACATTTACTTAAAACTTTTTTTTCTAAAATTAATATTTATGACGTTATAACGCGTTTAATGTTGCATTACAGCTACAGATAATTGAGAATTTTTTCTTGCACTAATTTACAGGAGTTATTATTTTCTAAAAATAGGTTTATTATAACGTATACTGAATCTAAATTTAACGTTTTAGGTCAACCTTGAATTCCGGTTGAATAACTTTTGTCTTTAAATTTATACGAATTTTTGAATTTGAATTTGTATGATTTGTATGTTTACAAACATTTAGTTGATGAAATATTGTAAAGAGTATGTCATTTTAGAACTGAATTTTCAAAACGTATATGTCTGCAATTATAGCTTCTAATTAAATTTTAAATTAGAAGCGCAACTTATATATTTTGTCAGGTCCAGAATTTAAAAAGCGTGGCTCTCAACTTTTTATCGATGTTGTTAGGCTACCCGAGGACTAAGCCCTCACAAATTCAAAATAATTTACGGAAGCTTATACTCAAAAAATGTACTAACTATTTAACGCTTGGGTGGGTAGCTCTGTAGCATTTACCATTTGAATTTGAAAGTAATGTAATAGGTTTTCTCATAAAACAAATATTTAGTTTGTTTGATGTTAGTGGGTAAAAGATATGTATTATATGTAATATGTATGATACATGAGAGTTGAATGAGAATAAAATGATGAATATGATTGAATTGTTAATTCAATCATATGATGATTTATGATTGTAAACAATGTAATAATAGCATGGAACTTATAACTACTAACTTCTAACTACTGGTTTTAAATCTAGATTCCCCATAGCGCTCGCTAAATTTGTTTCATAATATCATAAACATCGAAAATATTCCCTATTTGAATCTCTTTATAAAAAAAAGGATTTTTAAGGTTTTATTTGGTTTTTGTTTGTTAGTCCGTGGGACACCACCATTTTTGTTAAATGATTAATACTTGAAACTTAGTGAGTGACTAATTTTACCGAGTCTACCAAACTTTCTCTTAACGATTTTTTTCGAAAGTGTTCTGTTTTCAAATGAGCATGACAACGTCATATTTAGACTAGCGGTCTACAAAAACGCAGCAGGATTTTTGTCGGTCGCTATGACCACTTGATAACATTGATAATTATTAAACAATAAAATATTTTGTCCGAAATACTGCGCTGATGAGCTTGTATAATATATTTGTAAATAATTATATAATACCTTATATTTATAAATATTGACCCTGGTACGTATCGCTGAGATAATGTTTGTCTGAAAGATTTTTTCATACGTTGGACCGTTTTTGAATAATAGAGGGAGCAGAAGATGGAGCGCTGAGCTATACGTACCTTAGTGCAGTATTTATAAATATTGACCCTGCATTTAATCGGTAAGTAAGAGAAAAAACTGTATCAATCGTTAATCTCAGTCTATTATGCGGTTTTTTCCGTAATTATTCATTAAATATTACTTAAATAATTATTTAATATCTTATATTTGTAAATATTGACCCAGAACTAAAGTATACTCACTGTCAAAAAAAGTGCCACAGTTAAAACATTCTAAGCGTACTCATCATATGTTATGTTATAATAGTAAACCTTAAAATGTTTTAAAACGAGCATTTTTTGTGACATTGAGTGTACGTTAAGCTGAGCGCAACATATTCTGCACCCTCTATTTCAAAAACGGTTCATAATACAAAAAAAAGTTTCAGGCAAAATTTGTAGAAAATTTTATCCCCTACAACTATAATAAATTCTAATATGATTGAACGCAAAAGAAACGAGAAATTTACAAAAAACTGATTTTCGATACCTTTGCCCTTGAATATCTAACGACGAGAACGCGTAATCATTTGTGACTGTTGAGACAACATTTATACTATCAAAAAAAAGATTTGTACAAAAAATTAGCTTATTCCGTTAGATTCCGAGGTGAAACCCTAAGATGATTGGAGTACAATACATCACGAGGCTTTGCATACATTATTGTATTTGCAATAAAATCAATGACAATAGAAATTTTTTTTCTCGAAACTCTTTTTTTCTCGGTCTATGGCACATTCATATATCTACCTCTGGTTTTCGTAATTAATTATCATACACCTTAAATCATGAAATTTTTTCTCCAAAATGAAACTATGTACTCAGCAAAAGACGTTTTTTGGGCTATAAGTTTATTAAAAAACCGTCATTCTATTAACTATATCTACCATTTGAAGAAGTCCTTCTGTTCTAACTTGGACAACCCTGTTGTAGAAGCGCAAGGAAGAAATAAAGGCTTAATCTATTGATAAATTAACTACTTTAGTGGAATATACATACCATCATGGATTTAGTTGCAAGATTAGGCGGCGTTTTTGGTATGGAAATTGTATTTGATCGTTGTTCCTTGATTTTAATTTGCAAGGTTTAGATTTTTTATACGATATTGACAGATAAAATAGTAATTTTTATGCTAAATTGATCGTGAAATATCATCATATTAATAATTCATTTGATTCTGAGCTAATACGGAACTTTTATTGATTAGATATGTTATTTTTTCTAATCAAGGTAATATTATGCCTTGGAAAAAAATTGTTTGATTTATTAGCTTATATAAATGCAATTATTGATTTATTTTACTGGAATAATTCGTCTTTTGTAAATTACTATATTAGGTAAATATTTTGAAAAAAACAAACATTTTTATTGAATTGGCATTTGAGTCTATAGCTTCTGACAGAACTATAATCTAATCTTGGAAATTTTTGAGACTATTTAAAAAAAATGTAACGAACTCAAGATCAAGAATTTGTGAATAAATTGTATTTTTTAAAAGGAAGGAGTAATATATCTGTTCTTCGAAATTTTATTATTATTTCTTCTGTCGGTTACCAATTCTTGTTACTCTTGTCCTTGTCCACATTTTTCCTAGAAATACAATAATTTGCTCAACCAGAAAGCTATTGAAAATTAGAAATTACCTAAAATATTCAAGAAATAAAAATACAATAATCATTTAGAACCATTTTTTATGGCGTTGAGAGAATAATAATCTACTATTTGATTGTCGGTAAAATAAAAATAGATCTATAAAAGCGTTATGTTAAGGTTGATAGGGCGTTAAGACAGTGTATCGATAAAAATCAGAACTTTTGATATGTTATCAATTGCTTATTCAATAAGCACCAAAAAATAGTTTTTTGAAATAATCTGACGGGTTTTTATGTAATTAATCGTTAAAAATTTGGAATTTTAACATGCTTGAATAGCAAATGTTCAATGAACTTATGCATTTTCGATAATGTTGCTCCACGTTCTATAAATTAAAAAGTAAAAAACTTATTCTCTTATAAATTAAATATCGTAGGTACATTACGTTTAAACTTAGACTGGCTAAGAGCTTTGTAAATATTTTAATTGGGTATTTGTATTAAATTTATTTTTCGAATTTCTAACATAATATGAAAAACACAGCAAGCGAGATCACAAAAAGTGAAATTAAAATTTAAATCGACCAAGAACAGGTATTAAGATAAGAACAAAGAGGATAAGAACAATGTCGTCAGTGTGTCTATTAGCCATATGCTATAGCATAGGTACATATTGGTACAGTGTTCCTTAATATTTACCAGTAATAATACTGGCCAGTGCTGATGACGTCATAAACCGCCCCCATACTGGTGAATCGTTCCGAAATATACTGGACAGTACGTGACGTCATATTTTAGGTTAGTCAACAAAATAACTTCAATGTATTTGCTCCATGATACTCTACAGGAGTTACTTTGAGCGTATAAGATTTCTTATTGTATTCGTCAATTACGACTAACTCTTTTTCGGACGCCATTATTCCTTCTTAACGAACAATAAATAAATTTCTTGCACCCCGGGGGACACATGTACACTGTCATTTCCGTTTTACCAGTACAATATGGGGTAGTATACCAGTACAAAATGGCGTCGATTTCTAACGTCATGAGCACTGACTAGAATACTGGTGAATATTACGGAACAGGCCCATGGTATACCATAGCTACTCACTCCATGCTTATTCTGTTTTGCTAGAATGAGATAAAAAAAACTTTGGTCGATAAACAATGATTTATTAATTTTAGTAAATATATAATTTCGTAAATTCGATTACTATGGATGTTAGATGTCCTCTAAATTTAAATAATTAATAATTTTCAGATTAAATCTAACGAAAATTTAAGAATGTACTGTAAAATTGCAATTTACTGTCCGACCAACCTTAAAGTCGTGAACAATTTAATATACCTACAATGATCACTATGTAATTGGTTAAAGACTACCAGATTTGTTATAACTAACTGACTCTAATACTTTATATGTAATTTATAATAGATAAATAGATATAGTATTTGCATATTTTATAATAATAGTAATTGAAATAGTTACTTCCGTTTTACTACATACGATACAAGTTTATGTTACAATATTACTAAACAAATGAACATGATTTACTTTATACCGCGTGTATCAGAGTAAATGGCAAATAAGCTGGGAGTGATCGATAAGCTTCATTCAAAACAAGCTTTTGATATGCGGAACATATGTCCGAAAACATTGCCTTTCAGAGCTGCACGGTAAGAAATGTTTTCCCGATATCAATAGTTAAGTATAGGCGTGAATGCAGTACTGCACTAATGTAAGTGGCGCTAAGGTTTTTATACCATATCAGATATTTTTTGAGTATCTGTCCCTATATCATAACAGCATTATAATCAACGCCATGCATTTCTTACCGTGTAAATATGTATGTTACTCTATCGTGTTGAATTTTTGCCAAATTCATTGTATTTTCGAAAAGATGTTTCAAAAGTTAAAAGTTGCTGATATTCCTACAAAAAACTATTTAAAGTTTTGCTCTTTAAAGTTTGCTGTTCTTTTGCTCTATCTTTAACAAAATGGAATATCTGTTGAAGAACGAGCAAAACTTGTTTAATTAAATGTGACAAATTATTAGGGATAGAGCGAAACTTTAAATAGCAAAAATGTTCCTCATAAAAAAAAATCAAATCAAATCAAGTTTTTTTCGAAACATATTTTCTAAAACTCAACAGATTTGATAGAAATTTGGCACGGTTTGCTAACGTCTGTAGGTCTAAAGAGGGTGTTTCCGTACACAAAAATAGCAAAAATGTTTCTCATGAAAGTACCAACAATTTTTGATTGAAACATTTTTTCGAAATCTCAACGTTTTTGATAGAAATTTGGCACGGTTTGCTAACACATGTTCCTTCTAAATTCTGCTTTTGGTGTACCTTGTCTTTCATTGTCTTTGGCTTTCATAGCAAATGATACCCATGTTTCTCATTTAGTGTTGAAATAAAATACTGAAGTTTTTTTGATGTCAAATAGTTACAATTTAAACCGATGGCTTCTCTACGTTGATGCCTTAACCCAGTACTTAGTATGCCTTATTATAAATTCATCACTGGTTATCACCTCCTATTGACCATTTTTCTGACACACTCGGTACAGATATAGTTACTACTGTACTACTGTGTTTATTTTTGAATTATATTTGCTACCAGCTACCAACTTATATAAAATATAATTGTTTTGATCATTTGCGATGATTATATATGTTAGTTAGAATTAAATTGAATTCACTACCGAGTAATATTATCATATTAGCTGTAATGGTTTAGTTTTCTTCTTGCTATTAGTTTAATAAATCAATTAGAAAAATAGACTGTATCTTTCAAAAACCTACAACTCTAGGCAAAACGCTCATTTTTTTGAAAGTTGTAATGCTATAACGAAAGGTTGTAACAATGTGTGCTCAAAAGTATATTCCCTTCAAAATTTCTTTGGAATCAAAAATGTATATAAAATTTCGTAGCTCATATCT
The DNA here is from genome assembly GCF_905475395.1 of Chrysoperla carnea. Lineage (NCBI taxonomy): Eukaryota > Metazoa > Arthropoda > Insecta > Neuroptera > Chrysopidae > Chrysoperla > Chrysoperla carnea. Next base: position 78,014,513 of record NC_058339.1, on the reverse strand, counting down.
ATGAGCTTTCAAAAAAGAAATTGATTTTAAGCACAAAATTTTGGTCTGGCACTTATTAAGTATATTCCTATGATTAAGTGGAATACAATAATTTCATTTTTTGATTAATTTAATGATTTCATATTTATAAAAATCCATTTAGCCATTCTTACCAATTCTAATAATCATAGGTGATATTTAGTTTTAAGTTTCTATTAAATAGAAATTAAATAAAAGTCTTAAATTATTTCTGAATATCGTAATTGTTTATACAAATTAATAACTATATTTTATTTTGTTTCAGGAATTGGTAATTGTTCAAAGAATATTTATCAAACGAAATTATATTAGGTACGTTAATAAATTTATATAGAATATTCTACACCTGTGTTCTCAGGAAAATCTACTTTTTCGTATTTGCTTATATTTAAATAAATATTTTCTTCGTTTCTAATTGAATCTAGCCTTTCATTAATTTGATCGCCCTAAGGCGTAACCATTTCCGTCCGCGGTATGCTTAGGGTAGCGGGTTCGATTCCCGCCGCCGCAACAAAATTAATTTAATTAATAGTTGTGAGGGGCTAGTGTAGTGCATGATATATGCATGAAGGAGGTGCACTCAGCCTCTGAAATTGAGGAGCTGATAAATGAAATTATCAGCGGAAAGATGGTAAAACACATATATGGTATCACAATGGGCTCTTTAGCCTAAGTGTGTCCTTCGTAGACAGCCAATATAACTTAACCTAACCTAACCTTCATTAATTTAAGAAGGAATATTAATATCTTTTTTTTAATCTTATTTCCAAAAAGTTTTGGATTATATACATGTTAAGAGTAAATAAGTTTGTAGTAAAAAGGTATATAATTTTTACCTCTACCTTAACATTCAACTGTTTCTTATACAATATAAAGTGTACAGTGAATTGTTATTCTGTTAATATAGTCGTTTCTCTTCAACCAGAATATTCTAACTATAGTTGTTTCTGTTCAACAATAAAATGTATGCATTTGCAAATATATTAATGATCAGTAAGTTTTTTGAAAATTCTGGACAGTTTTTCTAGCTACAGGTTTCTTTACAAAATTACCCACGCCGTAGAAAAAATTTGATTTAGTTTGAAATTTTGATTTTGTTTTGTATCATAAATATTTGCAGCAGAAATTAAAAACGCCTCAGAAAGAATTATTTTGAAATTTAAGTCGATATGTGCTTTATTTACAATGCATCAATTGTCGGACAATTTTTCAAATATTTTAAATAGCCGATTTAATTTTTTAAAATTGTTTAATTTTATTTTATAAATGCTGTCAGTATATTCAGTAATTCAGTATAAAAATAGATGTAAAACCACTGCCTTTGTGAATTGTGATTAGAACATTTGACTGATTCTCAAACATAAAACTAAGCTTGAATAATAAATAAGTAAAAATTAGAATATCAAAGTTATTATCATATAAATGAATTGGAGTCGAGCTACTTGAATGAATTTATTATTTATTCCAAGTTCAGTTCGTTTACTTTTTCTGTTTTATGAAAATTCAATTTTACATTTACCATTTTATTGCATGTCTTTGTAAAATTTGTTGTTCGTGGCAATAATGTACTAATTTTTCACTCAATGATTGTTAAATTCTTTCTCAAATTTTACAAAAAAAGTCAAGAGAAATTCACTTAAGAGATAAAAGAAAGAAATATAAGAAATTTCTCCATGAAAAAAACGATGGGTTACGAAAAGTTGTTGTAAATTTGCTGCAAACAAAAGTATTTACATCAGTATTTTAAATTCTTGAAACTTTTTCCCTGTCAATCTGAATTTTATTAATTTCATAATGGTTTTTTTGTTGAAAATTCTTTTATTTTTGTTCAACAAAGGACAGGAAGTTTGTCTTGATTATTTTCAATTATTTCGACGATGTTTGTAAATTTTTGGAATATCAAAATTGAAACTAAGAACGATTTAATATAAACCACCTGCCTTTTATAAATGCAATTTATTTATAAATATCAAAAATTCTTTGAAAATTTTGTATTTCGTAGAAGTAGTAGGTACTTAAAAATTTTATTTAAATAATTCAAAAAAAAAAAAAAAAAAAAGAATATTTATAGATTTTTTTACAAAATTGCATTTACTTGGAAAAAATTTTTAAAGACAGAGTTTTACGAAACAAGAAAAACAAACATTAAAAATCTACTAAAGATTTTGACTTTGAATTGTAACTTTTCAAACATCCGAATAAAATTATTACTGTTTTTCACAATCGCACAGATAAAATGGTAAAAAATTTATGGAAAATTTTGAAATTTAATTAAATTTTATATAATAGTAATATATTCTCAAATTAATTTTGTTAATTATAAAAGATGTTGTTGTCAATTTTAATTTTAATTAATGTTGTCTAATTAGTTAAAAGTAGTTATTATTATCATTTAAATTATTGCTGTGTCATTTTTTGACTTTTAATTAAATATACACGTTCAGATTTGTAAAAAATACGTTAAACTTTCACAAAACATGCTGTATTATTCATTAGTTTGCAAAATAGGGTACTTTCGGTAGTGAAAAATAAATTTTGAAATTTGATAAAAATTAAAGAGGTAGAAATATACTTAAATATTCTGATTTTGAGAAATAAAAGCACATAATTGTTTTATTATATTAACATTAAAAATCGTAATTTTTAAACTGTATGTGACTTAAATATAGACGAAAAATGTCAGTTCAGTGTAAAAAGCTGGGTACATATCTGTCAAATTTAAGTGTGTTTTTTCGTCATTGCATTTCATTTGTACCTATTTATTTATTAAAACGCAAATAATAACCACTGATGACATGATAAAAAAAAGGAGGTAAAAACTGATGAAAGCAAATCAACATAGAAGTGGATTATGGTACGCTATGGGAAGAATTACTGCTTCGAAATTTTTTGAAGTAATGACTGATTTTACCAACATTACTTCACCAAAATGGATGACATCGTTTTTGATAGAATGAAAAAGATTTAAAATTTAATGTAATTTTATGGCAAGAAAAAGTTTTTATTTTACCAGAATATATTTTTTGGGGCTTTTTATTAGGAAAATCAACAGTAAAATATCCTATTAGTTTACGCAATTATTTTGGAATCACAAAAACTAAATTTTTTTTAAACAAACGTTTAAATTTTAATTATTATCAATCATTTTATTCGAAATAATTTTTGTTTAAGAATCAAGAAGTCTGGCAGTCTATTTCAAACCATTCTTAACCTTGAATTTTTTTTTCAAAAATTTGTCTTTCAAATAGTAAATAAACATAGACTGCTGTATTTTGTTCATTTCAAGACCCACAAAAATTTAAATTTCCAAATATTATTGTTCACATAATTTTGGTTTTTTTTCCACACTTGTTCAGTTTTTAAACAAATATTATTTTATTTAAAATTAAATATTTAAAAACTATAAATATTATTTTATTATTGTCAAGGTAATATTAACATTAAATATTACAAAAAGTCAATGTTATTTAGACATCAAAATTTAATTAACGGTTTCATAACAATATGTAAATAAATAAAATAATAGAAAATAAGTTTATTCGTGGCATAATATGGCGCATCAACAGAATTTAATATGTTATGATAACTTATAATTATTGTTAATTATTATTAATAAAAGGTAATAATTAACAAAATATAATTAATATAAAATTTTAATATAAATATTTCAAAAAATATACGCAATAAAAATTAAATTCATTCTAAGAGATTAATATATTTGACCAGGAAATAGTAGAATTTTAAGAAGTATAGCAATAAAAACTAGGAATCCAACAATAGAAAATAAATTACTTTTTTTGGGATCAAGAAATTCAGAACTTTTATTGTTGTATTATCGTAGAAAAGAAAAATTCAAACATTACGAAAATCTACTATATTAAACAGATAAATGTTTCTTTGATATCGGCAAAAATCGATCCGATAAATAGATTTTCCTATAGGATTAAGTCTGGAAGATATTTCAGAAAGCGTTCTTCCCATCGTTAAATGAATCCGATTTTTGTAATTTTTGGGCCTGAATTAAAGTTTTATCAAATTCTGAAACATAAAATATTTCCGATTTTTTTCGGGACCAAAAGTGCTGTCTCCTATTTCGACAAAACTGCGTACACTCTATGGGTAATGTTATCTCAAAGAATAAAAAAATCGGATTCATTTAAGGATTAAAGGGACGATTTCTGAAATATCGTCTAAAATCTTATACGAAACGGCATTTCGAGCGTACCATTATAAGGCTGAACCAAAAAATTGAAAAAATTAGGTGAATTTGATGATTGGAGGAACTGAGATATCGGCCAAAATCTCACACGAAGAGCAATACCTCGCATCGACTTCAGCCAATTTCTATGAAAATTTATGAAAATATACGTCTAATAATCAAATAAATTGAATTTTCGTGACGTGTAGGCTCCAATTTGCTACAAAATCTATAAATCCGAACAAAAATAATTTGCTTTTTCCAATTTTTTTTTAAATCATAAAAAACAAAAAATCTGGTGAAAATTGTAAAATTATCTTTTGGATTTGGAAAGTAAACATTAAGGGAAAACACAAAAAAACTCAATTTTAAAATTGACTCCCTTCATATTTTTTATCATATTTAGACATGCATGCTGAGCAATTTGGAAAAAAAAAATTTCTTTTAAGAGGTGAACTTTTAAAAAATAATTACCAAATTATATATTTTTATTGTATGATGGCTACAAATCAAAAATACATTAAAAATTCATGTTTCCTTTGTTTTAAAACAACGAAACACGTAATGATGACATTGAACGTACCAAACATACAAATACATAAGTATTCACAGTCAGACTGTTGAAAACAAAATAAACTTTTATTTCATAAACAATCGAATCCAATTATTGTTCATTAATTTGTACGAACATATGTAATGTAGTGTATATTATTATTATTATTATTATATTATTGGTAAAAGAACGTATCAACCAACATATCAACAAAACATTTCCAGGTGTATTCTCTTATCAGTTTCAAAAGAAATTTTATTTTACCTGTATACTTTGTTAATATAATCACATTCACATCTATAGTATGTCAAACTGGTCTTCAATTGCAAATAATATATGATATACCATCTGGCTCGAAGGACCAAAATGTGTATAAATATTTATCCGAAACTGCTAGAACTTCTTGAAACAGTTATCAGTACCTAAATAAATTTAATAGGAAAGCGGCAAGCATTAACTTTAGTTCCCGTGGTAAATTCATCAGTTTTTGTACTGAATAAAACTTAAAGGAAAGGTCCGATAAACTTGGTTTTCATCAAAGCTCCGTCAATTTTTATGCAAATGACTTGAAACTTTTTTCATTTTCATTTTCAGGTTTTGTTTTTTTAGTACTAAAAAGTGTACGATATACTTTTTTCAAAAAATGTCAAATTTTTCTATTATTTGACGTTAAATACACCGAATTTCAATCGCCAATTACTCGGAAATTATTGACTTTTCGAAATATGTTTCAATGACACTTTTTGCTTGGAATTCATTCCTATATCGATTCCCGTTGTCATTTTCAGCAAAAATTTTTCCACTCCAGACAAGGGGTCTTTTCCACCCCCTGGGTAAGATCGCACAAATTTGTGTTTTTAACTTCTTTAAGTAAGCTTCAAACAATGTAGTCGCACAGTTTTTATAAAGATTCATTGACTTTCCCTGGATTCTGAAATTTTAAGATATTTATACCTTACAGCTGTCTGTTAATATTATTCTAGAATAAGAAATCAGTGCAATGAGAAGTTTTTTGAGTAAAAATATCATCTTTCTAGCATTCACCTAAATCAATGAAGTGATACAGCATTCCTTTCTCTGTATTTTCCTCCTTTGTCGAAAATTTACTAAAAGGAATAACTTTTCCATAACAGTAATCTTTGACTTGGCATATTTTCTATCCAACTAATAATATGGCAAGTATTGTTACGTCCTTAGATTTGTATCCAGTGCTAGTTTGAGCTAGGTTAGTTTATTTTTGCTGCCCACAAGGGTAACACTTATAGGCTATAGGACTCATAAATTAATCTTTATTGTGGTGATGAAAATCGATTCCTCTACGCTAGGTATAACGCATACGGACTCGGTTTCACTTTAACTAACTGAGCCACTATACTTGAGTTATTTATCGAGGCCAACTTTTTAATCTTTAAAGTGTGTTTTCGAGTGTAATAGTATAATTTAATTGATTCGAATTTATATTTTTGCTAAATATAAGTTATTTAAAATCAGAATTAAAATATCGAACCACTTAAATTAAACTACCTGCTTTAAAAATGTCCTTTGTTTTTTTTAAATGTTTGCCTCGGTAAAATAACTCAAGTATAAAGTTGATTATCTACTATTATTACTGAAAGTTTGAGCTTTATTACAATGATTAAACCTCATTTACATTTTAATTGTAATGATGTTCCCCGTCCCTAAATCAACGGCGATACGATCTAAAATAAGGTTTCTCTATATTTCCAAGTAGAGTTAAATTGATTAAATTTTCCAAAAACGAATAAATTGTTGTTGTAATATAGTATTTATTACAACAACAAGGGTTTATTTTTAGTACCGGGACACTAAAAAGCCTAAAATAAAAGAAATAATTCAAATAATCAAAAACTCGATTGTGTTAAATAAAATCTGAAAAGTAAAAAACAATATTAGTAGTTTAATTTTTCCAATAATATGCTCCGACTGTTAAAGTCGTAATGTAAACTACTAATATTGTTTTTTTTCCTGATTTTATTTAACGCAGTCGCATTTTTTATTTTTTCAGTTGTTTATTTTTTACCAAACTGATTTGTTTGAAAAAAGAATATTATAAGAGTTAACGATAAAAATTTCAGTGAACAATCGAATGTCCGGACAGCCGTCCCGTTTTGTAATTCGTATTACCTGATTAAAGAGACTTAAAAAAAATACACTCGAACCCGGACTTCTTGAATTCATGTCAAGCACCCTACCAATTAGGCCATTCGAGTTCTAGACGCAGAGTGCATTTTTTTCAACTCATTGAATTTTTATTTTTATTTTGTTTATTGACTTATTTATTATTATTACTTTTTGTTTTTGTTTACTTTTAATCATGTATACGATATTTATTTAGATCATGGTCTCTCAATTATAATTGACGATTTTCAATATAATACATACAGCGTAAATATTACAAAACCGAAAAGTAATAATTTTTACCTGTGTTGTTAATAATTGTCACACTGTAAATTTAAGGTGAGTTTACTACACAGAGTCGGTGAATAGAGTCGGTGAATAGAGTCGCGCACAATTGTAAACCTTGTGCACTCATACAATGAACGGCATATGGTTGTGTTAGTAAACGACTAACAAACAGCGCGGTAGAATCATATCATATGTATAATATATACATGTATTGTATATATGTGATATACTCCGGCCACAACCTATCTCTCTACGATGCTTACTTCATACTAGTCAGTCGATTGTGAGCTTTCAATGCGTACGTTTCGATTCTGATCGTATCCAGCTCACTTCTAATATTTATATTTATTATTATTAATCCTAGTTCAAATTCTAATTAAAAACCTGTTACATTTATTTATTATTATAATTTTAAAATTAGTGTAATTTTGTTTTTACAAGTGTATTATGGGTAATATTTGTTTGAATAATTGTGAAAATTGTATTGATTTAATTTAATTTGCATTTAAAAAATATAAACATTTGTGTTTGAAAATTTTTTGTGTGCAAAAATAATTTTCCAGTTGTGTCAATTTTATCCAACATAAAGTAAGTGGTTTTTAACTATTGATTTTTTTTAAATTTTAACTGGATTGTAATTAGGTCGAATTTTTATCACCTTTTGTTTTGTCGATGAGAGAAGGAATTTCTATGGTTTCTTAGTGATGTTTTTGTTAGTTATTATGAATGTCACGCAACGTTTGCGCATAGACTTGAATCAGTTTTTTTCTCTAGTAAGTATACCGGTAATGTTTAGGGTTGAAAGGATTATTCTAGAGATTGATAAGATTTGTTTTTGTTTAAATTCTGTTGCTATGTAGATATTTTTATATTGTGTAATGTATAATAATTATATTTTAATAACAAATCGATAATTTCAAACAGTAAGGTACATTATGTTGATATAACATCATCAAATTTAATAATTAATTAGAAAATAGTTTATTTATTTGATAGGGCTTCCCTCGTGATTGTTTATTTTTACTTAATATACACTTCGAGCAAGAGTGATCTTTATGTTTAGGATTGGAAGATAAAGAAGTAATTTAAAAAATTTCCTTTCTGTTGTTTAAGGATTTATTACTTCGGGTCTATTGTGTTTTCATATTTCTAGTGTGCACAGGTCTATTTTTCTTCCGATATAACTAATTTAGGAATATTTGGAAAATATGTTAAGAAAAATACTATCAAAGCCAAAATATAGTTAAACATTTCATAATCATAAATCTTAAATGAAATAAGGCAAAGTTTAATGCTGAGATATTGATTCGAACCCAATAGTAAGATCAAAACAAGGCTTAGACCAAGCCTCTAGTACTACATTTGTTTATCGCCATTTATACCTCGGAAGCATATCATAATAATAATATTGTAACGTTCTATCCCTCGAAGGATCGAACAATAAAAACATCACCAGGTGAAATTCTTTGGAAACTTTAATATACTTCAATGTTTATTTATTTCAAAGTATATGAATTATTCCACAATGGTTCACAAAATTTACAATCATCCGTCCACATTGACTTTGCGTAGAGAACTGCCCTGTTATATCCGCATCATCCATAACTACATATTTGCATATACGTCGTTTCTATGGAAACTACCTAAGTAACGATCTTCATAGCCGTCCATGATACTAGACTTGTTAAAATATGCTTCATATTAGAATAAAAAATAATAAAAAATTGAGATATGAATGTCGAATATTAACCAAAATTAGACATTCTGGATAGAATAAGACTTGAAAAGAACGGGAATTCTCCATAAAAATAAAACGATCAATCGTAGTGTAGTGAGAGTTTCTATTCGAACGAGGACTTAAAATCAATCCATAATAGCAAAATGGACTCACTTTGGAAAATTTTTTCTAGATCGTTCCTTTCTCGAAAATTTAAATTTAAATTGTGAAATTTTAAATTTCATAGTATGATCACACAGTTGAAATTCTCGAGTATCGACAGCTCTTCGAGCATCGTATCTCCCAAACGTTTTTTTTTTTTGTCGGATGAAAATCTATTCAATAGCTTGAAGATTGTTAGATTTTCCTAGTTATCCTTCTTATTGGGGGAAGCGTAAATCAGTTCATTAAATAAGTTTTCAAGTTTTTAGGGTATAGATCCGTCAAATTTCCTTTTGCATTTTTTCTGACCGATAGCTTAAGTATGACGTTATTTGTTCATATGAAAACGCAGCTTTTCGAAAAAAATCATAGGGAGAAGTTTGGTAGACTTAGCAAGAAGAGTATTAATGTATTAATAATTGAAAAACTCTTTCTGTTACACGGTCTAGTAGTCTCACATTTTTCTACTAACCATTTTTCGTTATCGTTGAGAAAGGCTTAAACATTACCATGATTATTTAATTTGTAGATATATAAAACTTAATTAAATGAGATATATTTATGTGTCCAGACTTCAAGGACAGTCCATAAATTATTTAATTTCAATTCCCCTTAGATCCGTTAGCACGAAATTCAAATTGATAATAGGTTTAATTAATATCTTTATTGTACATTATCAAACAATTTTAATTAATTAAAAATGGAATTGATTAATCCGGTGCGTCCCCCATATTTATATTTTAAAAATAACTGTAAATAATTAGTATTGTTGATAGAATTATTACGACAATGTATTGTTATTATTTTTATATTTTTAATAATAATAAATTCATTGTTTTTTTTTGTATTATTTGTGATAAGAATTTTAAACGATACCATACTAATTTTTATTGTATTTTATTTTAAATTACTGATAACGTTCAAAGTTTGAGTGATTGGTAAATATTGTAAACATTATTTATATTATTAAATTTTGAAAGCGCCATATTGTCGTTTCATATCGTAATTTAATATTTGAATTGGGTCTGATAAAAATATAGTGTTTGATAGTTGTAGTTCAAAGAATTTTTTAGTACGAAGGTACTAGAATTATTATAATTGATTATGAACTTTCCAAATCTTTAATTTGTGTTCAAATTCAGCCTTTATAGCTTTTTTTAAGTTAACTATAAGTTGAGTTGAGCTAATATGGGTTGATCTTGAAAGCTGCTAGATACGAGATTTTATAATCGGGCTACAACATAGTGAGCCCCCCTTAAAAAATATATTTTTAATTTCAGTTAAGCCCTTTTGCCTACGCTTTAAAATTAAATCCAAAAAACATAAGTATGTTTGAAATTTTCGATTTTTTAAAAGGTAATTGAAAAATTTATTTCCAATTTTGTATGAAATTCAATGTATACAGTAAATTAAGGATGTACGAGCGCCAAGGCAATTTTAAATAAAAATCTTGATTTTTGATTATATGAAGTTTGGCTAATTCTAGATTAATTCTGAAAATGTTTAGGGGAGGGGGGGAGGTAGTTGCCCGAAAATTTAAATAAATGAACGATTTTTAAAGTAAACATATTTAACATAGGTTTGATGGAAAAACGGTAGATGGATGATACGTTTTCGTAGATATCTCCAAAGAACTGTTTAAAACCTTAATAAATTATTGAAAACAAAAAAGAACCCCTTGTGTCCGATTAATTAAGGATGTATTAGCACGGCAGTGAAGTCACAAATTAAACAAAAAGATACATTAGCAATTTTGATTGTGAATTATCTTATAACTGGACGATATAAGACGAAAAGTACGATTAAATTTTTTTTGATATCTGAAGTAATTTTCAAAATATCGAAAGTTGAAAAGTTTGTTTAATTATTTTTTAATCAGTTTTAAGTCTCGATATTTTGAAAACCATGGCAGATATCGAAAAATTGTATTATCATTTTTCCTCTACATTCATGAAGTTATAACAAAATTCATCATCAAAGTTGAAAATAAAGGTACAAATAATTTCAACACTAAATCTAAAATTTTCAAGCCGTTAAATGAAATGATAAAAATCTAATTTTTAGATCCAAAATCTCATTTATATTGTCAGTTTTCATTGTGACATAGAAAATTATAAATTTCATAATAAATTATAAATTATTAATCAGAATTCATAGTGTGGCTTTCACCAAATCCAAAATGAAAATTTTCATGGTCGCACGCGGTAAACAATAAGAATTAATCATAATTTTCATACACTATAAGTTTATTTATTTGAAGGTTATAAACAATAATTTTCATAACGCTTTCCCAAATAAATAATATTTCTAATAAATTAACTTTTAAGGTGTTAAGATCACGGTACCCATCAATCGATTTTGTTTATATCGATATCGCGTTGTAGTGGCTTTGATTGACAAAATAGTCTTTGTAATTACTTATACTTTGTGATATTTTCGAAGTACTTTATAGTAAAATTTTCGAAGTATAGTAAAAATCTCTCATATTTGTTAGAAAAAATTATCACCAGTCATATTGTTTTACAAATATTGGAGTTCGACTCGGATTAAACGTCTGAAGATTAAAAAAAAAATTTCTTCCATAAACACTCCCACTGAGTGCATTGATACAAACTGCATTTGCACACATATAAATAATATTCCCATAAGGATTACGTGATCATAATCCCTTATCCACGATTAACTTTGTATGTATTTGGCATTAGTTTATCTAATCTCAGATTATATCATAGATTTTTGTTTACAAATACATTGTAGATTGACTGAGTCATATGTGTTTACTAATTAAAGTGCAACAAATGAAAATGGTAACATGTGGCAATGTTTTTAATTTTAAACAGTAACAACCACATATGTGTAACAACTTTTCTATGTAATTGTCAAACAATTTACTTTTTCTTTATTTAACATACGTTTCAAATTAAATTTATGTAATATAAAATTGCATGATTTTTAATAAAATATAGTTCATTAATTTTAACATATTTTTGATGAAATTTATTTTAAACATTTTTTTATAAAATTACAATTTATTTACTTTTGCAATGTTTTTTTAATTTATTAATTTTTGAAACCTCTAAAATTATCAGCAGTGTAAAAAAATCGTTTTTTTTCTAATTCGAATTTTTCAAAAATTCTTGTTCTGGAAAGTTGACAGGTTTTTTTCAAGACTAAAAATTAATGCTCTGTAAGCACAAGTGTAATGTAAAAATTCAAGAATCATTTTTTAATCAACTCGAAAATTTGGATGTTAGCCGATACTGTGGAAATTGCAATTCTTAAAGTTTTGGAATTTAAAGGCTTAATCTTTCGAGTATTGGACAAAATTATCTATGCATTGTTTTTCTTCATATCGGGGCCATTTTAATCTATACATTTAAATATCTCGTTTTGTAGATGGTGACCATCATGTTCTGACATCAGATTGTACCTAGTTCTTCGGGCTTCTTTAATAGCCAATTTAAATCATAAAAGGTAAGAGATAAGGTAAGGTAAGGTAAAGGTAAAGGTAAGAGAAAAAACTAACAATTTTGTTTAAAGCATTTTTTCAAAAAATTCGTAGGAAATGTGACATTATTGAAATGATGACATATTAAAAATATGTCATTATTGCATTTAATCGAAAGAAAACACGCTAACAACTGAAAAAGCTTTAGCCAAAAGTTGTAAAGGGCAATAGAGGACATTAGTTTGTGTCAATGCCTTTGAACTATATTTATCGATAATCTATCAGCTTTTTTTTTCGATTAAATGCAATAATGACATTTTTTTAAGTTGCATTTCCTCCGACTAACGTTCTGCCAAAAATTGTTTGTTTTTTTTTTATCGCGATCAACTTTCTAATTTAAAATGTTACTCTATTTCTTACTGTGTAGGATCCAAATTGGCTATTATAGAAACCCGAAGAACTAGGTTCAATCTGATGTCAGAACATGTTGTCCTCCATCAAACTCTACAACTTTTGTTCAAGTTATTTTTTGATTGGTTAACTTCAAAACGAGATATTTAGGTGTATTGATTAAAATAGCCCACCCTGTCTATCATATCTCTTCTTATTTGATTATCGCCCCCGTTGAATTTTCGTAAAATTTAAAATTTTCGCCTAATAAAAAATTTTTTAGGACCTAGAAATTTTTAGGACCTGATGTTCTTGGTTTTAAAAATTTCCAAGAGGTTAAAATTACCACACACGACCTTGGTAACAGCCCTTAAAACTTTTCCCATTCCCCTGAAATTATTGCCATCTGCCAAAATGTCTAAGTTACATCAATAATTTTGTTTGTGAGTCACGGTGTTATGTTTACATTTTTGTTGGTTGCTGTCTATTAAACTTTTTATGGAAATTTAAATAGATTAAAAGAAATTATTTTGATTTCCCGTTAAGCGAAAGGAATTTTATTCGTAGGTATTAATAATTTTTGCAATAAACCATATCCCAAATTGAAAATATTCGCCCAAATGAATTTGTCACAGTACAAGACAAGACAAATCGACATAATTTCTCTCTCCTTCATAAAACAATTTATTTTTTTGTAAATAAAATGGTAGGATATTTATTATTTATTTATTTACTGCCCATACCTACAAAGTTACAGTATTTATTGATTTACATAATAAACAACAATGTTTCCTAATAAGTAATCTCGTTATTACAATAAATGTATGTATAGATATGTGACGTCAGATATTTATAAAAAGTTTATTTTTTTTTACTGTTTCTTGACCACGCAATAGACCTTGGTAAATAATTAAATATATTAATAAAAAGGAAAAAAATGTATAATTGAATATATTTTCTATCAAATATAGCGTAAAAATCTCCATTATACTTTCATATTTCATATCGACAGTTTTAATAACTTAAGTGCTACCTCTTTAGATAACAATAGAAGCCATTCTTCACTTCATTAAAACCATTTGATTGGTTTTAACATTCAGAATAGTGAATATAACATTTAGATATGGTGTGCGCTAATTAGGTCTCGGATTTTTCAATTTTCCGACGGAATTTTTGGTTCCTGACATTCCTTTCCAAACATTATTTAGTATAAAATTTATTCGCTGTTTAAAACCACCCTGGTTTTCTGAAAACGTGTATCCTCCAGAACAGATAAGATAAACTCACTGCTAGCGTGAATTTTAACTTAATTTTCAGGTTTATTTTTTTCACGCTGAATTAAACATACTGCTTAATTTGCCAAACCATCTAGCTTGAGCCACAGAACCTCTATCTAGAACTTAGAATGCTCTCGCGACAGCTGTAGAACTCTCTTCAACTCTAGTAAAAGCATTTTACAAATGTATGCCTCGGGTAAACCTAGGAGTCCGTTTAATAGAGAGAGCAGATTAATGTGGCTATCGAATCTAACTCTAAATAACTCTGGCTACAGTGTAAATGTATCTTGTAAATGTAGCTATAAATTGGGTCAAATGCGATTCGGACTCGCACACAGGGTTTTGGGTACCGCCGTACAAGATTGAACATTATCCAATTCATTAATAGCTATACTGTGCTTAGCCCACTCGTTAAGCCCGTTAAGGCCTCCCTCAAGCCCGCCTTCTGCTTAACTTGCCCGCAAATACAAATTTTACTACTATCTCTTGGGCAGTCTTTCGTCCTGGCTGAAGCTTTCGGCAGTGGAGCTCGCTGAACTCACATGTAACTCTAATAAAATATCTTGAATAATTATAAATAATAACTCAATATTAATCAAATGTCTGTTCACAATTCTACATAAATATAGTGGAAGCGCAAATAAATACATAAGTACATGGTAAAGTAATATAGTGCATTATTTTTTTGCGTTTCCACCATTTATTGCAATATTTTGTTTTAAACTGTTTAATATTACACTAAAGTTCCTTAATGTTTTCTTTCATAAGAACCTTCTTCGGGCACTAATTAACACCAAAAGAGATAGGTAAAATTGTTCCATTCGTTCACACGCGCAAAATTTAGTACACAAACAAAAATTTTAAGATAGAATAACTTTATGAAATCGATTACATAATCTGATATTTACGTGTAAAAATGAATCTGAGTTGACCTGAGTGGAACAACCACGAAATTCTGGGACGTCCCATCTTTTTAAACGCAACAATATTTTCTTCACAATTTCTGCCTCATCTTGCGAAATCTAAACACAAATGCTGTAGTTAAATCGCCATTGGCTTGGTGCAAATTTGTCAAAATCCCCCATTAACTTTTACGGTATATTACAATTTACCATATTCCCAAGGCGCGTGACTAAGTGAAATCATAGGCAGCAAACATGGCTTTAGATTTTACTTATTTCGAAATCATAATATAATTTATTATTATTATTATTTTTTTTTTTTTTTGGGTTTCACCCTATTCCAAATAAATGTAATACTTTGCAAACAAAAAAAATTGAATCGCGATAAAAATCATAAAGCACGCCATCAAGAGCAAATTAAAAATAAAATTATTGTATCATTGAAATGTAATCGTATTTGGTATCAAGATATATTTGTAGGTGGGTTGATTTTATTTGATTCATATACTAACTACTCATCTCAAGTATATTATTATGTACTCTGACTCTGAGTAGTGGGTTACATTGACTATGTCAGACCTCTGAAGACGACTATGACTGTGAGAGCAGGGTTGTAAATACACATACAATTGTATGTGAAGAATAAAGTTACAAATATAATTGTTTATTTTCTATACTTCTTTTTGAATCATTCAAAAACCAATATGGAAATAGTTGAAGTGTGGTGTTCATATCTTTTCATATATATTACTTTACAATGGAACTGTTCTATTGATGAGATGATCAGAACATTGAATTATTAAGTAATTGAGTCTCTCACAGGGTTCCACAAGGATATCTACTTGGGCCAATCTTTTAAATATTGTATAAAAATCTTAGTCATGAATCATAAAAGCAGGTTACTCCAAGGAAGCCATTTACTGTAGTAATAAAAAACTAAAACACTTGACCCCATTTAATATAAACTGAAAAATAATCAAGTCTATGAGCTTGGGAAGATTTGAATCGGTCTAGATTTAATGGGTCCCGACTGTTAAAGTCGTTATGTAAACTATGGAACTTGTTTTTTTTTTTCAGTTAAAATTTAACTTGGTCGGCTTTTTTGATTTGTTAAATTAATTTTTTAATTTTTAGTTTTTCAAATACCTATTCACTGATACCCCACATAACATTGTTCGTCGATTTTCATTTTCAGCTTATGTATATTTGATCTTTTATGGCGTTTAAGAGACCAAAGGTGAGGCCCAAATTTAATGATCCGTCAATCGATTTGTCTGTTTAATACCTATTCAATGAGACTTCATAGTTCGTCCACTTTCATTTTTTTTTCTTTTTGACTTTTCTATACCTTCAGTGACACTTGCAAGATTAAGACAAATCGATTGACGTAAAAATAATCAAAATCAGTCCACGCGTTTAGTCTCTAGAGTGACGCCAAAGAACGAACATACAAATTACTACTCGTTTGCGTTGCGCAGTCTGGTAAAAATACACTTTGATTGTTATGAAAATGAAAATATTTCGATGAAAACTTCAATTATAGATACCCATTGGCGGGGTGTTAGTCTTAAAATAAGGCTGTTGATAAAGTTAGTTACCGAGGATGGTCTGGATGGTAATCGGAAAATAGCCTCGGAAAAACTAACGACAAATAATAGATCGGAAAAAATAGACCCGGGAAAAATATCGACAGATAACTGTATTGTTGTAAAATACGAATTGGATGGGTTGAGTTTGTCGGCTATAGAGGAGTTGGGTTTTGTAGCTTTTAGCCCTTGCGTTAAAAAATGATCCCTATTTTTCCGGGTTTGTTTTTTCAAAGTCTATTTTTTCCTTCGGTATTTTTCCCGGGGATATTTTTTTCTAAATTCGGTTTCGATAATTTTCTAATTTTTTATCGAAATGGAATATTAATTTGTGGGTGATATAGGAAAATCAATTTTTTTGTAACAAATATTTTTATGGCGTCATCATGTACAAAAAAAATCGATTTTTTGGATAATTTTGCTAAATTTGATTTGGTATTTAAGATTTATTTATAAAAAATTTGAAAAGTATTCATTTCAATAGAATTGTACAGTTGATTATTTAAAATTGAATAAACTTTGTTCACCGATAAGAACCTACAAGAATTTATCCAGTTGCTTTGATGGATCTGTTGAAAATTATTAAGTGTATACCAGTAGTTTCAATATCATTATTTATGTAGACGTTTCACTGTAATTTATCACATGCAAAGTTTTATGAGTGATGTTATTTATAGCCGTTGGTGGTTTATGTTTCATTTTGTATAATGGAAAATAATATTTTTGCCACATTCTCTTTATGGCATTACTAGGAATTAAATATGTATGTATTTATTTTGTTCAACAAAATTGAAGTGTCAAAGGTCTTTTGAGTTAATCCATAACATCATAGCTCTCAAACACGAACGTTTTCAGTATTATTAGCGAGCTAATTTTAGTTTAAAATCTGTTATTTTTTTCAACCATATGTTAATTTTTTGTTCCTAGTGATAAAAATAGTCGAGTCATCATAATTTAAAAAATTTATTTTTATGAAAATATTTTTACTGGATGATTGATATACGGAAGTATTTTCTTCCTTGAATGTCGGAAAATGAAAATATGTTTCCTGGTAAAATTATATTTATGCTTGTCAAAATACAATTATTATTTTTACACCGGGAAAATTATTTTCAAAGAAAATATTTTATTACTATCAATTAGTTGTGATTAACTAGGAAAAATTTGCATGAAAATATCATTAATTCTTTTATTTGACTTATTTAAAAGCAAAGTTTTTAGTAAAATTATTGAATTTTCATTTATACAGTGCAACCTCGATATAACGAATCTGAAGGGAACCAGTAAATATTCGTTATATCAAGTAATTCGTTAAACTGAGGTTTGTAATATTGAGGTTAAGTTGGTCTAAAATTCGTTATAAAGAGGAAAAAAGTGTCGGAACCTCTCGCGACATGAATTACTACTATCGAGCATACTAACTGTCATATATTGGTGGGACTTTATACGTTATATAAAGGTTTTGAATTGACGAATTTCGTTATTTAGAGGTATTTAAATTTTGTATTTTGTCTAAAATTCGTTATAAAGAGGCTGTTCGCAAAAAATATTCGTAATGTAGAGGTATATTTTATATTGACTCTTATGGACAATTCAAGGGGATTGCGAAAAATTTGTTAAATCGAGGAATTCGTTATATTGAGGTTCGTTATATTAAGGTTGCACTGTATTTAATTGAAATTTTAAATGTCTATTTTTGTGAATCTACACGTGTGTAAATTTTATGCTCGTGTGAGATAATTATAAAATTTATGTCTGGAAAATTTCACACAAAAGCAAACTTTTTAAGAAATATTATTTTTATTTATTCGAATATTAAGTTTGAAATTAAGTAAAACCTTTTAAATACCTTCTAAATACTAATTTGTATTTGGTATTTTTCTCAACTTTCCGCAACGCAAGTACAAACACCAGGTTCGAGGCAGACAACACCTAATCGGATAAACTCAAGTGTGATTTTTTGTTATAACATGTAACAGGATGGAAATTTTTGGAAAAATAGTGGCAGACTCCACAGACTGACAGTATGACGCTTGATTTCAAATTACCGTCATACTGCTAGTTTGCGATGTCTGCTACCTTTATTTCATAAAAGTGTAACCACAAATTTGCACTTGAGCTTATACGGTTAGGATTAACTTTTTTTTCGGTTTACTTCAACCACACCCCCCTTTGAAACTGACTGCCACTATTTTTCCCGGTTTATAAAAAATGTATGCTTTGACTTACCGTTACTTCCAGACGGTTGGAGTCCACTTTTTCCCCAGATTTCTAAACCCGTCTCTGTCTCGAAAATGGCCAATCTGTCGTTTATATGTTCCATGAGAGAAAATTCTCCACATCAAAAGTTAGGGTTCATGAATTTTTTTAGAACTTAGCTTCTGATCTTTTTATTTAAAAAAAATGAAGTCGAGAAATTTTTGCATAGATGTGCTGGATCATACCCACCACGGCTTGTTTCAATTATGCATTCTTCTGAATATATTATTTTTTTAAAAATATTTCCATATTTTTGATGCCAAGTGGAAAAAATGATGTTTTCAGATAAGAGTTGAAAAGTAAATAAAATTTCAACATCCATGCTTTTATTGATTGACCTATTTGTAACGTTGTAATGGTTGTTACTAGGAAGTGGTGAGTGAACCTCTTTCAAACTGTGATACAAACAAGACCGTATCTGTGTAGTAGATAACATAAAGATAAACCTCTTAAGTTAAGGTATCTGCAATATTGTCATCTTAAAAACTTTTTACGATGCAATTTCTTTTGTTAATACTTAAATATTTCTCACCATCATAAAATTTAATTATTCACAAACAGTAAAATTGCAGCAGGCTAAATTAATTATTAATAATCGATTACCCATAGAGATAAGATGACGTTAGTGTTAATAGTGATGTACAAATTAATAGCTTTAGACAGGCTATTTATAGTTTCTATATACCATGTGTGTTTGTACCATCTAGGCATACACATATCTGTAGTATGACAGAATACATCCGTTTAGTAATGCATCTAAGCGAGAGGTATTATATACATGTGTTGTAAGACTACAGATACGATACGACAGATCTTCTGTTGTATGCAGTGATGATTGATGAACTTTCTAGTTATCTGTAACTAAAAAACTCCCACACTCCAAGCGTCTTCCAACTAATGTTCAATACATGTATATAATACCTCTCGCTTAGATGCATTACTAAACGGGTGTATTCTGTCATACTACAGATATGTATATGCCTAGATGGTACAAACACACATGGCATATAACATAAACCTTTTATCACAAGTGACTGCAATATTATCATCTGTACAGGGTGTTTTTTAAAGTTGACATATGCTTGAAACTCGAAAAATAAGCTTTATCGATAAAAATCCTTTAAGCAATAAATGATGAATCTATAGGCGCCCATTTTACGCAGGCATTTAACTTGACCAGGGTTTTCAAACTCAATGAAAAGCTCAGTCTACTCCATCACTGGTCGCAGATAGATGAATCCTTTAAATTATAAAGTTGTTATTGATTAAAAATGTAACATTTTTTGTTCGCAACATTTTTCCATTTTTTCCATTTTTCCATCTTTGTTCACATTGAATGAAGTAACGCGCAAAAACCTGTAATATGTGCTTTCTTATCGGGTATTATAAGGTATTTTTGCTATCCATTACTGTCTTAACTCGGTTTATAAAAAAATGTTTCAAGCAAAAATTTTTGCGCTTTATAAAGAAGAACTTTCTAATTTAAACTGTTCGTTTAATGTTTGCCAGTTAAGATGTGCGCCTTTAGCACTTTAAGCGTATAAGATGTTAAATAAAATAAGTGTCAATAGCATCCATCCATGGGCAAACGTGGCTTAGAGAAGCCACTCAGACTTCTGTATCTAACATATGAGTAAGACAGTGATACCCTTACCAGTGTCAACCAATGATACGAGTAAGACAGAAGAGACAACATTTTTTTTCTACCTATTTCATTACTATTAGAGAAACTGAGATAGGTAAAAGAGTTGTATACCTGTCTCGCTTCCTCCTCTATGAGCAATGCGGGCTCGCATAAAGAGACACACAATAAACTTTATGGCACGCAATAAACTTATAACAATGGTGGCTTTGACTTAAAATAACGCACCCAAGCCTGGCCAATAGTGATGTGCAAATTAATAGCCATAAGTTATTTATGACATAGTAATTAGGTTATGATTATAAGGCTGAGAATATATTTGCTAGAGAAAATAGTATCCAGATATAGTAAAGCTCTAAACCTCGGGAAATCATATGTGAAGACAATTCTTTTTTCTCTTACAATGAATTTTTTCTCACAGTTTCTAAAAAATAAATACGTTTTTTTTTTATAAAAAAATAAAAAATTTGAATTCTTAGATTTGGAGCTTGGGAAAAAAGCCTCAAAATCGTTTAAATGCCGGTTTCAGAGCAGGGCAAAACACAAAATGAAGAGTGTCATTCGTTAGTTTTTATCCTGTTTAAAAACTTTTGTTGACAATTTAAAGCTTAGTCGAATACGTTTTTGACCTATATTAAAAGTTGGCTTCTGGACAATTTAAAGCATAGATGTGTTTTCATGACTTTCATATATCATTTTCTTTCGCTGTTCAACTTATTACACAATTATCTTCGTTCAAATTTTACAAATTCTTTGGCAGAATGACTAGACAAACGTTTGGTTGCATAAATTAATATGTTTTTTATCAAATGAAAATCAAGGTTGAAAATACTAAATTTGTACCTGTCAAAATGTCAGAGAATATAAAAATTGCAAAATATATTTCAACTCCAGTTTTTCTAACTGTTATTTACGGAAAAAAATTTCGCTATATAAATGTCATTCATCCATTGACAAAAATGCATTATTATAAGAGAATTCGTGAATTAATAGTTTTTTCTTTGATGATTTTGCCAGAAATAATACAATTATTTGAAAAAATATGACGAAAACTTGCGAAAAAAAAAAGTAAACAGTTGACACAAAGCCAAGTTTTTTTTGATTTGATACTTTATCAAAACCGTAGAATAAACACTATAATAGCATTTTTAACTGTTCAATTTAACATTAACGCAGTGTAAATTTAGTGAATTTTCTATGGTGCGTAAAAAAATACAATAAATACTTTTTGACCTAACAAGATAAACATTTTCGTGGATTCCTGATTTAAAACAAAAATAATTTTAATACGCTAATAACTAAGTCTAACAACCCTGTGTTTTCGTAAATTTTAATTTTATTTAGATTAGATAAATTTTAGAAGGAAATGATCAAGAATTGTTTATGGTGTCTTAAAATTTTGAAAAAAGGCTAGACTTAACTAACATACGTTGGTTTTTATATGTATATATGAAATATATCAAGGCATACTAAGTTTAGTTCCAAGTTTGTAACGCTTAAAAATGTTGATACTACCAACAAAATTTTGGTATATGCATGCATAAAATCACTTAATTAGACCATTTCCGGTTCTCCGTCTGTCACCACGATAACTCAAAAAACGAAAAGAGATACCGAGCTGAAATTATTATTGTGTGCTTAGAACGTAAAAAGTGAGGTCTAGTTCGTAAATGAGCAGCATAAGACAATTGAATCTTGTAAACCATTGGAGATAGAACAAAAACTAAAATGTAATAATGTTCCTTATAAAAAAATAAACAACTTTTGTTTGAAACATTTTTTCGTAAACATCACTGTTTTCCCGTGAGGGCGCAAATTGTATGTATTATATGGAATATCAGTTATGTATGTGTGACAGGTATGTATGTCTAATATGACAGTGTAATCAAAACTGTCTATACATGGTATTTCAACAATTAACTTAGTCAATTGTTTTTTTTCACTTGTTTTTTAATAAACGTACATATAAAATTTCCAGACAAAAAGTCTAGTATTTTTTTATAATGTATAAAAATAATTATGATAATATACGTATTTTTTTTTCAATATTCCAAAATCGATTATTTATTAACTATTTAATAATAGCCTATCAAATTTAATCAATAATAATTTATAAACAATATATGTTTCATATCGGAACAACGTGATCAATTATTTTACTGTGATGTTTAGAAAAAAAAAAAACACATGTACCTATTATAAAAACAAAATTTATTGAACGTGTTTCTTATTAGTGTTCTTCCGTATCAATTTACTATGTACTTATACTTGGGCCGAGCATATTAATACTTTCCAAAACGGTAAATTTTATTTTTTCTTAATCATACATATTTAACTTTTACTTGACTTTAACCCTTGATAATTATTGCTTTTAAAAGAGAAAAATCCTTCTTCTTTATTTGATGATTAATAAAAAAATTAAAGATTTATTACTTTTTTTTAAATATATGTTAAAATTAAAATTTAAATAAAGCCTTAATAAACTATTTGTTACTCACAAATTGGAGTATATCATCATTGATTCATTGCTAAGAGAACCTCAATTCACTGGAAAGAATTAAAAATGGCTCGATAGTCCTACAGAATCGAACTGGGATAATGTCTAATTAGGTCATATCGCCACAAATATGAAAGGTTTGAAAAGAATAGTACGATGATTTACGTGAATTACAGAAGGGAAATGATTAGTTAAAAAACCAATCGGGCGATTCTATGAAAAAGTATACCTTGAATGGAAAAAAATTACTGTTTTAGAGGGTAAAAATATTTTAGTATGGTAGTACTTTTAGCTTTCCGTATCCTAAATACCTACCTAAATAATATTTTTTCTTCTTGTTTGTTTTTTTATTTAAATTTCATTATTTATGTTTGTAAGAACGTTAAAATTCCAATTATTTCAAATTTTAATAGTGACCTTTTTGATTCTTATTAATTGTACGCAAAAATAGCAATTTAGTACATTTTTTATATCTTTGAAATGGTTTTTTAGTTCCTGTCTTGTGTCCTATATTATTAATTTCTGAGACTTCTTTTAAAATACAGCTCAAAAAACAACGATTTTGCAATTCAAAGTGACGGTCCAGTTTGGGCCCAGATACATTTTAAAATCTTAAGCCTTGCATTGAGAAACATAACATGAGAAGTTTAAAAACACTCTCGAACTTGAATTCCTTTTGTATGTAGTATTAGTCACATTAAGTTTTATTATCACTTTTTTTACTACAAAAAGATAAATATAGAATCAGCCATAAATCTGAAACTCTTAACATTGGTAATAGTATTTTCAATATATAGCACATTTTGAATCAGGTGTAGTGTCAGTCACATATGGAATCACACCCATTCGATTGTAATAAATAAGTTTTTTTTTTCAATAATTACGCAAATCGATCTTTTAAAGCATCGCCCTACTGTAAGAAATGGCTTGAAATTTTGGGTCGAGTCCATTAAGATAATAATAGACCTCCGTGGATTAGATTTGCAATAAATAAATGAGCGTTTGCCCTTATACCATAATTTTTTTATCACGAGGAATATTTTTTTCCCAGACTCTTGATAGACAGTTTATTAAGTGTTAATTATTTTATATTATTAAATTATTAATTTATATATATACAAAATAGTTAATTAACCGGAGATATCTAATTAAAAACCTATTTACTTTTAAAATAGAAATAAATATAAAATTAATTACATAAACTTAATTGGTAATGTATTTATTGGCAACATTCGTATGTATCCGACATTGCAGCGATGCAATGATGTGTTTATATATGTTTTATAAGGATATGTCAATCTTTTTTTTTTTATATAATAAATATTTTTTTCGCCTTTAGTATTATAACAAATATGAATTTTTCCACACGCAACAAATATGAATTTTTTTGTTAAGTGCATTGACATTATGCAATTGTTTCTTCATAACAAGTAGTTTTAATTTCACTTTCCAAGGATTGCATATAGACTTAAATAGTAATTACGGTAGCATTTATTGGCATAAAATGATTCTGTAATTTACATCACGATATTTAAATAAGGTTTCGCTTTTTATCTTACGACGTTTGAACATCTGATAGTTTTGGTGTTACTCTGATCTTTTTAAGAACAAATTCATTTTTTAGCCAGAGAAAAGCTTTAGCCGCGGTTGTATCTTTATCATTGCAAGAACGAATATTTTCTTCTGACTTGGCATAATTTCTAAAACTAGTATTTGCGAGTAAAAGAAGCCATGGCGAAGTAATGGTAGATATATTTTAGAAAATGTCCAGAAATAATTTAAAGAGTTAGAACGTAAGTGATAATCAATTTAAAAATTTTATTTATCAATTAATCACCCATGAATGTAAAAAATTCATATCCATTCTCTTCACGTCTTATGAGAAATGTGCCCTTTTTTGGTAACACTGACTTTGATAATTAATTTCTCAAATTTTTTGGATCATTTTCATTTTTTCGGTGTTGAAACACCTTAATGTCCGATCAACCTTAATCAAGTAGACTTTCACAAATACAATATTTATAAATTGGCGTAGCCTGGGGGAAACATCTAGGGAGTATAAAGTTGTAAGCATATTGTAATACTTTAGGCCGATTTCTAATAAAGGTTTAAAGTTAACAAGAAGTATGTTAAAACCATTTAGGCGGCAAAACATAAAAGTTTTGATAGTCAAATAAGCAGCACATGTATTCTATTTGATTTTTTTTCAAAACATTATTTTTGGTTGAGTTTGACCCCTACAAAGAGTAGTCGAAGCTATTATACATGATTATATCATATTTATAATTTTATATGCCTATTTATCTAATAAATAAAATATGCGTGGTCTGACTCTAAAACTTTAAAATGGTTGGTCGTAAGTTCATGACCGCCACAGCTATACAGAGTTGCTTCTAAACATAATAATAAAAAGTTTATTGTGACCAGTTTTTATTATAACAACTTATAAACACGAATATATCATAAAAATAATAAATTTGTTACAATGAATGCGAATAATATTCAGTCAATTGACTCTACCGCCTTCTTTTTGCGGTTATCATTATCACGAATCATTTGTGTGTGTACAGGAAGTTTCACGAATTAAAATTTGGCTTACATATTTTAATGTTCTTTACTAGCGTTTTGTTTAATCGATCAAGTTCATCATGTTTTTGGGCGAAAACAATTTCAAAATATTGCATCGATTTTAACAAAATCTCTGTGGTCACGGAATTCAAAAGTTCTTAATTTTCGATATATTTAATTTAGAATAAAATTAGTAGTAGACTTTGTTTGTATAAACAGAATTACTTATTTTCAACTTCTAGGTAAAAGGGTTCGAAATGTATTAAATATTAATAGGCTCCACCGCACTTTCCGGATCGTTTTCGCCAATTTTAATTTTAATTTTTTTGTCTGTTTTTTCTCGGTCATATGGCTCCAAAAAAATTAGCCCATTTATCAAGACATAACCGTGGTGGCATTTGTCAAATTTTCAGTAAGGAAGATGGAAAGTCATTTTTCGTAATAATGGTGCAGGATCTTTTAATTATCCTCCTAAGACTCCGGGTACAATAATTTGCACAAAATGAACATTACGCTTCAAGTCAAGTTTTTTTTTAGGTCTTAGTCATCTTGACCCATAGTACAATTTTTTGTTCTTATTTTTTAACTGACGATATTTCTTTTCGAATCTTCCCAATGTTCGACACAACCCACTAAACATTGAAATATCAATGTCTGATGTGATTATGAACAAAACATCGATATCGCTGGGCTTTAAAGCAAATATTTATTTTGTGCAAATAATTGAACATTGGGCCGCTTTGCTATATTACTACCTTGCTCTTAAAACTCAAGGCCTTAGGTCGTTATACTACGGCAAATCTTAATGTTATTAATTTTGGTAACGTCATTAAAATACAAAAATTATTTTTTATTTTTGATATTTTTTAAGAGAAATGTGAAATAATTTTTATGAAATTTGCGTCAAATAAAATTCTAGTGATATTTTTCTGTCAAGTATTGTTCATGCCTCTTTATAAACAATACGCCGAAGGGGTTACAGACTCTATTCTGTGTTGCGCCCAATCGGATGACCCGATTTAGTAAATATTAAGATTTAAATATTAAATTAATTATATTTCGTTTGCTACATCATGGAGAGCTTTTTATAAATTTACCAAATCGGATAAAATTAGAGTTTGTCATATTAATTTTTATGAATTTTATTGATTTGTTGATGTAATTATAGATCCTAAAGGTCTTTGTCATACTTACTTAATTGATGATTCACAAAAAACTTCATTTTCAAATCAGTTGAATGGAGAAATAATTTTTTTGAAATTAATTTTTAAAATCATAAATTAAAAAACCGTTAATTAATTAAATTATATGACTCTTGTTTTATATAAAAGAGATAAATTTTCAAAAATATCAAGTTACTACAATAAAATAAAATTTTATATTACAACCAGATAAGTAATAAAATTTATTTTATGCAAAACAGACGTTATAGTATGTATACTTAGTCTTTGTCTAGTAATATGAGTTATTAATTAATAACTAGTGGTACACACATAGTTATTAAAGTAATTAAAATCATTTAATTACTAGTAATTATTTTCATTTAGACATTATTTATTTTTATTTAAAGTTTTTGATAATGGAAATTGAATTAATAATATACATTTTGAGAAGAAGTACTTAAATTAATTAATTTTATTGTTAGTCATAAATTTATTATAGATTTTTAGAGACGAAGAAAGTATTATTAGAATATTACCAAACGGATGGGATTATTTGCAATTATAAATTATTTGTATTATTTATGAGGTTAGAACATCGACCCGGATAGTAATTATCAGTTTGAATATTTAAATTGAACAGTTAGTATTTTTCATCATATTTTCAGTCAAAAACCTTACTAATTTTTCTTCCTCTGTTAGTGTTGCATTTATCCACCCTTTCAAATTATACGACATTTAAAATACCTTGAATCTTCAAATAATAAGACTATTTGTATATTTCAAATTGAAATTTATTAAGTATTTTCCTCAATTATTGACTAGAGTTTATGAGTAATATAAGTTTTCAAGTGAAACACAACAATTTTCAAAATTTGATTTTGCGTATTAAAAAACATGCCGAGAAGCTTTATTTGAGTTGTTAGGTTGTAACTTTTTATTCAAATCGCTAATCTTCTAATTGTATAAAATTCGTTTTCAATCTTTATTTAAATATTAAATCAATGGTTCTTACAAAAGATTAAATTTATACAAAAAAAAAAAAAAAAATTGTTCTAAGCTGGAGGCTCATTATGAAGAGTAACCCAATTCAAGCAATATAAGTTAAATTAATATTTGTAAGTATCCTAAAAGCTGGGACACTTTGGGAAATAAATTATCAAGGCTAGTACCTAAGCTTCGTGAGAGTTCAAGATCATATATCCATATTCTTCTCGTGGGCGTCGCCAGCCAGTGTTCTAGTCAAGTTATTTTCTTATGGACCACTCATACATGGCTATTTATAAAAACTGAACGCACTCAATTTAAAATATCAAGGGTGATCCGGAGCGCCTTAAGGCTTTACAAATAATCATGAATGAATGAATGACCTATAAGAAAAATTATTTTCTATTTTTTAGTACAATAAAAGTAGGTCCCAATAAAAGTATTTTTTATTTAAATGGAAGTGGAAGCGAAGGGAAAATCACGATAATTTGCATTGTCTCGAGAAACAAACGTGTGTGCCAAATTTCAGGGCGATTCCTTCAGCAGAAGTGGATGACATATTAAATGCAAAATTTTGAAACATACACACATACAAGTTAATTAAAACCTATAGAATACGAAATGCGAGGGATTCGTGAAGGCGATAAAAGGTGCGGAATCTTTGAAAATTTTCTTTCGGTAGGGAATTATAAATCTTACATTCAAAATCTGACATTTGGTTAAATTTTTTCAAATTTTTAGGCTGTACTTCCTGTCTTCTTGGCGACGTTCTAGATTCTTCATAAGAATACAAAACCTTTCTACTTCTAATGATGTTAAGATACAATCAGATGATTGATATATTATCTCAAGTTTGATCCAAAAGTGCCCTAATTATTTTATATTTCAGCAAATGATACAAATAATAAATAAAATAATCAAAGTTTCATGTCACTAATTACTTCAAAAACATTATATTATTATTACTAGTTACTAGTACGTAGATACTTATACCATTGAATTACATACACTCACTAAGCTCATTATAAATTACATGCTCACTTAATTATAACATAATAATATTGTAAGAGAGATTCTCAGAATGTAACATCAATATTGATGTAAATTATTACTATATTATTATTTACTAATTCACAGATTCAAGGCATCTTCATTTACAATTAATAATTGTTTTTGATCTAAATATGTCCATTATATTGTCAAAATGAACAGGCATTTATTTTTATAGCAATTCTATGGAATTTAATTTTAAAAAAATGTTTATGCTATTTTAATACTTTTGCCTTGGAGTAAAAAATACCTAGCTATTTTTGCCCCGAATATAAACATGCGTTTGATTGTCAGTATAGGTACACCTATTCTCAAATTGTGGATAAATGAGTTGCAGGCACTTCCCAACGTAAAAAATGGTATGGGTACCGTTCCTTAGAAAATTTCAGAGGAAATAATGTTTATGAAATCATCTTAATAAAACTAATATTAAATACAGGGAGGAACGTATACTTTCTGCAAAAAGATATGGCCATAGTTCAATCAGAGGTGTTCCGATATTACGTCACTTCAAAGGGCCTCCATAAGCAATATTGCAGTGATCATAGAGGCCTGGTTACACACATTTTTCTCTGTCACTGCCCAGCTTTGATAAAGTAAAGTAATTAACCCACCTGGATCAGCTATTTTTGGATACCCTCTTCAATTTAAAGTTCAAAGCATCTGAAGCCCTGTTGTTTTTAAATTTTAAATGATTGTGGTTAGAAAATTCACTCTTCCATTCCTACACTTTTTTAAAAACCTTTCCCGCAAAATCTAGCATCTCTAATCATTGTATATCTATTTTTTTTATTATAGAAAATCGGTTGATAAATTTACAAAGAGAGTATCTTGATGGAGATGAGCCCAAATCTTTGAAGATATGAAAAAGAACCTTATGATTTAAGCGTGTTTCGCTCTGAGACAGCCATTTTAACCACCCAGAAAAAAAGGTAATAACTCTAGCGCCAATTCTTTGGGTAAAGTAGGGAATGAGAGACAATTTAATTTTTATCGGCTAGGTATTGAATTGTATTTTCAAAGAACTCTTAAACAAAGGAATTGACTTATATTTGCCGGAGATTTCAAAAAAATAAATGATAATTTAATTACATCTGGTTAATTTGGACAATTAACGTATTAAATATATTAAGGTTATATTTTTATGAAATTGTGGTCAAACCACTTTTTATAAACTAACCAAATTTCATCCTTAAGCTAATTTAATGTCATATTGAAATCTTTAAAAAAAATTAAATTATAAATGCATAAATTAAATCCAATTATTTGATGTTGTGTACTTAACTTAAGTAATTTAACTGTAAGTAAATGCGGTTTGTGTTTGTTGTTGTTAATATTACCTTGATAGTAATTATAATTATTATTACTGTTATTAAAGCGTTTTATTGACCTATTAAAATCGTAGTTCGAGAAATGAATAAACATACAGAAAACAATGTTGGCAGATTATTAATGTAGGAAATATTAAAACTAACTATTGATCAATAATGTTTTATTTACCTAGTTTTTAATTTCCCGAATCACCGTGCATGTAATAACACAGCTGTTTATTAGTACACCAACTCGTTTAAACTAATCGTAAATAAATAAAACAGAATATATAGGATTTAAATAAATTAAATGATCTAATTTAATAATTTTCAAATTTGTTTAAGACACACATAACTTATGAATTACGGGAGAATTATTTCAATGAAATTCTTTCACTAATATTCTTCTGACAAATATTTCCTTTAGCGGAATCATTTCAAGTAGGTTAGGTTAGGCTAGGTTATATTGGTTGTCTAGGAAGGACACAATTTTCTAATCATTTAAAATTTACATATTATTCCCTATACTATACTATTAATGGCACACAAACTTTCTTAAAGGGGTATGAAATTAGAAATTTTCAAGCCAAAGTAATTTCCTGGAAAAATACCATTTTTGATTTCCCATCAGGTTGTAATTACTTCCGTGATTTTCATTATTAATCTGTTCTATGATCACGCAACGAGTCATGTAGAAAATATTTAATAAGTTTTTTTTGCCAACAAAAGATTTTTGCTAATCAATCTTATGAATAATTTAAGTGGGGAAAAAATTCAAGTATGAAATTTACATCCAAATAAGTAATTCCGTGGGTACTGGGCTGACACCTGTAAAAATCGATATAATTTAAACAGTTCACCTTTTTTTTAATAATTCTTACCACACAACTAAAAAAGATTTCAAAAATTGTATGCATAACTTTTCTTAAATTAAAATAATAAATCATAAATTTAAAAATACACCAAAATTTTTAATTAATCTAATTTAAGCTCAGGAATTTTTTAAACATCCAATTTATTTATGTAAATATATTTTGATTATTTCTTAACGCTTTCGTTCTAACGCAACGTGCCTCCAATCCGATTTGAAAAGACTTTGCAAAATCAAGCAAATTTAAACAACCAACTAAACCAAAATTGGATTGAGTCCAATCATCTCTAAAAATAAAATCACAAAGCGCAAAAGAGTGTACAACATTTTCACAAATGTTGCAAACAAATATTGGTGGATGAATGACCTAGAACAAATATTTTTGTGGTCAATTACGGGCGTTTTACTACTCTGTTGATATATATTGATGATGATTTAGGTACGGAATTCTAACCAACAATTCTAATTTAATAGAAAACACAAAGTACCAACAACAAAAAATTGTTCAAGGCTATATTTTTGTGTGTTACAATAAGATTCAGAACGGTTCAATTTTTTTTTATACCAAAAACATATTTTTGCACCTGGTTGAATTTATTTCTTTATTTTTTTTACATAAACTTAATAATAAAGTACATATATTTTTTATTGGTAACAAAAAGAACCTTGAAACCTTCTTTTTAAAGTATATTATGGATATCAACTTTGAAATCAAAAGTTACTAAATTTAAGATACAGAATTTTATTACCTAATATATTAAAAAATGATTTACTAAACAATAGTAATCAATTTGAAGCAGTTTATAAATTGATAAAAAATTACCTAATTGAACGAGTAAAAAAACAAAATCTGTATTAAATTGTTAAGAAATTTGTTAAAAACAATGACAAGTCATTATTAAGTAATTCACGATTTTTGTTTAAAACAATTGTTTAACCTCGAGGGTTTTTTTAAAAGACATCTTAATTGCAACTTTGTACATCTTAATATTTTAGCACGAAGTTTAAATATCTACTTTTTCTTAAAATATCGCTACAAGGTTAAATTATTTTCAAAATCTATGATTCTTTTCTGAAAATTAAATGAGGTTTAATGACGATTTCGTTATTAAAAAAAAAAGTTAAATGAATTGATCATAACTTTTCGTATAATTTTGAAGCGTATATATTTTTTAAACCCAGTTTGTATTTGATAATGGCAATCAATGATGTAAGAAAAATTTTATAAAATAAATAAAACTTAAATAAAACGTAAATAAATTACGTAAATAAAACCAAAAGATGCATTGTAAGAAAAAATACAAGTTGCAAGTGTTCTTAACAAGGTAGCAAGTACATATTTTCTCGTAGGAAGTTAATATTTTCACTATTCAAGAACATTTTTAAGTAGTTAAATACTTATTTTCTTGATTTAAGTATTAAACTTCTTGACTCAAGAAATACTTGCTCTAGCCACATCAGAACATATCAAACAATGGGTTTCTGGACAACTTTGAGTTAGTTTTTTTACCAAACAAATTTTATTCTATGTTAGGTATCGCCTTTTAAAACTTCTTATTTTAGGAAGAATTGGACTTTTTGCAACCTTTCATGCTCGTAAAGGAAGAGTGTGTTAGAAAGCTTTATCTATTCGACAATCAGTGGCTAAAATGGGAGCTATGGTAACAGTTTTAAGCAGGCATTGAATAAATAGATGGATTTTAAGAAATCATTGTGATTTTGAAAAATATCATAAAATAAAGCATACTCGTAGTGTTAATCATTTCAAAAACTACTGCCTTTTTTAAAGACTACAACATTACAACAAAAAGATGAAATTCTTGGCAATAAATGGCACGATTTTCGAAAGATGTGTCAGAATCCGTGTTATATGACGTCGAATTCACGTAGCGACTAAGAACATCTCCTAGACCGTATAAATACTTAGTTTTTGTGCCAAAAAGTGGAATTTCCGATTAATTGGCACGATTTTAATATATGACATAATCCATTTAGATGTGCCCTTCGCCAGGGCCATATGCCACCCTATGAGTAGGTTAAGTTATCTGAATGTTCCTCGGTCCTATAAAATCGGTGTTGTTTTCCAACTTTTCCACTATCGACATTATTTTCCGACTTACTCACTATATTAAATGAAATAATTTCATAAACCCGATTATTAGTGATGTAATCTTCCAGTGTACTGTCCGATAAACCTTACGAAGAAGTATTTTCACCAGTAAATCACTCAGTACATGAAAAAAGTTGTAAATTGCTAATAATTTGTGTATTGAATTTACATCCGGTGACATAATGCCAGTGACCTAAATAGAGCAGTGTTTATATTTTTTTTCTGTTTATAATAAAAAAAAAACACACGCACCGGAGAGTATAGAGTACTTACTTACTCGTAATTGCCTCCTACCGTGGATGAATACTTTTTCCGCTCACAGTGGACACTACACAACATGAAACCAATGTTTTTTTAAAAATCGTGCCTTTATTTTTATCAATATCGGTGACATTACGCTTCAGTGCACATTACAAACAACAATAAATATTCGTGTAAAACAAGCGGGGAAAAGAGGGCAATTGGGGGTATTGTCAAAGTGAAAAAAATATACATATATAATTAGTTTGTGTAATGATATATTGGTCGTGTACCATTCATTTTTTTGTAATATAATTGAAACTAATAACAATACTCATTCTAACGGTAAACACACCTTTATATTTTTCATTAACAATGTTGTGTGATATTGTCACTGATGCGATGGTAATAGGGGATATAATGCTTGGAAGTCCGTAGGATATGCAACCGGGATCTTTTTTAGTTCTGGGAAAAATCTA
The DNA here is from genome assembly GCF_905475395.1 of Chrysoperla carnea. NCBI lineage: Eukaryota > Metazoa > Arthropoda > Insecta > Neuroptera > Chrysopidae > Chrysoperla > Chrysoperla carnea. Next base: position 77,980,662 of record NC_058339.1, on the reverse strand, counting down.
AAAAAGCATTAAATAAAAATACTTTTTGAGAACACATTTTTAATGTACTAAAAAGTAGGAAATAATATTTTATCAGGAGTCATTCATATATGACTATTCGTAAAAGCTTGAGGCGCTCAATATAAAAATTGAGTTGCAAGTGCTAGTTACGGAACATTAAACTCGCACTTTAAACCAAGCCAAGAACACTCTTCATTAAAATACTTGTCAAACGAAATAAATAAAATTAAAATAGGTTCATTTGTTTAAGTGCAACGATGCCACAGACAGGCAGACAGACACACACACATAGCGGTCAAATTTATAGTAGGTACCCCTTTTTGTGGTTCGGGGTTAAAAAACCAGTTCATTTGACGACTACATTCAAATTTTGAGTTATTATACTGAATCCAAAATTTAGCTTCATATAGGATTTCGGGCGATGTCATTAAAAATACTTGATTAATCATTAATTGAAGCCGATTTTTGTATACCAAGTTTTACTATATTTCGTAAGGGATACTACTACCCCTTAAGAAAATTTCAGAAACCGACAAAAATTTTTGATCTTTATTTTCGATAATACTTTGTACGTCGGGTAATTTTGACATAAATGTTACAAACAAAAAAAATTCATTTGATAGTCGAGTGAATAATATTTAAAATATCGTGCAAAATTTCATATTGATTTTAGGAAATTTTTTCGAAAATATTTTTCTGATAGTCCTGTGAACTGGGTTTTCATAAATTTCTGATCCTAATTACTGTAGAAAAACCAAAATCCAAGACAATGCATTCAATTCTCAATCAGATAATTATTTACATGGAAAAAATCCTTTTCTATATTAAAATTCATGAAAAAAAAACTTCATTGTTACTTTTTTTTGCATATTAAGTACCACCTTAAAAAAGCGACAGCTGAATATTTTTTTATGTACAGTAAATAAAATATAGAAAATGTCTGCGCAGTCTGTACGATAAAATATTTACAAAATTAATTCATTCAATTCACTCTACACTAGAACTAATGCATTCCAACACGAATCATTTTGATGTTAAGCCCACTTTTATAATTAATTTACCTCACGTACGTTTTAATTAATTTGAAATTTACAAAACACGAAAAAAATACTATTTTTATTTTTCTAAATGTATTTTATATCATTGACTTCTGTCCTTTTACAGATCTCACAAATTTTTAATATACGCCAGTAAAAATACAGGTTTTTTTGGTCAACTTCGCACTAAACTTCCGATCCAATTTTATTTTTATAAGGTTTACTTATCGATTACTGAGTATAAAATCACAAAATGTTGACAGATTCCGGTGGAGCTTCAGGCGCCATCTTGTAAAAACGTTATGCCCGATATCTCAGTATCTATGCACTTTAGACCAAAAGTCATAGAGACCATTGTTGTAGAGAATCCATTTCGCATCTTTTGCTTCCGTTTCCTCTTAACTTTTTTGTAAAAATTACCGCTTACGATTTATGGCTCATTTAATGAACAGATTATTCTATCTCGATTTTTCTTATAATATTGGATTCTGTCAACATTTTGTGATTTTATCTTCAGTAAGTGTAAACCTTATAAAAAAGGTTGGCTCAGGAATTTAATGCGAAGTCGACAAAAAAAATTTGTATTTTTACTGGCCTAATATAAACTGAACTCGAAAAGTTTTATTTTTGATTTTTTGGTATTGGCTGTGTGCTTAGTCATGGTAGGGACAATAAAAACGATGCCAGCGATGTTATGACTAATTATCAATTCTTTACACGTTAATGTTATAGTAAATATCAAATTAAATTTATTGAAAAACACTAATTAATTAAACTTAATGCATTAAAAATTGTGAAAATAGGAAACCAAATTGCTCAAATATTATTTTTCAAAAGGAAATTATCATAATTATTTATTTAAATTTATGAGACAATAATATTAAATTTTCAATGTAAGTTATAATTGCAATCCATACAATTATATATGCATCCATACAATTCTATAATTAAAGTAGTGTATCGTTACCATGCAAACGCCTCAAAAAATAATCACGCACGATGCGAATAGGTAATGAAATATTATAACAAATGAGCTGAAATAGTCCATATTTTGTCCAGTGTCTTGATTCAATTATAAAATTTGGTTTTTATTTATTTAATTTTTTTGCTAACACCAAATTCGAAACAATTAAATTGATGTTTAGTGTAAAAGGAAAGCAATTTATATTATTTACTACTTAATTCGCGCGCTCAAATTAAAATATCATTTAACACAATACTTTTTAGAGATCTGTTATTAAATGTTTTTTTTCTTGTTTTCTTTTTAAATCGCCGTAATTACATACAATTTGAATTATATTGTTTCATATTTTCTGATGTAATTAAATTTATTTTATAACAAATTAAAAAGTGATTATTTAATAATAATCTACTTGTTAAAAGTAGGGGCCTAAAAAATTAATAATGCTAAAAATTGCATTGTGTTTTCCCCTCTCAAAATATTGAAGTTTATTTATATTACATGCGTGGCCTACTAAAAGGTGTTGACTTTGTTATTAATTTTGAAAACGAGGTACAATTTAAATCGTTAACGATAAATACGTGTATAGTCTTATTTATTAAGTCGTTAAAACATCATGGCAGAATTTCTGATTTTAGAGAAATTTTAGAATTCTTTGAAAATTTTCTGTAACAAATAAAATAATCGATCTTTTGTTTAAGTTTGATAAGCATCTGCATAGTAGGATTGATAAAAATTGTTAGATGTATTTTGTATTTTGTCAATTTCCGAACAATCTTTAATCATACTCCGTATATATGAAATATATATCAAGGTATACTAAGTTAAATTCCAAGTTTGTAACGCTAAGAAATGTTGATGATACGAGCAAAATTTTGGTAACGGGTTTCCAAAAAATCACCTAGTTACTTCATTTCCGTTACTCCAATTCTTCAATCACCTAATTACTCCATTTCTGTTCTTTCATCTGTCCGTCAACACGATAACTCAAAAATGAAAAGAGATATCAAACTTAAATGTCGTCTTAAAATTATAAAATAAAAAATATTTTTATCTCGTTCTTCAACTTCTTCTTCAAACACTCTGTTAATACTAAAGACGTTATTTTTGTAACCGCCTGTCCAAGTAAAACTACTAAACATTTATTTTTATAGCAAATTTACTATAAATAATTTTTATCAAAAAATAATTTATTCAGGTTAATTACATTTCATTAGAAAAAAAATAAAATTTCAATTAATTTTAATAAAAGAACATTATAATTAACAAAACACATTTTAAAGGTTTGAAAAAAAAAATTAATAATTATTATTAATAATCATTAATATTTTTAAATAAGTTTTAATTTAAAAGTTAGTTTTTATAACCGATGATTACTATCTCGTGAGAATATCACAAAACCTATTAAAGTAAGTAAAGTTAAAACGACATATACTCATGGTAAACCCGGTTATATGATTATCGATTATCAATGTTTCATCCTTTTTATTATAAGTGGAACAATCATATATATACACATTGTACGAGGCAGAATACCCGTTGAAAAGTCAACAATACCCGTATTTTATACCATAAAACTTTATAGCCCTGGAGTCTCTTACACTAATTTCAAAATTTCCCATATGAATCAATACTATTTAACGATTGGTACAATATGGAAATATTATACTAGGATGTATTTCTTCCAGGATCAACCCTGGCATACCTATAGTGCATATTGTACCTATTTATAAATAGTATTGATCCATGTACGAAATATCGAAATCCGTTTAAATGCAGTGAATGCTGTCACGGGCTCCCCACTTATTATAATTATTATAATATTTGTAAGAAAAAATTTAAATTTAGTTTGTTTGGGTATCAAATTTTAATTCTTGATTAAAAATGGTTTTAATTTTAACGCGACTATCTATCAATTACTGCCCGACCGAATTTTCGGTTTTAGCCAGTTTCGGCCAAAAAATCTATTTACGGAATCAGTTTCGATTTCGGCAGGAAATCTGCCGACTTTCGGCCACCCAAACTCTGCGTTCGGGAATTATCGCGTGTCGTTCGGCTAACTTTGAGTGATTTCGTGTCTGCTGAGTTTGCTAGCCAGCCCGGTGTAATTTTGTTGTGACTTTATATGTTTCTTAATTTTAACCAAACAAACATTGAAGCATTTTTAACTGTTGACACACGTGTTAACTGTCTGCATAAGTGTAATAATAATAGCCAAGTTTCAGTAAACAATCAATTTTTAACATGTCTAAAAAACTTTCAGTTTCGGCTAAAACGGAGAACTTCCAGTTTCGGCCGGGCACTACTATCAATGTATCTGTCGCATGAGAGCTCTCAAACAATCCACAGATTAATTTCAATGCAATTTATTATTTGATAATTGATTTAATTAGAATAATTACTTGGTATAATGACAACAGTTCTTTTCTTGAGCTTTTTTACGATGAAGGACGGGTTGCTTTGCACAAATTAACCAATGCCAAATTTTCAATTTTCTGGGTCTTTGAAATATGCCCAATAACATCGCACATGGTACATGGAACGAATTTATATAGATGGATGATGATTTGAAAGTCAATGATCTGGAACATTTTATTAAAAATAATATCTAGTAATTTAAATGTCGTATTTTTTTTTATTTTTAATAATAAAGTGTTGAGTTTATTAGTGGTTTTGCTAAAGTCGGTACAAATTTTCTTTTTTTGTTTAAAACAAATGTTGTATGTAAATTAAAGATTGTATCTTTGATTATTAATCAATTTCTGTTTAGAAAACGGATACATTAAAGTCAGTTTTAAAATTTATGACTTTTTAAAGTACAGGTTTAAAAAAACTGCATTTGAATTTGTTATTAAAGTATAATGTTTATGATTTGTATAATTTTCGTTCTATCGACCAACTTTTTGGCCCAAACATAATTATTTTTGGTATCTGACACACTATTAGGAATACATTGGAAATAGTATTCAACAACAGATCAGTTCAAGACAATAGAGAAATAAATTTTAGAGAGTTTAACTAAAAGTCCTAAAATCATTATAAAATCAACAATTTTTCCATCTTTTTTTTGAGAATGCGTTTGTTCTTATGTGACTTTTCGTGTTTATTTACGAGACTTCATTTTCAGACTTTATGTTAACATGCAAGTGGTATTTCCAGTTATCAATAAATACCATTAATTAATGCTGTTGTACTGTCTGATTCATTTAAGAAAATTTACTTAGCCTACGCAAGTTTTGATAAAAAATTCTCAATATGAACCAGTTGAGTCATCTAAAAAATAGATTGCATTTTTCTTACATAATGAATGACAACATTTGTTATAATTCAGATTTTAATGTTCAATAAACAAAGTAGAATGTTTCTGTGACCTACAGACTTTCTATACTAGGAGACAACAGGTCCTTAATTGCTTGTTACGTAGGTGTTAACATGGTAAAAGTTCTTTTTTTCTTTTATAGAAACATGGAAAAAATGTAACATTAAAAAGAAAAAAAATTAATGTGCATTCAAGTGTTTAACACGTAGGTAAAAATTTATTATGACAAAATTGTTTAAAAAAATGTTAATCTTTGTATTTATTGTTTATCAACTGAGGTCAAATAAATAATGGCGGTTGAAATTGTAGAATTAAATCTGATTATATCCATATAAACAATTGCGGCCAAGTAAAGTTTGAGTTACTTAAATACTTTGGTATTTGTGGAAAAATACCTAAACGTATATATAACACTCCTTTTTTTGGGTGAAAAACGAATAAAATTGGACCACTTTTCTGTTATCAAGCGCATAAAATTAAAAATTTTCACATTAAATATGGTACACGCTGCATTACTATTTTTTTAATACATATTTTTACAAGGAAAATGTAGATTCGTTCATATTTTCTAAAGAATATTTTTGCTTACATTGGAATTTAAATTTCTAAAATACTGACAGTTATACCCGGCCGCTTTGCTGAACCTCCCTTGCTCTCACACATCCTCCCCCCCCTTCTATAACATTCGAAATATATGCTACTTTTTATTAAAAAACTATTGCTTTTAAAATCGAAATCATCCAGCGAAGCGGAGGCGTAATTGCTAGTATAGCCTATACCCTTTTTCGATAAGTGGATTGAATAACACTAAAGAATTTTTCAATTCGAACCAGTCGTTTTTGAGATTAGCGCGTTCAACCAAGATTTAGTTTTATAAGGCTTGTATGACTGTCCAGGGGTGGAATTGGACCAATTTATCTGTTGGTATATCGAGGACAAACTCTTAAGCTTTATAATATTAGTTAAGATAAAACAATCCCGAACTGCAACAGCGAACCTTTAAAAAACTAAAAAAATATTCGATTATGAAAATTTCTGACAAAAAGCACTTTATTTGAATGAATGTCAAGAATCCCATGAAATTAATAATTTGAATCAAATTTAATATCTTAAATTAATAAATTTTTCTTTTGTTTTTAGGTAAGTGGATTTTAATTAACAAAAAAACATAAGCTGACGACTTAAGCCAAATTTGTAAGTAAATATCTTAACTGACAGTAATTAAATATTTTCAATGTAACACATTAAAATTTGTATTCGAATTTTATTTACAAGATGTCTTTTATAACTTATTCTGAACGACATTGAATAAATAAATAAATTTTGTATTATCTGTCCAAAGTCAAGGTTCCCACAAAATTTTCAGATTAAAAACACTGATCTTATTTTATTAAATTTTTTGTTGTTCTTATATAAACAAGATTTATTTCAATTACCAACAAATCAAATTAATAACAAAAAAATGATTCTTGTATAAAAGATAAAACAGATTTTAAAAAAAACACTAAAATTACACAAGTGAACAAATTTTCAACTTTTTTAAACAACTGACAAAATTTTACGTGTTTTGAATTACAATTGTCTAACATAACTAGAAACTGAAAATGAATTGTACCAGGTCTAGATTTACAGATACAGCGACCCTTATAAAATTAAAAAAGCATCACAAATTTTAACATAATGGCATTAATTTTAAATTGTCCACTATTTTGAGCTAAAAGAAACAGGTCTAATTTAATAGAGACTTTCCTTTTGCCTTTTGTGGGATGTTGAATCTTCGTTTTTGAGAACCCACAAAAATCTGCCATAATAGCTGGATCCTATCGTCCTTGCTATCTTATTTCTGTTGTTCGAACATCTGGATGGAACCTCTCTCCTTGTTCATCACTCACCGCACCAAGATTATCAAGAAAACAGTCGAAATGAGAGTGTAGAAAATGGATTTTGAGCTACATTATATGGGTCGCGATACAGGTTTCAAATTTGGATATTTTAATTTATTCTTATTTTTCTCGAGTATACAAAAATATCAATCATTTACATGATCGGAGGGCTCTCGCGACAACATAGGTGCAAAGTGCATTTTCTTTTGTTTAGTTTTCATCCACTTCGGGACTTTCGACAGTCCCATGTTACAAGAAATACAACAGCTTTTATCACTTTCGTAATTTTTATTAGATTTGTCACTCCATAACATCGACACAAGTAGCAAAATTTATTTGGTGGATTTTTACATCTTCTTTGATCGCTAGCCATATTTTTGTGCATAAAACATGTGTATAATTTAACTAGATATAATAACACAAAAAACTTGTTGATTTGTATTATATTGAATAATCTATTGCAAGGACTTGTTACAGTAGGCCAATTCTAGCGAAATTATGAAACATTAAATAAAAGTGATATTAGACCTGTCCAAACACTTTGATGACTTGATATGAGAAAGGTGAGGGTAGTGCAACAAAAATATATGATTACAGCTCTGGTTGTCAAACCTCTGTTCCCTAGTGTAATTTTTATAATGTCGAACGCTTTTCATAGTTTTTAGAAAGCTCAGTAATCGATGAAAAACAATAATATGCCGCTAACACTATTTAATAGTTTGTCACGGTTAAGCTAATCTATCACTACAAAGGTCCTCTGATAATTTTCGGAGTCTTGATAAAACGGTGTATCTCTATACAAGTTTGTATTCTATTTTAAGCTCCACGAATCGATATAATACATAGATATAGTCTTAACAGAATTGGAGACCACCTCTTTTTTTGAAGTCGATTAAAACATATTCAATAAATGATGTTAGCAATTTGATGTTTATAGACAAAAAAAAATAATAATTTGAAGGCAAATAATATGATTATTTATTTATTATTACTAAATTTGGTATTGCTGTAGTTTAATTAATGACCTTAAAAAAGTGTTTATGCTTATTATCTCATTTTAACAACCTTAAAAATAAATTAGAAAAAAATCATTAATAATAATAAATATAAATAATCGTATTATCTTGTCTAATCAAATTATTTATTTCTACTTCCTTATAAACCTTGAAATATACAAGAATTTGGTCAAATTTAAAAACGCAACTGAAATATGTTGGCAGCATTGCTAGCCAATTTTGCATGAAACAGGGAAGTTTTAAAAATATAAAGTTACTATTCAAACAAAATAAATTTTGTAGACAATTTTTCATTTAATTTAAATTTCGACAAAACCAATTCTTTCGTTTAAGTAATAATTTCAATTAATTGTTCTGCTTAAAGAAGGGACAATTTTTTATTTATCTATAGAGCAAAACAAAAATGCAAACCGTCATTACTATTCAATTTCATTTCTGCTCTTAATTCATATTTTGTTAAAACAAAAAGAAATTAAATTTAATTAGTATAAATGGGATCGTGGGATTGTAACATTTGATCTATGATTTAAGCATTTTACAGGAATATTATAGATTTAAAAAAAATCGTACGATCGGTCCATAGCTTAAGGTAGTTACTTACTTACTTTTCATAGTCAAGGCTATAAAAGTATGTCTATACATATACAAATTATACACACACAGCTGCATATTTATTTTTTTTTACAAGAGGGGCAACAACCGTTCTCTTGATACCAAAAAATTCTTCATAAATTTGCAACACGTTATTTAGGTAATACATGTTAAGAACTGTTTTCGAGATATATTCAAGAAAAGTATCTATTTTTTATACTCGGTATACTTCCAGCAGGTTAATTATTAATTGTGTACATATTGATTGTTAACATCTCATTCCAGGCGGTGAAAAATTTCCTTTTTTATTAAATACAGAATAATTTCATTATTCTTATAGCTCAATTTTATTGAATTCCTAAGAAAAGCCATTTCACGAGTAAATTACTTTAAGAAATGAACATTCTCTAGTATCAAGTAAGTTTCCGAATGACATAGTAGCTATGAATATTTACTATGTAAATTTAAAAGTGCTTTATAATTGTCAATACATTGTATATAATTTTTTAATAAGTTAATTTTCTTACTCATAAGTTTACCATTTTTGGATATTGTTGTATATTACTTTTGAAAAGTACAAATGGTCATAATAATTGAACAGATTTTTACAATTTATAAATTTTCCATTTATAAAACTAACATAGCATATCAAAAATTTCATTGTAAAAAAACCGACAGTACTTTTAAAAGAACTTCAGAATATTTCTGCAAACTCCAAAACAAAATTTTTTAAATTAAACCGATAGAAAAGCATGATCTGTTAAGAAATCCAAAGCAAATTTGAAGCATTATAAATATTTCAAAAATAATAATAAGAAAATGATCTTAATTTCTTTCTGCCTAAAAAGTTTCCACTAGAGAATGAACATTCGTACTTGTACGAAATACCAAGAAAAATGTCAACCAATTAAAATGAAAAACAATTTTAAAATCTCAACCATAACCTGATCTGATCGGTTGGATCAGTTTCGAGTTCTTCCATAGGCTACTTTTTCTACCGATGCGTTGCCCTCCACCCCCCTATTATATATAGAGTAAGTTGATTTATTAATATAATAATATAAACATAATATTTTTATATAAATTAGCCTTCATTTTATGTTTTTATTTGCAAAGTATACATTTAAGTAGGAAAATATTTGCGGAAGATTTTTTAAAATTTAAATGAACTTAACGAGTGACTCGACAATCAAGGTCATTACTTATTATTAAGTTGTGTGTGACGTATGTAGTAACATTTTTGATATATAACAAACAGGTCATAGTGTTATATTTATTTTCATAGTGTGTCATATTTACTTACTTACTAACTTGACAAAGTCAAGATGATTTTAATCGTGTACAATACTATACAAATAAAATCAGCTTATAAATTCTTGTTTTTATAAAAAAAAAGTATTTGTTACATGATAGCTTCTCCAGGATGAGTATGACTGCGACACATTAAACTAGGTGAAATTTGGTTACAAGTTCATTCAACGACTCTTTAATCTAGTTGACATTCAAGTATCTAAAAAGCTTCGAAAAATTTTGCATTTCATTTTTTTTGCCGGCGAGAATATTTACTTTTTATATAATATTCTTGTAACCTTTATATTTAAAAAAAATTACAATTTATGATTTTCTTGTAATTAAAAAAAATAGTTAAGAATATTGAAACGGAAATCGATAATTACTTTTATTAATTAATAAATTTATTGTTTTGCATTATTTATATTATTGATTTTTATTGATATTTATAAAGTTATATTTTTTTTGTAGCCAAGTGATTCATACACTGTATTAATTTCTATGCAATAAAACTTCCTTTTTTATTTGTTCAATATTGATTCACTATGAGTACAAGATGTTTTAAGAACGTAAATTTCTACCCATTTTATTTTATTTTGTCCATAGAGTTTTATTCCAATTCTTATAGCTGATACCAAAAAAGATTTTTCAACTTTTTTTTATCAGTTATCAAACCAGAAATAATAAGACGTCAATTAATTTTATTGAGTTACTTATCGTGCTACAATATTGTCAATAAGGTTTAAGTTTGCGTTGTTATATCTCAACAATGATATGGACGATGGTTTTTTTTCTTTTTTTCATAAGTAAACAAAATTCTTATTTTAATTTAGAATATCGCTGGTTGTAATTTTGCGAAGTTTCTTCTAGCACAATTTTTTTTGGGACACGCAATAAGTTATATTTTTTTCTTTTTACAAATGTCTACTTGATATTGAATCTAAAGTTCATATAATATAACCTTAGAATTAAAAACCCACCTAATATTTTTTTTTCTTCATATTTTAATGGTTCGAAATAATTTATTATTATTTATTTTCAGTTGTTTCACGTGTTTAGTTTTACCGTTTCCAAATTTTTATGGACTATTGAAAATGAATTAGCTATGTTGACATTTTCCATATAAAAATTTACATATTCAAAACACAACATATTTTTCAACAATCCGTGGGAAGAATCCCCGTTTAATCAATATTCATAATTATAATTTTTATCTTGTAGATTTATAATTTTTATGAATATTCTATAATTTTTGAAGGTCATGGAAGATTAGCTGAGTATAAGTCAAATCGATCATCAAGTACGCATGGTATCCCAAAATTATAAATCATTATCAATTTATGGGGGCCATCTAACAAAAGGCTTTTGACTGGTTTTAGAAAACAATCTCAGATTATTAGATGATATTTATAGAGTACATAAAAAGTGTTTTAGTTCTTTTATGTATTTTTTCAAAAAGTTCTAACTGTATCCATTTTTACTTAGAGGCAACGTGACAATAAGAGACTTGACTGGTTTTAGGAAACAATCTCAGATTTTTATATGGTATTTATAGAGCCCATAAATAGTGTTTATTTTTAATTGTTTTATGTATTTTTTTAAGGAACAAATAAAGATATTCAATTTAAAAATTTAAAAAACGGTATTTGTACCATAAGCATTTATGGAAGAAAATGACTTGATGTCATAAACATAAGGTTTTTTCTTTATTAGAGTTGTTCTAACACAATTACGACAATTTTCGGTCTAATGCGTTTGCTCTATCTATGTAGTAAAAACGTTTAAACAATCGTAGACTGAAGTTCAAGTCATTCTAATATTTACTAACTTTTTATTTCGTCATATCGATACAAGTCAATCCGTTTTGTATCAAGTTATAATGGATATTATTTTTTTACAAATTACGAATGTTATTAAATTTAAATAAATTAATGAAATGAAATCGATCACCTTGTACTATAATTTTGGTTCGTTGATGTACGGTGTCTTAATAAAATGATTAAGTGATGGGAATTAATATAATATTTTTCATCTGCTTACTTTGTGTATTGTAACACTAAATTAATTTTTTTAGTATGTTTTTGAAGGCCATTATCATCGTTATACCACTAAAATTAAAAAAAAAACAGACTTAAGTCATGTATTTTTATTGTGTTTGAGTATCTTAATTTAGAATACCGATTTATGTAATTTTATTTTTAAATTTTTTTATTATTTTTTTACAGTTTCACTATCTAATTGAAACGCGTGTTTTAAGCGCCGGTTTCATTGATATCATTTTATAAAAATATTTTTTCATTTCAAATAACAGTATACATAAGATTTCGGGAGTATTCTTTTGCCATCGCTTGAAATCATATGAAACTTGTGTATTTTGGGACTTTATCCTTATATACACTCTGAGTCAAAATAAAGGCAAAAGTTGAATCATTCTAAGTAATTTTACTATAACAGTACATGTAATTCACAAATAAAGTTATATCACTTAGAATGGTAAAACACGTGCATTTTTTGTGACAAAGAGTGAACACTCCCCAAATACAGCTAACAATAATTTTGAATGTTTTGATATCTTTTTTAACTTGCTAATAAAATTTCACAAATGAGGTATCAGTAAAAAGGTATTAATAAACAACAAGTAAAAACAAACGATTGACCGAGTTAATTGTTGAAATACCATATATAGACAGTGTTGATTACGCGATCGTTTGTTTTCTTTTGTCACAACACGGGTCCTACGGCCAAAAAACCCAATTGATCCTATGTTGCTCATTTTCGAACTCAATCTCACTATTTACGTCCTAAGTACGCTTGAAAAATTTCAGCTTGATACCTCTTTTCTTTTTTGAGTTATAGTGTTGGTAGACGGACCACCGGAAAGGTGATTTTATGAGCATCTATACCAAAATTTTGTTCTTAGCATCAATATTTTTAAGCGTTACAAACTTGAGGCTAAAGTTAGTATATTCTGATAAATATATTTCTTGTGTGTAGATGTTAATCACTGAACTAAACGAATGGATCGTTTTTGATGAAATTTTTTGTGTATGTTCAAGTGAATCAGATGATGGTTTAGATTCACAATTAAATTTCATGAAATGGTGGAAGCACATATAAATAATATATTTCATTATTATTAAAACTTACTATGTACTATGTATTTTTAATTGTATTGAGGTATTATTTATTACTATTCAGACATGGATATTTATTAGAGCTTTATGCGAACGGAGTGAGTTCCATTTTCGGAGGCTTCAGCTAGGCCGAAGGGAGACTGTCCAATAGATAGGAGTAAAATTTATATATTTTCATCAATTATAAATTTAGAAAAAATTGTTAATTAAACGTTGGTAACAGATAAATCATTCTATGCATGGGACAGAGTGAGAGGGACAACTGCCTTGAACTTTCATAACAGCCTTAAAAGAACAAGCTTACTTTTTCACAAAAGATAAAAGTATAAAACGCACTATTTAACATCCTATTTCATACGCAAATCGAACAATCGGATTAGTAAGATGATCTTAAAACCTGTGGGCAAAAAACAAGTTTGTTTGTACTTAACTACATTCAATGTAATTATTATTAAGTATTGAATTGTAATTAGATGATTATCAACAAAATCAGTTTTTTTTTGTTGCTAGTGTTTGCTCATAAACGGATTAGCGGTAATTCAATTTACACAACATTCAGTGTTGTAATACTCATGTTTTAGATCGATTATCTAATCTCATTTGCATTTTAGTTAAAAAAATTATGTGAACAGTTTTTTTAACATATTTTTAGTTAAAAAATGAGTTCATAGTTTTTGCAATGTCATAGTTGTGGAGAGGAAAAGCGGAGATTCTTTTGTGTATTGATTTTTTGCAACACAGCAGGATGATGTGTTAAATATTACATGTCTGTGTGTGTTTTTGTCTAGTTTTCTGTGTAACCTTTGATGTGTCATTCAAACAGATTTTGTAACTGTTATTCCTTTCCCTTTGTACAGAGCTCTATAAACAAAAATTTGTAATTTCTCCGTGGGAAGTTTTATAGATGAAATGTTATTAAAGTAAGTGGTTCCACTTTCAAAACGATGGTTCCAACTTTTGCAATCTTTTTGAGTTTTTTGAAATTCGTAGATTAACATTCAACCTGAAGTTAAACGAAATTAGAGGGATAAATTTTTTACGAAAAATCTCGAAAACTACATTGAATGACAAAATGATATTTTTTTTTTTGTTTTAATTATCTTTTATATCGATATCAAAATGGGAAACACCTTTTATGATTTTATGATTTCACTTGCGCCCGGTTTTTAATGATTTTTTCGCAGAAACTGCAGAGTCACGAAAGTTTAGGCCATTTTTCTAGTAGACAGTTTTTAATTGCCAGAAATCAAAGTTTTTATTAAAGTGCATATCGCTTTGTATAATCGAAATAATACTAAACAAAAAGAGTTTTGATAAAATTTTATAGGTGCGTAGTAATTTTGATCCAAAATATGATTGAATCCTTGAAGACTTAAATTTCACAATTCATATTTCCAAAATTATAAATGCACCGTTTATGATTTTATTTTAGTTGTTAAAAATTATAACTTTTCACGAAATCACAATAATTGAAACGAGAAGCTACTATTTTCAAAATATCATTGTAATTTTCAAAATTTAAAGCGTATTATATGAATTCAAAACAAACCTTAGAAAAAGTAATTAATTTTATAGAAAATATTAAATAGTAATTGATTCTTTGTTGGTTAAATTATAATAAAATAAAAATTTACATTAATTTATAGACTTGTCTTATTATACTATGTAAAAAAATGAAGTAATATTTAAAAGTTATAGAACTGAAGATCATTGTATCAATTTTTAGCATAACTAATAAAAACTATTTTTTATAACAAAAAAATCTGATTTTACTTCATTCGATGCATTGAGACTTCTAGATTAAAATATCGCTATGTTTTTATCTATATAGGAAATATATCAAGATATCAAGGTATACTAAGTTTAGTTCCAAGTTCGTAACGCTTAAAAATATTGATGATACGAACAAAATTTTGGTATAGGTTGTTCATAAAATCCATTTTCGGTAGACTTTTCATCTGCCCGTCTGACAACACGATAACTCAAAATCGAAAAGAGATATCTACCTGAAATTTTTAAAGCGTGATCTGGACATAAAAAGTGAGATGTAGTTCGTAAATAACAACATGGGTCAATTGGGTCTTGAGTCCGTGGAATCCATCTTGTAAACCGCCAGAGCTAGAACAAAATTTTAAATGTAGTAAACCGCCAGAGCTAGAACCGCCATCTTGTTGGGGGGGGGGACTTAAGTCTTTTAAAATTAGCACGGCATTGCGGCAGTATGAGTTTCAATCCAACGCTTGCCGAAAAAATCTTTTTTACTGCGAATTTCTCAGCAAACCCCTAGAGGAAGACTTTAAAGTTGTCCACCAGTATTTATACTTTTGTATACATCTTTAACGTTGACCGCTAGATCTAATAATAATTTATTTATTATTTTTTTTTTTTAAATGAAAGAAAAAACAAGAGAAAACAAACAATTGACTGAGTTAATTGTCGAAATACCATGTATGGACAATGTTGATTTCTCTGTCTGATACTATAACTGATATAACCATAACATACATACTATACACTTTTGTGCTCTCACGGGTAAACAGTGATGTTTACGAAAAAATGTTGTTTAATATTTTGTAAGGAACATTTTTTACATTTAAATTTTTGTTCTATCTCTAACGGTTTACAAGATAGGTCCTACGCAGCAAAGACCCAAATGACCTTATGACCCCTTAGAAAAAATCGTAAAAAATTATTTGTTTCGGAATTTGATGAAATTCAGTTTATAAGGTAATTTTGACCCAAAAAATTCAAAAATCGAGTTTATTTAGCGATTGGCCGAGTAATTTTCGAAAAAAACGATATTTCGGATCGATTTCCGGTATTATCTCGAGAATTATTCGCCCAATCGTTAAATGAAACCGATTTTTGTATTTTTTGGGTCAAAATTACCTTATATAAAGAGTTTTATCGAAATTGGAGACGATAAATTTGTATCGATTTTTTGCAATTTTTTCAAGGGGTACCCCTTAGAAAAATTCGAAAAAATCGTAAAAAATTATTTGTTTCGGAATTTGATGAAACTCAGTTTATAAGGTAATTTTGACCCAAGAAATTAAAAAATCGAGTTTATTTGGCGATTGGCCGAATAATTTTCGAAAAAAACGATATTTCGGATCGATTTCCGATCGATTTACCTATACCAAAATTTTTTTCGTAGCATCAGTATTTTTAAGCGTTACAAACTTGGGACTAAACTTAAGATACTATGTATATTTCATATATACAAGGTATAATATTAAAATATTACTTTATTAGTTTTACTTAAAAGAATTGAATATCTTATATTTTATTTTAAAACCATTTATTTACATAACTTTGAACGTTTAATATTTAAAGTTGTATTTTATATTATTGAATGTAATTTTTATGTTAATTTTATGTGAAACAAGTGAAAACAAACAATTGACTGACTTATTTGTTAAAATACCATGTATAAACAGTGTTGATTACTCTGTCACATTACACATACATACATGTCACACATATATAACTGATATTCCCATATAATACATACTATACAATTTTCGCATAATTTGCGCTCTCACGGTTAAACAGTGATATTTACGAAAAAATGTTTCAAACAGAAGTTGTTTACTTTTTTAATAGAAACATTTTTTACATTTAAACTTTTGTGCTACCTATAACGGTTTCCAAGCCCCAATTAATCTATGTTGATCATTTACGAACTTCACCTCACCTTTTTGTCCTAAGCACGCTATAAAAATTTCAGCTTGATATCTTTTTGCGTTTTTGAGTTATCGTGATGACAGACGAACAGACGACAGACAGACAGACAACCGGAAATAGACTAATTAGATGATTTTATAAACACCTATAACAAAATTTTTTTTCAAAAAAAAAAGCATCAATATTTTTAAGCGTTACAAACTTGGGACTAAAGTTAATATACTATGTATATTTCATATATACATGGTATAAAAATCATTTCTTTATATGTAAGTACATTATACATATATTGTGAAGCTGAAAACCGCATCGTATCTTGTTTGTAGCTTGAATAACAACATTGACAATATTTATTATGAGATTATTTCTCATGAAGACAAAAAGTCTAATAAAATTTATGTTTATATAATTTTATTACCTTTTTTTTTTTTATTTAAACGCGGCGATTATGTTTAGGAGTATTCTGATTCGTAAACCGGTAATTTTAATAAATTTAAAACTATAATAATATTAACTTTAATTATATAAAATTTAAACATTCAAAGAAATGAGACTGATCCAACTTCTGTAACTGCCAGATAACTTTATAGAATATTTTATCCACAAGTTTCTGAAGTACGATTTTGTTATTTTCTTAGAAAATTCTCAGATATTTTATTTCAACACATTGAAACCCAACATACACTGATCCAGTAAAATGATTTATCCCAAAGGAAAATGATTAAATCCAAAATCGTGGTCAAATTAAACATTTTGTATCTAAACAACAAAATTTGTTTAACAAAGTTTTTCTTTTGTTAGCCAATGTTTGTTTAATCATGGGTGCATGCATTCCTGGTAAGACGAAATGATAATGAAAAATTAATTTTTTTAATCTAACTTTTTAATCTGCGATTAAACTTACATTTTATTTTCGAACGTTGGCGTAACTGATAATCGTAAATTAGTTTTTAACGATCAATTAATCCATATAAGAATTGATTTTAATCATCAAATTACGTCTACGGATATTATATAATTCTATTGAAATATAAAATGATGTAATTAGAAATTATTGATTCATCAATAAATAAGAAGTCATTAAAAAATGTTATATCGTTTAATATATTCAGCTCTGATGAAATTTTACGGGAATTGATTTGAAAATATGACCATTGTTTTGAAGCAATGAGAAATTTTGCACATTATTCATTCTAGGCCAAGACAGACTGTGAAAAATGGTAGCTGACAATAAAATGGCTAACAAAAAAGGGGAGTGCTATAAGAACGTACCTGTGTGCCTGTCTCTGACCTTGTAGCTCCTAAACGGATGAACCGATTTTTTGTTTTCAGTTCAAGTTTTGGGTTCCGTACCCCATAATAAATAGAAAAGAGGTAATGATTTTCAAAAGGCTAAGCAGATTTTTTTTAAATATAACTGAGAATATGGGCGATCAAATTAACTTTCAAACAAAGAAAAAATCAAAATCGGTTCATCCGTTTTGAAGCTACGATGTCACAAACGAATCGATCGTTCCTGATTTTTTGATTCAAGGATTTCTTTAAATTTTTAATTAATTGCAAAGTATTCTGCCAATACATGATTAATCATTTCTCTAATAAGTAATATTATCCACATAAGGCTTTCCTAAGTATGGCTTCCAAACTGCAGCCCAAGAAGGAATTCTAGTTTGGGCTATCACCAACAAGTATGGCTTTCAAACTACTGCCTAATTAAGAAGCCAAATTACTGAAGACTTCGCAACTGCGTTACTTCCCAAACGTTGGCTTGGTTTGACTGCCTTACATACCGCAAGTTTGACATATTCCCTATTTGGACCAAGCCCTATTTGGCAAGTATGCCCTATTTGGACCATTGGGTCAATGCCTCACTGAAATTTCTAGGCGGGAAGTTTGGTTGTAAAATGCTACACGTTTACTTATTTTGACAATATAAGTCAAATGATGTTCCCTACATAGATTTATATTTATCATTGATCTTGAATTTTCGATTCGAATAAATTTTAGGTCGGTCAGCACAGTAAGAGAATGTCTCAAATTATTACAAATAAATCTTAAAGTTCGTCAAAATAATTCTTACTTCAATTAAATATTTATTTTACATTTATTTATTCAATTTGTAGGAGTTCAAAAGTAGTTTATACAAAATCCTTAAGTACCTACATTTGAATATGATCTTCAATAATTCAATTTAATATGTATATCAATAGGGGGCGGCTGTGCCGTACAATATTTCAATAATCATAATCATATTTTATTATGACTCATCTTTTATTGTTTTTATTTAATATCATTTTTAAAGTTCTATTTCATTGTCAAATACAACAGAAGGTTATCGATTGTCTTGTTAAACGAATAAAATATATTCATTTTTAATATGGCTACAACAAATCATAAATAATCATGCGGTTATATAAATTTCACTCAAGGAAATTTTTTGAAACGTCATGGATATATCTCAGGTGTAGATCAAGATATTTATCGTTTATTTTTTATTGCATAAGGAAATGTTGATTTTTGTTATTGATTTTTTAATTCCAATAATTATTGAGGCCAGTTTATTGTTAATTAAAACTTACATTTTTATGTCTGGTATATTTTTATAAAGTAGTTAAGTCATAAACTCAGAATTACTAAAAAACGGAACACATTTTCTGCGTCAAGCAAGACAAACAAAACTTATTCATCAAAGGCTAACCGATTTCAAGTTCGGTTTATATAAAAACAGTAGGAAAATTATCGCAATTATAAGAGACTAGGAGAGCAAATATGGATGGCACAGCACATTAAAATGTATAATGAACTAGATATATTTTGCCTTTTCGTTCAATGAAAAATCAGCTGAGCCTAGCAAGTATAGTTTACATTTTTTACTCTGTATATATGCAATATATATCAAGGTATACTAAGTTTAGTCCCAAGTTTGTAATGCTTAAAAATATGGATGCGAACAAAATTTTGGTATAGGTGTTCATAAAATTACCTTTTACAAAAGTATCCATTTCCGGTTGTCTGCCTGCCCGTCTGTCCACACTATAACTCAAAAACGAAAAGAGACATCAAACTGAAGCTACCGTTTTGAGAAAGTAAAAAGTGAGGCTAAGTTCGTAAATGAGCAACATAGGTCAATTGGGTCTTGGTTCATAGGTAAACCGTTAGAAATAGATAAAAAGTTTAAGAAGTAAGTGTTCAAAATGTTCCTTATAAAAAAATTAACAACTTTTGTAAGAAACTTTTTTTCGTAAACGTCTCTGTTTATCCTTGAGAGTGCTAACTAGGATAAAACTGTGGTGTCCATTTTCTCCAAAACTATAAAAAATAAAGAGTTGAAAATTTGCAGGTAGCTTCAACAAGTGGTCTTTTGAAACATTCTCGAAAAACGAAAAAAAAAATTCTAGAAAATACTCAAATTAATTTAATGGTTTTCAAACTCTACTAATTTATAAAAAAAAATAATGCAAGCACTGATATTCAACATTTTCTATATGGGGTGTTCAACAATTAACTCAGTCAACTGTTTGTTTTCACTTGTTTTACCCATGTCGCTGACATCTTAACGTTAAAATCGAATAACATTTTATTTTCCGAATACAAGCATTAGATTCTGTTAGATTCCTGATAATTGACTTCAGAACAATAAATCATATTTTACAAAACATTTTCTTTCTACTTTTAACTTGCGGATAATTTTTAATAACGGAAAATTAATGAGAATAAATTCGCATAAAAATATAATAAATTACATTGCATTTTACGCATATTCGCATACAAAAAACTTTATTTCATTTGTAAAAGAATGCAATGTTGATTACAACCGGAAATGATTTGTTAGTTTAAATAAAAAAAAGTTTTGAAAGCAAACAGCAATAAGCAACAAGTAATGTTATTATTTTATGCTAATAACAATCATTCTTATGATAATACAACCATGTTTCAAGGTTACATAACATTAATAAAGATTATGTATCATTAAAATACTCTTAAATTAATTAATACTTATAGTTCGAGTTATATTTATATATATTTATTTTTTTATATTTTTTTTTTAAATGGAGTTATTATTTATTAAATATGGATCTTTAATTGTATTTTAATTCAAATTAGCTTGGAGTATTTAGTTATGTAATATTATAATTGCGAACTTCATATTATGTGTACTGTAATTAAATCTAATGCGAATATTTAATAATAGATTTTTAATATTCTTTACAAATACCGAAGTCCATTATTAGCACCGTGTGTACTTGTTGAAAACCGCAAAAATTTACATTATCGATAGTACTTTATGTCTTATAGGATGGTGCTGCGAACTTTCTTTTTGAATATATAAGGTAAAGAAGATCTAAAAAGTACAATAATTCAGTTTGAAAAATGCAATATAATATTCTCAATTATACGTAGCTAGCTCGACCCGTACGGAATTTCGTTATTCGTGACTAAAAACAGTGATAAATATCAATACTAATTCATATGTTTTTTACTTATAGGCAATTTTATTACAGATATGATATACAAATTACATAATGGACAAAATTAAATGTTAATATTATTTCTCTAGCCTGTTTTCTCCTAAGCGGTATATTTTTAGACCGTCAGTCGTTAGACCGAGTTATGTCAGTAGCCACAACGATAAGCTTGAAAGTGAGGTGCAACTCATGGAATTTGATAAAGGAATTAAGAAGCTATCGCGTGTACAGGAAAAAATAGGCTAGAGAAATAGGTCTTCATGCACGATTTTGGGTGATACCATAGACAATACTCGATTAATTGTCAAATAATCACGATTTAAAAAAAAATCAGAACTACCTATTAAACCGAGTTTTACTAAATTCCAAAACAAAAAATTAGACAAAATTTTTTTGCTGTCAACTTAAATGAAACTCAGAAAATAGGGTAATAATAATCTAAAAAATATAAAAATAGCCTTTGTTTTTTGGTTGAAAGCGTAGTTTTTGAGATAAAATCTCATTCTAGAAGAGCGATTTTCCGAATAGTGATTAGGGAGAGCATGATCAAGAACAATACCATAGTTATCTTGGTCTTGATCTTGTTGTCATGGATTCTTGTTATTGATCTTGCATCAACCATGTTAAAGTTTTCGATTCAAAATTTTTGGACTATTTTATAGTTATCACTACAAAATTATTAATTATCAACATATGAATACTCGAAGTCAAAATAAACGCAAAACTTAAACCATTCTAAGTCTTATTACTATATAATTACATGTGATTCTTGATGTTAATTGATATAGATAGGGTGGTTGTTAGTCTTATCGAAGTGGTATTATATTCGTCTTGGTCTTAGTCTTGAAAAATACAGAAGCTGCGAGCGGTATAAGAAACATTTTTTTCTAATTTATGATGAATAACTAGAATTAATAATAATTAAATGCAAGTTTATAGTTATGAGTTTGTATATATTATTTTTAAATTAACTAATCATCCTTGACTGATGAACGAACGGAAAACGATAATTTAAAAAAAATAAAAGCTAAACACTTACTATTTAGCTTACGGCAATATTCATAAAATTTATGTATCAAATGAATCATATTCCAATACCAATTTAAAAACTACTGCTTGAATTATTAATTATTGCATTTTTTTTTTACTATATTTATGTGGGAATCCAGAGACAGTATTTTAATATTATTACTTAATGGCAGTATCAATATTCAATAAATAATATTCATTATTAATTATTAAATATGAATTTTACAATTAACTAGTATTTAAATACAAACTGATAGAGAATAATATAAATTTTCTAAACTTTAATGTTAGTGAATTTTCTTGTCAAGAATTAGAATCCACCTTAAAAGGATAAAACACAAGACTGTAGTTAAATTTTCTGCTTAGGCAACATTCTGTAATATCCCTAATTTTACAATTATTATTACATAACCCAGAAGTTCTAAATTTCCTCAAACGCCCTCTTCGAAAATCAATTATTTTTCAACGTCCACAAAAAGTGTTATATCAGTCTTGCGCTATTACATTAATCCTATATAAATTAGCCTTACCGCCTCCCTTGTAGGCCACTATCGCCAACTTTGAGAACTAGGTTTCATGAACATTGCACCAAGGTAAACACAGATAAAAGTAACGGAATTATCGAGGAGTAACAGATACCTCTCTGCAGAATAATAACAATTAGTTAATTCATATAATAATATGATGACTACATTGTAATCGAATTACATATTATAAGATAATGGCCGTGGAAATAGCAGATATATTTGTTTACAATATCGAATCCATGTCATTATAAACTTTGTTCTATCTATTTTTAATGATTTAGCAATAATATGGCGTAACTCTGTACATGGACGTCGGGAGGAGGGAGCAAGAAGATGGATTTGCATCCCCTTGCTGAGAAAGAATTCATTCTTATTAAATCACCGTTTGAATAAAACTGTTGATTAAAAGCTTTTGGCATTGGGTAATCTATTTACAAATGTATATTAAATATATACAAGGTATATTAAGTTTTGTCCCAAGTTTGTAACGCTTGAAAATATTAATACTACCAAACAAGTTTGGTACAGGTGTTGATAAAATCAACTAATTAGTTCGTTTTCGGTTGTCTGCCAACACGGTAACTCAAAAACGAAAAGAGATATCAAGTTGAAATTTATAATTAATAGCGTGTTCAGGGCATAAAAAGTAAGGTCGAGTTCGTAAATGAGCAACATAGGTCAATTGGGTCTTAGATCCGTAGGGTCCATCTTGTAAACCGTTAGAGATAGAACAGAAGTTTGAATGTAACAAATGTTCCTTATAAAAAATCGAATCCAATCAAATTTCATAGTATAATCGAAAAATGAGCATCGCTCTATACAATACCAAATAAAAGCTAGCCAATTTATTTACTGATACATAAAACGTTAGCTCCCAGAATCACATTATCTTTCATTGTATATTAAATCGATAACGTCGAACTTATAAATATTTAACCAAACAAACAGATGGTTTTCTAGAACTATTTATCTACGACTTAATCTCACTTCTTACACCAGAAAAAGAGAAACAAGTAATCAATTCCATTCATCATTAATTTCGACGAAAAGAATTCATCGTTCCCCTAGGTACATGAAATTAAATATGAATGCCAGTAAATGTACAAGTTTTACCCTCATAAAAAGTAAATAACAATTTGTTATGTGTCTTCTAAAATGACCCCTAAATAGTATGGCATTGGAGACATATTAGTGCTTAGATATTATTATTATTATTAAATAAAAGATTTGTTATTATTTTTTAAACAATAACCCTACATTACAACTACACTACAATGTGATGAAGACAATGAAAACCAGGAAGCGTTAAACGTGAACAAGACACCGTTTATAAACAGTTCATAGAACAATTCAACACATTGTGTATTAAGTTTCGTTGTATTAGTCATTTGATATAGTTGACGAGATTATATTCTGTTACCACTGAACAGTTTTAATAAAAATATTAATGATTTTTTTATATTCAAGTTTATATAAATCTGTTTTTATACCCTGTATAATATATATGCTTGAAACTTGATAAATAAATTTAATCGAGGAAAATACTTCAAACGAAAATGTTAGTTTCAAAGACACACATATTATACTGTCATCGCATTCAGTCTTACGTTTTTAGATTCAATTAAAACCTCACTCGGATTCATAACTGAAAAACATTAGATGGACGCGTTAAATTACGAAGGTGTTATAAATACGCAAAAATTTTGTAAGTCGAACTTTTGTTTTGAAACTTTTTTTGTAAATCGAATAATTCAGACAGTAGTCGATAGGCGAAGAGTATCAAAATTTCGCAGAACTAATTATACGAAATAACAATTTTGACACAAGGAATCAATTTTGGATTAAACTTATCAATCGTTTTTGCCTAAACTGTACGGTTTGCGGAAAAACGTTTCGAACTAAAAATGTTTCTTTTTTAATCAATAACACCTTTCTAATTTAATATGTTCATCTATCGGTTACCAATTATGTCTACATTGCCAACATTTTTGCTTGAAGCATTTTTATCGATAAAATTTATTTTTCGAGTTTCGAGCATATGTTTACTTAAAAAAAGCACCCTGTATATCAAGGTATACTAATTTTAATCCCAAGTCTGGAACGCTTAGAAATATTGATGCTACGAACAAAATATTGGTAAAGATGTAAAAAAATCACTTAATTAGTCCATTTCCGTGTGTCTGTCCGTCTGTCCACCCGTCAACACGTAACTCAAAAACGAAAAGACATATCAGGCTGTAATTTCTATAGCGTGGTCAGGATTAAAAAAGTGAGTTTGAATATGTAAATGAGCAACATAGGTTAATTGGCTCTTGGGTCCCTAGTATTCATCTTGCAAATTGTTAGAGATAAAACAGTAAATTTAAAGGTAAAAGAGTGTTCATTATAAAAAAAATAATTTTTGTTTGAAACATCATTGTTTATACGTGAGAATGGAAATTAGATCCATTTTCTCCTAAACTATAAAAGATAGAGTTGAAAATTTGCAGTTATCTTCAACTAGTACTCCAAAAAATCCAAAAACTCGTCAAACGAGATCTGCAGAAATATATTACAGACATTACTTTCAAAGACAAAAACTCTAGTTTAATTTTTTACAAATACAATTTCTAAGATGATAAGATTTCAAGAATATAGGTTAAAATAAGTAACCAATTTGTATTGAAAATAATAAACATACTAACGGGACACGTAAATTCTATAAGGTGAAAAAAAATTGATGACACAACGGTGTTATAATTTAAATAATAAATTTTTTTGTTTGTATTTTTATAATTAATAATTATTAGAAATAATAAGATGCTATAAACACAATCCAGGTTACTTGGTAAGTATAATAGCTACCAAATTTTCAATACCAAAATAATTATAATTGTAAAATTATATACATCATATGACCAAAAAAATTATTTTTTATTTGAATATAAAACAATTTATTTTTAGCTGTAACAAGTTATTCATTTTAGTGAGGAAATGAAGGTTTCTAGTTCACTAATTTAACGTTTTTATTTTTATAAAAAAAAAATTTTTTTTTTGTTCAATTGTTAAAATATATATCGATTGAGAATTAATAATAATTGGTTTTGAAAATAACATATTTTAATTAAAATGTTATGTATATAAATAACGTAATCTATGTCAAATTTATAATTGAATTGATTTGGCTAAAAAAAATTTATTTTAGATTAGTATGTTTTTTATAATTTGTAATTTATAAAAATTGCAAATTAAGTAATTATTGTGGCAAAAATTTAATAAAATCTTTTTTTGATTTGATGAAATATATTTTTTACTAATCAAATTGAGCGTTATTATTTTTTAAAAACAGTTACTATCTTAAAAATGGAAAGGAGTAACGAATTAAAGAAAGATTTGTCTAAACAATCCGAGATAATTGTTTTAAAAAAAACGAATCACATTAATAATCAATCATAGTGGTCCGCTCAAAATAATGTTTTTATGTAAATTTATTCAAAGGCAAAAAAAACTAAAAAAAAGTTTCGACATCTAATTTAAAACCCTACTAATGCGTAGTCTCAAAAGTGCTTGGGTTGCGTTAATTAACGCTATGTTTACATAAAAAAATGATTTTTTGGCCAATCTCGGAGACCATCAACTTTACGAAAAATAGTTTCAAACAAAAATTGTCGGAAATTCGGAACTTTTTACACATAATCCGAGGATAATGATGATAGCTAACGAAAAATATATATAAAATTGATCGTTTTGAAAACGGCTAAAGAAATCGAAATTGTTCACTCACATTTTTTTTTTAGAAAATCAATTAATTTCAAGATTATTATGGCCGTTTTTCTTGATTTTTGGGAAAATTACTGAAGATATCAAAATTTTTTTTAGGGAGAGTTGATGGTTTCCGAGATAATGACCAAAAATAGTTTTTTTATGTATACAAAGTGTTAATAACTAACGCAACCCTGGCACTTCTGAGATTGCGCGCTAGAAAGGTCTTAAACAAGATGCCAAAACCTCCCCTTTCTTTTTTTTTTGTCTTTGATTAAATTCATAAAATAGCTTATTTTCAGTTACTTAGAACGGTCTATAGCTATAAAAAGGGACCACAAACCGTAAAAACCAAAAAATCATGATGTCGATTTGACGGCTTCATGAAAAAGCACTCAAAAATCTGAACAAAATTGTGAGAAAAAGTTACAATATAATTTTGTTAATTAGCTCGTGTATTGATTATAAAATTAATAATAAATATATCGAGTAATTAAGTCGTATTGAGTTGTCTGTACGATGCAAATAGAATTACATATAATTTTTTTTTTTTAATTACGTGAAAACAATGGAAAATTATCAATACATTAATAATTAAAATTAATAATAGAAAGTCAATACATAATAAGTATTTTTTATATTTGTAATTATACGTAATGACAATTTTTCTTTATTATCCGATGTCCTTCGACGCATTTCACTTCAGAGATATATCTCAACACAGTGAAATAGCGGAAAAGATTTTTTATTATTAATTTGTTGTATAATAAACAATTTTCTAGGATATTTGATTATTTATAGCTTATATTTTCTAAAATTACCTGAGATAGATTTTATTTCCCTTCTAAATTTTTCGGAGCGGATGGCTTCTAAGTTACTGCTTCCATGAGATTAAACTAACATTGACTAACTGGCCCAAACTAACAAATCGAACCTTGTGTTTTTGAGAGATATATTCGCTTTTTGGTTGTTTTCAACGGGCTACTTTCTATATTATTAACAATAATAGTATTGTTTTTCAATCGATACTGAATACTTGAATGTATATTTTCCAACACAGTAATAATTGAAAGTAAAGATTATCAATATACAAAACAATAAAAGGAAATATTTTTTAAAATTTTCTTATTGTTCGTCACAAAAATTCATAATATGTAATCAAAATACCGAGATAAATTATTCACATTCATTAATTTATTTTAATGAGAAGTATACAATTACATTCTGATAACAGTATAAGATTATCGTTGTAACAAAAATTTTCATTGAAGAAGAGTTTTAAATTTCTAGTCATATCGAAAAGTAATCTTTTAGAAAAGACAAAAACTTTTTACCATCATTTATGATTTTAATTAAACTTTAAAAAGATTTGTTAGATTTTTTACCATAAATTATATAGTTTTTAAAATCATTTCAAGGTAATTTTTGCAATAAAATATGTATCTTGAAAAACAAGACACGTTATTTCAGACCAGCGCAAGTTTAGAAATAAATTCTACATTCATTTACCATAGCATTTAAACTTAAAAAAAAAAAAAAAAAAATATTAACATAAAAATCATAAATGATTATTTTACTTTAAAAACGTATGAATACAAGTTGGCTAAGAGCATTATTGGAAATCGCAGAAGTGCGTTAGTAATGAATTATCACACGTATATCGTACAAAACTTTATCAGCGCCTCTAAAATGCGAAAGTAAATGGTAATTATTGGCAATGTGCATGAGTTTTATTTCCAGCTGTTTCTATAGTAACAATAAACTACTTTATTAATATAATTGCATGGATGGACGGACATATAAGTTCAAGGTTTGAATAAATAGATTACATTGAAAATTTAATTATATTTTTAAGTTTAAATAAGTAATTATGTTAATTTACATTTAAAAAATACTATTTCTGCAATTTCGTCTCTTATTTTCACAATTTCTAATGCAACAAGTTTAATTTATTGTTTTCAATTATTTCAATTTGACATTTACTATTACCATTTACATGTGAACAATTGAAAGTTAGTCATACTTTAACTAAAACGCATAATTTATTGCATATTTTACTAGCGGGCAGCACTACGGCCGATTTAGCTGTTCCGTCTACTTACCGTTACTCCCAGCCAATAATTTTAAATTTGTTTTTGAGAAAACTAGAACACTAAATAGTTACTCTAGCAATTTGTTATTAATATTATCAAAATTTGAAGCAGAAAGCCAAACGAAAGACGAAAAACAAAACAAATTGAATGATTTATTATAAAAAGAGCATAAATAAAATTAGTCATTGTAATGACCGACATTCTATATATTGCGTAGAAATTTGACATACACCTGAAAATAAAATAAAAAATTTGAACACAACAACCTAAATAATTGAAAGTTAATTTCCTGTAACGTGAAAAATTGTCATTAACCCAAATACTTAGTATTTCACTCACTTAATTCATAATGTACCTGAATATGTGTGTAATAATAAGTAATAACCTGCACCGGTAGGTAGCTTAGTTTAAAATAAAACATTCTTTTACGTTTAGAAATACATTAGGATGTACAGTGTGTTCCAGGAACCGAAATATAACTAATTTTTTCATATTGGTTTAAAAACTGGAAATGCATCGAAGAAAGTTGATTTTAATACTAAATATTCGATACTGTTATTATTAAAATTATATAGATATGATGTATGTCTGGTATCTGAGGACAGTTTCGTTAACTGCATCTACTAGTGCAAATTCTTGCTGATTTTAAAATCAATTCAAAATTTGGAATTGCATAACAAACATTCCCTATTTTACCCCTTTTAAAAATGAATTTTCAAAAAAATATAAGACAGTAGGTAAACTTTTATCCCAAACCACCCAAACCATGAACACATTAATCACTATTTACATTTCTTCAACTTCAAAAATGGCAAAGTTTCGTATGAACTTTCACCCCTTTTTTTGTCCCCTTTCATACCGTACAGTATTTAGTTTTGAACCATGAGCTTACATATCTTTTTTTACATTTTTAACTTCCAAATTGACCTAGTTGCACACATACTTTCAACCCTCTGTTTAACCCTTTAGGGAATTAATATCCAAAAATCCGTTCCCATTGCACGCTTATATATATATATACAAGTCCCCGATGTATGCTTCCTGGCCCAAAAATAGCAGGAATCAGCAAAAGATTCTTCAATATCGATCGAAATTATAATGCTGTATTCCAAAAATTGATTTTTATACTCGCTGGCGTTTCAAGTCATCAAAAGTTATATTCTAAATAAAAAATCAAAGATTGGCAAACCTTACACACACTGTACAAACAACACACTTTATTAAAATGTAATAATAATAAAACAATTCATTTATCATATTGTAGGTTAGTGAATCGGTCGTAATTTTCTACATAGCCAATCACAATGTTACTTTGTTAGTTAAAATAAAAACAATGTTTTGAATTTAAAATTGTATTATACATTTTCACGCTTACATAAATCACAATAAACAATATAAAAACTTAAATTGAATACTTAGTTGCGTTGCGTATTAAACAACGCGAGCGGTCACACAAGTTCTATTTATTAGCTAACTAATGTTTTAGTATAATATTCACTCATACAGTTTGGCAATGAATTTTAAAATTTATCGTTTATTTTATAAAATAATTCTTGGCGGTTCACCTTAACCAATACATTAAAAATATAAAAAATTTACCCTAAAACAAAAATTTAAACTAGGTACCAAGAAATTAAATTAGGCACAACGAACCTAAGATGGTTTCAGAATTTTCTTTGGGCAAAGAAAATGTATCTAGAGGACAAAAAAATGTGACACTTTGCTGCATATCAGATATATTTGGTGGTTGAAAATTACACATTAATTAATATGTGTTTTAATGCCTCCAAATATATCTGATGACAGCAACGTGTCGCCTTTTTTTATCCCCAAATATATATCTAAAAAATAGATTTTTTCGATCTTTAATCTAATTATAAGTAATTCGGGATTACTGATTGCTGTATCAGCTTTGCCAATTGCTGACGACCTGACACCAATGTTACAAATCTATCGGACACAAACCCTGCCTAGGTCCCACGTTTACCAAATTGCAATTTATTATTTTTTTGCTATTGAAGATGAAAAACAAAATGGATATGGTCAAAGCACAATCCACGGCCATTGGCCACACAAGAAGAGAAAGAGGGGTAGGGGGTCCAACAAAATAAATTATGTTGTGTGAAGCCAAATTTCAATACGCAAGGACTCGTGAGAACTTTTTTTTTGTGGGCGGCTGCCAATCTCAAACACTCGGTTTTAGGCCTTACTTTTTTCCCCCAACATCCAAGTCCAAATGAAACACTTTCAAGATCTTATATCTCTCCAGCGGATCTTCGATACGAAAAAAAGTAGCAAACATTACAGTTATGTAGTTACAGGTGGTAGTTACTTTTTGTCAACTACACAGTTTGAGGTATGAAAATCATGCCTTACTTATTTTTAATTATTGGCACAAGGGAAAATTTTTACTAGAGGATAAGTTACGTTAAAATTTAAAAAAATAGCCTGACGAAGAGTTTTTTAAATATCTTAATTAAAAAGATAATTAATTCACAAAAATTTTCGTTTGGCAAGACAGACAGAGTCGAAGAACGATTATTTATTTTTTAGTAATTAAATAATTACAAAATCCGATTACTTATGATGGTTAGATTCTACCTTAATTAAAACATCTAATTTAAAAATTAAAATTTTTAATTTCTGTTAAAAAAAATTTGAGAATATACTATAAAATTGCAGTGTACTGTCGGATCAACCTTAACGACTTAAGCATTGTTCAGTACCAAAACGTTTGAATAAATTATTTTTAATTACATTCACAGAAAGTGCAAAGGTATAATAAATATTGCTCGTTTAAATCAAACAAATCCGCAGGCAATAAATTTCAATCAATCCCCATGTCCACAATTCTATAAGGCAAAACAAGTTAATCCATTTTGACACAAATTACAAATTATAACTTGGTGTATTATATTCTCAAACAATGGCTAAATGTCTAAACATTTAAAAAATTATCCGCCCAAAAATGGTGAAACCGGATTGCTTTTTTTTATAAATTATTATGTAATATAAATTACAATTAATCAAAAATTTGATTTAAATATTGTGAAATATTTATTATTGGTTAGTGGTAATGACGTCAATATTTATGGTTTTGAAATGAAACATTTCGTCTGTTTTCTTTGTAATCTAAACAGCTGTTTGTTACAGATAATATTTGGCTTGTAAATTTATTTTTAGATAATTTTAATTGCTCGTTAACACGTTATTAATTTCCAATTTTTTTTTCTGTTTCAGGGTAAGAAAATGTTTGTTTTATGTACGCAAAGTTCTTTTCAAATATTTAAGTAAGTTTATTTTTGTTTCTGTTTATTTTGTTTTAAAATTAATTATTGCATACTTTTTAATTAGTTTTGATTAGTCATTCGAATTTTGAAAGATTCCGCAAACATGTGAAGACAGTTCTGAGGCGGAGAATACACATGCTTTTGTACAACCTAAGATCCTATTATACCATACGTCACATTGTATTTAAAAAATAAATATGCATAGTAATTAGGTGGCAAGCACGTAACTAAAACCACATTTTTCTTATGTATTTACCAACAACCTGCTGTAAAGTGGCGCGTGTATTATCGGCCTTAGAATTCATATGTCTGAAATAGCGATTATTTTGCTCTTAATTCGGATCTACATTTAAAAATATTTCAACTCGAAAATATTCGACGAAACTATTTTCGCCACAGAATAGAGTGTGTAGATTTTTGTGTCAAAATTGTTTGCATGTGTGGACGTGTCTACAGATGGAAAAAATTTTTTCAAATAACACCTAAAATTGCATATTCCGAAATAAAAGGAACCGCAAAAAATTTTCTAACACTTATCTGAGATTAAAATTTGGAAACTGACAAATTGAAATCATACTCTAAGATAATTGTTGATAATAATTAATAATAAAACAAATTGATTTCCTGCCATAATCTTATTTATACAGCAACGGAAATGGAAACCGTACGAATTATCAATTTTGTAATTTCTCATGAAAAACTCTATCACCAATTAAATGATGACAAAATTTTTGGTTTGGATAAGGAAGTGAATCATTGCCTTTTTTTTTTATCTTGAACGATAAACAACTTATCTTACAATTTATGGGAAATAACAAAATATATGTTTTAATTAATCCAGTCAATCCAGGTTACTTCTGAAATAATAACAATTAGATTTCTAAAATCAGAAAAAAAGGCTTCATCAGACTCTTTTTCAACACTTGTTATCAAAATTAATTATTTTCATCACCTTGTAGTTTTTCAATGCTACAATTTTCGTTAAGTTAATATATGAAAAAAATTATATGAGTCATTTAACCGAGTGAGTCCTTATAGTTCGATGAGTCCTTAAATCTTTTTTTGTACAAAATTTAAAGGAGAAAAAAATATTGAGCTTAAAATTATTCGAAATTTTTTTAATGTAAATTTATATGTGATACTGAACCTTTATCGTAAGAGTAAAACTCACACTTAACGGATATTTCATAATTTTTGCAAACTTTTTTTTTTACGTTTAAACTTGAAAATATGGCATTTCAAAATATAAAAATGCGGTTGTTTACTTAAAAAGATTAGTTTCAATGACTTTTCGCAAAAACAAAAATTTAAAAACATTATTTATCTAATTTTTAAGGTCAAAACGTAAATAAATTTTTCCGTCATTTTTCAATTAGAAATTTTCATTGAAAATTTGTCATCAATAAATATAACAAGTCATAACAAATTATAGGTTCAATAACCTAAATGAAGTGAAAATATTTACACAAGGTTTCTAAGAACCATCATCACAATAGTTCGAAATTCATTACCTTTTCCTTGGGAGTGTTGCCAATTTATATTTGCTTAAGGTCATAAACACAACATGCACAGTTCAAATATTATAACAATAAGAACGAACCCCTCCAATTTTTCATGAACATGAATCACTGTTTTTTCTCACAATTACCAGGAGGGTAATAATGTGTTTCAAATTATTATGACTATTGAATTTATAGTATGTGACCTTGAAAGGGGAGTGTACCCAGTAGGGGTTTTGTATGGTCATTGACTTTATTAATAATTTTGCTATATTATGAGACACTTATTATAACTTCATTTTATTGTAAACGAAATAGTAACCCGTTGAAATAATCCACGGTCAATTGTGACTTCCTAGTATGAAATAACTAACGTTTCCACCTGCTTGGCCCTCGCTCAGCAGTGACGGGCTTAGAAGATTTTGCCGGGCGACTGGACTTTTGAAAATTTTGCCGAGCCACCGAGTGGCCAGTGTCGAAAAAGCAAAAAATTAGCATTATGATTGCTGAATCGTCACCACGATGGATTTGACCTCAGCAACTAGAGTAGTGAGAATTGATTTTGTGCATGATTTTAATGTTTACAGGACTTTTCAGCTTATTTTGTTAGTATCACGATAAGAGGTCAGTTGTAAAAATTTTATATTCGTTCTATTTAAGTCACGTTCATGCAGAATTTTCATATTTGTTCGAGTCATGCTTGTGTAAAATTTCTATATCTGTACCTTATGATTAACTGTTGATAGATAACGTAAGGATTAATGCCATATCAAACTGACTGCTTGTTTTCGTGCAAAATGATGGACAAAATGTTCAAATTTCTAATATATTTATATTACTTCTTACTTATATTTTTGATGTAGCTGAAATAAACTAAATTGGACTTTTTTGAATAATTCGCTTCTCACTGCAATACCACCCCCTCCCCCCTCAATACCACCTTCATAATGTGCCGAGCGAGAGACCTGGTCGATGTGGCAACCCTGGAAATACCAGAAGTATGTTATTCGCAAAAATTCTAATTTTCGATTCCAATAGAATACTCACCTTTTGAAACTAAACATTAAAAATTAATTGCGTCTGCCACCTATCACATCTGTGTTTAACACTTAAAAATTACAGTTCCATTTAATCTTTCAGGTTTCAAAGTTTTTTTTTCAAAATATTTTTTGAACATCGGACATTCAAGACAATCTGATTACTTTTTGTGATATTAAATTTTTTACAGTCTGTGTTTTGTATAATGCAGTTGAAAAGAATTCTTTCCTGATGACTCCACTTCTTTTTAGAGTGCGATTATTTGTGTTTCTTTCTGTATACAAAAAAAGCACACGTAATATAAGGTTCTTGTTATATTTATGTCATTATATATAATTGCATACCGGATGATCGAAATAAAGTAGTCTCAAATACGGATTTTGTAAACGATATACGACAAATTATTTCAAAAACGGGGAAAAGAAAATTTTCTAGCGGGATCATCGATCAAATTTGTTTTAAACCCTGAACCCAAAAGAAGGGTGTTATAAGTTTGATATAATCGCCATGCGTGTCTGTTTGTGGCATCTTCGCTACTAAACGGATGATTCGTTTTTGATTTTTTTCGTTTGAAAGGTAATTTAATGAAAAGTGTTCTTAGCTATCTTTCAAAAGTGGGTTTAGGGATCCGTAGCCAAAACATTTGCACGAATTTTTTTTTTATAAATTTTATATATGCAAGTACAGTTTGCAAAAAGCGTCGAAGCGTCTAAACCAACTGGGCTATACATTCTCTAGGCGCAATATGTAATTTTTCAATTCACGTTTTTCATTTGTTTTGTTTGTCAACGTTTGAAACAATTTGGTACAATCGAGCTTGTCAAGTCGTTCTTAATGAAAGAGAATTAAAAAAATTCGTTTAATGAAAAATTTACACATTGTGCCTGGAGCACGTATGTCCTAATGGATTAAAACATTTGACATGAATTCGAGGAACATGGGCTCGACTCCTGGTATATGAATTTTTTTTACTTGACGAATTAATTGTCTTTATAGTATTATAAAAAACGTCAATAATAATCTAAATACGTGACGTTTAAATTTTGTATACAAAATTAAGGACACAAATATAAATAATAATCAAAACATTTTCTTTACGAGTTGGAAGAAATTGGAGCTCGAAATTCAAGTTAGTGATAGCGATTTCATGTATAGTTTCTGAATTTGTATAACTATTTTAATGTCCTCTTTAGGCATTAGTATTTGCGAGTATTTCAAAATATCAGTTACGAAATCAGAAAACTTTTCATTTGGAAGTTGTCTTCTTCCAATGTATCTATCAATTGCAATTTGCAATTGTGCAGGAGATATATACTCAGATAATAAAATGTTTGAAATATAAGTCCAAGTTTTATTATTTGAAATTTGCTTTGACCAAAAGTGTTTTGCATTTGAATTACATTTTGTAATTAAAAATTTAATAAGAGAATTTTCATCAACTAAACTTAATGAAACAACACTATTGGTTTCAATAATAAAATTAATAATTGAACTTGTATCAAATAAATCTAAAATTTTAATGTTATTTGTAAGAGATTCAAATCTAAATTTAAAATCTTGAGATTTCTCTTTACTTATCTTGGTATTTAGTGATGAAATAATGTGTGTTAAATGATCCACATGAATATATTTTGTTGCTTGCATAGTTTCACACGACGTTGACGGTACCGGATCTATTAAACATTGTATTGTCTCATCCTTTTGTTGAACTGATACTTGAACATCTTTGTCCACTAAACTCCATTCTGTTTGAATTCTTTTATTGTTGTATTTTTCGTCTTTAACAGGTTTTGGAAAACCACGAAAATCTTCGTCGTCAGACGACATTTTTCCCTTTTATTTTATTTATACGATTTCCTCAAAAAAAAAAATTAACGAAACGAAACAAAAAAAGAAATTAGTAAAGTTCAACAAAGTAAAAATTACAAGCGTTTGAATTAATTTTGATGAAATATGAACTTGTTTCAAAATAAATATTCATGTAAATAAAAAAAAGTTTTTTTAAAAAAGCCAATAAAGAAACATACAAAAAAAACTATGAAATAAAATTTGGATTTACAACGTAAACACGTTACCAATAAAAGTAATCAAAATAGAAATATATTTTAAGATTACATAAAATGTGTAAAAAGACAAAAACAAAATCTAATTAATTCAAACTAGTCAATGTTATATAATTGGATTTATAATGTCAATTCCTTGAACAAATACCAAAAAAAAAAAAAATATTAGATATTATTTTAATTAATATCCAATATTACGTAAAAATTTTTTAATTTTTCAAAATTTCAAATTTATATACGAAAATATTCAACTTACGTGATTCCACAAACTACATACAAGAAAACTTTACTAGTCAAAAAAAAAAATTTAGAGAAAATTAAACGTAGATTTTTTTAAAGTAATGTAACTAGATATAACGCAAAAACTAAAAGGTGTAAACGAAATTGGTAGTTAACGCTCTGCTACCAAGTGATGCGGGAATTAATGTTTTGGTGAGGTAATTAGAAAAAAAAAGAAACGTATTTTTACTCTTCCCAAATTAAATACTTAATTGTTTCTCGACTTGCGTCGAGAACAAGAAGTAAGCCTCAGCCAAAATTCCTCGCACCCCCCAGAACACTCGGATTAATATTTACGATATCCAAAAAAAAGAAAAGAAATATTAAACAGTGTCGCTAAAGGGAAACATCCCGGTCTGAAAATAAAACCGAAACAGATCAAAGTGCGTGCTAGGCCCAAAGATAACGCCGAAGGCGATTACCCCCCAGAAAGTATTAACAATACAAAAAAAAAAGTCTACGTTTAAAATACCAAAAACTATAAAGTTTGTTTATTTGATTAATTCAAAAAAAAAATATAATTGTTTGAGTATACATACTTTAGAAAAATATAAATTCACAAGGCATCAGCCTTGTTTTTACACTTACATGAATTTTACATGTTGAAATTAAAACCAAAATACAAAGTTTTGAAAAAAATATCTTACGATTTGAATTTAGAAAAAAAATTAACTTATATATAAAATATATAATTAAAAATAAAAGTTTCCTGTATGTAGCTTGCGATCACTGTGAATCCAGCTCCCTAATTTACATTTTTAAGGGGCTGTGCTCACATATGAGATTCGAAAAGTCACAAAAACACAGGTAGAAAAAACCAATATTAAATTACACAATTTTAAATAATTGAAGAGTGTCTATTTCACTCTTCAAACTGTGCGTCTTTCAAAGAAACGACATTTCACAAAATATTTGATAACATTGTCGTATTGCAAATAAATATAAATTCTTATTAAGAATTAAAAAAAAGAAATATTAAAATTTAATAAATTTAATTATATTGCCACACACTAAAGGTGTGTTAAAAAATAAAGTGAAGGCATGATGGAATAAATAATTTAGATTAATTATTCCAACATGTTGTTGCTGTGCCAGTTCGAATTTCAAAGAGATAGTTCTTAAACATGAATCTAGTTAGCTGCGTTTTTTGTGTACCGACTGGTGGCAATAAAAAAAACTAAAGTTGAAAAACAATAAGGTACAGTCGCAGACAGAGTAAACTTTTCAATACAATATGTACCGTCACAGACAGATTTAAAGTTTGATATTTTACATTATTGTTGCATACTTTATTACTAATTAATTAATTATAATTAGTTTGCCAACAATTTGTAACAGTTAAATTCTCACAGATTTTGTTTTTTTAGCTAATTTAAA
This sequence comes from Chrysoperla carnea, assembly GCF_905475395.1. Classification (NCBI taxonomy): domain Eukaryota; kingdom Metazoa; phylum Arthropoda; class Insecta; order Neuroptera; family Chrysopidae; genus Chrysoperla; species Chrysoperla carnea. Next base: position 77,942,342 of record NC_058339.1, on the reverse strand, counting down.
GTTTTTTTTCCTATTTCAAATCAACCTAGACGGTTTTTATTGTAAAATAATAGGTGCGCCTACAAAATAAATTCTAGAACTATAATAATAATTTGATATAGAATTATTATTACCAGTAAACCTGCTGTTTTTTGCAAGGTAATAATAATTACAATAATTGTAAGAAAACAAGATATCATCATAAAAGTTCATTGCAAAATGATTGTTGCTATAAATTAAGTAATAGAACCCAACCAAGCCAGCATATGTGAAAATATGAACTTGTTTATAGTTAAATAAAGTTAGACCTTTGACATGTTCATCGACAATCAAGTTTACAGTAATAGACACTGGCTGACATGGCATTATATTAAATTAACATACTTATAACTGCGTTATGGATTTATGATATTTATTATATATGCAATACCTATAAAATTACCTATGCAATAACTACAAAATAAAACTGACTTAAAAACGTTGGTCAATGACATCTTATTAGGTGTCGAACGGAGCTAGGAAGTTCTGAATAATGCAGACTAAAAATTTATTCCAGTACGGACGAAAAAAGTATAGTCATCCCTAGAACTCCAATAGACAATTGAGATTGACATTGACATGGATTGACATTTTAATCTTAAAAATTTGAAAAGCTAACGATTCCAGGTTGATCAGACATGTTTCGTAGTTATTGCACATTCGTATATAAAGCGGCTTTTGAAGTGACTGTATACTATCCTAAAAGCTAAGAGAATTATCGTTGAAAAAACACTATTTTTGTCGAAATTTCCAGAAAAAGTTATTAAGGTTGATCAGAATAAATAACCCGCTTTTGACTCTGTCCGTCTTGGCAGACAAAAATTTTCGTGTTTAACTTTTTAATTAAGATATTTATAAAGCTCTTCATCAGATTTTTTTTTAATTTTAACGTAATGAGTTTTAAGTTTTTTTGCCGTTGACAATACGTTAAAATTCCAATGATTAATTAGATGGAAAAAAATTTAAAAAGCCCAAAATAGATTTTTCGGGTACGGAACCCTAAGCTCGCACTTGGCAAGTATCTAATAACCCTCTTTATTAAATTACCTTTTTCATTAAAGCCTTCTTCAAGCTGAACCGATTTTGAAGATCATCGCTTATTTTTTAGTTGGTTTGGGTACGGAACAATAAACTCGCACTTAAAACATAGCAAAAAACACTGTCCATTAAATTACCTTTCAAACGAAACAAAAAAAATTAAAATCGGTTCATCCGCTTAGGCCCTACAGACCGACACACACATAGCGGTCAAACTTATAACATCACTTTTTTTGGTTCGAGAGTTAAAACTAAAAGAATTAACTTAGAAAAATGCTTTCTTTTCCTGAAAAAATCAGTAAATTATGTTAGTTTGGTCATGGCTCTACTTGTTTTCAATTTTCATCCTTATAATTTTTACCGAAACTCATTTAAAAATAAATATCTTTAAATACGAAACATATTTCCGAGAGATAACCTCAGACTATAAAAATTTTTTAAGTCGATTGAAAACAATATTGATGTTGATTGACTGAGTTGATTAATGAAGTTAAAAAGTTTTATTGACAAGATAATTGAAAAAAAATTTACAATCACAGTTAACGAGAGTAGAATTGGTTAAGGTCGGGTCATTTAAAATAGAAATGAGGGGTCCTTGACTCTTCTTAGATCATGATATTGACATCACTTTAGTCATGTCTATACAATATTTTTTAATCGTGAGCATTAGAGGAATATGACGTCCTTTAACTAAGTAGAGTGATATCTACAATTTCGATATTTCCAGTCTCACCCACGAGTTTTGGCCAATTTTTTCAAAGAAAGTTTCAAATTTTCGTAATTTATAACGAATTTTGTATTTCAAGGAGGTCGTCTTGATTAGAAAATATCCAGTTTTGAAGAAAATACCTGGTAAAAATATAAGTACTATCCATTGCACAATTTATTACGAAGGGTAAAAAAAACTTATCTCATAACCTTACACAAGAAAAAATGCATTACAATAAAATAAATAGAGGAAAAACCAATAGGGGAAATTTTAATTGGAATAAAACATGATACAGGAAAATTTCTTTGTAATTTGCCCTGACAGAAAATCACTAGAGGGTTGATAAATTTATTTTTTTCTGTATAATAAAATACGCATCAATACTTAGGCAAGCTTATTGCAATTGTCTGATGTAATAATCATACGGAACGGAAAATATACAGGTTATTAACCTTACAATTTTCCCCTTGTTTATGCGACATAATATTATGTTTTACATGACTTTTCACAAAGTTGGAAAGCTTAAAAGAAAAGTAGAGTTTAGTAATTATGTAAAAAACTTGATGAAGTATTATTTAAAACAATTTCCATCTGAGTAATTTGTTTTGTATTATTTTGTGTTGAAAATCCTTTGAAAGCATTTTTAGGGAAGTACAATAATTTCTATGTTAAACACATAAAATATTGTATGCTTCATTTATTGTTGAACAACAAAGTTGACAAATCGTTTTTTGACGATAGTTCCAAATTTTTTAATATAATTTTTAATTACAAAATTACTATTAAAATACATCAAAATGTCATTCTGTTAATAACGGTACCTATATTGTATGACATATGCGAGCCATTTTTTCTGGATCTTGATCCACGGATACTAAAAATTTTTCAGTGTTGACTAAAATATCTTGGCAATTGAAAATAATCCGCGTCGATTATTACATATCGAAAATGAATTTTTAATTTTTAAGGTTCTTAATCTTACCTGACTATTTGCAAGCCTTTGTCAATATTTTATGAACCGAAAAAATCACGTGTCCTTAAGACCATCTTTAAATCGTGTATATGCATTCTCACTATTGCCCTTTATGAGTAGGTAAATTTTTTAGGACCCCTTACGGTGTTAAATTTATAGATTGGAGCTATTAAATTTTTAACAAATAAATCCTATATTGAAATGTTTTTTAAAGGTATGCTTTATTATGCAACCAGGCTTATTTTCTTAAGAATAAGTTATAAAACTTTTATTCATTTGTTAAAACCATAACAAATATTTTCTTATAAAGAAAATTATAGTAAGCGGCACTCGTTTTTCTATCAAATACATTTAAAGTGATGAAATTGCATGCACTTGTGCGTTATTTCTTCGATAAGTGATATTCTCTAAATCTTAAGGCATCAATATTTCTAAACTATGGTATATATTGAACAATTTTACTCTTAATTTTCGTATAATTTTCTAACAGAATCCACTCTAAAAATTTGAAACGTAGGTCTCAAACATTTTCATACACATATTTTTTTTTTTTTTTTTTTGTAACGTCCTTAAATTATTGCTATGTTTTTTTAGAAATTCGTGTCTTCATTTCAACTCTTTCGTTATTGGCAACCCTTAATATCTAACGCTAACGTTTTCCAATGTTCATTTCTATCATGAAATTAATTGAGAGAATAAGACACACCCGAAAAAATAGCAGCTAGTTCGAAAGTAAGAGAACTATTTTTCGATATATTATCCACGCAGTCACGAAAATTTCCTCGCATTCTAATCAAAACTAACACACTTTTCGGAACGAATCCGACACAAATGTGAGAACAACAATTGGAAATTTTCAATAATATGTTTTGAAATGCCATTGGTGGCATAAAGTCAATTATAGCTTTAAATAATAAACATATGCAGTTATTATCGGTTAAACCTACCTCAGGCTCCATTAATATCTATGATTTATGGAGAAATGTTATACAAACTTCACACATACTTACTGTATAAATGTATAGTTATTACTTGTACTCGATGTTTTAAGGTCGTTGGCAATTGAAAATTAATTTTAAATTATTTATAAATTATTACATGTTATTGTAAAAATTATAGGCATTGTAATATACACTTTGAGAAATTTTTTATTTCAAATTCATCGATTCTTTTCTGAAACCGCGATTGCTAACTAAATTATATGTTAAATTATTCTTCTTAAGAAATTTTTTCATAGTGCACTGGTCTAGGGAATGATTCGACCATTAAAACAGCTATTTTTATACCCTATACTAGAGTAATACCCACCCGCTTCGCTGGGTTTGATTGCTCTCGCTGATACCCTTTCTATAACACTCGAAATAATGGTAAAGATTGTTTTACACAGGTAAAATAATATATGCATGGTTTTCTATTTTTTTAAATCTATAATAGTAATTATTCATTGAGTATATCAGAAAAGATGGCTGTGAAATATTTTATAATGACTATTTTTACAGAAATCTATAATTTATGGTAATGTCAAATGACTACTTTTACTGAAATCTGTAATTTATGGTAATGTCAAATTAAATTAATTTTTTTTTTTTTATTAATATATCTTTATAAATTATATCTCATGTGTTAAATGAAGTATGAGCTATATTGCTGTATAGTTTCATTAAAAACCATTCGATAGTTTTAGCGTGGAAACGTGACAAACAAACAAACAAACATGCTTACTTTCGCATTTATAATATAAAGAGATATGAAATATTTCAAAGTATATTAATCTGAATCCCAAGTTTGTAAGCCCTTTTTGTTTATGCGTCCGTCTCTCCGTCAGCACGATAACTCACGAAAAAAGATATCGAGCTGAAATTTTTATAGCGTTGTGAACTGTATAGGTCAACTGGGTCTTGAATCCCTAAAACCCATCTTCTAAACCATAAGAGATAGAATAAAAGTTGAAATTAAATATTTTTCCTTATAAAAAAAAAATTATTTTTTGAAACATTATTTTAATTTTGTTTTCCCATGAGGGTCCAAATTACTAAGAAACTTAAGTTAATTTTTTCTCAAAAACTTTATGAGATAGTGTTGAAAATTTGTATTCAGCTTCATATAGTAAGTCTGTTGATTCAAATTATATATTAAACCTATCCGATAATATTTAAGAAGTCAAAGGATTCAAGGAGGCCTTCCCCTGCACATTTTTGTGCTTATTTTGTGCATTTCAATTCAGTACGTGATATTGAACCTATTTAAATAAAAAAAATAACTCCTGTAATTTAGTGCATTATGGACAAGAGTAACTAGCTTCTACATAACCTGTAGTATTAGACAAAGGTAATCGAATAGAAAAATTATATATTTTCCCATTAGTAATTTTGTTAAACCAAACAGGATTCATGATTTAGATCTATGTTTGTAACATATCATGATGCATCTTCATAAACAATTATTATTGTTATTAGTTAAAGTTTGTTATTTATGTATGTAATGTAATAACATTATTATTTATTTATATTTGTTGTTATTATATAACAAATAACAAACGATATCATGTCATGGACATTCAAAATAATAGCATTCATTTTGTATCTAACCATTACCTACGTTTATTTTTATACCTATGCACTATGTTTTAGAGTCATGTTCAACTAACATGCTTAGTAGGTAGTTTAGTTAGTTTAAACTTCAGGAGAAAACAATTAAATGTTTTTTTTTTTTTTAAATTTAAGTTGATTTTGTCGATTTTCTCACGTTCATGTAACTTCCGCTTTTAAAGTATCTTAATTATTACAAGTGTCGGCATTGAATTTGATCTTGGATGGTAAAATTCTTTTAAGAATGCCAAGCGTCTGTTTACAAAGTTAGAAAAATAATTAATTTTCAACAAACCTTCACCTGAAAAAAAAGTATAAGTTGCAAAAAAATATGTTATTAACAGTAGCAAGTTAATATTTTCTTGGTTCAAGCAGCCAAATATTTATTTTCTTGAATTAAGTATTGAGATCGTTGATTCAAAAATATATACTTGTTATACGAACATCAAGTCAAGTAAACGTTTTTACTTTAATCCAGTAATTTATTTTTTTATCGTGTCGTCTTTTATTTTTAGGAAGAAACTCCATTGGTTTTAGATTCCACGCGCAGTTCTCTTAAAAAAGGCCAAAAGTTAATTTATAAAATCAAAAAGTAAACGAGCGGGGAAGGAAAAATCTGTATTGATTGATTTTCTCTGGAAGGTAAATTACGTCAAGCATTTTCATTTCAAATTACTAAGCAATTACCGAATGACAAAAACTGAAAATTATCGAAGATTAAGCACACCGAAGAATTATCTTACCAAGTAACGGGAGTATGAACGGCCCAGTTTAATTTCAAGAATGTTTAACTTTTTTGGTGAACATTCAATTAAAATTATTGTAACTATACTTTTACATCACTTTTGATCCCCAAACTAAAAGCAGGGTCGTTATAAGTTTGACCATTATGTCTGTCGGCCTGCCTGTGGCATCGTAACTCCTAAACGGATTAACCGATTTGGATTTTTTTGTTTTGTTTAAAAGTTATTTAATGTAAAGTGTTCTTGGCTAAGTTTAAAGTGTGAGTTTGGAGTTCCGCACGCGAAACAGCTCAAAAAAAAGCCGATTATCTTCAAAATCGGTTTAGTTTGGAGAAGACTATAAGGAACCACGTAATTTAATAAAGAGTGTTCCTAGCTATGTTTCTAATACGAGCTTAAGGTTCTATATCCAAAACATTTTTCGGGGGTTTTTAAATTTTGTAAATTTCACTTGTTATTGTTAGTGATTGCAACAAAATTTTTAAAAAAATCTCACAAATCTCAGAAAGATGTGAGAAATTCTAAGAGATGATTATTTGAGAGAAATTCTTTGAGATGATGGTAATTATGATATGCTTATGATCACCCTCAAATATAGTTTTCTCCAGTACACTCTCAATGTTAAACATGTTAGATTGTACCAAAAAAAACAAACATATTTAAATACAATAGGAAAATTTATTCCTTCTGGAGTACCCGGAAAACATGACTAAAGTAAAAAAAACTTTACAGTGTTACAGCAAAATTGTGTTAATTTCTTCTAAAATTTAATAACAAGGAATTTTTTGATTTTTCATTTAAATACAATATTTCGAAAAATAATTTTTTAATTGTTCGTGTCTAATTATATTTTGATTTGAATATTACATAATATTGTTCAAAATATTTAACATAAATTTGTGATAACATCGTTTTTTTTTTCTTGAAAATATAAACATTGAATTTAAAATTATTTTAATTTCATAATTATAAATAATTAAATTCACTTTTTTTTCAAAATTGATATTTCCTTGTTGATAACGAGCGCAACCGAACTATAAAACTGTAATGAGAAATCATTGAACTCAAAAAAAATAAATATTGTTCACTTGATTGCTGCATATCCAACAATTATACTTATAAAGCTGGCGATACATTTGCTACTTGAAAATATGAAATCACTACAAGTTATACAAAAGGTGGAACTAATAAGAACTTTAAGAGTAGCCATCAGTTGGTTTACTAAAGTGGATCACTTAGAAGAACACAAACTTTTAATATTGCAGTAAATTTTTCTTGAATTCTATAATTATGAAACAGAACCAAATAGCAGATAAAGATCAAATCGCCTTTTTTCCATCGAAACGACTATTGAACTTAATTCGCAAAGATTTTTTGGGTACATTTCCTAAAGCCTGCTGTCCTTAAACAACTAAAATGAACATTTTAGTGGTTATTTAAACAGGCAGAACAAAATAATGTTCAATAACTAGTTAGGTTAGGCTAAGTTAGAGTGGCTGGAGTGGGACACACTTAGGCCATAAGGTCCTTTGTGATACCGAAAAAAGGGTTGGTCCATCCCCGGCTACTACTTTTTTCAATACCTAGTTATAACGAAGCAAATGTATTTCCAGTCCAATAATATATTTTACATATCCAACTTGCATATATGATTTGTGCTATGAATATTCATAGATTGTTGCCGCTAAGTGTTAGTAACTTACACTTTCAATTATTTTTTATAATTCTTGTACAAAAACTGATTAAATTTCTCATTATTATAAATGGGAAGTTGTTAGTATTCATTTTTTTTTATGTATTCCGGAAATTATGATAGTTTTATTTATTTATTTTTTTTTTTAAAGTAACATCTTTTAATTTTTAAGTTTTTGAAGGTAAAATTTGAAAAAGGGAAAAGTTGGTATAATTTGGTGAGGTGTGGTAATTTAATGAGAAATACAATCGTAGTTAGATTTCAGGAAGGAACTAATAATCTCAAAATTTATTGCCTATTATGTAGACAGTGTGTCCGAGTAAGTCGCTATTATATGGAAATCTTTTTTATTATTTGTTTTAAAATAAGAAGTTTTCCATATGATGCCGCCTTACTTAGACATACTGTATATTAAAAATTAATGACTTATATATTTTCAAGAATTTTTATTAACAATTAAATTTCGCTAACCTCCTAAATGCTGCAAAACGATAAATCATAAAAACAATAAAGTTTCTGGCAAACTTAAAAATTGAACATAGTAAATGTCAAACCATTGATGGCCAACTTTTCTGATATACTCAATGAACTATGACTATTTTACATTTAAAAAAAATTTAAAACTGGGCACATCAAGTGAGGTGGATTAAGTAGTGTTTTTTTGCTATTAAGCCCAGTGAACCGGCGGATATCAGGCTAGTATATTATAAATGTGAAAGTAAGGATGTTTGTTTGTTTGTTACGCTTTCACGCTAGCGAATGGATTTTAATGAATCTGTACAACAATATAGCTCATACACCAGAATAACACATGAACTATAATTTATAAATGCTCCATCTATTAACATCATTTTGAATAATAAATTGCAGATTTATGTAAAAATTTAAAATAGTAAATGTCAAACAATTCAAGGCCATCTTTTCTGATATATTCAATGAATTATGTTTTTTTTATACTCAAAAAAAATTGACAACTGTGTAAATATTTTAGCTTTGTAAAACAATCCCTTCGTGTGTTATAGAAGGAGGATAAATGAGATCAAGAGAGGTGGAGGCTATAAAGTGGTGGTATTTACTTTTAAGCCCAGTGAAGCTGGCGGGTATCAAGCTAGTAACAAATATTTTATAGAAAAAATTGTTTTTATTCAATTAAATTGGCATTAAAACAAAACTTTTTTGATTGTACACTAAAAAACATTTTGACTGAGAAAACATGTGGGAGGTCTCTGGCCCCACTATGTTATAACGTAGAAATTTGTAAATAGTAAAAAAAAATAACGTAAGAAAACACACGTGTGTAGGTGTGATTCACATATAAAACTTATAACCACCGCGATTACAACATTTGTGGAATTTTGGCAGATCTTCATATCAGTTAATTTGTTATTAGTTTAGTTTTTTGTAAGTACAAAGTCATTACAAATTCATTCTCTTAATGACTTATTATTATTTTTAAGTAAATGATTCAATCAATGTTTTCAGATCAAAATTTTGAAATTGTTTCAATTACCTACTTTGGAATTTTGGCAACATTTGTTCCAATTTGTTATTACTTACTAATACGGTGATATCATAAATCTCATGTTGTATCTTGCATAGCCAATGATAATTTTCGATGACGTGAATTACAAAAACATTTTTACTTATATATACTTTTTGCCGCCAAAAACACGAAATTTCTATCAATAACATTGCATCTTCATGAAAATAGCATAAACAATTTCCTCCTTCAAAGAACCCGTATCTTCTTCGTGGTATATAGTACAAGAGACGATGTAAGGTCAATCTTCATCCATCTGATAACCAGAGGAGACATATTTTTATGAAGTTTTATTGGTTTTTAAACACTCCTATCATATTTTTTCGATCGAAAAGTGTTCATAGCTATTTTGAATTAAACTAATTTTAATCAATTTTTTCCATGAACTGTTTTGAAGGCAAGCCTATACCATTTTTTTGTAATTAAATTATCTTTCTTCTGATACCATTTTCAATTGCTTCAATAAATCGATGTAGTAGCCATGAACAGTTTTCTATAGAAAAACTATGATAGGAGTGTTAAAAAATCAATAAAGTTTCATAGAAAATATACCTCATCTGGTTGAATGAAGATCGACCTTACATCGTCTGTTAGGCCAGTAGTAAAGCGACCAATGTAGAAAATGACTCATGACTAATAATTATAATTGATAAGAGAAATACCGCAAATGGATCCTTGGTACCTAAATCAAGGGTTTGTCTGTGCCCTCCTTAGGAACAGCCTGCTACGCGAAGGCGAGACTTCTCTGGGTAAGAGATGCTATTTTGAGATGACAAAGCAATATAATTCTGCCGAGGCCAGATGCCGCACAGAAAGCTTCTCCAAGGCTTCAAACCCAAGCCTTCTATATCTGATACCCTACAGGTTTCTGCAAATGCAAATAACAAGTATGGGTTTCATCGTCCTCCATACCATTGAAATCATCGAAGATCCTCCAGCTATAAAGGTGGTAGTTGGGTAATCAACAGTATCATGTCAAGATTCCCACCACCAGTCTGAACTGTTTTCTATTGAGTTTTAACCAAGCACTGTCATACGACTTAGCTGTGGCTATGCACAACTTTGCCTAACGCAAGACCTGCGCAATGTCCTAGTAACCAAGATGAGTTTATTATAGACACTTATTGCAGTAAATTTCGAAGCATCTTGCTATGGAAATGACTCAGGTCAATCCCATAGCAATCAGGCTCGGATGAAAGAGGCGTTTAGGAAGATTCCTCTTGCGCCAACGAGTTCGCTGCCTTGTTCCCCCTAACGCCAGAGTTGTCCGTTAGCCAATTCTGCTCAAGACTAAAAAAACTATCACATTTGTTAATAGACAATCAAAAATCTTGCAAGGGAAAACCACGCCTCAATTTTAAATAAAATATCGTTCATTTAATATAATAGTTCATTGTTTAGTAGTTACATAGTCATGAAAACAATTGTTATTAAAAGTATGTTAAACCAATTATTAATTATATGTTTGTAGTTAAAGTAGTTAAAGCGCGTAGTTGAAGAGTTGATGGACTGTTAATCAAAATGAACTTGACTATTTATTATTTATTTACTGCTAACCAATAAATATATATTAAAATCATCATCACTTTATTATTTAAAATCATCCACTGTGTAGTGAGTAGTGATCGAATCACTTGGTTAACTTTTAAACAATGAAAATATTAAACATGCTTGCTGCTTCTTTATTTATATTTAGAGCGAAAGAAAATGAAATTTAATTGATCTCACATTGCACCGATTGACACTATTAAACAAACTTTGGGGCAATGTTTGGACTGCTCTCGGATATTTTACACACAAAAAATTGTTCGAATTATTTTTAACCTGAACGTGTAAAGATAATTGTATAAAGAACAGTATTTTAACTTTTTATGGTATTCATAGTGCACCATTTTAATCTATCATGGATAATAGTTCAAAAGTTACAGAGTTTTATGGGGTACATCACGTACCTACTGTCATTAGATTGTACTTAGTTTGACGGGTTGCTTTAATAGTCAATTTAAATCCGAAAAATTAAGAGATAGAAAAACATTTTTTCGAAAATCGTTAGCTTTCGGAAGAAATACGACTTACAAATATATCATTATTGCATTTAATGGAAAGAAAATACAAAAGTTATCAAGGACAATAAAGGTCATTCTTCTGTGTTAATAACTTTTAAGACCAGATTAATTTTCAAGATCATTTGTAGATCAAGGTTAAATGACCTTGAAACTAGAATTTCAAGTCAAAGTCATGGGTACAGGCGAATGACCTCTATTGCCTTTGACAATTTTTGGCTAAAGCGTGTTTTCTTTCGATTAAATGCACTAATGATTTAGTTTTAAATCGCATTTCCTACGAAAGATAATGATTTTCGAAAAAATGTTTTAAATTAAAAATGTTACTTTTTATGAGGATCAGCTTTCTAATTTAAAGTGTTATTCCATCTCTTATCTTTTTGGATCTAAATGGACTATTAAAGCAGCCCGGTAAACTAGGTCTAATCTGATGTCAGATCATGAAGAAGCCCCTCATCAAGCTCTAAAACTTTTGAAGTTTTTTTTTAATGGTTAACTACAAATAGAGCTATTGGCCATAATATATTATAATGATCCACTCTGTACACACCAATAAAAACAACGAACTACATAATGATTGATCGGAGAAATTGAATTTTAATCCAATATCCGAATAACTTAATTCAAATTTCGTTTCTCGGAATATTCTTTAAAAAAATAATAGTCATGATTGTTACCAGAGACCCAATTTTGAATTATTTTACTCGAAAATTTTACTCAGTTTGTAAACTGCACATTGAAATACTTTTCATACTTGATCTTTAATCGATTTGGTTGTGCCAGTTGTTTTGCTTTTCGAGGTCATTTGTTCCTATCTATAGCAACAATAAAAAACTTCTGATATTAGGACAAACTCAATTTTTATCGACTTCCTCAGTGTGACTCCCCCTTTATAAACATTTGCTCCTTCATATCAAGCGCAAATTTCGAATAACGCTTTAAGTCTCCTCAATCTTTTAAGGTGTCTTCAATCCATTGCGTCGGTTTAGCTTCTTTAGAGTCATGAGACCCTACTCATGGATTTCTTAGTAAATACCTCAAATATTTATAAAATTCAAATTTTGTGAACTTTTGAAAGTGCAAATAATGCCTATTTGTAATTTGCCACTATTTACTTCAAGGCAAATAAATCTGTTTATGTTAAATAAAAATTTTCAATATTGAAAAATAATTAAAATTCAATAAAATTAGTGGTAATAAAATGATCTTTAAAATAAAAGTGGTATGCATATTCTAAATAAAGATAGTGACGTAACAATATGTCCTCGATATGTTGATTATTACATATTTATAATATCCAGAAAGTGAAAAGAATATATTAAAAGAATGCAGTTAATTTAAGTGTAGTTAACATTACACTGTATGTTGTTGTCACAAAAATGGTAAACACTTCTTACAAACTGAAGCTGAAGTGTTGGTTCTCTTTATTATTAAATACTTTTATTAATAAGCTGTAAGTTGTTCAATATGTGTACTGGACATATGACTTGACTACCTATTCAATTATTAAGCGATCAAAATGAGTTGATACCTTCAATCTTAATATCACGCAATAGCAGTAGTTGATGGCTCAGAGGCTTGTTTTTAAATCGGATGTCATATTCTTTATTTATTTAAGGTTAAAATGGCCCCAAAAACTCAGCTCATTTGACGATTAGATGTGTATTTTACGAAATATCTCTAGAATCGCTGCAAAATTACAGTTTTTCGTACAAAATTTTAAGCGAATTTTCTAAAATTAGTTACCCAATTGTTAAATGAACCCGATTTTTTTTCTTTTGCAGACAGAATTACTCTATACACTTAGTTTAGTCAAAATCGAAAACAAATTTTTCCTCGATATTTTCCTTAAGAAAACTGCAAAAATTTTGGAAAATTTTCGATTTGAATAAAAATTATTTTCTAAAGTAATTATGACCCATAAAATTTAAAAATATGGTCGTTTTGCAGATTTAACCAGTAGTGTTTGTGATATTATTCACTAAAATCGTATTTTGCCCATATTTCGGAACAGTTTAAATACGATCTAAAACGGTTGGACCACTAAATTATGAAAACCCGTCCGCTTAGAAGGGCTTCATAGTAAAAATCATCGCGTTATAGCTTCCACCTCTCTTGCTCTCGCTTATTCTCCCTCTATTACACTCGAAATAAGGGTAGGTGTTGTTTTATACAGGTAAAATATATATTGTACAAATTTCAACTTTTTTCAAAATGTTGTATGTCTTGATTCAGAACAGGTGACTATGAATTATATATCGTGACTTAAAAAATAATTAATATTGTATCTTTGTAATAAGAAAAATGCCAAAATTCGACAAAATTTTCTTCTGATAACAAACCATTTTCTAAAGTACTTTGTGACCCTTAAAATAAAAAAGTTCGAGTGGTTTTGAAAATTTAACGAATATTTTTTGTAATATTCACTCAAATCTTATATGCTGGCTCGTATATCTAGCAAAAATTCGTATATCCCGGAGCAGTTCCAATCGATATTTAGAAACATGTCATGCAATCGCAAAATAAACCAAATTTTCAAATCTTATTTAGGGTTATCAGAACCCCAAGAAACATAAAGTCCTGCTCATTAGATAAGTATTTTTAAAGATATCTCGAGAGTCGCTCTGAAATGAAACTTTTCGTTCAAGATTTTAAGCGAAATTTCAAAATTATCCTAATTTTTTTTTTTTGGATCAAAATTACCCTACATACTCAGTTTTGACATATTCTGAGGTATATTTTTTTGTGTGTCTAATCTCTGTAATACTAGTGCAATAAATTATTCAACATCTATATCACGTGACAAGAACATCACAAGTGCAGTCACCTGGCTTAACAGACTTAAAAACCTGTATATTCAAAATATGCATCATTTGGCACCCCAAATTTTAATTGTGTTTTCAAAACATCAAATAAAATTACATAATATCTTTTTTTAATATTCGGTACTAAAATTTTGTAACTGAAACTAAGCGTGAAATAACAGCTGAAATAAATTTTTATAATGTGTAAACAAACAATAAAATTTTATTGAAAAACAAAATCATTTTGATCAGACAATAAAAAAAATTTTATTAAAAATACAAAATCAAATATTGAGTGGGTGCTATTTATTTGGGTGGGTAGAGAAGAAACATCATTCTGCTGCTGTGGTCTAACTAACAAACTCACACTACCATGGTTATTGTTGCCTAGTGGGTCGATCTTTATCCAAACGTCCTTCACGCTCTCAAGCACACCCAAATAAATTGTAAGAAATAATATTTATATGAATTATTTTGAGAAAGTAAATCTTTTTATTTGATTTAATTATAATTGAAAAGAAATTCTTAAAGAAATTGGAAGTTTATTAATAATAATTATTTTTTCAATTTGTTACAGATCTCAAAAGGTTGGTGTTTTCATCTTTCAAGCGTAAAATGTTTCTCTAAAATATGAACAGGTTTTTATATTCTTTTGTTTTTGATTGTATTTAATTTATTATTGTTTCGAAATAGAAATTTTTGGTTTGCAATTTTCTCGCAAGGATCATTTTTTACAAGAGACTAATGAGGTAAAATTTGAATAATATGCTATTTGAAAAATCAGATTAAATTTTCGAATTTGTCCAGTTTGAAACTCTTTGGGTAGTACGAGTACCAAGGCCAGTTTAGCCTTGTGGTTGAAATTATTTGTACCTTATTTTCAAGTTTGATGAAATTTTTTTTCGATATCTGCCTTAGTTTTCGAAATATCTAAAGCTAAATAATTAAACAAAATTTTCAATTTCCGATATTTTGAAAATTACTCCAGATATCGAAAAATTTTATGCTTACTTTTCGTCTTATATTGTCAAGTTATAACATAACTAGCCATCAAAATTGAAAAATTATATTTTTTGTGTCCCCACTGCCGTACTAATACATCCTTAATTAGTCGGACACAACGGGTTTTTTGTTTTCAATAATTAATTAAGGTTTTAACCTTAATCTAAATAGTTTCTTTTTAAATTTCCAACTAGTTTTGGAGAAATCAATGAAAACATATCATCCATCCACCGCTTTTTCATAAGATCAATGTTAAATATGCCTACTTTTTAAGTCATTTATTTATTTAAATAATCGGGCAACTCTTCCTAAAATTTACAAAATTAATTTAGCCTTAGTCCAACTTCATAAAAAAAATCATGCCTTTTATCCAAAATTGCCCCAGTGCTCGTGCATCCTTAATGTTACTTGAGCTATCTCAAACGTTATGTCAATTTTTTGTGTCATCCTTAAATTATCTTATCAATCTTCATTTGAGATGATATTTGACACATTCTATGCAAAGAATATTTGTAAACTCATACTGTCAACTCGTCATACTGTGAACTCGTCAAGAAAACGAGTTCGTATTTTGGGTTTTGAAAATGAAATATTTATTTTTTGCAAAAAGTGCAGGAAAACTTTTATATCATTCATTGTCTTGCCGAATGAGATCTATAAAATCAAGTCCAGTATTTTTGATTAAATCAAATCGAAAATAAACAGCTAAATATAATCCATATTGTTGAGATTCTATTCAAATGTTAATTTTTCTAGAAAAGCTTACCTGAATTGCAGTGGAAGAAATAATATATTACGACCATACGCCAGGGTATCCAAAATTGTGACCATTGTTTGTATATTTTTTTTATCCCCTATCACATTCTTCTCAACCGCATATATTTCTGAAAAGAGTTAAAGATTTTCTGCACTTACGCCAAGGCATCCAACGTTCTGACCGTGGATTGAAGCCACAAAAATGGCTACTCCTGGAGTTTAATGCGGTCGAGAACAAGATTCAGAAAAATAATTTTTGTAAACAAAAAACCTGGGTCTCATTATTCGATTAACACACTGTATTTACGTACAAAATGATTAAATTTTATAACATAATCAACATTTTCTGGGCATGATAATTAATGATGTTACTAAAATTATATTTTGAGAAAATATAAATTGAAAATATACATACACTAAAAAAAAATATATAATGAAGGAAATATTCTCATAATGTTTGTATTGCGCTCGGTGTGTATTAAAAAGATATTTTCGGTATCGCCCCGTCTATTAATAGCGAACCAAAGTTTGTATGTATGCTGCCGTGTGTTGACGCGTCGTTTTTTGCATTTAATTTTAAACATTTACTATGTGTAAAAACTGTACAGACAGCCACTAATCATGGTTATGTTGCGTTTGCCAACATAATAGTTTCCTTGCCAACTAATATTTTCTTCTAGGTGCAAAATTTTATAGTTCGTTTTCTTTATATCATGTATGTTTTGAAGTTGGTAGGGAATAAACTGGGACCTTTTTTAATTTTATATTTTTGCTAGTTGCAAGAGTATATCAAAAATTTAATTTTATATTTTGGTGTCATATTTTGGTATCATATTTTGGCTCAATCCCAGCCACTTTAGAACTCCTTCCTCCTAGTGACCAGCAACAAGACCAAAACAAGGCTAATTTGACTGTCTTTATGTTACACACTTAGCTTGAGCTTTACTCTGTGTCTTTCACATTGGTCTTGGTTTTTTTGTAATTAACTGCTTCTGTCTAGCATACTTGATAATGTATTTTGATTTTGATCAATACACGTATGCAAGACCAAACAAGACTTACAAGACCAAGCCCAGTGAGTAAGACAAAAAAGATCTACTCATTATACTTAATTCGATAAACAATTACGTTGGTTTTGGTCTTGATCTCGCTCATCACTACTTCCTACTACCATGTAGCCTACCGTATCCTTTACTTTGACAGCCACCGCCGCGTTGGATGGGATGTAGTTTTTTTATTATCAACTTAAGAAGACAATTTCCATTTTCAGTTAAGAAACTAAAAACAAATTTTTTTGGTTAAATACCCGCTCCCCGTGGTGCTTTGGTTAATTCCAACTTGCTAAGCCTATAAAAATCGTACCCTATATGACTACAAGTCACACGTAAAGAATTGTTAGCAAACTAAAATTCAAACTCGTTTTCAACCATTGTTTGAAACTTATCAAATTTCGAGAAGCTTCGAGAATTACAAAGCTTAGCTTCATTGCCACCCCTATCCTCACGTAGCCCAGCGTACCCCCTTGTTAAGTTAACTTAACTTAGTTAAACTTTGACCTAACATTGCGGTCCAAAGATTAGGAGAATCTGTGGACAAATAATTGTCAACTCATTCTTCAGTATATTTCCTTGTGATACATTTCCTTGAAATAACTAGATGTACAAGGAAATGTTTTTTAAATAATTTTATGAGAAAATTATGAAACGTGAAAAGAACAATTGATTATTAAACTAAATAGATGATAATCTGTACCTTGTGCTAAATTAGTTAATTACGTACAAAGAAAATTATACTAATTAAAAAAAATTCACTGTTTATTTCTAGGAAGGTTGTTAAACACAATACATCTTTAATTAGGAAAAATATACATGCGTTTTTTAATGCGTGATGAACATGCTTTGTTCTAGTGACTTGCAAAAAAAAATTTACCTCCATATAAAAATCAAAAAGTAAATGAGTTTAGTCCTTGTTTGTCTTCATTAATTCAGATCAAAGATAAAATTATCATAGAGTGCGTGATGAATCTGAATTTGTACAAATTTTTAAGTAAATAAATATATATTATTAATGGAATAATTACGAAATACTGATAAGACCAAAGACATATCAACCCCGTACGCCTCTTTACAAAGTGCAAACGGTCTGGACAATAATAAAAACAAACAAATGAGTAGTATTTTTATACCATGTATATATGAAATATATCAAGCTACACTAAGCTTAGTCCCATGTTTGTAACGCTTAAAAATATTGATGACGAACAAAATTTTGTGTTCTAGGTGCTCATTAAATCACCTAATTAGTCCATTTACGGTTGTCTGTCAACACGATAACTCAAAAAAGAAAAAAAAATATCAAGCTGAAATTATAATAGCGTGATCAGGACATAAAAAGTTAGGTCGAATTGGTAAATGAGCAATATAGGTCAATTGGGTCATTAGAGATAGAACAAAAGTTTAAATGTTCCCAATAAAAAAATAAACAACTTTTGTTTGAAACATTTTTTTCGTAAACATCACTGTTTATCCGCGAGAGCGCAAATTATATAATATGTATTATATGGGAATATCAGTTATATATGTGTGTCATCTTTATGGCTATCTTTCTTTACTTATATGACGTAAAAAACAAACGATTGCATAATCAACACTATCTATACATGGTATTTACACAATTACCTCAGTCAATTATTTGTTTTCACTTGTTTTAAATAAAATTAATTCATATCAACCAACACAGAAAACACTTGAAACGATAAAAAATATTATTCAATTCGACCTAAAAAGATAACAAGTTTAAAAGTTGTAAAAAAAAAATATTATTAATTTTTATTTTAATAAATAAATATACGAGGTCTTTTTTTATATTACAATAAAATTATTACGTGTTGAAATGCATTATGATAGGGTAAATTCCATCAAATTATAAGTCATCAGAAATTTAGAAAATCCATTGGTTAGGTGTATTTAATGTACATGATTACAAGTTTCAAAAAAGTTTCAATTCGTCGTATCGGATTTTTATCATGTATTGACCTTAATTTTTGTAAAGTTTCTAACATAATTGATCCAACCAATTAATTCTAATCAAGAATGAAATTTAAAGGGTATAATTTTTTAATGTAACTAAATTACATAATGTAACGAAATTCGTTCTTTATGTATATTCGCACCGTGCGTGAGTTTTATTGGAGGCGTTTCCATGGTAACGATACACTTCTTTAATTATAGAATTGTATGGATACATATATAATTGTATGGATTGCATTTATGACTGCATGATTGCATGTTTGTATGGATTGCATTGAAAATTTAATATTATTGTCTCACAAATTTAAATAAATAATTATGATAATTTACATTTGAAAAATAATATTTGTCCAATTTGATTTCTTATTTTTACAAAGTTTAATTAATTAGTGTTTTTCACTAATTTTAATTTGACATCTATAACATAAACATGTAAAGAATTGCAAATTAGTCATAACAACCTCCTTTTTCACTTTAAGCGCTGGCATCCCTACCATGACTACGCACACAACGAATACATTCCAAATATTTTTTAAAAGTAAACAAAATTTAATTTACCTAAATTAGAATCTTTGTGGTCTACTTAATATAATGCGTTTACTGTTTACATTTTAATGTGATAATTATAGACATTTTAACAACAGAAAGATGATCGTGCTAGCTACAGTACTGCTGCTGGATGGATGGATCTTACCAAAAACAAAACTAAAAAAACCTCACACAGTGAATAAAAATGATGAACACACATTTTTTTTGTTGTATTTTTTTGCTTTTTAATTACTCAAACGTTTTTACTGTGTTAATAATTATGTGCTTTAATATTTGTAAACATAACACTAATATCGTGTTAAATAGATTAATAGTTATTTTCAATAGTGATGTTACCAACATGCGTTAGTTTTTCTTTCAATTTCTTACTTCTTTAAACAGAATGTATAACATTTTCGCCCTTGGAAATTTTCTAAATTCCAAATTTTTACCCGTAAATTTAAAATGATATTCGCTATCAAAGTTAAAATTTTTTGATCGGGTTAAATGTACCAGTTGCCTATAACTAACACTAAATCATATCAGATTTTGTTCAAAAACAAATAAATAATACCTGAATTTATGACAAATTTGGTACCAAGAAAACCGGTTCTAGCCCGTATATGTATACATACGATGTCTAAGTATTATTTACAGTTACACGTCTGTTATACAAAGTGTGTGTATATAGCAGCATGTTATTAACTTGGCTAAAACGGGCATGATACCTTAATATAAAGTGTGTCGCATTTAAGATGAAGATACCCTCATATTTTCGTTGTTAATAAGAATATCAATTTCAAATTTTGCACTATCGAGGTGATGGGTTACATTTATTAAGATACTTAACCTAAATCTGAACTTTAAACTCAGCACTACAAATTGACAAATAGAACCAATTCTTTACATTTTGCCTAGCGTCAATGATTATTAGAGATATCGAAAAAAAATTATTATAAAAAGTTCCTTAGAATATTTTCTTATAACCATAAACCGATTTTCATGATATAATTCGCAATTTTAATTTTTTCATTATTCTGGTCCACACTCAAAATGTTTACAAGTTTATTCAAATATTTGAATACGAAACACTAGTAAATTATCAATTTGTCCAGTTGTTTCATTCCATAGCACACCAGTTATAAAATTAAAAAATAAACTTCTATCCACTCTTCGTTTCTTCTAAACTCGACTCGAATGCATTTTTACTGTTTACTCGTTACTACACTATAATACAGTTAATGTATCATTCTTCATCTGGAAATAACTACAGTTTACTGAGTTTACTATACAAACATTTAAAAATGTATTTCTGTTTTGATGACTCAGCTATTAAAATTTAAAAACAAAACATACAAAAAAAACTTCAAATATTTTAAAATTTTAATAACAAATATAAATTTAATATCACAGCACAGTAGGATCACAGCCCCGTCGTCACTTGTGTACGTAACATAGGACATGTAAAAACTTTTTATTTATGACGGAAGTAAAAACTAAATTTATATTTGACTCTTTGAAAAAAAAATTGGTTGCATTAAGTAAATTTTTATTATATAATTTGAGAATGTATGCATTTTTTGAAAATTTATTTATAATTTGTTGATTCACTAACTGAATTTTTAAAAAGAATTTCTTTTAATCCTCTTAAAAGTTTTACAACTTGTTAATCATAGACCGTAATTCATTTTTGATTTCATTTGATTTATGATTAATAGTCCAGTGCACTTACATAAATCGTAGAGGTGTGACTCAAAAGTTTGGACACTAGATTTTTTTATTTATTCATTCGATAGGGGGTTTTTTGGAGACCTTAAATCTGATTTTTCGTATTCGGGAAATTAACCCTTTTGCCGCCATCTTGGAAAATGACTTTCTTTACGTTTTGGCCTATATCTTGGGTTCTATTCATTTAACTTTGATGATTATTTATTAATTGTGTTTATCATCTCTTCAAATTTTCAATTTTGTTGCATGCGATTATAAAATACTTCTTAGTGAATTATACAATTTCTAACGCGGATCTAAAAACTTTCATCCCGCTGTGCTAAACGAAGTTGCCGCTTTCCGCCTTCGCCGGGCAGAAAAATAGTATACACACCACGGGAGCAAGTAAAGAATGTTTCAGATCTCATGTTTGACAATGAAAATGAGATCTGAGAGATTCTTTACTTTTTTCTCCCTAAATGTGTAATCTATTATTTTGGACGGGGCAATATGCAATTTTGATTAGAATTTAGATTTTATGCTAATATTTTTTCGTTTGCTTCGCTGCCTATTGACACAGGACCTTTCGGTTATTTTGAAGAAAGAAAATACGTTCCTAAGTGACCACTGAAGACATTGCTCAGCAAACTATTCATCCTAAAGTACCGTAAATAACCCAGTACTTTAAATAATCCAAAGCCCGTATTTCAGGCATAAATTTAATATTTTTTTTTAACAAATTTAAACAAGTAATTATAATAATTTACATTTAAAAAATATTATTTATACAGTGCAACAAGATTAATTAATTTTTATTTTCAATAATTTTAATTTGACATTTTCTATAATATTTACTTGTAAACAATTGAAAATCAGTCATAATAACCTTCCTCTAAAACCAAAAATATGCACTGGAAGCGTGGGTGTTGATCTGATTCTCTTTATTATACGCACAGATTCAATAGGTATAAGTACTAGGAACGTCGAGAGAAAATTGAGATCGATTGCATTTACTGTGTTATGCACATTACTAGCATCCCCGTAATTTCAAGTTTCATTTCGGTATTGCTAGAAATTTAATACGATTTGGGTTTTATAATTCAAGAAAGAAAGAAATTTCCGATATTCAATTGTCTTTAACTTATCTTTTGAAAATGATGTTACCTCTCGTACCATAAGTCGTAAATCATAGCATTGAAGTTTCTCCGATCCTATTAAAATAATCATATATTTTGAAACAAATTATTGAAAACACATCAACAGGCTCTTGGACATTGTGAAAAACAACAAGAATCCATAATAATGCTTCATAAAAAAATACTTTCTAATTAACTTAAGATCATAAAAATGGTACAAAGTATTCTGATTCGGATAATAATAGAAATGAATAATTTTTATTTTTAATATCATAAGTTCCCATTAAAATAATAAAATTATATGATAGTGAAAATGGTTTGATATCTTTTTTTTTGTGCAATGTTTAATGATTCATTGTTGAAAAATAATAAAACTTCAATGTAGATTAAATCAACTGAAAAATATTAATTTAAAAGTAATTAAAATGAATGTTTAAACAAAATGAATTAACAATATGAAAAGTCATTGAAACCGGAACACTTAAATTTATACCAGTGGTGTTTTCATAAAACAATAATGCTCCTTAATTTATTTTGGTGAAACCCATGATCACGATAGATGTGTATAGATATATTCTTATACAAGTTTAAATTTTCAGATTATTTTCTTTTTGATATTTTAAATTCGTAGAAAAAAAAATTTATTTTGATGTAATTCATCTGGTAAACTTATTTACAGTGATGAGACATTCTGGCGACTACGATTCCATATCTAGTACCTCATTTCTATTTATTTTATTCTGTCTTTATTTTTATATTCGAACGCCATATGTATTTGGTAAATCATTTGCGTCCATCACTTTTTCAGAATCCTCCCTTCTCATTTTCTGCAAATTAAATTTTGTGCAATCAACCTTCGATAAGAAGTGAATTTATCCAAACTTCTTCAAGATCTTTTTCATTGAATGAAAATTAAAAATCAAATAACAATCATTAATCAACAATTTTTTTTGTTTCCTTTGTGAAACCTAATCAAATTATTCAAAAATCTCGTTTCAATTTATTTTATTGGCGATTAAATTTTTTTGATAACATGCAAAAACTATTTTTAGTAGTTTTTCATTGACATTGAGATCGTTATAAAAATTTTATTTGTAATAAATTTTGTATGTAATTTTTTTAATAATTAACAAAAAAATATTTTGGAAACTTTTCAAATTTTTTTATTTTTTGAACATTATTTTTTCAAAATTATGTGTTAAACAAAGTTATATTATTGATAATAATTTTTATAGAAATTCTGAAGAAAAATACTTCGTTGAAATTTTAATTGAGGAAATGAAAATAATTTTTAGGGAAAGTAAGAAATTAAATTTCAAATTCCTGCATTTTTGTGATCTTAAAATTTATTTGATATATAGCTAGAAAAATTCTAACATATGCCGTTTTATTAAAAACATTTGACCTATGAAAAATGTTTAAACGGAGAAAACTATGCTCGTTTTAGGAATAATTAGGCTACTAGTACAGGAAAAATAGCATATTTTGGCGGCAAAATATGTATCACAATGAAACTTGGCTTATTAAGTTTATCTTGGCATTAGAAATGAAGATCTGCCATCTGTATAAGAAAAAATTATTTTTTAAATTGCCTCCCTGCTCATACCCCCTGGGAGTTGATATTACTCCTTAAATTTAGTTGGACTCGGTAGATCTTCATTTCTAGGGCCAAGATCAGGTTAATTAACAAAGTTACATTGTGGTACATATTTTGCCGCCAAACTGTCAAATATTTAGTCTTACTTTACCTGTACTATTCGCACCGTGCGTGAGTTTTATAGGAGACGTTTCCATGGTAACGATACACTACTTTAATTATAGAATTGTTAGGATGCATTTATAATTATATGGATTGCATTTATAACTGACATTGAAAATTTAATATTATTGTCTCACAAATTTAAATAAATAATTATCATAACTTATATTTGAAAAATAATATTTGTGCAATTTGATTCCTTATTTTCACAATTTTTAATGCATTAAGTTTAATTAATTAGTGTTTTTCAATAATTTTAATTTGACGTTTTCTATAAAATTAACATGTAAAGAACTGTTAATTAGTCATAACAGCCTTCTTTACCTCCAAAATTTTTCACTGGAAGCGCTGACTTCGATTTTATTGTCCCTACCATCACTACGCACACAACGAATACCTAAAAGGTTTACTTTATAATACCATACCTTTTTTTATATTATTTTTATCCAGTTTATATTTTTCGAAATATTAAAGGAATTATTAAATTAATATTTTCACGTAACAGGAAGAATTTATTCGTTATTTTACAGTTGCCTAATTTCTGAAATAAATTTTTTAATGTATCATCTTTGACAGAAGTTCAAATTAATACAAATGCGATACTGTTCAAAAAAATAATTCCGAACATCATTAAAGTCAAAAAATTTCAACATAAAATTAAGAAACATTGTAGATTGTAATGATTTTGGCACACGATTTAACAAATGTTTTAAAATAAAGAACGTTCAAATGTTATTATTACATGACTTGTAATTGTAAAAAGTTATTTTTAATGGAAAAATGAATGAAAATGTATATTTTTACTTTAAATAGTCTTAAAAATAGAGTCACTTTATTTGATGAGAAAACAAGACGTAACGGCGGGACTGCGGGAGTTAAGTATGTACATACGAGTACTTACGTTTGATTCTACTTTTAAATATTATTATTTTAATTTTACAAAGAGTACTTTGACATTTAAATTTTTATTATGATATCTATTTTTGGCAAGCATTTCATTGCAACTGTTTATAGACAGAGTGGTCCACATAATATATTACAAAAGGGAAATGACCATCGAAAAATTTATTGAATTATTATGGAAATTAAGATAATCTACGAACTATATACCAAAAAAATTTTGGAAATTGTCCAATAATAAAGTGGATTTCTGTGTTGTTTTTGTTTTTAATTTTAATATTCCTAGTTTAGCCAAACCACAAATGCACTTTTTATGAATTTTGAATTTTTTCAGTGCACTTAAAAAGTTGCAATGGAATTCAAAATTTTTTCAATCTGGAATTTTGGAATATGTAGGGTTACGAAAACTCCAAAGAATAGGGACAGATACTAAAGTATCTGATAATAATCAATTGTCGTAAGATCCATAACTAGTACGTTATTTACAATACTGTGCGGTGTAAAAACTTTGGCGGCGCTACTTACATTAGTAAATAGTAAGTTCAACTCGACAGTATGGTTTAAGCCCCATACTAAATTGTTTATCAATACGCATTATTGAACTGCGATCCTATTCAGTATAGGTGTAAACGCTATGTTTGTTGCCACACTGCTCGTCACTCTATTATTTTTAATATATTCTGTCATTTTAATAAATATTGCTGGTATGCCATTAGTAGCATCAGTGACATTACAGTGTTGAATAGTACTATTCGCCAGGAGTTGCTCATGTTCCGATACATTTAATGGTTAAATCATGTTTAAAATTTTATAGCAAATCAAAATCATGGAAACCATACTTACAATATTGCGTTCACGCCTATCTATACTTACATAGCGATATAAGCAAAAAATTTCTTACCTGGGCATTCCATTGTATGGGTAATTCTCGAGATATCGCCGAAAAAGGTAGCCCGCTGAAAAATCTTTCCAAAATATATAGGGTTTTACAGAAGATTTTCGGCGATATTACACAAAATATTCAATCGATCGTCAAATCAACCCGTACCTATGGTAATTTTGACATTATCTGATCATTTGATTTGTTGCAGATTTCTCGATGTTCCAAACTTTGATGCATTTGCCTTGCAAAATCAGAGAAAAGTTTGATCAAATATACTAGAAAATCGGAAATGAACAGAGAAATTTTAACTTTTGATCATTTTGACCACCTTGTTTACGCCTTTTTTTAGACCAGCCGGTGTAAATAAAACGAACAAAATGTTTTAAATATCTATGTTTATTGACGTTCATACTAAACTAAATAAATGTTTACCTGTGTATTGTTTTTGCTGTTCGATGTCGTACATCATCGATGCATAAATAACATTGTTCTTGTATTTATAAAACATCAAAATAAATTCAAGTAGCCAATTAAAAAGTATCTCATAATATTCATTTACGTCAATTTATTACACATATTTTTAATAGGCACCTACTCTTTTGGATAATGAAGTGAAATTTTAATTTAGGGCAGTCACGTTTATGATGTGCAGTTTGAACTGTTAGAAGATCGTCATTCTGTTGAGAATTGTATTAGTTAGAGAGCTGTCCATACGATTTACTGATGGTCATGGTAACTGCCTGCTGAACCTTAAATATGCTAGTACCTAGGTAATGTTTCAAATCGCCCTGTATGGTTCCGCGAATTTCTAGATGGAATATTCCCCCCTCCCCAGGTGGAGGTTTAAAAAATTGTCACTAATTGATGGTTCTGAAAACTTTCTGCTTGTTTGATAATTCATTAGATGTGATTCTAAACAGTCATCCTGTAATGTTTGAGCACAAAAAGTGGTGCCAATCTGGAGTTAAGCCGAAAAACCGAAACTGTCACTAAGTGAGGGTTGTGGAAACGGTCTGCTTGTTTGACAGTTCATTCTATGTGATTGTGAACAGTCATCTTGCAAAGTTTTATCCCAGCAAGTGGTTCAATCCGGAGTTAAAACGGAAAAATCGACATTTTTGTTTTTTTCGGCATAGCTCCGTACTTATTGGGACCACTTGATTGGTATCCTAATTGAAGTTCAATCATCTCAAATATTTTGTAAAAGTATTAAGGACACTCTAACATAAATTATATCACTAAGTTAAACGAATACCATTATATTGTCTACTATATTAAAGTCTGGTGATTCCATACAATTAACTGTCATGAAAATGTCAAACGTATATGATTATATTTTATAAATAAAATATGATTTATTTAAAACGATTCTCAATTTAGTTAGAGAAACGAATATATATAAGATGTCGCAGTGGAAGTCTTTGGATCGGACGGGATATGGCGCGCAATTTCAAATGGAAATCACTAAACTTATATTAGTTGTGTGAGGTTGGCCCTACTGTTTGGGCGACTTAAGTGACATTAGATATTGAACAATACGCATCGCATGTCGACGATTGGATCAGAAAAAAAGTAAGTAATTTCAATTAAATTCAAAAAATTCTGTTTATTTAATTTTTTTTTTGTAAAATTCCCTTCAATTATTTCCACTATTCACAATTATAATTCTATTTTTATTTTATATCAAATGTACAGTATACAAAAATAAACACTTAGCATAATTTATTTTGACACCTAACCTAAGAATTTTGTATTTGAAAAAAAATTAAAAAAAATTTAATACTCGTTTAAAAAGGGGACATACGTTAGTACTAACATTGACAACAGTGGTTCCTGGTGAATTTGCTTCCAAATTAAAGCGCATACAGGCATTTATTATATTATTTTTCGTTGAATAAAAATATGTATGTATATTCGGACAAGAGCCATTTGCCGTAACAGCACGGGCGAGGTGTATGGGTCTTCGATTCAATTTAGATCGTCTTCGCCACCACCTAGCGCCGCGAAATGGAGAGTGGCTGACCCTTGTCGTTAATAGGCGGCTATTGGCCAGCACCAAATTGACAAGGGCCACTCGACAGCTTGACTAATAGATCCACCAGGAATCACCACGCATTAAAAAAAACTTAACTAATATTATTTCCTAAATTTAAAATGTTTGTTAAAACCTCCAACCTTTTATTAACGTCACTTTTCCCATTTATTTTAGATTATGTCCTTTGGTAGGCAAATTAATTGATAAGGAGGAAAAAGATAAATACAACTTACATAGTCATTCATGAATGGAACCGGGGTTGAACAACCGGACGGCCAGGAGAGAACGCAGCAGCACACAGCGGAATCACTGGGTGATCCTCGAGGTATACCAGATTTTCTTCCATAATTTGTGTTGATCGAATCGGCCTGCATGCGGTGGTGTTGCCGCTGATGGGCGATGTTGAGTTTCCAAACAACAAAAGATGAAATAACCATGCGGTCGTCCACTCGAAACTTGTATCAGCAGGTACTCCACGTGAATATTTATCGTTTTTATTTTAATTTGTTTTTGTTTTATTGTTCCTATTTAATCATTCGTTGTCGATTCATTAACTATAACACGATGTTGGTCCAGTTTTAATTTATGTTCGATTTTATTTTATTTGTTTAATGATCGTCGTCGATTGGTTAATTTTAATCCACCACGAATGAATATATTCCGAGCTCTTAACTTGCTCGATGCAAAGGTTGAAGTAAAAGTACTTCTTTTTTTTTATCAAGAAGACCATCAGGTCACTTGTTGTTTTTGTTTTATTAGTGCCTGGTGCCGCCGTGATCCAATCACGACCTTTCGCGCCGTGTTTACCGCTTGCGATGCTGCGTGCGATTCTCTGTTTGTGCGTCGTGTGCCTGGCCATCCGGGTATCCACTTTCGGCCATTTTTTTATTTTTATGATTTGTAATGAAAAAAAAATTGTATTTTAATTTTAAATAAATTTTAAATAGTTTACTGACATTTTGTTTTTTTTTTTGTTTTTTTTTTTTTGTTCGGTGGGTATAATGTAGCCTAAGCCGAACTCCTTGTGTGAAACCAAAATATGAGTATCGTCTCATCCACCCCCACTGGCTAAAATGCTACGGCATTTCCTCTACTCTTTCATTATAGGGCTTAACGCTTCAATGTGGGCTTTATATCGCGTACGAGTTGTCTACGCACTCGAGCTCACATGAGATTGGTGACGTGGTAAAGGGACATTATTATGTTTCTGATGGCTTTGGGGACGGAAATTCGTCTTAGGCGATGTTTCCCCACGAGTTTCACCAGGAGGTCAGATTTGAGGGCATATCCTGTGACATCTTCCCCAGATTCAATTCTGGAGAGGATGAGTCTATGCTCTTCATCTTCCTCCTGATGTTTTCGCAGAGAGGCACGGCTTTGGGGACGGAAATTTTCTTAGGCGATGCTTCCCCACGAGTTCCACCAGGACGTCAGATTTGAGGGCATAACCTATGACATCCTCTCCAGATTCAATTCTGGAGAGGATGAGTCTATGCTTTTCATCTTCTTCCTGATGTTTTCGCAGAGAGGCAAGGCTTTGGGGCACTTCGTCCAAAAGGTGAAATTTAGCGTCATCAGAAGGTGATAGGGTTTCTAAAGGTTTTTTTTTGTTTTTGGAGGTTTTGTAATGACCCTGAGCGTGGGGCGATTGGAGAATATTTCGGCTTAGACTACATAACCACTCACCCATATTTATTAATTGGTTCTCCATGGCCTGAAGACGGTGTTGGATGTCAGCACTAAGTTCGGTTTGGGTTCTTATAGGGTTAAACACACGTGATGGAGGAGATTGATGTGTCGAAGTTGGTGGGGCTGTTGACGTTGAGGATGTGGTGGCTGTTGTGGATGTCGATGTTGAAGGCGCCGTCGTGAAATCGAGCCGTGGAAGTTGGTTGACTACTGTAGTTGGCGGCGGTGCGACGGGTACTGACATTGTTGTTGGCGGCGTTGTGAAGCCCGGAGAAGTCACCTCGGGTTGTGGATTACAGCTGGTGGTGGGTGTGAATATGCGTCCGCTCCTGGTGCCCGGCATGTTAGACTCCACGATTGTTCAACGATTATATGTAAGTGTTATAGAAAACAGAAAAAGATTTGTAGAAATAAGCTTAATTAAAGTTAACAAAAAATATTGAAAAAAATTAAATTTATAGGATTATACGATTAATAGTTGTTTATTTTCAAGTTGTCTTAGATAACGCCGATTGAAAATTACGCCATTTACCAAACGCTCTGTTACCATAAAACGATTCTCAATTTAGTTAGAGAAACGAATATATATAAGATGTCGCAGTGGAAGTCTTTGGATCGGACGGGATATGGCGCGCAATTTCAAATGGAAATCACTAAACTTATATTAGTTGTGTGAGGTTGGCCCTACTGTTTGGGCGACTTAAGTGACATTAGATATTGAACAATACGCATCGCATGTCGACGATTGGATCAGAAAAAAAGTAAGTAATTTCAATTAAATTCAAAAAATTCTGTTTATTTAATTTTTTTTTTGTAAAATTCCCTTCAATTATTTCCACTATTCACAATTATAATTCTATTTTTATTTTATATCAAATGTACAGTATACAAAAATAAACACTTAGCATAATTTATTTTGACACCTAACCTAAGAATTTTGTATTTGAAAAAAAATTAAAAAAAATTTAATACTCGTTTAAAAAGGGGACATACGTTAGTACTAACATTGACAACAGTGGTTCCTGGTGAATTTGCTTCCAAATTAAAGCGCATACAGGCATTTATTATATTATTTTTCGTTGAATAAAAATATGTATGTATATTCGGACAAGAGCCATTTGCCGTAACAGCACGGGCGAGGTGTATGGGTCTTCGATTCAATTTAGATCGTCTTCGCCACCACCTAGCGCCGCGAAATGGAGAGTGGCTGACCCTTGTCGTTAATAGGCGGCTATTGGCCAGCACCAAATTGACAAGGGCCACTCGACAGCTTGACTAATAGATCCACCAGGAATCACCACGCATTAAAAAAAACTTAACTAATATTATTTCCTAAATTTAAAATGTTTGTTAAAACCTCCAACCTTTTATTAACGTCACTTTTCCCATTTATTTTAGATTATGTCCTTTGGTAGGCAAATTAATTGATAAGGAGGAAAAAGATAAATACAACTTACATAGTCATTCATGAATGGAACCGGGGTTGAACAACCGGACGGCCAGGAGAGAACGCAGCAGCACACAGCGGAATCACTGGGTGATCCTCGAGGTATACCAGATTTTCTTCCATAATTTGTGTTGATCGAATCGGCCTGCATGCGGTGGTGTTGCCGCTGATGGGCGATGTTGAGTTTCCAAACAACAAAAGATGAAATAACCATGCGGTCGTCCACTCGAAACTTGTATCAGCAGGTACTCCACGTGAATATTTATCGTTTTTATTTTAATTTGTTTTTGTTTTATTGTTCCTATTTAATCATTCGTTGTCGATTCATTAACTATAACACGATGTTGGTCCAGTTTTAATTTATGTTCGATTTTATTTTATTTGTTTAATGATCGTCGTCGATTGGTTAATTTTAATCCACCACGAATGAATATATTCCGAGCTCTTAACTTGCTCGATGCAAAGGTTGAAGTAAAAGTACTTCTTTTTTTTTATCAAGAAGACCATCAGGTCACTTGTTGTTTTTGTTTTATTAGTGCCTGGTGCCGCCGTGATCCAATCACGACCTTTCGCGCCGTGTTTACCGCTTGCGATGCTGCGTGCGATTCTCTGTTTGTGCGTCGTGTGCCTGGCCATCCGGGTATCCACTTTCGGCCATTTTTTTATTTTTATGATTTGTAATGAAAAAAAAATTGTATTTTAATTTTAAATAAATTTTAAATAGTTTACTGACATTTTGTTTTTTTTTTTGTTTTTTTTTTTTTGTTCGGTGGGTATAATGTAGCCTAAGCCGAACTCCTTGTGTGAAACCAAAATATGAGTATCGTCTCATATTAAATAGTATTATAAATAAATAAATATAATAAGTTTTAGCATAGATTTCATAAAATGTATGTTAAAGTTAAATTACAAATTAAAATTTATCAATTTTGTTATTTTTAAAATAATATACAAGTTTTTTATGATTTATTACAATTTTGAAGTAGAGCTTGTAATTTATTGGCAAAAATAATATATTCATTTAAAACTTCACAATAATGACAGGAAAATAATGATGCCAAATTCATTTATTACAGCTTGCAGTGGTTCAATTACTTACAATAATACTATTTAAAAATAATATCGATTTTTTGATTATTTATACTTTTTCATTAAGAATCTAGGTATTTTATTCAACACTTTAAATGCGGGAAAATTCGGAGAATGTACTCCGACATTGTTATAAATACCATTCAGTACACTGTCGTTAAAAAAAAAGAGAAAACTCAAAAACTTGAAGGACGCTCCCAAAAAATCACGTTTTCTTGGTATCATCTTTATTTAAATCGTAGACGTTCTTATTAATATCCTTTCTAAGCAGGTAAATTTTTTAATACCCCTTACGGGACTAAATTTTTAGATTTGAGCTGTTAAATTTTGCGTTTTTAACATATAAATCCTATATTGAAGTGTTTTTAAAAGGTATGCTTTAAAACAGAGATAATTTTCTTAAGAATTATTTGCAAAAATTAATATTCATTAGTTAAAAGCACGAAAAATCTTTAAAGAAAATTATAACTACTAGTATTCGTTTTTCCATAAAATATATTTAAAGTGATGAAATGGCATTTATGTATTATTTCTTTCTCAAAATCCTTAGACATCAATATTACAAAAACTGTAGTCTATATCGAAAAATTTTGCTCTTAATTTTGCTCTAATTTTCCCAAGTTCTATCAGAATCCACTATCAATATTTGAAAAGTAATTCTCAAATATTTTCATAAACTTTTTATTTTGGTCAAATCCTGATATAGACGAAGAAAAATTCAAAACAAAACTAACCAATTTTCCTTTTTTATAAATTTGAATTTAAACTGCGCGCGTTTGTTTTTCATTATGAATTCCTTCCGAACGACCCATCAGTCAACAAGGAATATTATTTGCACGTTATGCGTCATTTGCGTAACGCTATCCGCCTAAAAAGGCCGGAATTGTGGAAAGACAATTTATGGTTTTTACACCACGATAATGCACTCATAATTCGTTATCATTTCGTCAAAAACTCAACACATCTCGTTCCGCAACCACCGCATTCACCCGATCTGGCGCCGTGCTGTTCAGCAAGATCAAAAGACCGCTACGGGGAACCGTTTTGATACTATAGGAAAGAAAGTGACTACAACCAGTGTTTCGAAAATTGGAAAATCGGTTGGCGTAAGTGCATTGCATCGAGGGGATTACTTTGAAGAGGATGAAATTGATTTAGAAGAATAAATAAAAAATTTTCAAAATAAATACAATGTCACCTTATTTTTTTGGGCTTGGGCACAGAGTATAATTACCATTTATTTAAATCATAATTTACGATTTTAATGTCCTACTTTTAGAGAATAACTATATGATTGCTAATAAACGAGAAAACGATTTAATGTTGTAGTGGTTACTACATTCCATAAATTAAAACTGTACCTTTTGTTTCATTCATTATTCATTATTTTTGCTGAAATTACGCAGCTCTTGCGTGTCGAATATTTTAAAATTTAAATTTGCATGCAAAAAAATTCCATTTTTGTCAACAAATTTTAACAATAGAAAAAAAACACAATATTTCATGCTATTTAAAATGAACAATAGCCAATTTAATAAAAATTAATATCACTGTTGATTTCTGTGTGAAATTAGATTAACTGGTTTTGAGTTAATCTTGTTTAGTGTGGTTCGGTCTTAAGAAAGTAAAAGTGTTTTTTTAGTTGTTGTAATCGCATTAAAAGAGAAGTGTTCGAACAAATTAATTTTTATTTGTACGTCAAGGTGAACACACAAATAAATTGAAAATTTATTGTAATAATTTCAAAAAATTTAATATGATTATTGTTTTGATAATTATTAATTATGATTTTTGTAATTATAAAATTTTTTTCTGTTTATTATTTATAATTTTATTTGCCTTCAGTTATATTTAAAATGATTTTATCTTGCTATTTTATTTATTAATCATAAATAAAATATGTAACCGCTAGGGAAATTTATTTTGTGTGTGTGTGTGTGTATTTATAATGTCAATACTGTCATGTTGTTTGACGTTTTAATTAGTCCAATTGCATTTCCTAAACAATATATGTATTAACACTTGGAAATAGTCTCACCGCTAGCGAATATTTTTTTAAATTAATTACAGTCTATTTAGTGGTGGATTTAAGGGGTGGCAAAGGAGAAGTTGCCCACTGGTCCTTCGAAATAAAGTACCACAAGCAGGACTAGAGTGCTTTTACGAAGACTAAAATAGAAAAGGGAAAAAAGACGAATTTGTATAAAAGAGGGAGGGGGGGAGTTCATGAACGAAGGCTAAAAAAAGAGGGGAAATACAAATATTTATGAAAGGACGCCGTAAAGGGGGCACCAAGTGCATTAATGAAGACTAAAATAACGGCCCCATTTATAGATTTAGCCCACAGGGCTTTTTTTCTTAAATCCACTGAGTATATTGAAAATTTGTATATCATGTTTTCATACTATCTGAGGAGGACATGTAGAGTTTAAACTTTTTGTACATAATTTCAAAATATGTACACTAACATTTTGACTAAAATTCAATCAAATTTTATGGTCCGATTGCCATTTTCGTCTCTAAAACATTAGTGAATTTTAAAGAGCAAAGAATTCCAGTTATATTCATATCGGTTTTAAATATGAATGAAATAAATAGTATTTTTTAGAAACTGTTCCCTTCGTTAATTTTACCCTGATACACGTGAAAATCTGTTTATAATTAATTGTGTGAAGTATGACGCATTTCATTTGCTCTTGTTGTTTACTAAAAATATATTTTTGATAAATTTATTAGTGGATAATAAATGTTCAATATTATCGTAATTTTTTTTTAGTGTGCCAAGAATTTTGATTATCAAATAAATCATTCAGATACAGTGTGTTTCAGCAACTACAATTCAATCTCAGAGATGAATTGTGAACAAGTATTGAAAAATACGTGAAATGGAAGCTGGCCGAGCAAAGGAAAATTGTTGAAAATTCAATCAATTTCATGTAAATCTTTTTGGTAAAAAAAATAAAAATAAAGCCTTGAAGTGTTGCAGGCACAAAAGTGTAAGGGTCTGATTTTTACAAGCTGTTGGCTCGATTTTCCAAGCGCTTCCACCATATTTGATATGCATATGTTTTTAGTTTTAATTAAAAAATATTTTTATGAACCAGGTTTATTGTACTAAAAAGTAGAAAATAATTTTTCTTATAAGTTACTCGTACATACATTAATATTGATAAAAACTTGAGGCGCTTCGAATCTTCCTTGATATTTTTAATTGAGCGCTTCCAGCTTTTATAAATAGTCATATGTATGATGACTAATAAGAAAAATAATTTTTACTTTTTAGTACAATATAAGCTTGCCCCCAAAAAG
Source organism: Chrysoperla carnea (assembly GCF_905475395.1). Lineage (NCBI taxonomy): Eukaryota > Metazoa > Arthropoda > Insecta > Neuroptera > Chrysopidae > Chrysoperla > Chrysoperla carnea. Next base: position 77,906,904 of record NC_058339.1, on the reverse strand, counting down.
GCATTTTTTTAAATTTTTCTTTAATTTCATTTTTTGAAAGCTGCTTGAAAATATAAAACTTCGAACTGAAAAGGAGTGTAATATTTTCTGTTTCATTGCAGTAATACACAAAACTAGCTCAACCCGTGAGAAATTCAGCTCCCATAGTTATCGTAACTCGTGCTACCCTGTACCCCCGTGGCTAAAAACAACAAAATAACAAATTTCGTAGAAAAGTGGTGCAAAAAGTCCTTAAATTAATATTAGGAGAACATGTATTACAAATATTAATTATATCTAGAGTAGAATCTAGACTTCTAAAATCTTAGGAGAACATCTGTTAAAACTGACATGTTTGCCTAATAAACTTATTATTCAAATTTGTTCAAATTATTTGTCTAGCGTGTTTTTCCCTAAGCGGTATACTTTGAGAACGTGAGTATATTTTTCATCAAATCTAGGCATAATAAGCTTGAAAATGAGGGGTGAATTATGGAATTTGATAAAGGAATAAAGAAGATAAAAGTATGACAGAAAAAGACTTGCTAGAGTAATAATATATATAATTCTAACAATATTATGCATTTGACCAAAATCAATTATTCTATTCGACCTAGTAAATTTTTCTAATTCCAAATATCATTTCAATTAATTTTAAACTATTCATGCATTAATTTCAATACTGTCTTCAGTTAAAAGATTTTTCAATTTATTTTACTCTTTAATTATAAAATGATGAAATATTTAACTGAACTGGAACGTCAGTAGTTCTCAGTTGTTAAACAATCGTGAGTCAAGGTTAAAACGAATTCATTTATTCTGATAGCTTTTGTGTTTACTTTCTGTTGCAACGAATAAAACGAATACGATAAATTTTCAAGAACAAATTAATAAAAATCTTTAATAATTAAGTGGTTTGAATCATTATGTATTCAACTACTTGACTTTTAAAATGAGTAATTAATTCTTAGATAACTTGAAACAGATGAATAAAATCAATTTTTTTTTAAAATTAAAATGGAAAAAAATGTCAATTGTAATTCAGCTCCAGGGGGAGGGGTCCCAGAGAGGAGTTATATCAAACCTAGGACCTTGTTTACATAAACCCTGATACGAAGTTTCACTGCGGGAAGTACCCTTGAAAAAAGACTTAGGGAAAAAATGAAAAAAACGTCTGGAATTATGACCAAACTGAACCTATGTACCAAGTTTGAGAAAAATCGGTTGAAAATTGAAGGCTCCAGCTTGGTTACAGACATGCCGACATACCGACGTACGCAACATTTTTTAAAAACCACTTTTTTGGAATCAGAGTCCCTCAAAACATGTATTTCCGTTGAAACCGTTTATTATACAGTAGAATCTCGATAAGTTAAAGTCCAAGGGAAACAAAAAATATTTTAAGTTATAGAGGTTTTTAGTTATCAAGGGTCTATGTTATTGAATGCATCAGAAGGATGGGTTCAATAAAATACTGAAAATTAAATACATATGTAATCATATTTATTCACATTACTTACATTACATAAAAATAAAACAACAACTAAAGGTTTAGTCTACTTATAAAAATCTGTGATTTTCTTTTGTTTTAAAAAATTCACTGTTTCTAAATCGATTTGATTTTCAATGACAAATAGAGAGGAGAATACATTATCTTCTATGTTGCTACACTGCTCTATAAATGATCGTACAGTTGTTTTGACACTCTTTCAAAATGACTCATTCACACAATTTTATGTTATAGAGGTTGTGGAAACATTTCTTTTAGTTACTGAGGGCCTAACAGAAATTATTTATTTAAGTTATAGAGGTTGCGTATTTTAAGCTATAGAGGTTTTGGGCTCTGATGGGAAGGGAACGTAGTATTTTTTGAAGTAACTAAGGTTTTTATGTTACCGAGGTTTAACTTATCGAGATTCTACTGTATTTATAATATAATAAAGTAAAAAGAGTCTAGAACATCTGTAGCAAATTTCTTTATGGTGCTCTAATATGTTACGATGATCCTTTTATTCGTACGGTTCTTTTCTGGTGCAGTTAAAGATGTTAGAAATAAAGGAAAATAAAAGAAAACGCTCGCATTTATTTTCAGCGGTTATTTATTTAATAAAGTATAACTAATTTTAATTAAAAAATTTTTAATTTTTAATTATTGAAACAAATAATTCCACTGACTATTAGAACAGGAAATAAATTTAGAAATATTATTATTAAATAATATTAATATTGTTATTAAAATTAAAATAATTATGAATAATATAAAAAAATAATAAATATCATATCATAAAAATAACAATAACAGACACTTGTTTAATAGTTTCTAATAAAAATATTTTCTATTTAAATTTAATATTTAAGGGAGTTGAGGCAAGTTTATGGTTTAGTGTGAGGTACTTTCGCTTACATTTTAAAAAATAAAGACAATTGAAGCTGTGTTTGACTACTTGCCCCAACTCCTTAAGTTTTTCACTTCAATAATCTTAATATAAAAATCTAGATATTTAAAAAAATGCACAAAATTATATTCAAATTTTTTTTATTTTTATAAAAATTAAATTACTAATAATAAAAGTATTTAATTAAATTTATAATTAAATAATTTTAAAATTGAAAGTATATACTCCTCTTGATTACGTTATTTAATGGTTATTTGTGTACGCCGATGGAGTGCTACACCATCGTGAATTATGAGAATTAAATAATTACATTGTCAGTGAGTGTGTTTTATTATAAAACTTACAATTTAATCATCTGTATTCAAATTAGAAGATTAACAATACTTCATTAAGATTTTGTTTTTTGTTAACATATGTGTGAAATTGTTTTTTAAATGTGTCAACGAAAATAATTGAATTTTATTACTTTCGTAATTATTGAGTGCAATTGAACTTGGTGAGTGAGAAGAAAATAATTTAACTGTTACTGAAAAAGAAAAACTCTTGCTCTTAATTGGTGGAAATTTTATATCTCCGAGTAGTTTTTAAAAAGGAAAAAATATGAGAAAACCACAATGATATATATTCTTGAAGAAATAATTTTAATTTCGCCGAATGCGGCCGTTGTTTAAAAAATTTTCAATGCCGAACATTGAGATCATGGTAGAATTAAACAAGGTAGGTTCGATGGAGGACGAGTTTTGATTCATTTCGCGCCATCTTAGCTTGTTCCCGCTTCCTGATTCAAATTTTGATTTTAGTAATGAAAAAATCGTTCCTTACAATGAATTAGTATAATTAATTTATGATTAATAAATTTTTTCCTCCCCTGGTTTTTGCAATTTTTTATGAAACAACTCGACATTGCAAATATGTAAACAAACATTGACCAACTTGACAGCTCGAATGTAAACAAATAATCAATATGGCGATGACTGGGTACCGCGCAAGAGAGGTTACTTGGAATGAAAAAATGCCTCCACCTTACCTCTACCGGCGCAAGAGCATACCTTGTCTAATTCTACCATGATTGAATTCAATGCAGAACATTTTTTCTATCACGTCATTTGATTTTACATCATTTTCCACATTTTGCTTCTTGGTACGGAATTCAAATCAATTCCATGATTCATTTCACATATGATGATGATATGATTCCAGTAAAATTCAAAGAAATTCACATAAAAAGATGTGAAAAATTCAGTAGAAAATACGTGGATTATGGATATTAGGTAAAATTTGTGATTAAATTAAAACTCATGAATCATAAGTTAAATGATAATTAATAAATTCATAAATTATCATATTGGTAATTATCTTGAATATGATTTGTTAAATGTCTTCTGTCTAACATCGTTTCCATCCATATATCAAAAAAATCAAAATATTTAGAGAACTGAGACCACCAAAACGAGGCTAAGTTTGCTTTTGATTGATTAAAGGCTGGATATTGGCACTATCTTAGGATGCCTTCAGAACATTTTATTCAAATTACCACCCCTAGAATTCCAAATGATATTGGCACTATCTTGATTTTTTAGAAGTTATCTCGGTAAATACCAATTGTATGTGAAATACTTACCTAGAAAATTTACTTCTTAGAAACTTAAAATACATTAAAGTGATGAAATGAATGACATTTGTGTGTGCATTTTCTCTAAATCCTTAGGCGTCAATGTTTCAAAATCATAATTTTAGTCTAATTTTCCCAAGTTCTAACAGAATCTACCCTCAAAATTTGAAACGTGGGTCTTAAATATTTTCATATATTCATTTTTTCGGGAACGTTCTTAATTGAAGGTATTTCCTAGCCAACGTCAACATATCTTCGTACTTCGAATAATTAGTGGAAATGGCACAAATATGTCTTTTTATCAACAAACATTGCAAATACTTGGTACTTTAAAATAGCGTTCGATTTATTTTTCAACAGGTATTTTCTTTCATTTGTTATTATTAACTCATTGATTTATTCTAAATCAAAAAGTGAATACACAATATATTGTTTATTTACAAATCATTATTTGTATCTTTATTCATTTAATGACTTGAAATTAATAAACTCGATGCGATTAGCTATACAAATCGTTTATCTTTGTCTATACAGTACTATATATTGTGCGCGGCATTAACTGGCGCGGCTAATTCAACTGACATTAGTATATAAAACAGTTTGGATGAATTAAGTAATAGGTGTATTTCAATGTCGTCATAAGTTGAAATTCACTCAAATTCATTTACGTATACCATTGTAATGTATTTACCAAGTACAAGAGTACACAAAACTGTTGAACCTCACAGATATAAGCTTTTGATCACTATCGTGGAAAAATAATTAGCGTTAAATTTTTTTAAAGTGTTCTTAATGAAGCAGTTTAGTGAAAAATTGAAATGTAAATTTGGTATGCCATATTATATCTTTAAAACTATTTGGCAAAGATTTAGGCCCCACTTTGAAAAAACGCCAAAAAATACAATTAAAATAATTTAGCTGAATGAAATTAATTAATTTTCTATAACTTAAGTCGTACATTAAAGTCCACGGGGCAGCATCATTTTTGTTAAATGATTTACATTCCTTTTGACGATTCTACCAAAATTTCTCTCTACGACTTTTTTCGAAAATGCTACGTTTTCAAATGAACATGATAACTTAAGCTATCTTAATATTTAAGCTACCGATCTGAAAAAACGCAGCAGGGAATTTTTCGGGCACTATGACCACTTGATAACATTAATAATTTTATTAAACAATAAATCGTCAACCACCTCGAACATGTCGTACCTAAAAATTTTGATTTTTCAATACATACATTAATTCACTTTTGCTGAATTGTTTAATAATTATTAATGTAATCAAGCGGTCGTAGTGTCCGACAAATTCCCTGCTACGTCTTTTCAGGCCGAACGCAGTACTTTTCGAAAAAAAAGTCGTAAAGAGAACGTTTGGTAGACTTGCCAAAATGGAACCACTCACAAAGTTTTAAGTATGCATTGGTCATTTAACAAAAAGAGTGCTGTCCCGCGGACTAATATACGTTCAAATAACTTTAGGCTGCCGTGATTTGAAATGCCTTTTATTAATGATGTCCGATCAATCTTAAACGGTGAATTTTTATAGAACTCTAAATTTCTTCTCACCTTAGAATCTTCTCAATTGCCTGTGTATTCCTTTATAGTTTATTGATGTACTACTTACGACAATTTCAATTTAAAAGGCCCTGATGTAGTTCTTCTTTTGTGCAATATAGATTCGCAGACGGGAAAGAAGAAATTTGTGGGAACAATGGCAACATTCCTAAGCCATATACAAAGAGTTGGGACTTATTTTTTGAGAGAGATTTACTATCGTGGCTCATATCATATTATTTTTGAGAACCATTAAAATAAATTATTGCTAAGAAACGATAATATTATTGATTTATTTATTTACAATCAATAAAACATTATAAACAAGAAAAAAAATTAAATAAAAAAAATTGTTACATGTAATCAATATTTATCCTAAAATATATTTTAATTCAGAAAATATCAAACAGAAAATGTCTTACATAATGAATTAAATATTTGTTATACTTGATTTAGAAGATTAAAATAGAAACATACGACTACGTATTTGACACCAGGTACAAATATTTTCATTTTTTTAGTAGTAGGGTATCATACTTTTGTTGATCATTGTACATTCAATTTTAAACAACATTAATTATAAAATCCCACTTAAAAAATTATCAGTTTATTGAAAGCTTGACGTTTTAAACACAAGTTAGTTTTTATATTGTCAGTTTAGTTTTACAAGTTACTTCACGAGTGTTGAAAAAAGTTTACTTAGTTTACTATTTCTAAAATGATAAGTGTGTTTTAAGCTGTTTTTTTTTTTGTAATTTACTGGAAAGTTTTTATTTTACTTGTGAATATTTCTGTGAAGTGACAGTTTTTTTGGTGAAATTTCTTTTTAAGGATGTTTACTTTAATTTGTAAATCAGGTACTATTCTTACTTAAAGTAATTTACTTGCATCGGTTATTTGGATCATTTGGGTAGAAAATTGGAAAATGTAGAATTATCTAGAACATTAAACGATGTTGTTTAAAAAATTTCGTGTTTATTTTAAATTTCGCTGGCTACAAGCAAATTTTTTCTTTTTTATGAAATGTAAAAAAAATCCTAGTACTTTTTCCAAAATGTAAAATTTGGTCGTCCTATTTGAATCTATTTTAGTGTGATTTATAATATTCAAATTTAGTATTTTCCAAAATAAAAGCCGTACAGAAAAAAGTCCGGTAAAAAATTTTTGATTCTTATGCAGAGTTAGCATTCAGCAACGCCTCATATATTCGCTGATGCAGGGGTGAGACATCAAGGGGTGTGACATTCATATTCTCACTTGTACCGCGCAAAACTGACGTCATGGTGCTTAAACTTACTTTTACATATGGGACCATCTTTTTCAACAAGATTCCTGGTGGACCATTTCACCCAAAAAAATTTAACATGGGCTTGTAGTCTATTTGTATTTCCTAGACAAGGAAAAATACAAATTTTTTAACAAATATGTTTACAATAACATTAATTTGAATTGGAATTTCCAGCTTATTTTTTCCGCTTTGTTTGTTTAAAAGATAATTTTCTGAGAGAATAACTTCAGATCAAACGAAAAATATTCATTTTTCTTCAGTTTTCTTAAATTTGGAAATCACTCTTATCATACATTATTGTATTTACATTTTTGACCAATTTGTCATAAGGGCAAATATGAATTCTCTGTTAAATTGTTCTTACTCATATACTTTCGCCATAAACAAAGCAGCAATAATTTTTCTTTAATTTTTAAAACAATTTTTTGGAAATTTGGTCCAATGTTGTATGCAATTGAAGTCAATCGTCATTTGACAGTATTCAATCGCCAATTTTTTTCAATGCAAATTTTATTCAAAAGATATCGTTTAGATTAGAATAATAATTAAATGTTTGGAACCTTGTATTTTGAATTAATCTAAAAAAAATCGGATGATATTATAAATTACATTTAAAAAACCGCTAATTAAGTATAACCTTCTTTGTTGATTCTATTGAATAATTTTTAGACTAAATATGACAATTTTAAATGACAATCATTTCATAATTAGCTTGTGTGAATAAAATATGTATAAATACAACCCTGAATACATTTAAAAAAATTTATATTTTAATAATTCATAAAGCTGAATTGATTATGCACCGCGCCTCATAAATTTAACATTGATCTTCTAAATGAGTACTCAATCAATTTTTCATTCAAACCAAGAAAAATTTAAATAACAGTTAAACTCCCGTTAACAAAATAAAATTTATTTGTTGTAATATCCTGCAATGGTCGGATGATTCATCAATTCAAATTATGTTGGCGAATTTTTGATACAATAGCAAAAAAAATTGTGACAATAAAAAAAATTTGGTTTATGTCATAAAACGTCTTGTGACTTCCAATTATTTCTAATACTTAAAAGAGAAGTTTTACTTGTTTGTTCCCTAATAAACTTCAAACTTCTTCTTTAAGAATTCCAGATTTTACTATATTGTGAATCTTATTTGTGTGTATAAATAAGGCTAGAATACAAACAGATACCTACATTTTTACTAGTTAATATAAGTAAATGTTAGAAATTCAGCATAGTACAATTTATTTCTGAAAAAGTCTGTGTTTATACTTTGACTTTTTTACACAAACAAATGTCGGTAAAATTAAAAGAATACTCTTCCAAATGACATAAAAAAGACTATGAATAAAAGGCTTTTTTCCGATACATATTTTATAAAATTTCAAATATCTTAACCCTTCTCTTAAAATTCTAGGAAATTGCACATAAAAAAATCCATGAACTTTTACTGCCAGAATTGTGTAACGTTTGTGCGGTTGTAAAAGTTATTTGGAAAGCAGGCAGAAATTTTTTTCAGTTTTTACTTTGTTTTACTGCAGTTTTGGGAATTTTCCCACGCTTGATTTCAAATTACCGCCATACTGCCTGTCTGCGGTGTCTGCCACTATTTCCATAAAATACATGTCGTAACAAGACAATCGCACCTGAGTTTGTTTGGTTAGGATCCAATTTTTCCGGTTTACTTCTACGCCACCCATCTCCCAAACCGCCATAAAGTTTTGCCTGTCGCTATTATTCCCGGTTTATAAAAAATGGATGATTTGACTTACCGTTTCTTTCGGACGATTAGAATCCACTTTTTTCCCAGATTTCTACATCCCCCATCCTCTATCTGGAAAATGGCCGTTCTGTCATGTGTATGTATTATGAAAGAAAATGTCCCACTTCGACTCAGGAGATTTTTTACGTGCCCTATCCTGGAATATAACCTTTCACCTTTCTGATTACATCAATAATATGAAATTAAGACTTCTAAAATTAGGAAATTTCTGCCCGGATTTCAAAGGAAAAAGTCTTTGTTTTGTATACATTTCCAGCTGATTTTTTAGATCCAATAATTATATGAATAACGGAAGTAAATTAATTTATTTCAAATAGATTTTAACGAGGCGGATATTTTGGTGTGAAGGTGACGCCATTTAACCGAGCTTGCTATAAATAACTTTGAAACAATATTTATTTTGCTAGCTTGGATTCATGTAGGATGATTTTGACAATAATATGGATTCAAAATTATCGCACTTGTTTTAATAAATTTTTTGTTGCCTATGCCATGAAATTTGAACATACAATGACCTAGCTGACAAGGTTTTATGTATTTTGATAATTACATATGCTCTACACTAATTATTGCAATTATCTTACGATTAATTACAATGTGAGTATTGTTAATTGTTTTTTATCTTAAACATTAGTTTGTAAAGACATTGCGTGACATTGAAGCGAAAAAAAATTGTTTTCTGAATATCATTGTTTGTAAGTGGGTTAGATTTTGAAGTTCAAATTTTGTTTTTGCAAAATTTATTTCCTTCTTCCTTAATAACCTTAGTGCTCTTTGACTCATTTTAAAATTTTGAAATTAATATTGAGCACTTGCAAAGACCACAAAAATTGGAAACTGAGCCGATTTTTTTTTCTTTCTAATTTGCAATTTAATACTTTTAATTTTCTTTGTTTTTCCTCAATTGTTAGAATACCTCCAAATCTGATCGCCGTTTATCTCAATACAAAACTGAAAGTGCTTGTTAATAAATGGCACTTGAGTTAGTTATTTTAACTTTTTAGAACGGATTTTAAAAAGAATCTGAGAATGTAATATACATAAACTTTCGTTTAGGGAGCGTATATTAATTACGTGGCTCAATTCCAGCCTCATCGGAACCCCTCCCTCGCTCCCTCCATGAACCTTGCCGTAGCCTTTACTATGATTCCTCTCGGATAGAACGTAGTTTTTTATCATCAAGTCAAGAATACATTAAGTATCTTCTGAAACACTGGCTTTTCAGTGCAATTAACTTACCAAAATGTTGAAAAATTATTATCAAAATACAAAAAATTTGTTGATGTAGAAAAATAAAATACAAAAAAGATAGCGTTTTTTTGTTTTCGGCTTGACATTGTTATCAGGCATTTAAAAAGTTGACATCCAATCGAAAAAAATTAATAGAATCGAATGCAGTGCGTTGAATTAAAATTGAACGGGTAGTTTCCGAGAAAAAACGGAAAACCCGGCAAAAATCAAGTTTTTTTAATTTGCTCTTAACTTTTTTTAAAAATGACTACAAAGTTGTTGTTATTCAGTGAAAAAATAGTTATATCCCAACAAAAGGTTTTTTTATTGACCAGAAATTTTGCATTTTTTTTTTTGTAAAATCATTGCTCTTTATTTTCTGGAATTATAATGGAGTAACTTTTCAAAACGCAATCTATTAGTTTTTACTTGTGAATGTAACTGAAAGTTAGACTTGACAAATTTTATTTTCAGTTACTGTCACATGTTGGTACAAGTAAAGAATATTGGGCTTTGAATAGTCGTAACTTAAACTGCAAATTATTTTTCATTGTGCCACCCTCCTCTGACATAGCTTAGCGTACCTTTTGAACTAATCCCCTTCTGTCTCTTGGCGAGGCTACATGGTTTATGGATACTCCCTTATTAGACCATTTAACGAAATATATAAAAAACCTGATATACTCATAAAATTAAGAAAAACAACTATAAATTTCCGTTTACTAATAAGATACAAATTACCTGAATGTAATATTTTTGTAAATAATAATAAAACAGCATTTTAAAAGGCACTTTTGTAAATAAATTTCTTTAAATGCAATATCTATAATGCATTTTAATATTTATATTAAAACAACGTTTTATTTTGTTTTATAAAAGCAAGCTATAAAAGAATAATATTTATAAACCGTGAACATGAACTGAACATGTAATGTACAACATTCATAAAACACACTCATGAAATTAATGATACGAAAAATTGACACTCAAACTCAACTTTATTTTTATACAAAATGTAACAAACGAATATATTGTTAACGTCTTTTTACAATTGACTGGGCTAGTTGTTGATATACCATTTATACTGTGATTAGGCAATCGTTTGTTTTTTACGTCATGTAAGTAAAGAAAGATAGCCACTCTTACACACAAAGTAATAAGAGTATTTCTCTGCTTCTCAATTTCTCAGTGAATATAGTCCTGAATAAACATTCGTAATATATGTAATATATATAAATTTAAAATATATGCAATATCTGTATACTCATTATATAATGTTTCTAACCTAATTTGCGCCCTTACGGGAAAACACTGATGTTTACGAAAAAATGTTTCGAACAAAAGTTGTTTATTTTTTTATAAGGAACATTTTTTTGTATTTAAACTTTTGTTCTATCTCTAACGGTTTACAAGACCCAATTGACTTATGTTGTTGATTTACGAACTCGATCTCACTTTTTACGTCCTAAGCACGCTTTAAAAATTTCAGCTTGATATCTCTTTTCGTTTTTGAGTTATCGTGTTGACAGATGGACAGACAGACGGACAACCGGAAACTGGACTACTTCGAAATCACTTTCGAAAAAAATCGTAGAAAGTTTGATTGGCTCGCTAAAAGGAAAAGCCACTCACGAAGTTTCACTGTGCACATCAAGAGAGGTGGAGGCCATAAAGCGGTGTTTTTTACTTTTAAGCCCAGTGAAACGGATGGGTATCAGGCTAGTACTTAATATTGCATTATTTTTTAAACACTCTTATTTCTTTGTCTCGAATCTATAAGAATTTCTTGGTCGCATTAACATAATAAAATGATTACTGTGAGTCGTGCATATAAAATTCTTGTCGTTACATATATTATTGAAAATGCAAGTATCCGGATAAAAAAGTAATCATGTATGTAATTTTATAATAATTCACTGTATTGGATAGTTCGTTACGTGGGAGGACTTGTTATGTTTTTATTTCTGCGGTAATTATTATAAACATAACATACAAAGTTTGCGGATTTTTATATCATATGTTTCATGTAATGATGACTAATAATTTTTTTGTGTACAAATTTATAGTCATAATAATTGTCAATTATAAATTGTCAAGTCATTAAAGCAGCGCAATATTTTGAAATTCTTGCATGCGATTATCTAATGAGATGTATAATCATTCCGCTTAAATTGATTTAATTTCAGATACCGCTTTAGGCTGTTGAAGGCGTTTCGATACCAAAACGAAAGTGTTACCAAAAAACTGAAATTAATGAGTATTTTATAAGCCTTCTGTATAAATTTCAAGTCAATTCTCTGTATGGTAGAAAAATTGCACAAACGCATGCAATTTCATCACTTTAAATGTATTTTATGGAAAAGCGAGTGCTGCTTGATATAATTTTTTATTCATTTTTCAAAATGAAAATCATTGACATATGTGCTTTCGTGAGGACTTTTTTTATAGAATCCATTTTAATAAAAAACAATAAAAATAATTCCTAAAATTTCTTTTATCCTTTTGAAGATACCGTGCTTGTACGGCCTTCAAATTTTTTTGATAAAATTTTTCAAGGAAGTTCAATTCCATTATCTTCCTTTATAGATATCATAAAAACTGCAAGTAAACGACCCTCACGTTAACTTTTGTCTTATCTGGTGACTAAAAGTAAATAATTACGATTTAATTATTTTTATTTTCATATTGAAATGATAACTTTCACAAAAATGACTAAAAATGTAAATTAGGACACGCAATTTTAGGTATTCTAGTTAATTAATTCTACTAACAAAAATAAAAAACCTACGTACTTTATTTGTGTACAAGCAAACGTTTGTATAAATGCAATAACAGTGGAATTAGTCACGGCTGCTAGTTTAACAAAAGGATAATAGAATTTTAATAATTTTTATAAATATAAATTAAATTTATTTTATTAACGGTTTTCCATTAAGAGTTTCCAAACATTAAATTTAAATTAAACAAGTTGTGTTAGGTCGGACATACACGTTACGGTTAACCGGAGCGTGTGGGCCAAATAATAGATAATAGTGGAATCGATAGAGTAATGAATTATAATCAAAAAGTGTCATTTAAGCATATTTTGAAAAGTCAACACCTTCTGAGTAATTGGTGAATGAAATTCGGAATATTTAACGCCAGATAACTGAAAAATTTGACGTTTTCTGAAAGAAGTATACCCTACACTTAAAAATTTTGTCTTTATCGATAAATAACTCGAAAAATAATAGTCTGATTACTTGCTGAACAAGTTACGGATTTAGAAAAAAATTAATAATTTGCATGTCATGTAAATTCGGACACTCTTAATGAAAAATCTATTACGAGAGAGAAAACAAAACCCCGTTATCTAAACTAACTAAGTAGCATACTTGCAAAATTAATATTATTTTAATTTTAAAATATGAATCATATTTTTAATAATGATTTTATAATCATCAAAGATGGTGAAATTTATTTTCGTAGAAAAATTGTGTCTTTATAAAATGAATCTATTGTTTTATTGTCATAGATCCGAGAATTGTTAAATTATTTGAAAGTTGTAAATTTGTACGTTTACCCATGTCTTATGCCATACATTATTCAATATTAACAAGATTCAAGGACTGACACTCATACACTTATTTCTGCTAGAAAATGATACGAGATAAGCTTTTGCTTCAAAATTACGTAACTTCTACTGGGAAATCCTCTCTAATGAGGTTAATATCAATTGTATGAGTTAAAATCCAAAGAAATTCCCAAAATAATAAATTTTTTCTTTAGAACAGCTTTTTGGATTTGCATAAATATTTTTTTATCTCAGTTTTTTCCAAGTCATTGAATGTTTGATATTTTTTACCTACAGAGAAATTTAAAAAAAGTGAAACTATATAACGGATAAAATAGATCCATTCGTTTTACCCCAAAATTATTTTAATCAATTGCACGATTTCTGCTAAAAAAAGTACTTGTAAAACGAGATTGTTAGACAAGCTAAAATTTTCCTATTAAAAGAGAAACATTGCCAACATGATAAATTGTTAAATGTTGATCTTTTCTTCGTGGAATTTCATAATTGGGGTTTGAAGAAATAAAACTTTCAAATTTTTGTAGCTTTAGTCCATTTTTTATATCTAAATATTTTAATAATTCAAAATGACACGTTTCGTCTAGCATTGGCATGTTCAAACTGTCAAATATAGTAAATTGTATTTTCTGTAGCCAAAAAATGCAAAGGAACTTACATTATCCCAACCTGTTTTATAGCTTCAACCACATAAAACAACTCGGTACAACTCAACTTAAATTATATTTCAATTTTGCCATGAATTTATTATTATTGGTTCTGAAATTTTTTTGTAAATATCAAACTTATAAAGTTACATAAAAATTAAAAACTTTTTTTAAAAAACCTGTTCATGTTTGAAAAAAAATTTATTAAAATACTAGCGGCCCCGACGGACGTTGTCCCGTAAAAACCTAACTCCAATTCATGAATACCTATACTACGTTTAGCCTGTCCGCTAAACCCATCCCGCTAAACCCCAATTTAACTCCTATTTATTGGAGTGGCCTGACCTTCTACCTTTGGCCTGACCTTTGATAGTAGAGCTCGCTGCGCTCGCATATGGCTCTAATAAATGCCTATTGACAATACCTGAATACTATTAAAAATACATAGTACACATAGTATACATAATGTGATATGATTTATATGCGCTCCCACCATTTAATGAAATTTCATTTTTTTGGTACGGAGCCCTCAAAAACAGTTGTACTGGACCAAATTGTAAATCTAAACCATCCTCGAATCCCCTTGAACTCACACAAAAAATTTCATCAAAATCGGTCCAGCCGTCTAGGAGGAGTTCAGTCACATACACACGCTCACAAGAAATATATATATTAAGATTAAGCAATAATTTTTTATTATAAGAAACAAGTTTTATTATAATTGTGTTTTCTTTTGTTACAGATTTAAGAAGAATACAAATTTGAATTAGGAGAATAATTTGAGTTAATACTTGGAATAGCGAGGCGTACCAGAAAACAATCCACACTCAAGACATACACAAAAATACAAACCAGCCATGGTGGACTACTACCGTGTGCTCGAAGTTTCAAAGGGTGCATCCACATCTGAAATTAAAAAAGCGTAAGTATTCAATTTTTTGATTGGGGGCTCATATTATGTAAACAGTTTTCGAATGATTTTTCTCTTTGATAGAAAATTATGCCAGATATACTCCCCCGAAAGCGCTTTTTATACCATGTATAAATGAGTGTTCATAAAGGTGTTCATAAAATCACCTAATTAGTCCTTTTGCGTTTCTCTGTCCCTCTGTCTGTCAACACGATAACTTAAAAACGAATCAAAAAATGCAAAAATCGTATTCTTTAAACGAATGGGTCGCCAAATAACTGAAAAATTCTGTATGAGAATACAAGCACAATCGCTAAATAGACCCAATTTTTTTTTTAATTTTTGGTCAAATGTCTTTAGAATGTGTTTTTCAGTCAAATTGAACAAACAACAATTTTCCCAATTTTTGACAATATCAAATATCTAATCAATAGCGTCTTTTTAAATAAAATATGCGAATAATTTATGAAATATAAAATATGTGAATCTGAAAAACAATACAAGGATGGATGATTCAAATAAATTATTCTGGAAGGAAGTTACAATAAAAAAAAAACAATAAATAATTGTTGTTTAATAAATACCAGTCTTACATGACAATTAAGTTGTATTTATATTTTTTTAATTCGATAAAATGTAACAGGTTTTTCTATCAAATTGCTCTAATATTCTACTGAAACATTTAATAATTATTTGTTCTACATATTTTTCATTCAAGTTGTCGATCACGTAATTGTTTTGATTATTATTATTATATTTATTTGATTTATTATCGTTTAATCTAATTTATAATAGATTTATAGAAAAAATATATTGATTGATTGGTTATTATATCTGTAAATCATATCTAGCATGTTTTCTTCTGGTTTTACGTTGTTAAAATTTATTAAAGACATTTTGAAAGTAACATAGAAAAATATAAGGCTTATAAACACAAATAGACACTAGCGGTAAATAAAAAACATGAAATTTTAGCATAAACGAAAAAGGCGGAGCTGCGATTTTTATATTCAACCCTCTCTACAAAAGAAATTTCCTAGAACCAAGTTCAATCGACTTATAAATTTGTAAATATATATGTCAATTTGGAGGGATTGTAGAGATGCACAAATAAATTAAAAACGTCGAAAAAAGTGGATTTTCTCTGGGAATTTCTTTCAAATTTAAATTTTTATAAAACCCCATTCGGTAATTACCATGATGTAATAATTCATAAAGTTTATTGGAATGGGTTAGATAAAAAGTTAACTAGTGAAAACAAACAATTGACTGAGTTAATTGTTGAAATAACCTGTATAGACGGAAAATTAGGACTTGGAAAATAGGACCTTGGATCGAAATTTTACAAATTACTTTTTCATTCGTCTTTATAAGCTGATTTAGGAAGTCAAAATTTTTGTAACATACCAAAGTTCAGCTCGTTTTGACTAAAAAAGGCAAAAAACAATGCATGTCTAAGCTGGTGTGCCTGATGTTGATGAAGCATCTAACAATCGTTAGACACATTTTTCGTATTTTCTGGACCCATAACTCAAAGCTCTATCAAAATTTGTTGAACTCACCAAACATGATAAAATAGATAACAATTTTAATTTAAAATCAATTTAATTTTTTCTTTTACAGATACAGAAAATTGGCATTAAAATGGCATCCAGACAAAAATCCAGACAATCCAGATGAAGCAAATAAAAAATTCAAAGAAATTTCCGAGGCATATGAAGTACTTTCAGATGGTAATACATTTGTTTTTTTTAAATAACTTATTAATTTATAAATCCAATTTTATTTATTGGAATAAAACTTAAGGAATCATTTCAAGGTTTATTTAACGCTTATTCGTGTTATTTGTTGCTTTTTCGTAACTTGTATCACGAGATCGTTAAAATTATTTATCCAGAAAACAAAATATATATCTTTGAATATTTTCAGTGTGATATATTTCAAATATTATTGAAAAAGTAGGACATAATAAAATTTTTCAAAAAAAAATTCGACTAAGGTTAAAAATAATTACATTTTTTATTTATTTACTTTCCATTTATTATTAATTAATATTGAATTTGTAATCTTTTATAACAAATGTTAAAACCATCATTAAATTATGAGTATTTAGTAATAAGTTTCATACTGATTCTTCAAGGTTTTTGCAAAGGTGTAAAAAATTTAAAAATAGTTTATTTTGAATAAGAAATTTATTCAAAAATCAATTTTGTTCATTTGTGGGTATTTGACTAATTTTTACATTACTATTAATTATAAAATTCACCTGTCGATTTCAAAAAATTATTTGCATTTGTTTTGAAAATGGATTTAAGGTATTTCTAACGACATGACAACATGAGAATATAAATAATTTTGCCCGAAATATTGCAAATTGGTCTATTCAGATTTTATTTAACGCAGTCGGGTTTTTTTTATTATTTTAGACTTTTTAGTGTCCCGGTTCTAAAAAGACCCTCTTCTTATATTATATTAAAACTTTTTAAACCAATTTATTATTTCCCCATATAATTTTCTGTATTTTGATACCCTATTCGATAGATTTGGTTAATTTTTTTTATTAACGTCTTACTATTTTCCCCCGAAAATCTGCCTTTTTTTCTACCGCACACCTATCTATGGACACCTGGGTTTTTAAGACAAGTATAACGATACCTTAATTGTCGAAACACATCGAGCCATTTATAAGATAAGAGGTAAGACAGTTACATATTTACAAACATACATACATATATACAAGATACGCGCGAAAAAACATATACCCTCCTTTACAGTCGGATAAAAATACAGTCAAATACCCGAAAATAATACTCTCAGTCGAAAATTAATGAAAAAAAAAACATTGTTATAGAAAATTTATTTTTGAAATATATCAATTTTTATGTAAATACTAATTTGCAAAAAACTATTTCAGCATGGCCTATTATTTATTTATTAAAAGTTATGTAAAATTTGTTCGCTCTAAATTTTCATTCCAAATAACAGATTTTTTTGGGTTCGTTCGCACATAATAAAATCGATCGAAAAATCGTTAACTTTTTTGAGAATAGTTTGATAATGAAAATCAAATCTGATTTTTTTATCTGTGAATGAGCCCATTTTTAGGTGGGATACTTTTTTACTATTGGTAAAATAATCTCAATAAAATTTGCGAATTTGAAACAGTAAGCTTTAGGGTCGTTTAAAATACTTTGTGTACAAAAATTCAAAAAAATGCAAATACACGAAAAATTCTTTGGTTGGGCGAATAAAATTTTATTTAATCAATCGTGGGAGGGTCAAATTTTTTGGTTACACTTTTTTGTTTTTAAATTTTTTAAACCTTTTTTTTTATGTTTTTTTGAAATTTATTTTGATAATTAATTTAATATTATTTTATGCCACTCTTTCTCTGGGATAACCCAAATATAGAATCGAAACGGAAATTATATGATGTGAACAAGCAACGCAGATCCCAGGATCGTCATCACCATAACTTCACACACCAGCATCAACGTCCTTTCAGGGGTTTCTTTGAATCGACGTCCCCCTTTCATCGATATTTCTTTGGTAGATACATATAAAATACACGATATATATAAATCAAATCCGCTTAGCTGTGATTGATTGACTTACCATACATTTGTTTTTTTCGATATTAATTCTACGTCCATTTTTTTTAATCAACATTTTATTTCTACTAATTTCTTTACTTTTGAGTGATTTTCTATCATGAACTAAAAAATAATTGCATGTGTTTTTTTTCTGTATAAATTAACAATTAAACTTTATCGGCAATTCATCTACGTTGGAAATTTGACATGTAGTTCGTTTCTTTTCAATTTTAACATATCTAAACTTCTAAGTAAGAATAACGCTTGAGGAAAAAATTTTATCATGAAAAGCTTGTGAAACAGTATGTTATCAAAATTTAACTATTGTGGACGAATTTTTCGGCGATTACGGATTGTAAAAAAGTGGAATAAGGTTTGACAAGAGCTCCTAGGAGAAAATTTGATCAAAAGTAAATTGAGGCCGATATAATATTGAAAATCGAAAAATCGATCCAAGTATTCTTCAAATCTGAAAACTGAGGCTTTGAAAACTGCATAAAAAATTCACTCTCTTCAGATATTTCAGTATACTTAAGCAAGCAAAGAATTGTAGAGTCATTGTATAAACCGAAATTCGAATCTTAACAATTGCTTTTCGTTAATTATTTAATCAATGAGATAGAACAGAGTGAAAATTCGAAAATTCTATGTAAGATACTCTAAATGTGCAGAATAAGTTTATCCGAAGTTCGTTGCTTTGAATGTTTGAGTCCGAAACCTTAGATCCATCAATCCTGGGAGAGACCCCGGCGGAGAAGCTGTGGGCTTTCTGTGTGGCATCTGGCCGGGTCTTCATCCGAATTTAGTAGCACCACTTATCCGAAGACGTGTTGTTTTCGGGTGACAGGTCCTTCCCAAGGAGGGCAGAGAGGACTGTTGGTCTAGATGCTAGGGGTCTTCTTTAGTTTTATATTATAATTTTTAACTCAGACCATAAAAATTGAGACTACTGTGTATTCTGTATACAAATGGAATTTCGAAATAACTTATTAAAGTTCGGGTTCATCGTTTTGGGTAATGGTACACTGAGAAGATATTTTGACCAAAAAAATTTCATATGAATCTAGAATGTATGCGTGCCATGTCTAGTACACTCTCAGTTTATCCACGAAATATTTTATGTATAAAATGTCAAAAGAACCTCATTCAAAACTGTAGCAAAAATTCCTTAGGATATCTTAGAACGTTTAGTATGTTGCTCGGATTTTTTGTACGAGTTTTTTTGGCCAGCTCCAACATGTGGATTAATAAGAGGTTCTTTGCGAGCGAAATTAACATTTTCTCAAGAGATAAATCGACGTTAATTATACTAACATGAAAAAAAGAAATAATTATCCGTTTTATGACATAAAACGACCACTTTCCTTAAATTTTTGTGAAAGTCAGACAACAATTTATTATTTCATACTTTTGAAGAAATTTGGTATGGAAATGTTTCATCGTTCAATTGGATTAAAAATTTAGATTTTCATAGGCTTAAGCGTATCTTTTATAGCTCTTCTATTTTACGCCGTTTTTTTTTTTTTTTTTACATTATTTGGATTTTGTTCATTTTGGGGAAATAATTTTCAGGAATAGATCATTAATTTTTAAAATACCAGTTTGCTTTTTATTAATTCCAAAATTTATATTTTAGAGGTAAATTTTTTATTAAAGATTTCGTATTTTTCTGTTTATAGATAAAAAGAGGCGTATTTATGACCAATATGGCAAAGAAGGTTTAATTGGCAACACAGGCGGCAGTCGATCAAGAAACTCAAGATACGACGAAGATTATGATGTACAATTTGGATATCCATTTGTATTCCGTGATCCCGAAGATGTATTCAGAGAATTCTTTGGTGATTCTCCGCTTGCTGATTTATTCCCAGGTAAAGTAAACACACAAAAACTAAACTGTTATGGATTTCGGAATTGAAATTAAATTTTTCTGATTATATTTTAGGCATGAATGGTCATGGTCGTCAACGCCGTGGCGGTAATTCAAGACATTCTCATCCATCAAATACAATAGCATCACAGTTCTTTAGTCCATTAGGACTTGGATTCGACATGAATGACTTTTTCGGTTCAGGAGGCGGTGCTGGAGGTGGTTTTACATCATTCTCATCGTTCAGTTCGGGTTTCAGTGGACCAAGTGGTGCAGCCGTTAAGCGCACTTCCACATCAACGAGATTTATAAATGGCAAAAAGATAACCACCAAAAAGTAAATTTTATTTATTTTTATTTTAATATTAAAGGTGATCCAATTTAAGTTTCCTATGTTTGCAACTCTGTAAATTAGAATGTTGTGAATACTTTTGCTTTTTTCAAACGTTAAATGTTAGTTTGAAACTATTTAGTGTTTGAGCAAAACTATTTCTCAACAACATTCAACGATCAAAATGTTACAGAAACTACAATTCTGTAAGAACTGTTTCATAGACTTTAACGGGACGGTTATGATCAATTGTATCGTTCTATTGAGCGAATAATCCGCATCATTGTGTAAAAGTTCGGGGAGACTGTGTAAGCATTGGAAATAAGATAAGGCACCATCTTTTTGTGGCGTTTTTATAAGATTCGCGTCTATGTCAACAAATCTACAACGTTGGAAAACCTAAAAGCTACATTACTTCTACCGAAAACTGGGAAACTCAATTTGGATCATCTTTTATTTTATTATTTTAAATCCAAAATGTCAATTGATTTGGAAAAGGTCACATCATGACGTAGATTGTAACATTTCCCAATTCAATTTATTTAGAAATATAAGAGGAAGAGGTGGGGTTGTACATAATAAAAACTAATTTAAATATCAAGAAACTACATATTTCTCCAGGCATTCAAATTGCTCTAGGAAACGACCAAAAAGAACTAAATAAACTTCTCAAATACCTATTTGAAACCAAATTACTATCCAAAATCTAAAATCTCTATTTTAACGTTGCACTTTTACTCACACAGTTATTTATACCCCGAGCAAGTATTTCCTGTACTTACGTCCAAAAGTGGTAGCATCAATTGTTTATGACAAATTTGTTCATATTTTCAGATTTGTTATAAAAATTATGGGTTAAAATATTGATAGATATTTCAGATTAGTAACCAGACGTATTTCCCATTATAAAATCTAAAGTGTTGAAAATGAAGGTCATGGCGCGTCACTTTTTCTCATTATATACTTTTCATTTTTTCGCTCATACTTGTTCTAATAGAACTAACGGTTTTTATAATCACTCTTTTTATTGTGAAAACTTTAAAAAATTAGATTCAAGCATTATTCAACATCTTGAAACAAAATAAATGATTATAGCGTAAGAAAGCAGAAAACAAAAATGTGTGTCCAACGGACCTTTTAAAATTTTCCTTATTTGCAAACTTTTTAACCTACATAGAATTAATTTGCAATAAAAAATACCATGTTCTTCGAAAGGACTTCGAAAGGAATTTTAATGGGAAATGGTTCTCGGTTAAAGTGACGGGAATTTTGAATTCAGGCAGTTCTTGATGTGTAAAACAAAAGTTTCCATGGCCACTATGCTCGCAAAAGTAATTGTTCCAAGATATAGAACTTTCAAGCCATTTTCAGCAGCGCAAGGCTATATTGTATGCCTCTGTTTGCGAGTGTATGTGATTGGTATGAATATGTGTCGTCGGTATTATCATGACGTGATGTGCACCGCGGGGAGGTAACGTGATCGGAATTTGCACATTATTAAAGCCCTGGAAAGTGACGATTTATACTTGCACATGATAATAGCCAGCAAAGATTATTCTAATTACTTCAATATGTTTCTCAGCTTGTTGTGATCTATCTATCACGTGTACCTTCTATTTATCAGGGAGTTATCTAGATTCTAAATTATTTTGATGTCGCGTATGTCTTAAAAAACATAGAATAACGTAACATGAGCAAATGTGCCTAAAATTATAGTTCTTGATTGAAATATAGAAAAATACTCGTAGAGGGATCATCAGTATCATTTATGCCGTCGCCATTATCACTATTATGTGCTGTTGTCCATTTATTAACCTCTTTATTTTTCTAGTTCGTAAAAATTAAAAAAGTATTTTTCTATCACTGTTATTAACTATTTCTAACATTGTTTGTATTGTTTTTCAGGGTCATAGAAAATGGTAAAGAAACTGTGATGTCGTACGAGAATGATGTTCTCACCTCAAAGACTGTAAACGGCGTTCCTCAATCAATTACGTATAGTTAAATTTTTTAATTTAAAAGAAAAAATTACACAAAAATACATAACAAAAATAAAATAAAATAAAAAAAAAATATATTAAAATAAAATTTAAAAAAAAAAAAGCTCAATTCGCAAACCAATATATAATAATTATTTTGAAGCAAAACAAACACCGAATGATTGAATATTAATTAATTATTAATGGTCTAATTATTATTATTGGAAAATATTAATGGAAGGAAGTAATTTTTACTGAATATTTTACCCCTAGTAGTTTACAAAACTCTCTGACGTACAACCAGTAATTAAATAAATTATATAATAATTATTAATAATAATCTCTAAATTCCAAATAATAATTTATTTTTTAATTAAAAAAAATTTTTTTTTGTTATTTTTCTTTTTTTTTCAAATTCATTTAAGAAAATAAAAACAAATTTCTAAATATTAATGCTTTTTGAGAAGGCTGTCGAATAAAACCTTTCCTATCTCCTCCTTGAACCCATAACCTTTTATATGATCGAATATATCGTTCATATCGTCTTTTTGATTTAGTTTCCATCGAGTATTAAAAACATATATAAATCGATCTCATTTAGTGAATTGTTCGTTAATTTACGGTTTTATCTCGTATTTTTATGTTAGATTCTAATTTTTTCCAAGATATTACAAAGTTATTTGTAGATAACGAAAGAAAATCAAAGTATATATCGTTGAAAATAATTTGGATTTTCTGGGTCGTAGTTTGATTTAAAAAGACGACCGAAATTTGTAATTCACATGGAATTTTGTTTTGTTGTAAAATGAGTTTAAGGTATTTCTAAGGACATGAGACTAAAGTAGTTTTTCACGAAATATTGCAAAGAGATAGTTTTCAACGACATAAAGTTTGTAGAAGTATTGTCCGCCTCAGTAAGCTGCTATAAATTTTCGAAGTTGTCGATATTTAACCAGTAAAGGATAGAAATCGATACTTTGTAGAAGACATTTTTAAACATTTTTAGTTCGCGTTTTTGCTACAGGAAGTAACTTTGCAAATAAAACTAGATGTACAAACAAATTAAGGATTGACGAATATTTAGTCTGATCCAAAAGTGAATTGTACAAGCGATAACGTTGTACAATTTACATTTTTGCTGTGATCATGTGCTGATTTCTATGATGTGTGCACAGATGGACAAATATGAATTTGCGCTGCAGAGTGGCCAAATTTACTGCACTAATACTACTGCTATTTAGAAAATTATATTTTCTCTATTTCTAAGATATCGGGTTCTGTCTAACTTCGATATAAATACCTTAATAGCAATCCGGAATTATTTAATATTTTACCAGATTCGAAGCAGATTGAATTATATTTTCCATGACGAGCTGATATTATAACTGCATATCAGATCGTTATGTATAGAAATGAAACCAACTTAATAAAACAATATTGTCTATCTCAAATTTGTATTCAAGCTTGTACAAGTTCTCTGTCTGGAACTGAAATTTTGAAAGATTGTTAGACAGACTATCATTCCAATATTCTAAAGGATAAATGGATTCCGATGCAAAAAAATCCTAAAAGTGTTAAGAAATCAACTTTTTATGGATATTTTGAACAAAGTTGAAACCTGCGAGCATTACCATGCTTCGGGTAAGAGAATTATCAAAAGTTTTTGTAGCTTTTTATATATATTTAGAAAATTCCAAAAAAAATTTCAACATATTGCCTCTATTCCTTTTGTATATAGCTCAAATAAAGTTTTGTAAAACATTTTTGAAAAACTTAGACATCTAACAAAAAAAAAAAAACCCCATCGATGTGTAAACTGGATCGTTTTAATTTTCACAAATCACGTTTAAAGTGATAAAAATTTTATTTTCGATTCAAGTTTGTTTTTGCTTTAGAACTAAAGTTTTCGAAAAAAAAAACAAAAACTTTGGATTGCGTTTAAAAAAAATTTTGTGTGTAAAAAAATTGAGTGAATTTCTGCTGCTGTTGCGCTGTTTGCATTTGTTTGTGTGAAAGTGCTCAGGACAATTTTTAATTTAAACAAGAAAACTTAATTATGATTTTTTTTTTTTATATATTTAAGTCTTAATTAATTAATAAGTTAAATATTTTTAGTAATTAAGTTAAAATTATTCACGATTTCATTTTTTTTTTTTGTCATTTAATTTTCTTTTTCTGTTTAATTGTACTAAAAGAAACTATCCTAAAAATGAGATGAGCTTTTATTAAAATTAAAATATAAAGCAAGATTTATAAAATTCTATCAGTTTGATGCGATTACCAAAGGGATTTTTTTTTAATGGAAAATGTAAAAAAATTTATATAAAGTAGTGTTTTTACTTAAGAAAATTATATTTTATAAATGAAATGAACTCATTTGTCACCAAAGCAAAGGTATTTGCTATTTTGATTTTATTATCTTTGGTAATTATTCTTTGAATAGACTCGCTAAGCTGATAAATAGAAAGGCTTCTGCGGTCCATAATAAAAGAAGGTGGTCAATTCGAGAAATGTGCGGCGTATTTAATTGTGCTTTCAGTTTATCAAAAGACCAAGGCCAAATGGCCCCTTTAGTTTGCAATTAATGTTATTTTTCTAAATGTTTATTATTTTATAAAAAAATTCTTTATGTAAAAACGCTACCCCTTAAGGCTACCCGACAGAAGCGCCAACAAAAACTTTGAAAATTCATGACAAAAAGGATTCTCAGCGATGATTAATTTTATTTAACAAGTGTTTTAATTTATGATTAATTAACACAATAATTTTAGCCTTCTATTTTTGTACTAACTGAAACTGCCTAAATTTTTGTTGTAGCTTCTGGAGGAATCCCAGAAAACATAATAAAAAAACTGTAATTCACTTGTTGTCTAGTCTTAATGACCAATAAATTTCCAATTTTTATTCTAATGGGAAACTTCTTTAATCAGAATAATGGCGAGAAATATTTTACAAGAAAATATAAGTGACATACACTTTCATGATGTTTAAGATCAATTTTATCTGGAAGTAAGTGAATTTGCAATAATTAATGGGAATAATTGAGTCTTTTCAGACATCTTTTTTTAATTTAAAATAATAAAAGTACAAAATTTGGAATAATTAATAATTTTTCCTTAGATTTCGTCTATATATTGAGCTTTTAATTACAATTCCGACAGATACGATTAAAGAAGTTTCACTTTGAATTGTGTGATATTTTCAATACCCACCAAAAAAATCACTGTTTTGTTTTTATTCGCACAACAAACAACCGTAAACTGTACTTAAAAAATTATTCTGGCCTCATTAAGGCTAAAAGATAATACTTTTTCACTTTGTTTCCAATATTGGATCTGTATCTTGTTATGTAAATGTTTTTCAAACAATTTTCCTCCCTGAAAATTGAATGTACTGTTTAAAAAAATTCCAAAGAGTATGAGACAGAGATGAAATATATTTTTTCGATCTTGAAATTAGCTTTTATCGTCTCTAACTTATTCTCGTTGGTAAAATAATGTATGGAATTTTATTTCATTCCAAAATATGTGTTAATATTAAAAGTATATTAATAAAAAGAAAAAAGCATCAAATTGAAGTAGTGAAGCGAAGCCCATAAACATTTAATATTTTTATCCTTGTTGCATATTTAATGATAACAATTAAAGAACATGCTAAAAATACAGTATTTGATACCACATATATAGGTCTTTCAACAATTTCAAACTCTGAGGTTAGTAATGGAACACAATATCTGCCTAATGTCCGCCGTGATTCTTCTTGAGTACGGCCATTCTTTTTGATGAAATTTTTCATCTCATTTTCGCATTATTGCAACTTTATTTCGCGAATAATAGACTTTCTTTCTTTATTGTAGAGCCCCAAATAAAAAATTTAATGGCGTTATGTTGCGATGACGATCTCGGCGGAAAATCAGTCTTCATTTCGAGAAATCACTTGACCAAAAGAGCCATTGTTTCATCAGCTCCATAGAATGAATTTCAGGCTAAAAAGAGTTAGTCCAACTGTCACTCGTTGTGGATGGAGAAATTGTTCAACTATTTCTTCTGGGTTTTCGGACACCCCAATGCGACAGTTTTGTTTATCGTAACAGGCAGATGAAAATTAGCTTCATTACTCAGAATAATTTTCGTCATCGAATAACAGTTTTATGTTGACACCTGATAAAAAGGTGACAAATTAAAAATGTCACTACTTGTTGAAAGATCAAAAGAAGATGGAGCCGAAAGACGCATTTCAATGCCGTCTCAGTGTTAAAAGTAGCATTAAACGAGAAATTTAAATATTGATCATGAAGGGTGCGCTTCAAATAGATATAAATGTAAATATATTAGTAATTTTTTTTCTCATTTCAAATGGAAATTCAAAGTACGAAAACTTCCATTTAACGAGAAAAACTTCCACTTATTTGTGTATGTATATATTCATTCTATAAGTCAGGTTTTCGTTCTTTGAAAATATTTAATTATTAGTGGTGTTACGAACCCTTGATAACACTTAAAATTCTATTTCAAAAGGCATAGATTTTTTTACGACTTAGAAGTTATCCAAAATGCAATATTTTAATTTAAAGTAAACATGACGAGACCTTTTAAAAGAACTGGAAGAGATAGCGACCCTTAAATCCTCATTTTCTAGATCGCTCATAATTTTATAAAAACCATCCCGGAGGGGGATGATTTTATTTGTAAAAAAAATGATAGTGATTAAAAAAGAGTTTTCAAGGGTATGAAATTTTTGCGGTTCTAGATTCCTCTTGTAATACTGCAGCAATACTCCAAAAATTAAGTTAAAGGTTTTAATAATAGCGTAAATAATTTTAAAAAATGCATGTTCTTTTATATAAGGGCTGAAGCCATGCAGCTTCAGGCCTTACATATATGAAGGTAAAATGTATCATTTTAAATTATTTACATTGTCTTTAAGATATGAAATCATTTTTTGGAGTGTTGCAGGAAAATACTGTTAAGCCCAGTAAATTCAGAACGGCTGGAAATATGAGAGGCTTATGTCTGGAAACTTAAAAAGTCGAGTCTACCAGTTTAAAAAAAATAGACTAAATAAGATAGACTAGAAAAATAGAATATATAAAGGTGTTATGAGGGTGGAGAGATGTTATTACATTTCTAACGTAAATCACCACATACATTTACACATTATTTTTCTGTTTGATTTTGTTCAAATAAAATAATTTTTAAGGAATAAACAAACAAAATATTTCACTCACCGTTGCATTAATTAATTATATTTATGTAGACATATAAACATAATATGTTTAGACTTTATTTAGTAAAAACAAATGAAAAACAAATAATTTCATTGAAAACTGATTAATAAAAATAATTATTAATACCATAATTTTTTTTCTCATATGTTTTTTTTTTCTACACCTAATGATAACAATTCCTTCATCCAGTTTTTAATCGTTTGCGGGATCAATTAAGGTAAGTGTGGGATCAATTAAGGTAAGCGTGCCAACATCTGAGATAATTGCTTAGGTAAAATCCATTGTAGATTCGTAACAAAAAATGTAAAGTGATACGTGATAAGTTTTTTTTTAAGTCAAAAAGCGAAAAAGTTCAGTGAATTCGCGATATTTTATGTAAAACATTTTGTGATATGGTTTAACATTCAATGTATATTTTTTTTTTTTATAAATGCCCCTATATTCAATAATATTTTTCTGGTAAATGTCCCGATATTCTTTTGATGAATGTATTTTTTTTTATAAATATCCCTAGCTGACCTAAGCAATTACCTCAGATGTTGGCATGCTTCTAAAAAAACTGGGCAAATTGTAAATTTAAATTTTCAGTGAACATTTTGTGAAATTGTCACTTATGGGTCACTAGTTCCCCTTTTGGGCAAGAGCATTACGTAAAAGACGAAATATGTATATAATGTTTTTACGTAAAAGGTGAAAACTGATTATCTATATTTAACATAAATATAAAATAATCATAATTTTAAAAAATGTTTACGGTGAATGACCTTGGGGACATTATATCGATCCGGCATTCTGCCCCAGTCGGATCCAGGGCCGAATTGATTGATTGAACATGTAAGGCTCCTATAAGCAATGCAATTCTTGGGACCTTTTTCAATATAATCAGTTTTTTTATCCATTATAATGCGTGTAAAATGAGAAGACACGGGTATTTTTACATTAATTTAAGTTATTTTACATTAATTTTAAATATTTACTTTTCTAACTTTTTTTTGTTACAAAATCGTTCTTATCGACGATGAATTCAAACGGCTCTGACACAAGATGAACTAACGTAACGTAACGAATCCATATTATTAGTTCTACTACTCGATACTAGATGGTTCTGTTCTGTAAGTTTGAAGTATTTTGTCAACTGACAGCATATGAGCAACTGGAGCATACGTCGTAAAAAAGCAATAATGTAGTAATAAAAGCAATACGTCGTAAAAAAGCAAATATGTTTTCACTTGTTTCTGGCAAACTTTCTACATGAAATCAATTTTTTTTAGTAGTCTAATGAAGGTCTCGAAGCTGTGGTGGGGTAGACGTCTTGTATTTATATTTTCCACGAAAACAGCCACCTATGCATAATATCGAAAATTTTGATTTTTGACGCTTTTACGACATTTTTAATGCATTTTATTACATTTACGTCATACAAATTGCCTATTTTACGATAATTGCCTATCATACAATTTCCTTGGAATTATGGACTGTGGCCGTAACCAAAAGAGGAACGGTGCGGATGAACAGATTATGTACATGCCAAAATTACATATATTCGAAAACAGAAATATAAAATAACTTTCAAAGATATATATTTTTTTGACGATTTATTTTACAAGTCAAATTTAATTATCTAATAATTATTTCAAAAAAGCATATACAAAAATTATAAAATACTAAATTTTTGTATGAACAAATTCTTTATTTTAACTGAAAATGCTGAATTTAAAAAAAAAATATTATCATAAATTTGATCGTACAACAAAATATATAAAATTTTAAAAGTTTGCAAGTTTTATATTATTATGTGTTCTTGATTAAATGTATATTTCGCTCTGGGAAATAGTGAGTGCCAAAAAATATGCAGAGTGCCCCCCCTGAATTATAGGAACATACAGAAAATATAAAATCCTTACGAAATTCTAAGATGCAATGACCTTTGAAATTTTTCGATCTGCACACCGTTAACATTCGTTAACAAGGCTTAATTAATTATCGTTTTTAACTAAAAAAAAAACGAAAAGTGTCGTGGGACATCCGGTTTGAACTATGTTCCTATCGTATCTTCCTATATTATAAATGTAGCGCTTACTTTTTTACTCAGATTTGCTTTAATTTTTTTGCTGGTTTGAATGATTGATTATACATACATGTTCAATTTACACTTAGAAAATCACGGAATCACAAATTTCGGAATTGTTCGGAATCACGGAGTTCGGATTTGTTATTATCAAGATTAATTTGGAAAATAAAACATGTAAAACAACCTTTTTAATGTGACACTCAATAAAATTTTCACATATCCATTTACGTAGAGATTGTCTCTAAATAAAAAAACCACAGCAGCTTGGATTGTAGTTAGAAAATTTAACTCGTTGGTATATATTTAAACATTTTCCATAATATATTTTTAGCAAGTGTATGATATATGCACATACCATACTTTATTAAGTATGATATTTCGAGTTTGCTGACAAAACATTTTGTGTTTTTTTTGTTACTTTTTGATATATTCGCAACAAGTGTAAAATGGTCTAAATTTTTATATGAATAGACGTTAACAAATTTAACAGAAACATATTTTTGATATGTTTTTCATCTTATATATTATTATTCTAGCAAGTTTTTTTCTACCCTACCCTTATCTTTCTTATTTCTATATCAAATTCTGTGATACCATGCTTGAAAATTCTCATTTTCAAGCTTATTATGGCTAGTTTTGATGAAAAATATACTCACAGTCTATAAATGTACCGCTTAGGAAAAAACACGCTAGAAAAATAATTTGAACGAAAAAATAAGCTCCGCGATCTTAGCACCTCATGTGCGGAATTTCGATTGACCAATTATACCATCTGAAAGGTCAGAAATTGGTCATAAAAGGTCAGTTGGTCTCATTAATTGGTCAGCATCAGGAAATTTTTTATTAAAGATTAAAGTTTTTCAAGGTCAATTAATAAGTTTAGCACCTCATTCGCAGAAAAAATAAAAAACTCCACCTATGCGCGATCGGGATGCATTCGCTGATAATTAATTGGTCAGTTTAATTAAATATTAAAAAAAATTAAAAAAGTTGTCTCTGTCGTAACGCGCATGCTTTGAGCCGGATGGTTTTATCAGGGCAGTGAGTACTTACGCACAGCTCTTCACTATAAACCAGACAGAGTAGGGGAAATATTTTTTTTATAATTTTTTTTTTTTGATATGTACTACTATCAAATATACATGTATATTTGATAGTAGTACATATCAAAAAAAAGGATAAAATTTTTACTTTTAAAAAAATGAATTTTTCCTTTTATTTAAATTTTTCACTCTTTTTATACCATGTATATATGAAATATACATAGTATATTAAGTTTAGTCCCAAGTTTGTAACGCTTAAAAATAATGATGTTAGTATACAAATTTTGTCATAGGTGTTCATAAAATCACCTAATTAGTCCATTTCCGGTTGTCCGTCCGTCCATCCGTCCGTCTGTGGACACGATAACTCAAAAACGAAAAAAGATATCGAGCTGAAATTTTTACAGCGTACTCAGGACGTAAAAAGTGAGGTCAAGTTCGTAAATGAGCATCATAGGTGAATTGGGTCTTGGGTTCGTAGGACCCATCTTGTAAACCGTTAGAGATAGAACAAAAGTTTAAATATAAAATTTTTTTTCATAAACATCACTGTTTACTCGTGAGGGCGCCAATTAGGCGGAAATTTTATAATAGGTGGTACTATACTTGATTATCAGTTATGTATGTGTCCCATGTTTGTATGTGTAATGTGATAAATAAATCAACACTGACTATGCATGGTATTTCAACAATTAACTCAGTCAATTGTTTGTTTTCACTTGTATTATATATATTTGTACATATAATAAAAAATTTGAATGAATAATAATAATGGTTATTTTATATAGTAAAAAATCAATTTTCGGGATAACGTTTTCAAATTAATATAAATAAATAAATATCGTTATATATTTTAAATTTTGTTTTATTTTATTCTATCCCATTTTTCCTTTCAGAACAAAATTATTAATTAACTAATTAATTTTTTTTTAGTAAAGGTACAAACAAATTCTTATAAAATATAGGTGAGATAAAGAAGTTGGATTGTAAATACGTAATATTCTTTTTGGATTTTCATTTTATTTTTGTGTGGTATTTGGTTTGTAAAAAAAAAGTTGATGCAAAAAAATTTTTTTAAGATGAAATTAATTATATGGAATTATGTGCAAGTAATTCGTAAATAGTTTTTATGTATTTTGATTTCATTTAAATAAAGTTGAAAACTCAAACCCTGTTTTTATTTTATTTTTCCCCATCTCTCTGTAGCTATACAATATTATTTCAGTTAAAAATAGGTAAGTATTTCGAACTTCACGATAGGTAAGTATTTCAAACTTCGTTTGCCATTTTTTTTGTAATAATACTACTCAAAATTTTCCGAAAATGAGTTTTACTTTTTGTTATAATTTAAGAAAGTCGAAAATATGAATATAATTATTTATTAATGCGAATAACAGAGCCCTAATGGTATAATGGTTAGCGTATCTGCCTTCGAATAGATAGTCCCTTGGTTCGAAACTAGGTGAGGACATATATTAAAAAAAAGTTCATTAAATCTTTTAAGCAAAATCTGATTTTTATTTTCATTTTTTTTCAAATTTCCACCACAGCATGTTTGCCTAGTAAATGATGAAAAAATTAGTTTTTTTTCGTTCAAAAACTTCAATTTTTTTCACATTTCTACTAGGAGAACATCAAGGACGGACGGAATAAGTAGTACCTGATAGCAAGGTAATTGTTGTCACCTCGTAAGTCAGAAAGTTAGTGGTCTGCACACCCGTGTTTGGTGAGTGTGACCTCTAGTGGACAGACCAATAACTTTCTGCCAAAATAAAATTTTAGACTTTCGGGGTGAAAACACTTACTCACCTTTCTCCTTATCAGGAACTACTAATTCCCACTTATGTTCTCCTAGTACAAATGTTGAAAAAATTGAAAATTTTTTCGAAATTATATTAATTAATTATTTTTTGAATATAAAAAATTAAACTGACCAATTATTTATATTAGCTTATTAGCTGACCAATTATCAGCGAATGCTTCCCGATCGCGCATAGGTGGAGTTTTTTATTTTTTCTGCGAATGAGGTGCTAAACTTATTAATTGACCTTGAAAAACTTCAATCTTTAATAAAAAATTTTCTGATGCTGACCAATTAATGAGACCAACTGACCTTTTATGACCAATTTCTGACCTTTCAGATGGTATAATTGGTCAATCGAAATTCCGCACATGAGGTGCTAAGATCGCGGAGCTAAAAAAATATCATAAATTTAAATAATAAGTTTATTAGGCAAAGATGATGGTTTTTACATTTGCTCTCCTAATAATACTCTAGAGCTAGAAATATAATTACTATTTTTAATACATGCTCTATTAATCAATATTAATTAATTGAAGGACTTTTGACTTTTTTCACCACTTTTCTACGAAATTTGTTGTTTGTTGTTTTTAGCTTCGGGTACAGTATACCCACAACTTACGGTAACTACGGGAGCGCAATTCCGTGCGGTTCGAGCTAGTATTATTTATTTCAATTCAACGAAAATGTACATAAGAAATCTCGTATACTAAGCCGAAAATCGATGCAATCTATTTCAATTTAGATGGAAAATTATTTAAGATGGAAAATATGTAAAAAAACAAGGAAAAAATTTTGGTGTTAAAAGAAACCCTGTCAAAAAAGTGAATATGTGTGGCAATCCAATTTTATGAATACATTTCAGTCAATTTTAAGATATGATATTATCAATTCATGGACTTTAAATTGAAGCATTGAGAAGCTGATATCCTTAGAATTGTAATTCAAAACGGATTTTAGCCTGTATGGTGTTTTCGTGAAATCTATAAGCCATTTTATATTCGGAAATTCGCACCCAAAGCGAGAATCATACCCCTAGACCATTGAGCCGATGAATGTACATTAATAATTTTAAAACCAGAACAAATTTTATTAAAATAAAAATTTCACTTTTATCTAAAATTTCACAACAACTCTTGTTAGCATTTGATTCATGTTGACTTTTGCGGACGTTATTATCGTATCGAAGTTCCATCGAATTTTGAGTAAAATTTTTGGTCATTGTCTTGGTTTTAC
Organism: Chrysoperla carnea; assembly: GCF_905475395.1. Taxonomy (NCBI): domain Eukaryota; kingdom Metazoa; phylum Arthropoda; class Insecta; order Neuroptera; family Chrysopidae; genus Chrysoperla; species Chrysoperla carnea. The sequence goes on along the minus strand of NC_058339.1, from coordinate 77,872,781 downwards.
CAAAGGGGTAATTACCTTAAGGAAATTGCATAATAGGAAATTTAGTTTTTGTTTAAAAGACATTTAATTTTAAAATTCGAAACTGTTCAGTAAATCGTTTCAATATGAAATCAATTGGAATTTCTTAAGAGCTAAAGTTGAGTTTTTTGATTTTTAAATTTTCTTATTTTTATTGAGAAATGATACTAAAAAATTTACTATTAAAAACATTTTTGTCACGTTTCTTTTCAAAAAAAATCACATTAATCATATTTTCTATAATTTATTCTATTGAACATCGTAATAATAATTATATTATTCATGAAAATTATGCATTCATGCTAATGCCCTAATTATTTTTCTTTTAAAAATATTTTATATTATATAAAAAGAAAAGAAGAAAAGTAGACCAAACTTGATTCACTTTTAAAAAACTACTCTAAAACCATACCAATATACATTTCTCTTGTAAATTATAAAGCATTCGGCCACTTGCCAGCATATGAATTACTATTAAGTCACATTCAAGTACATGTTTTAGTGTGTTGTGTGTACTACATGTATGAAATGTATCCAATGTATCCAATGTATCCAATACTCAAGAGTTGAGTGTATAATATTCATTCTTATACATGCATAAATATTAGACTGTGAGCTCACAATGAAACGAAATTTATGTTTCTTTAAGGTTGAAATATATAATTTACCGTGAAATTTATTGACAAATTAATAACAAACTGCAAAAAAACTACTAGCAGGAAAATTTGTTCATAAGACAGCAAATAAATACGTTGATTTAAGACAATATTTTCTTTCTATACTTTATTTCTTGCTTTATCTTATTGATTGAAGGAGGTCCTTTTTTCACGTGAAGCGTTGCCAATAACTTTATTGTAATATATTTAGTAAGTAAGAAAATTGTTGAATAACACGAACATCGGAAAAATCGATTTCCATAAAATTTGGTAGAAACACCAGTTGAAATTGTTTTTATTACCAAGCTTACCTCATCAACCCTCAAAAAGATAGTTATGAGATTACGGTCTTATACACTAGAAACTAGATGAAAATTATACACAGTGAGGTTAAAAAATGAAGGCGACTATTATCAACATTAAGGTAGTGTGACCAATGATGACCTGATTTCTATCCCTAATTCATTTCAAATTTCGTGGGTACGCGTAAAAACTATCACAGACAAAAATGCAACCCCGCCTAGACACAAATACTAGACATAGCCTAGACATAAAAAATTTAAAGTAAACAATTTATAGCGTATTGAAATTAACTGAATGTTATATGGCGGCTGTACCTTAGTTTTGAGATTGAACAAAAAATTACCTCAAAATTTCTAATAATAAGTTAAATTTGAATGTTAGTAGTTACATAAGTCATTTATTTCTAACAATCATTGTACTTTTCAAGTGTACACAGAACATAATGTATTCACTCACACAAATTCATAGTTTCCTTATTAAAATTCCTGCCTGCAAGTACTGTACATATAAGAATATTATTAAACCCTAAAAGCAAAAAACTAGTAACACCTTCAGTTAGCTTTTCTTTAAAAATCCGCTCTGATAAAACTAATTTACCCCAAGACGGTACATGTATAGTGAGTGTTACAAAAAATGGATGGATTACATATAGTATTATATGTAATCCGTACATTTTTTGTGACATTGAGGTATTTCTAGGAAGAATACGAGGTCTCAAATTACGAAAAAAATTTCAAATTCATTAAAGTTGATCAGAAAGTACACTCAATATTTTTTTTAACAGAAATACAAATTTTTTTTTGTAAATAAATCAAATTTAGAATGCATCACTATTAAGATTTATGTAGTATTTATTTACTAAAAATATTAAATCATCTTTCGACTCTGTATTTCTTGGCGGACGAAAATTTGCGTTAATTTTTCATCTTTTTAATTAAGATATTTACAAAACTCTTTGTCAGACCATTTTTTTTTTAAATTTTTACGAAAATATGAGATTTTTTCCAAAAAATTATTTTATACTTATGAGAATAACATATCAAAAAATCAAATTTTTATCTATACATTGCCCTAATATCCGATCAACAGATAGAAAATCTACAAAGTTTTGAAATTCTAATGTATAAACCGTAATATTACGTTTTACATGGTACAATAATATATTTATACAATCTGTACCATAATATAATTTCTTTATATTATACCTCTAACATTTATATAGACTTTACCACCTAAATTATATGAACTTAGGATATATTTTTAGAAGAGCCTAACGTAGAATATGATTATGTAGCCTAGTCTATACCTACAACCTACATCTATCTACTATACGTGATATTTAAAGTTCATTAAAACACATAGAAACAGTATACAGGGTATCTAGCTAGGTTGGCTACACATCGAAAACTTTTTTACTATAAGGTTTACGTATTAACATTCAGCTATTCACTTTTAACATCGAATATACAGGAATGTTAATAATCGTTTATAAATGTATACTATTTTGAACAGATAATAAAGGAAAAGTTTCAAGAAATCACTCCCGAGATATGTAGGATATATTTAGACAATTTAAAAAAACAATTAGATGTATGAAGCACAAAGGTGGATGCGTTGAGGCAAAAACGAACTGAAGATAAGTGTTTAGGAATTAATTGTTAACGTTAATTTATTTCGTATATCTTTATAATAAAAAAGATTTGCATATGTAGCCAACTTAGCTAGACACCCTGTATATCTTTGTCGAAGACGAAGAATAAGGTAATAGTTAACAAGTAAAGCAGTAAAATAACCAATATACTAACTCTTGGTATAAGCATTCTATATATACGTAAATAATAATAGAAGTTTTCGGAATACACAGAATCGGGCTTACAATTTACGAGCACTCTTTTTCGAACTCTCAGATACAGGTTTAAAAATACAATAACCTACGTTTTCGTAATAATAGTATAAAGGAAGACTGTTGTACTGCCTAAAAGAACCTAAGATCACCCTTCACTTTCTTGGCAGATGCTTTTATCTCCAAGACAGCAACTGAATTAAGGCAATTAATTTAATATAGCTCAAGTAAACGGGAGAGTGGGGGTTCTTGCTTCCATGTAAAGTTACTTAATAATAAATTTTTATTTTTATTTATTTATTTAAAATTGACTATATTGTATTTGGTGGTTTGAGCGTGAAAGCGTAACAAACAAACAAACAAACAAACATGCTTACTTTCACATTTATAATATATAGAGATTGTACACGATATGACCTTTACATATGTAACACCAACACATTTTTCTTCAATTTTCCACCCAACAAAAATCACAACCCAAACTTTCGTCATATTTACATCACATCAAACTGTATAACAAAGATGGAATTAGTTAAAATATGTTTATCATTGTATGGAGCACTTTCGTTTAATTTTTTTTCTCTCTCTTGTTGTTGGGAAAATAGAAAAATGTATGTTATAAATATATGCACTTACACTTGACATTTTCAAAGCTTTTTGTTGGTGATGTAATTTTCTTCTTTGTACGCTGGTATTAACCATTTTTTAAGACTTCAAAAATAGGAGGATGTTCATATTTCGTATGCATTCATTATTACCTACACATTTTAATCCGTATCGATTGATTAGATAAATAAGACTCAAATTTTAACTTATTCGAAGAGCCTTGTTTCTATCGATTCGAAACAGGTTTGAATGGATTTATTGATATATATTTTTATGCATATTAATGAGCTTTTCAGAAAACGAATGAGAAAAATGAATACTTCCTTAATGAGAGACTGAGAGAGATTCTTGTTCGATAACTGTAGGTACTCAAGGTGAATTTATCTCAACGGACACAGTTAGTTTCGATTTAAAACATCTTTTTAAATCGAAACCAATTAACTGTGTCCATTTTTAACCCCCGAACTAAAAGGGGTTTTATAAGTTTGACCGTTGTGTGTGTGTCTGTCTGTTTTTGGCTTCGTAGCGCCTAAGCGGATGAACCGATTTTGATTTTTTGTTTGTTTGTTTGTTTGTTTTTTTTTTTAATTTAATTTAATGGAGATTGTTTTTAACAATGTTTCAAGTACGAATTTAGGGTTCCGTACCCGAAAATACTAAAAATTGGCGATGATATTTCAAATCGGCTCAGTTTGGAAAAGGCTTTAAGGAAAAAAGCCATTTAGTGGAGAATGTTCTTAGATGTATTAACTTTTATATCGAACTTTTTGAAGTAAATTATTTTATTTTTGTAAAAGATTTTATAGCTTGTTTTTCTGTGTATGCGTATTATATAAAGCATCATCGTTGTTTTTGTGTATAAGAAGAATTTTCCACTTTATGCAATGTACCTACATGCATATAAGTAAATTGCCTATATTTCTCACTTCAACCTTTTCAACATTATAAGGACACTACAGTTTGAAAAAGTCTTTAAGAATTCAAAAAAGCTATACATATGCCTCCCGCTGAAGCCCTATGCCCCTCTATGACTAGGTTAAGTTGGCCGAATGTTTCTTACTGTCGTAAAAACACGTCACAAAAAGTTTCATTGACATCGGTGCTGTTTTCCAACTTTTCTATGCATCCCGGCTTATTAACTGTACAATAATTCTTCATTAGCGTAAAATAAATCCATCGTATTAGTCCATTAAAAACAAAATTAATTTTTTAGGTAATTGCATGAGTCCAACAGTCAAGCAGCATTGAGACTACGAAAAAGTTTCAAAATCGTACAATAAAATAGAAAATATACCTCAGTTTTACAATCAAGCAGTCAAAATAACTTGGTTAAATGGTATTAAAATTGTCATCAAAATTTATCTCTTGAACTATTAGTTGAATCAGTAAGTCAGTTGGGTAGGTAATACATTTATTACGTCATGTGATAGTTCAATTTAGTTCGATTCTAATTTAAATTTATATACGATTCAATTTAATGATAACAAAATTTGTATATATATATATATAACTTTGTTCAATACATTATTACTTATCTAGAAAATACAGTGTTGGTCGTATTCTTTAAAAGTATCTCTAAATTTCCACATGATTTTCTGTTACTCATAGATGTCCGCCTAACAAATTCTTAAAAATATGTTAAATAGTAAGTTGATAATAGTAATAGTTAGTTGAAATAAATGATAGTTAAAAAAAACACGCTTTATTGCACTAAAAAAGGATAGTGATTAGTTATATTTTGGCGCGTATCTTGTAGTATACTACAAGATACGCGTCAAAAGCATAACCACTCCTTGCTTGTCGGGTAAAAAACAGACTTTATTGCACTAGAAAGTGAATAGTAATTTTAATTGTAATGTAAAATTCAAATACTAACAATAAGTTTAGCCCCAAGTTTGTAACGCTTAAAAGTATTGATACTAGGAACAAAATTTTGGTATAGGTGTTCATAAAATCACCTAATTAGTCCATTTTCACTTGTCTGTCTGTCTGTCGTCTGTTTGTCGTCGGTCGTCTGTCTGTTTGTCATCATGATTACTCAAAAACGAAAAGAGATATTCCAAGCTGAAATTTTTATAGCGTGTTTAGGACGTAGAAAATGAGATCAAGTTAGTTAATTAGCAACATAGGTCTTAGTAAAACGGTATAGTCTTGTAAACCGAAGGACCCATAATTGGGTCTTGTAAACGGTTAGAGATAGAACAAAAGTTTATATGTAAAAATTGTTCCTTATAAAAAATTAAACGACTTTTGGTTGAAACATTTTTTTATGAACATCACGAAAATTGTATAGTATGTATTATATGGGAATATCAGTTATATATATGTGTGGCATGTATGTATGTGTAATGTGACAGAGTAATCAACACTATCTTTAAATGGTATTTCAACAAATTATTCAGTTAATTGTTTGTTTTCACTTGTTTTAATAGTTTTTTTATACTGTATAATAATTTATTTTATTTCTAGCATTTCAAATATTCATTTGCTCAAAATCTAGAATTAAAACACTTCTAGATTTAAGTGTATCTTCGAAGAATTTATTATAAAAATTTTGTAAACAGAGACATGAATTGCATTGAATTGGGTAATAAATTTTTTGTTGTAACATATTTTCAAATACCCTCATTTAACTCAAATGGTCTGAAAATTATATTTTTTGTTTTTGTTTCAAATCAGAGTAGTTGGTTGTTTTCTGTATTACTTAATATCCATTTTTGTTAGTCTATTCGCTTCGTGCGTGAATTTCGTTTCCATGACAACGATACACTACTTTAATTATAGAATTGTATGGATGCATTTAGAATTGTATGGATTGCATTGAAAACTTAAATTTAAAATTTAATATTCTTGTTTCACAAATTTAAATAAATAATTATGATAATTTACATTTGAAAAATAATATTTGTACAATTTGATTTCTTATTTTCACAATTTTTAATGCATTAAGTTTAATTAATTAGTGTTTTTCAATCATTTTAATTTGACAGTTTCTATATCATTAACATGTAAAGAATTGCAAATTAGTCATAACAGCCTCCTTTATCTCCAAAATTTTTCACTTAAAGCGCTGGCATCGATTTTATTATCCCTACCATGACTACGCACACAACGAATATATAGGTAGATATGTAATATTACACGCAATTTAACAATCTACAAAACAATTCGATTTGGTTTGAAAAAAAAATTGAAGAAAAAAAGAAAATAACAATAGACATTTATCTGATTTGTTAAAAACCATAAACAAGAAGAAGGGTCCAGTCACATAAAACAATTGGGGTCTAAGGAAACATGTAATAAGAGTATACCTTAATAAAATACAGGGTGGTCACACATTATTTTTTTAAGGCTGCGCCCTTGTTTTTTTTTTTTAGATATTATTGGTACCCTAGAGCAATGTTCTGTATAGGCAACTTTATTTCATTCAGAGTGATAAAATAAAGTACAAGAAACTTGGTGTCGGTGGACCAATTATCTAATATTTTGGAAGAAAAATCTATTTTTTTAAAGAACTGATGTGGGCAAACAAGCAGGCGAGCCATCTGATGTACAGTGGACCCTTCATCTATTATACCACCCACAGTGTTTCACACACTAAAACTCAAATAACATACCAAAAAAGCAGCTTTACGATCTAATTTTTTACTGCCAAAATGTAATTTACATTACAACTCTCAAAAAAATCGTCTTTTCTCTCAGCAGTTGCTATTTATTAAGGTTTATGGTAGATAAAGAAAATTGGAGAAATACGAAAATCGTGTCTTCTTAAACTACCAATTTTTTCAATTTCCAAATTTATTTTTATCAATCTTCGAAAAGGCGGACAAAAAATTATAGAATTTTCGTTATCGAGACTTAAGGTTCTAGAAATAGTTAATATAAATTAAACATGGGAGAGGACATTCTGTACATGCAGTTATTCCATTATGTATGAGATAAAATATCGATACAGTATTTTTTGGGCTATTTACAAGAACATAATAATAAAAGCCATACATATCGTTTGTCATTTTCCGTTTCGAACAATAAAGCTTCGAAAAAAATTTTTTGTAGATGCAGGATATTTTAATCAATGTAATTTGTTTTAGTCCAAGAAATAATTTAATTTCTTTTTCTATATATATCTCGATTTGTTCATTTATTAATCTTCGGCAAAATTAAGGGATTATTTCGTTTGACGTGATTGTCCTTATAAGATTTTGCATCACTCAAAATTACTTAATTTAATGCGGTTTTTTTAAATAAATTAAATTTGAAATTCGCCATTATAAATTAAAATGACTCACCCTGTATATCTTCATGTAATTTTTTTATATTTTGTATACGTTAAATATTATTTAACTTTTTCGAATATGTAAAATAAATTTAATGAGATATATTGCTGTTTTTTGCTACTCCGTATTATATATTTATAAAATACTAGCGGCTCCGACGGACGTTGTCCCGTAAAAACGTAACTCCAATTCATGAATACCTATACTACGTTTAGCCTGTCCGCTAAACCCATCCCGCTAAACCCCAATTTAACTCCTATTTATTGGAGTGGCCTGACCTTCGACCTTTGGCCTGACCTTTGATAGTAGAGCTCGCTGCGCTCGCATATGGCTCTAATAAATGCCTATTGACAATACCTGAATACTATTAAAAATACATAGTACACATAGTATACATAATGTGATATGATTTATATGCGCTCCCACCATTTAATGAAATTTCATTTTTTTGGTACGGAGCCCTCAAAAACAGTTGTACTGGACCAAATTGTAAATCTAAACCATCCTCGAATCCCCTTGAACTCACACAAAAAATTTCATCAAAATCGGTCCAGCCGTCTAGGAGGAGTTCAGTCACGTACACACGCACACAAGAAATATATATATTAAGATACAAAATTTCATCTATTTATCATTGATGATACATACTTTGCCCCATGATCATGTAATGCCGCAAGGATACATCATATTTGACTAGATTTTCTTCTAATAAATTTGTCAAACGCACAAGTATTCATTCATTCATTTTTTTGCTGCTTTTTTGTTTTTTGCCTCAAGCGATTCGTTTCAATACTAATAGAATGGTTTTTATACTTTTTCTTTTATTAGCGAATTGCCGAAGGAAATGGAGCTATTGCTTTTGTACTGATTATGGTTCAAATATTTATCCATCCTACCTAAAAGATGTCAAAAATGACCATCGTTAAAATGATCGTCTCTAGCGGTCGCAATTTAAGTCCGACTTGAATAAAATTTGGTATCAAGAAGGGATTTGGTATATGAAAGGTCAACCTTGTTAATGAGAAAAATCGACCGATAAACAAGGGATGGGGGGATGCGCAAATTCCAAAATTTGAAAGTTTTTCAAAATAGAAAATATTTTTGTATTTTTTGATCAGTTTTTTAAGCAAAAAAATACCCCTGTGATTTTTCCCTAAAATCTTAATTTTTGAAATAAAAATTCTTGATAAATTAAAAATTCAATATTCGATTTTAAGAAAACTGTGTTATTTTTTCAATCGTTGAGGGAATTCGCTTAGCTAATGCATCTCGTGCGATACGAATTTTAAAAAAAAAATATGTATATATATTCTTTTTTTTTTAAATATGAATGATTTTGTCTTGTATAATTCATAATATTAAAGGAAAAAAATGGGAGCTTTCAATAAGTTTGCATATGTATTAATGAGCGTCAAGATTACATAAGTGTAATTGTATTTAAAAAAGCCTTTTTAGTTTTTTAGACCAAAACATCGACGTTAGTGGGAATGATTAAAAAATTACATAATATTTAATTACATAATATTATTAAAAAAAAAATTACATTATATGATGCAAGTATATTAAAGAGCATAAAAACATTTTTTTCGACTAAAAACTAATAATTACCTACACCTAGTAAACGACGATAGCTTGAAAGGGGGGGCGGGGGAACCAAATTTTGTTATTTATATCTTCTTCTAGTCTCTTAATCTCAAAGTAAGTCATGATGTCATGAATAAAAAAACGAAAAAAAATGCACGGCTTTTTTGGCCAATAATTGATATAAAAATGGCAATAAAATAAAATAATTTATTATTATGACAGATTACCTTCAACATATTTTGCTAATCTAAACCATTATTTCGGGAATCGCCAGCTTTCGGAGGAAATCCGATTTAACAGATGACCTTCAACATATTTTGCCAAGATTTAAGTCGATAGGTCAAATACTTACTTTTTCCAGAATCGTGGAAATTTATATTATCAATTTATTTATTTTTGTTAGAAATATAGTAATAAATATATTAAAAAGAAAAAAATTTACTAACCTATCATAAGTCAGCGATTCCAGAATTATATAATAAGTCAAATAGTTCTTCAAAATGAAGGTTTTAGTTGTTGGTGATTGTGAAGTGATTGTTATTACACGCGTTAAATAACACGCTAAAAATTGGAAATTTTGCTTTTGTGCTAATATAACTTCAAAAATAATACTAATTTTGTTTTATAATTTTTGGAATATGTTTTATAAAAAACTCTAAAACTCCTTAAGGATTAAAAGTAACAAGTTTAACAAGTGACCATTAATGAGTCATCTATAGCTTCCTAATTTTCTCTACCTCTTCATTGAATGGGAAAAAAAATTGGATTTTCACTCTATTACTCGAACCTCATTAAGCCGTATTCCGCAGTAAATCGAAAAAAATAATGCCATTTCCTACAGTTGAATCCCTTAATATGCGGTATCTTGAATTATTTAGACTTTGCAACTCGTACGTAATTTTATTTCCCTGCGATATATTGATAGTATACATTTTTATACTCTAAAACTCGAATTTCAAAAAGAAGACTATGTGAGTCGTAGTTAGTAAAATATAATCGGCACCATTATAATTTGAAATTTTAGCAATTTAATCCTGTGTATCTCGAACTTTTGCATTTTCCTTGACGTTCGAGTTACCAAGATTCCACTGTATCTTTATTTTAAATGTCAAATCATTCTCATCGCTTGTCGATAATCGAATTGTCGGTAGTACCTATAGCGTAATGCCACAAAATAATAAAGTAATTTGGTGAAAGCAGTCGGGAAAAAACAAGCAAAATCTGCATAGGAAGTAACAAACTATTTGTGACCAAAATCTGCTCAGGGAAGTTACTGACTCAGCCGCTCTGAGTCAGTAACTTCCCCGCTCTATGTTTACCCGAAATTCGTTAAAATAAAATATACCCAACTGTTATATTCTAGAAACAGGTTTTCTAGAAAGATACTTTTCGATATTTCTTGGAAATTTATTAGATTGCCTACAGAGTTCTCAGAATTGAATATTTGAAAAAAATAAAAATAATGAAAATCTCTTAAGAAAAGGAAAATATCAACACAAATATTGTACAGGAAATTGAAAAATTTAGGTATATCTTAAATTTTACACTGATTTTTAAAAAATCATTTTCTTACACTGTGTCTTACTTTTTGTATTTATCCATGTCCGTTGAATGTGTTTATATATTACATACATCATAAATTTATAAGGGGTGTTCTATTATTGATAGCATAAACTTATACCAGTAAATTATGCTTATCAAGACAAATGGAAAAGCTCTTTACCAAATTTCGATCTGAGGCTTAATTTGGGAGATGTGACAATGGGAAAAATAGAAAGATTTGTGCATTCACAGACTTATCAATTTCATAAAACGCAGTATGTGTCACTTTAGAGTATAGAGGGGACTATTATAAAATAATTGATAATAATTGATTGTAAATTTATTTAATTGGGTATGGAATGCTAAAAATATTTATTAGTCTTTATTTATCAAGAAAATAAAAAAATAACACATATTTATTTGAGATTTTTCAAATTTTCCGTTAAATTAGCTCATTCAACGACAAACTCTCTTGATGTTTTTTCGATTTTCATATTCTGCTCAGTCTTTTTTTAACCGTTGAAATGTCAATATTAAAATGGTCCATCTACGTGTATGCTTTACTTTTCATTCAACCACTTAAAATCGTGAAAAACCGAAAAAAACGATTTTTCACCTATAAAAACGATTACTCAAAAACGAAAAGAGATATCAAGCTACAATTTTGAAAGCGTGCTCAGGACGTAAAAAGTGAGTTATAGTTCGTAAATGGGCAACATAGGTCAATTATCTGCAGTGTATGAACTATTAATATAAAATTTAACCCTCCGCCCCTCCCGTATGCAAAGTAATACATATCATAATACCACCTCCTACTTCTAAGTGTCTCCGCATTGGTGAAATAATTTGATAATTTTGTACTATTTATTTTGTTTTAGTTATAATCAAAGAATACAAAGTCGATTATTGCTTTGTGATAGTACTCTTTATATTCTAATGTGACACCTATGAGTTGGTCTAATTGGTCTGTGAATGCACAAATGTTTCTATTTTTCCCACAGTCACATCTTCGGAATTTGGCCTCAGATCGAAATTTAGTAAAGAGCTTTTCTGTTTGTTTGATAAACTTAATTTACTGTTATAATTTTCTGCTATCAATAATAGAACACCCTTTGCATGTTATTCGAACAAGTTCGATAGTATTTATTAGAATGTCGAAGTTAACGCCTTGAATAGAAATAAGATGAATATTATATATATTGGTACTTGGAAAATTGGTGATCTGGGACATATAAATCATACATTTTATTGTATTTTATATATTATAAATGTATGTCATTGTTATATAGTTTTAGCTATGCCAGAACGTTAAGAAAATGGACACCCTTACATACATCATAATTGACAACGGTAGAACTATAGTAATCCGAGTTACATTTTTTATGGAAAAAAAAATTAAGGAAATTTATGATTATTACTCGGTAATTATTATTACCGGTGATTATTATTACCGGGAAATCACGGTAATTTTTAATAAATACATACTTGAAACTTGGCCTCCATTTGACGAGTCTATCAAACTTTCCTCTACGATTTTTTTTCAAAAGACTATTCTTTCAATGAGCATGATGGCGTCATATTTGAGTTATCGTTCGAAAAAAACGCAGCAGGGAATTTGTCGGACACTTGAGCACTTGGTAACATTAATAATTATTAAACAATAAAATATTTTGTACGATTAAAATACTTCACCGATGAGATTTCCTTCATTGGCTCCATTGGTATCGGAAACTCATGGGGGTGATGATGTAGGTGTATTTGCGATAGGACCGTGGTCACATTTATTTACAGGAATGTATGAAGAAAATGTTATACCACATTTAATGGCATTTGCATCCTGTGTGGGGCAAGGTTTAACGAGCTGTGATCTTCGTTTTTGATCCTGAAATGTTCCAAGTCTATGTTTATAGTGCATTAACCCTTATAAGTATTTTAAGGACCTAAGTTCATGAGACTTTTTAATAGAGAAAAAAAATTATGATAATATAAAAGTTTAATCAATATACGTAGTATAAAGCAAAGTCGCTTCGTATGTATGCTTAGATCTTTAAAACTACGCAACGAAATTTGATGCAGTTTTTTCAAATAGATAGATTTTTCTAATAGATTTAAGAGGAAGGTTTTTATGTATAATAGATGCATAATATAGTAGAGAAACACTGATAATTTTAACTGTTTAACGAAATTGTGAACAAAAGGAGGGTAAGTGACGACATATGAAGTGATTGTTATAACACAATAATCCTTGTATTTAAAATTTAAGTTGCCCAGCAAAGCGGATAGTCGACAGCTAGTTTTGAATAATTTAAAAAATATATATTGTTACCAAATTAATTTCGGTGAATTTAAAGTTAAAAAAATTACAAAAAGCATGGTTGAAAGAAATGGAAAATATCTTTCAGTTAAAGAAGAAACCATTTTTAGAGAAAAATGCCTTAGAATCTATTTCACATAACACAATTTATGTAAACATTTATTTTTTGTGTGAATGTGACCTAATTACATTTTTTATTTGTTTCAAATTAATTCAATTTGTGGATTGATCAGTCTCTGAACACAGCACAACCATCATACTTTTTATGTAAATAAAACACTCAGATAAGAGTTATCTCATATAATACACAGTGTATAAAAAATATAGATCTAAGGCCAGTCGTACAGTTTTCTCACAAACTTTTTTCTCTACGAAAATTTTTCTATCCACCGAATCCTGTTTTTAGGCGTATGAAATATTTAAAATTGCATGGCTTGTCTGATATTGATAAAAAATAAGATAATTGAATAAAAAATTTAAAAAAACCACTGACAAAAATTAGATCTGATGGATTTGTTTGTGGCATCGTAATGTGGCATTGGAATGTTACAAGAAAATCTTCTCTCTTGAAGATCATCTCCTCTTTTATTGTTGTTATCGGGTATGGAACCATAAATTCGATGCCACAGAGAGACACACAGATACACAGATTCGTTGAACTTATAGTATACCCCTCTTATAAGTCGAGGTCGTAATAACACTGGTCAACAAAATTTGATTCTGATTTCGAGTCATAAAAGCACATTTTTCTTTTATATTTTTAATGTATTCTATAACCTGGAAAAAGATTTTGGATAAATTCAAAATCGCTTTTGAAGGAGAATGGATTTTCTGAATTAATAAATTTTTGTATGAGACAAAATTATTCACCGATGAATCATTACTTTGAATTTCGTTGATTTTTTTCCCACATTATGGGCTCAAAAACTCAACGTGCTGAAACAATTTTTCGCTCAAATTCGTATTGCACGTCAAAAACCCTCTAAAAAGTAAACTCATGCTTCTTGGACAAAATTTGTATTGATCAGTGTAATATGCAAAATTCATTTTGACCAACACTGAGCAGAACAGGGTGCAGTTAAACCACAATAATCTTCTTGTTTGAGTATTCCTCAATTTTAATTTATTGTGCAATTGCATGTTTTCCGAATGCTCACCTATGAAAATTTCCGTAGCAGTTACGCCTGGTTCTATTCCTAACACATTAAAACAATTTTTTTTTCCAAATGAATAAATTTTTTTTTGAATTTATAGATATTATATTTTTAAACTAAATATTTATTTTAATATTTTTTTACCCTGTTAAATATTTTATAATTTATTTTTCAACATAATTTTTTTTTTGGTATTATTTGTTGTAAATAATCTTTCATAAATAAATAAAATAAAATATCGTAAATCATTAAATATTAACAAAAGAAAAAATTTTTTTTGCATATTATTATAATTTTTTTTTTATCATAATAATTTCACATAATTTTTTTTATATGGTGTAATTTATTATTATTAATTATTATCATATGTTATTTAATTTATTGCTAATTTTTTTTATGTTTTTATAGATAAAAATACTCTTTTTTGCATCATCGTTATTGGAGATGTTTGATATGAGATAATTAATTAGAGTATAATACTAGTGATTATTATTATTTCATAAATTTACAGATACATCAACCGTTTATTTGACCATCTTAGCAAATATTAATTGAAAATTTCATAATATGTAGCTACCCGAGGTCGAACATGGACTTTAGGTTTCACGTCTATTGTTTAGGCCTTCCAGACCCCAAAAGAGAGATATTTTTTTGCCACAGAGACGTGCCAGAATTTTTCATGGCAGAAATATTTTTTGTCAGGGTTTTTTTTTATTTTTTGCTGCTGATTCCGCGATAAGGGAATTTCAACATAATCTTCATAGATATTTTCCTCAGGTATTAATCGAAGGAATAAGATTTCCGAAAATTATTTCGATACCTTTGAAGTAGGCAATTTTTTTAATAATTTTGATTTTTTTTTTGGAAGCCGCCATTTTGTCTAAAATTATAATTATGACTATTTCTTCGATGCACATGTCTATTCATCTATCGACTCAAGAAATTTTCTAGATTTGGGATAATCCAAACGAGAAATATGGTGCTGACTGTCAGACTCCTTTTTTTGGAGGACCTTCAGGAGATCGCCTACAGGAGCAGTACCATATCAAATTTTTTAAATCGCACGATGGAATTTAAATAAATTAATGTTAAAGAATGGTTTTTCAAAAAAAAAAAAAAAAAACAAGCCGTGGAGTTTGGTGCGACCGTTGAGGTCCACACGAAAAACTTCCTAATATAATAAAAAGTTATAAAAATAAAAATTGGAAAACGACTCGATCGAATGCTATGAAATTTTTTTCGAATCATATTGCCTTTAATACGCTACGATCGGCACCTCAACGAAGTCGAATATCAGTCAGAAAAAAATTTAAGAAAAATCTTGTCCGATTCAAAACGACTCGAAGGTGTCGATCGAATGTTATGAAATTCTTTTTGGACCATATTGCCTTTAATACGCATCGATCGACAACTCAACGAAGTATATATCAGTTTTGTTCCTGCGATATCGATAATAATAAAATTTAAGAAAAAGCTCGCCCGTCTCGACCGAATGTTAAGGATTTCTTTTCGGACTATATTATCTTTAAAACGTATCGATCGACACCTCAACGAAGTCGATATCATTTTCATCGACCATATCATTTTTTATTAGAGCGATATCGACGACGAAAAATGTCTACGGACGTACGTACACAGACACACACACATACTTGTTCTCCAAATTAGTGTTAATGTCTTATCCTAACCATGAAACGTAAAGATATGTTGAAAATTTCGATTTCGAAAATCGGACCCATTTCAATAACTTCCTATAGCGGAAAGTTAAAAAAAAAACTCGTGATTTTTTGCATTTGCAACTGGCTATAAGCCCTTAATGTCTGAACAACCTTAAATAATTCAAAGTAATCAATACTATTAAGTTACTATTGATTAACCAGTATAATAGTATGAAGATTATTAACATAATTTCTATCATTATTCTATTGGAGTCTACAACAGTAAAGGATCCACAATACAGTAAGTAAAGTAGGTATATGACTGTAGTGCAGACTTTATAGTGTAAGTATACCAAGTGTTTTTGTACCATCTAGGCATATACATGTCTGTAGTATGACTGAATACATCCGTTTAGTAATGCATCTAAGCGAGAGGTATTATATACATATATTGTAAGGCTACAGATACAATACACAAGACTTTTGTTGTTTGCATGCAGAGAGTGGGAGTTTTGTTGCATACAAATATTATTAATTAACTAAAAAACTTCCACTCTCCAAGCGTCTCCCAACTAATGTTAAATACATGATTATAATACCTCTCGCTTAGATGCATTACTAAACGGATGTATACTGTTATACTACAGATATGTATATGCCTAGATGGTACAAAAACACTTGGTATGTGCGTATTGTTTATCTTTTGTTATGTATTATTATGTAAACAATAAACGTTTACACTATTAAACGTGATTTGAATATTGAATATTAGGTACTTTTGTATTGTTGTCTTGTATATACTGTATGTATACACTTACTTATTTAGTTGTTGTAGCATTGTATTGTTGGATATCAAAAACAATGATAATAATAATAATAATAATATTAGTACTAAACCTACTAGATTAATATTAAACCTACTAGTCGCCCTATTAGCTCAATCTGGTTAAGGCGTAACCAATTCCGTCCGCGGTATGCCTAGGGTAGCGGGTTCGATTTCCACCATCGCAACAAAATTAATTCAATTAATAGTTGTGGTGGGCTGGTGTAGTGCATGGTATATGCATGAAGGAGGTGCACTAGCCTCTGAAATTGAGGAGCTGATATAATGAAATTATCAGCGTAAAGGTGGTAAAACACATATATGGTATCACAATGGGCTCTATAGCCCATATAGTGTGACCTTCGTGGACAGCCAATATAACCTAACTTAACCTAACCTACTAGGT
This sequence comes from Chrysoperla carnea, assembly GCF_905475395.1. Taxonomy (NCBI): domain Eukaryota; kingdom Metazoa; phylum Arthropoda; class Insecta; order Neuroptera; family Chrysopidae; genus Chrysoperla; species Chrysoperla carnea. The sequence continues at coordinate 77,855,597 of NC_058339.1, read as the reverse complement.
TTTTTAGTACTATAATAGAAGTAATGACTTTGTTTATTTAACTTCAGTGATTTTGAATCAATGAATTCATATTTTAAATTCAAATCAATTCTATTGTAAATAAAAATATTTAGCTGTACTTGTTCCCGTCATTAGGAAATAGTTTGAAAGTATTTTTACTTTATTTCAATATGAAACAGCCAACTTCGGGGTGAGGTTGTCATTATTTTAATTTTTTTTTTTCAGTGTAGAAAAAAAAATCGTTAAATCGTTATCTTTCAAAGACTCTTTGCAGGTGGGATTTTAGCCATTATGATCATTTTTCGGGCTAAAAATCAGCGTATTATAATTCCATAACATTTTTTGTTGTCTAGTATAATAGAGTTTAAGTAAGTATGAAAAACAGTGTAGAAAATATTCAATGTTTAAAATAAACATTAAACACCCAAATACAATACTTTTTACGTTTTTTTTGTTTTTTTTTCCGAAGATTTCGTAAGCATTAAAATATTTTAAACAACAGTGTGTTTCAACTACATTTTCCTTTTACATTAAATCTACAATTCAATGAGCAATTCAAGTGTTCAGTTTGAATTAAATTATAACTTTGTGTATGGGAAATATTTCGATTTCATTAATATAAGCTGTGAAACTCTCACATTTTCCAGTAAGAAGTTGCTTTGCCAAAAATCAATATACTATAATGTTTTCTCGTAAAATAACAATAAAAAAAAAGGAATTTTATTCTCTAAAAATAATCACTGTGTGGTAACAATTCGATCGAAAATAATGTGCATGTATTATTTTTTAAGTACTCGAAACACCTGACTTTTATACACGAAAAGTTCGAATTGTGTATATGATAAAATTTAATATTATAAAAATAAATGGATTGGAAAAAATCAAATTTGTGTTTTTTTTTTCTTCAACGTTCTACATTCGAAGTAACAAAAAATATAAATGTAAATTATATTATCAGATCTGCACTAGAATACACCCATTCGAGTTGAGGTGATTGAGATTGATTTTTTCTTTTTCGAAATTATTATCTAGTTAAGTTTTTATCATTTTTTTTTAAGAAAATGATTATATTTTTATAAGTTGAACAAGAAAACTTTATCCTCAAACATATTGATAACATATATATGTATTATATGATACATGTGTGTAAGTTTCACGAAAACTTTTCCTTCGTTCTAATTTAAAATGTATACAGTAAATTAGTTTTGTTTCGTATTTTCTTCGAGATATAGTACAAGCTAGAATTTATGAGCTAATTAAAAAAAAATCACATAATTATAGTTTATTTTTTGAAATTATTTGCAACATATTTCAAATTATTTTACGATTTTTTCCTTAGCTTGCCTGGCAAAAAGCAACAATATAGTAAATAAAAAAAATTGTTTAAAAAATCAAAAAAACCCGACTCAGTTAAATATAAACTGAAAACAGTGGGGACCCATTATTGGGAATATTTGAGCCGGTGTAGATTTTAATGGGTTTTAATATTGAATTTTCATTATTGCCATATTTTCAGTAGCATTTGTGAGGTGAAAATCGATTAAAAATAATAATAAAATCGAAAACGCAACAATGATCAAAATCGGCCCACGCGTTTGGTCTCTAACGTGTCACTTAGGAATACGCATTTTCACAAAATAGCGTCTTACAATTTGTTCAGTAGCACTCACACAGTTAAGAAAAATGGATTGACGTCTGAATCATCAAAAACGGCCCACGCGTGCCATATAGGAACATACATACGTAAACTGACAAAGACATTACCACTCTTTTGCGTTGCTCAGTCGGGCAAAAATGATACCCTGATTAAGTAATAAGCTCGTGAAGAGTGGTCAAAGAGAAATGAAAATTTTTTTCGATCACGTGACTATGGGTTTATTTTGTTCTCGATAACACCCAGTTTGGAGGTCATACAGACATTTTTAATTAACTCTTTCCAGCAACTGAAATATCTCGTGCCCTTTGGGTTTATCAGTCTAGTGCATAGAAAATTAGAGTCTTATCACCAATTATCAACTTTCCAACAATCAGACGGTTAGAATTTTTTACCAAGAATGCGCTTTAGCTCCTGAACCATTATTAATATAGCTCCTGAACCATTGTTAATAGGTCCAAAACTGTATCCTCTTTTTTGGAAATGTCCGAACGAAGTACAATGAAGAATGTATAAAAAGTGGAATGCCTTGGAGAAAAAACCTAACGAAGTAGCTGGTATTTTCTTGAACAGCAGTGTATCAAAAGTTTTGGTTTCCCTCTTATATTAAGGCTAATAAAAAATTAACAAGTGTTTGAATAATTAGTTGATTCATTATTTGGTTCAAGATATTTGTCTTTTCCGATATGCGTTAAATATTTCATGATTAATTGATAAGAATTAAAATAAATTTTTCATCAGCCCCTGATGAAAATTTAGCTCGAAAAGGACTTGTTCGATTGCTGGAAACACTCTAGCAATCCCACAAACAGTTTTTCCCGAAGTTAAATGCGGGCGAGCAGACAGTAATTGCGGCTAGAGATCAAGAAAAATTGTATAAAGCCAACAGCCAGGACGTTGAAAGCCCTTGTGAATAAAATCCGAGACAAAATCAAGGGCTTTATATCACATACGCTAGGAAATCAAACTTTCGAGTTTTGCTGCAAAAATTTGAATCTCTAAATATTATTTTAGTTTAAGACCACTTAAAAAATTATATAAATAAATTTTAATTTAATTGAAGGTGGCGTAGTGTGAGATCGATTAAATGTTATACAGATATTTTTTTAAAGTCTCGGAATGATTCATATAAGCTTACTTATGGAATTTGATAAAGGAATAAGGAAGATAAGGATAGGACAGTAAAAACTTGCTAGAGGAATAATGTATAAAATATACTACCCATTATGAAAAACTAAGTAAAATATAAAAAAATTTCCTGAACATGTTTGAAACATATTTTCGGTAAAATCTGTAAAATATCATAATATTTACAATCGAAACGTGTTAATATTCTAGATTCTAAGAAAGTTTTATTCAAATACTTTCAAATATTGATTTTATTTGTGTATATGAAAATATTCAACATATTTTTTAACGATGAAGAAATATTCTTAACATATGCGAAGGTAAATTTTTACTTTAATAGGGAATGATTAAAAATAATTTTGTGATACCTATTACTATTTTTTTTAAATGCTTTTCCCTTGGTGAACCCTGATGACGTAATAAAATATAATGTCTAATTTTCACCTTGATAAAAAGTTAATGTTATCTGAGCGAAAATTGAAATAATGATAATTGTACTTTTTGTCTTATAGTGTTTTATAATTTTTACAATCAATTTGGTTTTCATGAAAAAAAATATTGTGATGGATTGATTAGATATTCACTGATTAAATATTTTATAAAATGGACAAAAAAGGTGAGGATTAGAGAGCAAGACAATGATTGGAATCAATTCTACTATAATTTATCTTCACCTATTTCGGAAATTTAATATCGGCCAAAATATTTACTATTTTAGCGTTCTAAGAAACATAATTTAGAATTTTTCTACTGATATTCAGTAAAGCAGTAAAACTTTTCATTAGCAATGTTGTTAAATTTTACTCTTTATCACAGAGTCTACTTGGAAGGTTTTGGATTTTAAGGATCATATTCACCATGGAATGTTATTTGTGTATAGAAGCATCTCTAACAAATACAAAAACCAAATAATGTCACGTGTTATCGAATATTATTATCGTTATCAAATCATATCGAACAATATGGTATTGCTACTATGTTTTTATTAAAGTAAACAGGTATGTTCAATAAATATATTCTATGGAAATTTTCTAAAATATTGATAGTGGTAGAGGTTATGGACACGGACAAAAAAAGGTTATGAACACGGAAAAGCTAACCGAAAATCGGCAAATGCGAGTCGGGATATGAACTCGCTCATGATCAATAAATGCATTTCTGCAAAGGAGATTTTTTCAAAATATCTGACGCCCTGATCAATATTTTGTACAGTATATTTCCCCACGAGAGCAAAGTCATGAGGCGAAATTTAAATGAAATTAGCTACGGACTCTGGTATAGCGGAATCGTTATCACATACTGTTTTCCATTTGGCCATTCAGAGTCGGTATCCATTTGTAACAGTTGATACACTGTCATTGATGAATCATCGGTACATTTGAACCACTATTTTAACCGCCTGTATATAAATATATCCAAGTTCTCGACACCTTGGTTCAGGTTCTCTTGGTTCCCAACTGAAATTGGTCGAGCACCTCCGAAGACAATGCCTCAAATCATTTATTCTAATAGGAGTATGTAAATTGATTTCCAAAAATATTATTCTACTGATTTTGCAAGGAATCTATTAAGGTGATGGGCATGCCCATCATGCCCATAAGGGTGGATCCGCCACTGACTGCGGAGTATTGAGAATATTTAACGATTATACAGGTCTGTTGGCAATAAAAATCTGATATTCCTCGAAAATAAATATGATTGAGAAGTCATGAAAAATTCGAATCGATCAAGCTTGGATCTATAACACATACAATTGACTTAACAGCCCAGAAAATTTGAAGCATAATAATTATTTTAAAGAAATGTAAAATGAAAGGCATTGTACAAGGCACTATATCCCCGTTTTCAAAAACCGAAAGTATTCGCCACGGTAAAACCTTTAGGCATTAATTTAATTCGAAGAGGTTAATCAAAAAATGTTCCTGAAGACAATATTTAAATTGATTTCACATCATTTTTTAATTTTTACAATACCATAGGAGTGAAGTGGTCCTTCGGACAGTAACTCTATTAGTCGAAATAGAGAGAAATAGAGAGAATAACAAATGACATTATTTATATTTTAAATCAGTTCCCCTCTTCTGAGGCCAAAATACATAATTTTGAATTATCTTCAACTTTTCCATTTGATGTTATCAGCAAAAATCAATAATTTTCCCGTCAAAACCAGCCAAAAAAATCAAACCGGCCAAAAAAAGATCGTTCCGCTCAAATTTTTGTGCAACTTTTTTGGATTTTTATTTCCATTACGATTCCACATCCCTTGGTTACGAAGTTCATACCTCAAGAAAGCTAATCTCGTTTTTTGGCTGATAGGGGGACTGAACTATTAGTCGTAATAAACTACAGTAAGATAACTGACAGATTTAGATTCATTTTACGTTTCTACCTTGACCGCACTGTTTCTAATTAATTTCTACCGGGTGTCCCATGACAGCTCTCCTTTTTTCATGAATTCTAGGTTCTATACATGGACCGCTTCCTTCAATATTTCACAATATCCCTGTATACAGTACATTATTAAGATATGTGTTTTCACCGTATACACACCCAGTTTTCGTTCTGTTCATAAGTACATTGTCAATTTACTTAAATCGTTCACCGCCCCTAGTGTTATTTTAACGTAATGGATGGTAGTTTTTACCTTAACAGAATAACTTTTTATACACACACACACACACATAAACACTCACACCCACATCTACACATACACACTTTTATATATTTTTTGATCAAATTTACCGAGAAAAGTGTTTTTCCACCGCTGTTTAATTTAATATTGGCGGGAAAAAAGGGGAAAAAAAGATAAATATTAAGTGAGATGCTGTTAAATGAAATTACGTAACATGTTGTATAACTTGTACATGGAGGTAGCCAATTATGCTATAAATAGTTGGAATAGTCACTGAAATTGGATGGTTTTTGATTATTAGAAAATTTGAAGGTAATTAATTAAGTTTTAATATTACGAAAATTACGTTTTAATCAACTTTTTATGATCTAATTTAAAGATGCTTTCTTCCTCGTTTTTATACCTTGTATAAAATATATATCAGCGATTATTAAGATTTATTAAGTGAAAATTTTCTAGAAAACAAAAAATTTTCTAGGTTCCAATTTTGAACTTTCCAGAAGAATTATTAAGGGTGGATATCTTCCATCTTCTGTGCAGTCTATCTTAAGAACTAATCAAACGATTTGTTTTCATGATTGAATAGAGAATTTTATACCCTTTCAAATGTGGTATAACAAAGTAGGGGGTGCCATTTGAAATTTCAAAGTTAGGGTGGCTAGGGTCGAACGGGTGCAAACTGAAATTTTCTAGGAATCATTTTTGAACTCTAACCTCGATATCTAAATCAACGTGTTTTACACAAAATAATAATCACATCAGGTCAAGAGTTATTAAAAGTGAATACTTTAAAAATGAACGCACTGATACGTTTCACTGTAGTTATAACAACGTTATTATGTATATTAAATCTATTTGAACTCAGTTGAAGAAATTTTTTATAGAAACCAAAACAGAAAAAAAAACGCATTTGGCTTTCACTTATTCAGTTGCAACATATTCTTTTTTTTTTTCTAAATTACTTCAATAACATGTATAATAATTTATGCATTCGAACCTCTATTGATACATGTATGAAATCGTTTAAAATTATTTGATAAATTTCTAATAAATAATAATTATCCAATTTATTTTGACACATTGTTCACTTCGCCTTCGCTTCAGTTCAATATCATCTTTATATATTTATTTTTTTGATATATTATTGTAATAAAAATATATTTTGTAATATAATATCAGAAAAATCGTTGTTCCAGGAAATCGATAAAACCGCAGGCGGTAATTTTTTGTATATCGGAATATTTATTCAATAAGATTTATTGTTTAGAAATTTTATTTTGTTCAACAATTTTTTTTTTTTGGTCGATAGTATTAAGACATTTAAGAATCATGTATTTTGATTTATAATGATCGATAGTAATTGTTGAAATTTGCTGTCTTCGGTATATTGTATTAAAATATGGCAAATCATGTTTTTTTAACACGCTTTTATTAGCTTCATACGTATGTTAGTATGTTGGTATGTTACGGAAACTTAGAACATGATTTTGACGCCTTTCAAAACGTCGGATTAACTCGAAATTTGCCGAACTTATCAAGAACCAATGACAATACAATAATTTACTAGCTTCAAAAGCGTGTTTTTTAGTTTTTTAAAACTATTATTTGTTATTTATTTCTTTCAGCCTGCTGGTAAATCCGCCACTGACCATATTGAATTATTTATTTCAGTTAGAACTAAGTTTGACTGTATTTTATAATAATTTATCTAAGAATGATTGAAAATAAAAATAAAATGTTAACTTGTTGTAGATATCAATAATAAATCAAGGCTATTGTTGGATGGTGTTATTATATGGTCAAGGTTAATCAATGAAACAATCAATCAATCAAACAAATCAATATAGACAATTCAACTTCCGAGTAAAATTATTTAATCGAGTAAATTATTATAATATAAGATTTGCATGTTTTATATTTATATTTATTTATTTCTATTTTATAAAATGCACATTTCCTGTAGCGACACATTCAACTTTATAAATCAGATAATAATAACTGTAATTTAATCAAACCAAATTGAGTTTGCTTTACAATAATTTTTCGAAGATTTTGAAATTCTCAGTTTTCTACACTATATAGAAGTTTATCTTATTAGAGCTTTTATTAAAATCAAGATTTTTTTTGATCGGAAAGTACTCGGCTTCCAGGAAAGGAATCTCCGACGAAACCCTATGTGGAAGCTACTGACTAACCACTCTGAAAAAAATTCTGCTCGAAAGTGAGTTATTCAGGTGTGTACGACGATGACAACACCATGGTAAAAACTAAAAAAGAAATACTTTCAGCTACGAAGTATATTGCCACACACCACACACCTCACACCTCTCTAATCTCTAATTGCCGACTAGCATCCGATAAAAAAACATTTTTTATGTCCCAAAGTGGGTATGATAACAAAAGCTAGACTTGTCAAACTATCTTGTATATTTCTGCAGTCAATTATTATTCTATAATTGACTGCAGAACATTTGACTCCCTTAAAAAGGCGAAGGAAAAACTTCTGAACCAAATTTCGATTTGAACCCCAATTTCCGAGAAAATTACTCGAATCAATTAATAAATTTATCCAATGGCTCTTAGGAATACAAAGATGTCTTTATCGTTGCATTTAATTATTTAAATATCTATCTTACTTGCTTAAATTTTTATTAAACCTCAACCAGTCACGATAAACACGCCCTTCTATTTCTAAGTGCTCAGATGTCATTGAATAAATTTTTTAATTAATTTGATTAAATCAATACCTTAAAAATTAGAAATTGGAAAATTGAAAATTAGGCCTGAGATTGAAATTTGGGTAAGAGCTTTTTCGTTCGCCTTTATAAGCTTATTAAGTAAGCCAAGAGTTCTGCAGTCAATTATGGAACATCTATCTTTTTGTTTCAATTGATTTCTGGTGAATTGTGTTGCTTCCATGAAATTCTAACTAATCCCAGTATATTTTCGGGATAGTATCAGCAATGTTTAAAATACCAATGATATTATTATGTATTGACGTACAAGAAACACTTGAATCGATCGACCGGGCTTTAAACGTATATTAAACCACCCACTACCAAAACTATTTATATTCAAACAAGCATTAAAAATCAAAACGGTTCACCGCATAATTATCACTAATACTTTTTATCTGCAAAATTTTTTTGCGTTTAAATACAATTTATGGGAGAATGAAAATATATAAAAATTAATAAAATATTGAATTATGATTAAAAATTTTTTTGTTTGTTATTCGTAAAAAACCAAAACTCACAAACAAAATTATAATTTTATTTTAGTTGATAAAACACAAATATAACCAGCGAACCAGCGAATATTCGATTCGTATTTTTTTTTTCTAATTTTTACAGCATGATTAAAAATATTAAAATATCTGGTGGAAATTTAGAGACCGAAAACCCAACAACCATAAAACGGATTTGGATGAAATTTAGAATACAGATAACTTAAAGAATGAATTAATAGATAGGCTTCTCTTAAATACGAAAAAGGGCTGAGAGGGGTTGAAAGGGGTGTGCTTCAAAAACTTCAAAAACTTGCATCGATTAAGCTCAAATTTGGACAAGGCATATACAAGCTTCAAGGATTGTTTTTATCTATTTTTAACCTCCGGTGGTAGAAAGGTGGAGCGGAAAAGTGAAGCGGGGGTGAAAAGGTGGAATCTGAGATATTTTCCTACGTATTTACTGCACTTATATGTTGTTTGCAATATAAAGGCAAAGTTAAATCCAAATTTTTAAGCCGATAAATAGAAAAAACCAAGAAAATTTTGACCTTATTTCAGTTATGAAGGTATTTGTCTTTGTACAATATTGTAAAAATAGTGTACTACATCATACAGCAGTGGTATGTACCGTATAGATATGCTTAGCACACTCAAATAAGTATTAATTTTAACATGCTTTTAACTCGATTGTCCATTTATCACGTATTCTGTATGATAATAGCATGATAATAAACATCTGTAATTCTGTATATAATAGACATCTCTCTTACACTATTTATATGTATAAATATAATTGTTTCTGTTATACAAAAAATTTAAGTAACTTTGAGTGACTATATCTCAAGAATGAAGCGGTCAATAGTTTTGGTTTTTTTTTCAACTCACATGCACAAATTCATGAATGTTCAGTTAGTTTTTTGAAAATATCTTAAATCTAGTTTTTTTCTATCATTAAAAAACTTGTTAAAAACACAACAAAACGCAACCTTTCCTATGCTCTCCATGTTAATTATCCAAACTTTAATTGTACTTAACTCGAGTTAGAGACGGTCAATCGCCTTCTTATTTTTTTGGTTAATGTATTATTATATTCCTAATAAGTATACACAAATTTAGAATTTTCTGTCAATATGCCCATAACAAGACAACTACCTTAAGTATATAATAGTATTTCTAAGTATACGATACATAATATTTATTTACATATTTATTATAGACATATATTAATAACGATGTTTACGGAAATCAACTGGATAGTATTATAGGCATGGCACATGCATACATACACAAACATATAAAATATATTCTATTGGGAACCAGAAAAAGTATCTAAATTTAAAATAATTCACCACCGATAATATATATCGAGGAAAAAACTACTACTGATTTAACACACAAAAAATTTTGTAAAAATAATAATTTATTATCCACAAGTTTATAAATCTTTTTTTTTGGGACGGTTTTTGGAGATAATTTTTTTGAACGAAGTCAAATTTATGAATATATTATTTAAATATATGAAATGCGGATATCTTTAAAAAATAATTTCCTGCTGGTAGCAAGTCAGATATTTATTTTCTTGAATTAAGAGTATTGAAATAGATTCAATCAATATTTCCTTGTTATAACAATACCAACAGCCAAGTAGACACGTTTCATATATCATGTATTTTAGTTCAATCCAGTAATTATTTTCACCGTGTAATATATCACGTATTTTCACAGAAATCAATGGTGAACCAATAACGGTTCATAAATGCAGTCTGTCGGAAGTTAAAATTTTCGCGATCATGTAAGTTGGGAAATCAAAGCTTTAAAAATTCCCTGAGAAAATAGCTTAAGTCTTACATCCCATAAAGACGCGGAAATTTCCATGATTATTTTAGTTTACTTTTAGGCGGATTGAAAATGCTAAGTTTCATAGAATAGAAATTTGAAGTTTTAATTGTGGTTTGAGTGTTAAGTCAGACAATCGATTTAAAATTGCTTACCTGAAAGACGTTTGGCTAAGTTAGTGTGCGTTTGGTCTTATAATAATAAATAATGATACTTAAAAGTTATATTAATATAATTAAAAGCAATTCTTGAAGCGATTATCTAAATAAAGTATCCTCCTTTTTTAATAATTAAAATAATCAAAGAATATTATTTTATCCAAAAGAAAGAAATTGTTTAATCAATATGTTCAGACAAAAAGGTTCCTTATACATCGATTGATCTCCAACCTTCGAAAAACAAACAGAAAATTTGTATGCAATATTCATCAAAAATTCATCAAAAAATTTGTAAAAATATGAAAAAAATTAAAAAAAGTTTTTATGTTTATTTTGTAAAAGATAAAAGAGAAAAATATAATTTCTAAATAAGTTTTTTTTCCATCCATATTAAACATGTTTGGTATTTTATTTTCATAAAAATAATTTGTGTGTCTTTGAAATATTAATGTAAAGGTATACAGGGTATGCCAGAATAATCGATCTTGATTGGGCGACACAATAAAAGAGAGCCACTGATAGTAATGTAATTTAACTCTACATACCATTCCGTGTCGACGAAAAGTCGAAATACGATCGTTGCTACATTCACAACATGAGTTGTAATATTGTAAAAGTTAGTCAATATTAACTGCAAATGTCCTTCAATTTTATTCATTATTTTTGGACATTTCAATGATAGAGAAGACAATAATCACCAGATAACATGAGAATAATGATAGTTTATATCATGTATATATAAAATATATATCGTATATTAAGTTTAGTCCCAAGTTGGTAACGCTTGAAAATATTGATGCTAACAACAAAATTTTGGTATAGGTGTTCATAGAATCATCTAAATAGTCCATTTTCGGTTGTCCGTCCGTCCGTCCGTCTGTGGACACGATAACTCAAAAACGAAAAAATATATCGAGCTGAAATTTTTACAGCGTACTCAGGACGTAAAAAGTGAGGTCAAGTTCGTAAATGAGCATCATAGGTCAATTGGGTCTTGGGTCCGTAGGACCCATCTTGTAAACCGTTAGAGATAGAACAAAAGTTTAAATGTAAAAAATGTTCCTTATCAAAAATTTAATAACTTTTGTTTGAAACATTTTTTCGTAAACATCACCGTTTACCCGTGAGGGCGCCAATTAGGCGGATATTTTATAATATGTAACATACTTGATTATCAGTTATGTATATATGTGTCACATGTTTGTATGTGTAATGTGATAAAGAAATCAACACTGACTATGCATGGTATTTCAACAATTAACTCAGTCAATTGTTTGTTTTCACTTCTTTATATTGACTTTTACCAATATCTGCCCATAAAATATTTACAATAATTGAAATTTAGCACCCCACGATAAAATGATTTACGATGAAATGATTTTTTTGAAACTATTTTCTACCTTAAGTTCAACTAGTTACAAAAGCGTGTTTTTTAGTTCTTTTAAACTATTATTTATTCTTCTGCTTGTAATCCATTAAAACTACGGAAATGCTACAAAATTGAAAACATTATCGCTTCGTCTCGCTTTAATGATATGATTCTATGATAGTTTTTTTTTGTATCAAAAAATATTAAAAAACTTAAGTCTATAGAATAGAAACTAAATGTATAATAATAATGCCCATTAATTTAGAAAATGTTTTGTAATTTATGATTTGTAAATAGTAGTCGTTAATGACCTCGACGTTAAAAAACGACTTTAAATAAATAAATAAAAAAAAAAAAAAAAAATAATGCCCATTATATATTTAATTATTAGACAATTTATATACTAAACGGTTGATGCTATTAGATATAATGATCATATTATTATATTGTATGAATTATATATTATTTAAATACCTATTTATTTTTATACAATAATATTATGTTATTATATACCGGGTGTTTAACTTCATTGAAAAAATTCTTAATATCAGTCGATTTGTCAACCTCATCGCGAGATCAAATATGTTGCGACGAATGTGATACAACTACCGTACGGGGCTTAGTGGTGAAGTTGACACAAACAAATTTCAAATACTGTTGTTTTGAAATGCAACATACTCTAATATCGAGCTCACTGTAAGTTAGTAACATCAATATTTATGTAGTTGACACAATCACACATGGACTAGACATGACCGCTATGTGTTCGTTGTATCCAAATCCTATATTTAAAGCAAAGTCAAAGAAATTCATCGATTTATTCACACGATTATATATTCCACTTAAGTACAATTTTATTTTCCATATTTTTAACCCACTTCAAACCAAAAAAGAGGGAGGTTATCAATTAGACTGTTTTTTTTTGTGTGTTATCTCAGAACTTTGAATGGGTGATCCGATTTTGATGATTCTTTATCTATTTGAAAGCTGGTGCTTCCCGTGTGGTCTCGTTTCATTTTGCTTCAGTTCTGACAACGGCATCCATGAGAAAACCATAAAACTCTTAAATTTGCATTAAGTATGCACGACAACAGGACGAATAATTCAATATCACGCCTACCGATTTCGATGATTCTCTTTTTAGTGGCAAATTAGTTAATGTACTTCAGGTTCACTAAAAATTACAAAATGAATAAAAACTTTTAACAAAAAGAAGACCGACTTCATAAGAAAAACTTTTCCAAAACAAATTAACATGCACTAAAAAGTAAAAAAATAACGATAATATAATGTACTTGGCGGTGTCAGCCAAGCTAATGTAGCAAACTGTTCTGTCATAGTTGCTTCCTTGGCTGACACCGAAAACATACTGTATACTGTTTTTTTAACTGATTTTAATTTTGTCGCATCCAAAAAAAAAAAAGTATTTTAATCAATGGTTAATATCTAAATATTACATTTAATTTAATTTTTTTTTCTTTTGGTAATTTATATATTTGATTAAAAAGGAAAGAAAGTTTTTATCAAATCTATTATAATAATGTGGGCCATTCAGATTATGGTTAATATTATACATAACATTATCATATTACAAGAATATTATCTCTATAAGAAAAAAAAATGTATACGAAAATATCTTATAAGTAAAAGAACTTATGTTCAAAGATATTATTTAATGTTAATTTAGATAATTTTTATGGACAATCTTTTTATAGTCTTCCAAAAGAAACAAAACTGGTATTACGTGGTCATGAAGATACTTCAATGTTGATGACACTTCAATAGGGAATATTCATGAAATTTAAATTTGGTTCAAATATTTTTCTTCCGTAACTTTAATGACTGGACACTTCAACTAAACCATTATTTTAGTAATTAATATCTGTTTAATTACTTAAAATTAAATAATAAAAGTACAAATTAAGTGAGGGCATTTAAAAATTTCTAAAACGGAAATACAAATTTTTATACGGACGTGACATCATAGTACGGTCCAATTTGATGACATACAGTATGATATTAATTACTTACATTTTATATGGTATTTCATTAAATTATACTATTCTACGGCTTTTTATTAGAAAACTTAATAATAACGAGTGTAAATTCTATGGTGTAAATTCATTTTTTTAAAGTGAATTACGTAAAATGTTTGCGTATTTATAAAGAAGAACTTTCTAATTTAAAGTGTTCATCTAATATTTCTCAGTTATGAATCAGAGTGAAGTTTTAATTTAATCTGAAAACTAAGATAGAGACGCCCTGCTTATAGTTCACATTGAAAATTTAATACAATTTTCTGTGTAAACTGTGTTAAGTGCTAACAAGTAATTATGTTAATTAACATTACATAATATTTTTTATGAAATTTCGTTTCTTATTTTCACAATTTCTAATACAAAAAATTTAATTAACTGTTATTTTTCAATAATTTTAATTTGACATTTACTATACTATTTCCATGTAAACGATTGAAAATTAATCATAACATCGTTTTTGAATGCCTAAGTAATTTGTAAGCGAATGGAGGATACAAAATCAAAAAATTATCGACGTATTTGATGGAAATAATTTTTTTACAAGATTAAATTCAATTAAATATTATATATTTATGGTGGAGGCTCTAGGTAAGTAACTACAACCAAATATGGTCAATGAATTGACCAGATCTCATTTGTAAAAGGCTCATATATAGGGATGAAAAAATTTTTATCAAAAGAAAAAGTTATTAATATTATCCAATATTTTGGCACATAGTTTCATGACAGTATTGTATATAAAAAATACTGAATTAGAAAATTGCATCCACTTGAGAAAGTTGATTTAATTTTAAAATCTCACAATTGGAAATAAAATAAAACTCATTATAGCAGAAACATTGGATACCTTGTTAGTTTTTTTTTTTCTTTAGAACGATAGCGATATGTCTCAACTAGCATTTCTCTATATTATTAATACAATTTGTTCAAGTGATTTTCCTCATACGGCTAGAGCCATTTGGTTCATTTTACTCATTTTCTACAAAAACTCATAGCCAAAGAAAAATTCTTTTTCTGATAATTATTTTATTTGTTACACAATTTACTTCTTTTTTGAATATCTTTCTCAATGAATATTCATAAATTTAAAGCCTGAATCTCAAAGCCCCGTTTACGAGAATTTTTGTATTGTAAAAAGTTTTTAAAATATTATCATTAAAACCTGCCAAATTTCCGGCCTTGATAAGATGAGTTGCCAAAATCTACCCGGGCTCTTAGATAAGTTTACGTTCAAGGCTTTGGTCGGTAGTCTCAACACTCTCTCAAAGGCCTGTGACTAACTGTCTGGTCGTAGGATTTACAGTTTTAAGCGAAGTTCATTAATCTACGGAGGCATTGGCGCAGATATGTACCATTTCTTCTTTCTGATCACCTTTCACTCAAAAAATTGTCCTATCCTTTTACCAATCCCGATAAAACAGTTACTGAAGATAACTCAAGTGATTATGAGTTTATTTTTAAACCCCGACCAGATTATTTTTAAAACCCCGACTAACAAAGAGGGATATTATAAGTTTAACGTGCTTGTTTCTTTGCATGTCTATCTGTGACATCGTAGATTCTAAACAGATGAACCGATTTTGAATTTTATTTCTGTTTGAAAGGTATTTTGATCGAGAGTATTTTGAGCTATGTTTCAAGTTCGAGAAGGGGTATCGTACTCGATAATAACTAGAAAAGAAGTGATTATCTGAAATATAACTAAGAAAACTTTCGATAAAATAACTTTAAAAAAAAAAAAAAACAAAACAAATTAACAAACAAATAAACGAACAAAAATCAGCATTCCTGAGGTTCATTCTGATTTCGTGTCGAGGTATTCTTCAAATTTTTTATTGAAGTTAATATTATATATTGGTAGTCTCTTTAATCTGCTTTGACCACAAGTTTTGACAAAAATTCTCTTGATTCAATGGCGATAAATGACCATCGATGAGATTCTTTAAAGATTTAATTGATATAAGCGCCGAGTCAAAAATAACCAGACCACTACGTTCTACGGAAAGTCAGTTGCTTCTCCACCTCTGCGTTTTACTTCCCACCTATGTAAATGTCACCTACATGGCCCAATTTAAAATTTTTTTTTCATCACGTGTTCTTGACTGTGGTTTTCGGCTGCTTTTCCTACTGTTTGTTGTATACTATATGGCGGAAATTGCTTTACCTATTCAGGCTCCAGACCTATCATATATGTTCCTATCATATATTGTTATGACAAAAAAAAAAACAGAACTATTATAAAAATTTTTATTATTATTATTATTATTATTATTATTATTATATAGATATATGTACTTTATATATATTTACTAGACTTTGATCGCAAAAAAAAAACCTGAAAACAAACAATTGACTGAGTTAATTGTTGAAATACCATGTATAGACAGTGTTGATTACTCTGTCATATTACATATACATACATGTCACAAATATATACCTAACTGATAATCCCATATTAATACATAATACATATTATAAAATTTGCATCTAATGTGTGCCCTCGTGAGCAAACAGTGATGTTTACAAAAAAAAATGTTTCAAACAAAAGTTGTTTATTTTTTGATTAGGAAAATTTTTACATTTAAACTTTTGTTTTATCTCAAACGGTTTACAAGATGGGTTCTATGGACCCAAGAGCCAACTGACCTATGTTGCTCATTTACGAACTCGACCTCACTTTTTACGTCTTAAGTGAGCTGTTAAAATTGCAGCTTGATATTTTCTTCGTTTTTGAGTTATCGTGTTCACAGACGAACGGGCGGACGGACGGACAATCGAAAATGGACTAATTAGATGGTTCTATGAACACCTATACCAAAATTTTATTCGTAGCATCAATATTTTTAAGCTTTGCAAACTTGGGACTAAACTTAATATACTATGTATATTTCATATATACATGGTATAAAAAAAAGTATGTGCACTATTTTACTATTATGATTATTATAAAATTGTAAAATGTATGAATATCAGGCGCATGTCACAAAAATCTGCCTTTGGCATGTGAGTCGAATGAACACACAGGAGAAGAAAATACATAAACGACACTACGAACTAATACGGCTGAATAATATGTATATATAGTGTTTATATATGTATGTATATTTTAATGTATTAAGTTGCCGAAATTAATTGAAATTAGATAATACGGCCACTGAGCCGGTTTCCATGGGCGATTCCTCGAAAACTACGTATGGTTTCCTGAATCTGAAAAACAAAGTAATTTTTTCGAAATATAGTGCAGTGACTTTTTATAGGCAATTTAATTTTATAACACGCTGTCAATCATGCTAGGCAACGATATTTCCTCTTTTTAACTGTGGCAAGTGATAATATTATTTTCTAATATTAACGTCTCTTTCAGGACATTTTTGCTTATATATCGGGTTCAAATGAAAATAGGATTCTCTACGGTGTCTCATTTTCAAGTTAAAGGTCTAAACATTTAAATTAAGTATTATCAGAGTGAAGTTACACCGGTTAAAAATCATGAAATTTTATGAAAAAATTACATTTTTCTATAGAAAATAAATATTTTTTATTTTACTAGGCATCTCTAACTTGATTTTTCCTGGAGATATGATCATATGAAGTTAGAGGCCGGCACACCAATTAGTCGCATTCACTGTAGCAGACTAGGGATCATTTATTAATTACGTAAGGGTCCCGCGGAGACGGGTTAAAATCTCTACATGCCCTTCTCTTAAGAGGAGGGAGTTAAACCCAGTCTTCAAACCCAATTAATTCATGTTCTTCAATTTTGTTAATTTTTTTTCTGAGCTACTTTTTTTCTTATCTAGCTTCCTTTTGTTTCCACGTAAGGTTATTTTGGAGTTGTAAGTTACAAATTTTCACTGGAAAAATCGATGCTCCTTTTTTTGACTTTTAACTTCGCGCAAGATTTTTTTTCATAAATATGTTATAGAATACTTAAACTTTGGACTTATACGACAAATTTTATGGTACAAAAAGGGGCAAATAAACAAAAAGCTTCGAGATTGATAAATTTATTGGAAAAAGTTACCTTTTTTAACAACAAATATGAATCACAAATAGTTATTTATATTAATAGCAACATTAACATGAAATACTAATAAATAAAGCACAAATCTTCGTCTTCTAAAATAAAAATCCTTACTTAATTACAGTAACAAATACAGTAAACATAAATTTAATGACACAGTAAATCGAGAGCAACAACAATAGTAACATGCATCAGCAAGAGCTGGTAGATTGCGGCTTACAAAAAAGGCGGGGGGGTGAGGTTAAGGTAATACAAGTGACCTGCTTGTGATTGAGTGTTACACCAAACGACACCAAAAAACAACTTTCGATGCAAAACAAAAGAGTTGAGTTTTCTGACTTTTATCTGGAAATTTGGTATAAATACTCCACTGTGCATTGTCTATTAGCAAACTACTTAATGTGGGGCTAGATAGATTTAATCCCGAAGATTTTGGCTGGGTAAAAAATAATAATAATGAGGTTCTGCCTGAAAAATTATAACTTTGTCTGAGGATTTATTGATACTTATTTCTTCAGATATTATTATAACATAATATCAGTTATTTTGGGCAACTTTGTACATATATTTATGTATATAGATATATATTTTATATATGAACAACGGGCGACGCGACGCGGCGTATGGCAAGCACACTCTCATCAGAGAAATATACTCTCCATACAGCTTCCAACCGCTAGCACAAAATTGATGCTGGCCAATGTTCGGTGATCATCATCATCTCCTGGTTCTCTAAAAGTGTGTGTGTATATACTGCTTGTGACTCTGGTGGTAGTGAATATTGTAAACGGATGAGAGATATCACCATACACTAACAGTCAACTTACGACTGTTGATCGACGTAGAGCCGTCTCTCTATTAAATAAAACAAAGTGTGCACATTGTTATAATCGAGAATTCTTCTATTGTATAGCCCAACAATTCCTGCTAACTGATTATTCGTATTTAGGGTTCCACTGAATTATTTTTTTTTTGAACAATGAATTTTTAAAAGTTCTTGTGAGTTTTAAGTTTTTGATTTTTTGTTGACTAAAAAAATCCAGCCAAATTTTGTGTCAGTTTTCCCAAAAAAAAAAAAAAAAAGTTTTGCCAAAATGTGGAAATCATTTGTGTTTGGATTTATTGTTATGTTTACATTATCGGATGTGTATTCGCAATATTCACCCACAACCGCTGTTTCGTTGTCATCAACCCAACAATCGCAAAATCCAAGCGTTCCATGCCCAAAAAAATGTTTGTGTTTCCGTAAAACTGTACGATGTATGTTTCTACATTTGGATCGTATACCAAAAATACCGGTCGAAACTACAATATTGTAAGTAATTTTTACAATTCATTTATACTTTTTTTTGGGACATGTCCAAGAAAAAAAAGGGTGTTATTCGAATTTTAATTAACGTACACTTGTTTTATTTTTTGGGACACAAAATGTTTTTTAAAGAAAGTTGTTTTTTGTTTGTTGTTTTTTTTTGTAGCCTTGGATAACCTTGAGAATTGTAAATAAAAATTATTGGTTTTTTTAAAATGTCTTTTCTGATTTTGTTCAAATGAATTTTTTGCATTTTTTAGAACGATTTATTTATTTTTTTCTACTTACTTGTAGGAAGATACGAATAACTTTTCAATTTCAAATTTCCTCCTGAATGACATGACGTTGAAAATATTGCCGGTAGTCATATTTTTCCCCTATATAGGTATTTTACATTTGTACACTTAAACAGGAATCTGAATGGCGTCTCTGTTTCCTTGCCAATTTTCAAAAAAAAAAAAAAATCATAAATATGGTAGCGATACATTGGATACAATTTTTCACTATATTCGTTTTCGAATTGAATTTTCGAGTTCATTCAACTGTTATGTTATGATTCAATTGCAAATATATCTATCTACTTGTATAGTGTCCCTAGGGAACTAATCCAGAGTCTATCAAAATCATCTTATATTATATTTTGTGTCAAAATATAATTCAAATCAATTCCGTTTGTTATGACAGTATGGTTTAAAAATCATTTAGGCTTATTTAACAAGATTATCCTTAGGGAATTATTAAAAAAAAAGTTATCCCATATTTTATTATTTCAGAAGTTTTTTTACTTTTTATAAGATTGGCTTATTGGCTTAGTTGATGTTTTGGTGGAAGGACTGGGAACTAGTATACTTTTGTTATAAATAGATATAAGGAATATACTGACCTGCGCTCCCATCAAAATGATCGCGATTAAAGTAGAACAAAATTTTATGGAGTTTAAGAGACAAAACAAATTTTAAGCAAATGATCTCAGAAAGGGCAACCCCTAATATTCTGAATCAATTCCATGAATCAGTTAAATTATTTCATTTATGAATGAATTTCTTAATAAATGGGCTACAAATGCGGCCAAAATTCGAAAATAGAAGTTATTCACTCCAAAATTGAAATGCTGGGGTTGTTGGGAAATTAATCCCCTTCACGACTTATCGACTACCCCCGGGGTAAAATATCATTTATTATCATTATAAACGAGTTACATATTGTTTTTGAGGGTTTTAGGGTCGCATATTACAAATTTTATGTCAAGTGTACGGAAATTCATCCTCTTCACCCCTAAAGACCAACCTCTGGAGCAAAATATTAAATTAAAGTTGTATAAGCTGAATTTTGTTTTATTCAATAGCTAATACTTTTCTCAGTAACCTCCAATATAGTTAAAGGCAGAAAAAACAAATAAAAAGGAAGTTTATATTTCAATTTCTACAAATTTTCTGTTGCAACATTGATATTTCTTTTAGTTTTCTTTTACTCGTAGCACTTTCGCACATTTATGACTTTTCCTTTTTTATCTACAATAATGTTTTGATTGGGCGAAAGTCACATTCTGACTGAAAGTAAAGAGGAAAATTAGGATACATGACATTACCATGAACGGTTTTCCTTTTTTAAAAGGATCCCTGAAGCAAACTTTATGATAAAAAAAATAATTATGTCGTCGAGTAATGATTTCATTCGTACAGAATCTGAACAAACGAATTAACAGAAAAGTGATGTTCCAATTAACGATAAAAACCTTCGTAACAATTATGAATACATATTCATTTGCAAAGAAAATTTTTAGTTTTCCCGAAAGCAAAATTAACGTAAGTCGTCTCTCTTTTGGGATAACTTTGGTATGTAGGAAGCCCAGATTGGGATATGGACAGATTTATTTTAAAACAAATGTATACATTTAGAATATTTTTTAACCGACTTCAAATAAAAACGGAGGAGGTTATCAATTCGACTGTATTTTTTTTTTAAATGTTTGTTACCTCAGAACTTTTGACTGGGTGAACCGATTTTTATGATTCTTTATCTGTTTGAAAGCTGGTGCTTCCCGTGTGGTCCAATTTCATTTTGGTCCAGTTCTGACCATGGAATCAATGAGAAAACCATAAAAGTCTTAAATTTGCATTAAGTATGCACGACAAGAGGATGAATAGCTCAATATCACGCCAAGCGATTTCGATGATTCCTTTTTTAGTGACAAATTAGTGTTCTTCAGATTCACTAAAAATCACAAAATAAAAAAAACTTTTAACAAAAAGAAACTGAATTCAAAAGAAAAACTTTTCCTAAATATTTAATGTGCACTAAAAAGTAAAAAAATAACTATAATATAATGTAGTTAAAATTATTGTTAGCCAAGTCGGTGTCAGCCTAGCTAATGTAGCAAACTGTTTTGTCAGAGTTGTTTCCTTGGCTACATTATATTATCGTTATTTTTTTACTTTTTAGTGCATATTAAATGTTTTGGAAAATTTGTTCTTTTGAATTTGGTTTCTTTTTGTTAAAAGTTTTTTTTTTTGCTTGATTTTCGTAGTGAATGCTATAATTTTCAATATATCTTGTACAACTCAATGTATACGAGATATTTAAACAATTAGCCCTCTGAATTATCATACTTCCTGTATTACATTATTAGATTTTTAAACTATATAAATAAAATATTTTGAATCAGTCATCCAACTCATATTATCTCTAATCATTATCGTCATGATAGATATAGAGTTATAAAGTGAAAATAAATCATGCATTTAAATATTTAAATACTTTCTCAAGCACAATTAAAAACAATTATCGTTCATTTGACTTTATCGTTCATTTGTATTGCTTGATTGCATGGTTCGTTCGCTTGGTTAGTTTGGATGATGACTGCATATAGTTAGTTATATAAGATCTCATCTCATCTCATTCAATGATTATTATAAATCATTATTTCTTTATAAATATAATCTTAATAGATTATAATTAAATAACACAAATTTATTAAACTTTAATCTTACTATTAATTTATTCTTTCAACGTTTAAAAATCGTGTTGTAACATTTAAATCAATACAAAATTTACTAGTATAAGATTCGAATTAGGGTCGACCTATCTACTTACCGAATTAAAGTTATTATACCATGTATATATGAAATATACATAGTATATTAAGTTTAGTCTCAAGTTTGTAACGCTTAAAAATATTGATGCTACGAACAAAATTTTGTTATAGGTGTTTGTTTTCAGTCGTCCGTCCGTTTGTGAACACGATAACTCAAAAACGAAAACAGATATCAAGCTGACATTTTTAAAGCGCACTTAGGATGTAAAAATTTAGGTCGAGTGCGAAAAAGAGCAACATAGGTCAATTGGGTCTTGGGTCCGTAAGACCCATTTTGTTAAGCATTAGAGATAGAACAAAAGTTTAAATATAAAAAAGTTTCTTAAAAAAAATAAAAAACTTTTGTTCGAAATATTTTTTTGTAAACATCACTGTTTACTCACGAGGGAACACATTAGACGCAAATTTTGTAGTATGTATTAATATGGCATTATCAGTTATGTATGTATAGGTATATGTGTAATGTGATAGAGTTATCAACACTGTCTATATGGTATTTCAATAATTAACTCAGTCAATTGTTTGTTTTCACTTGTTTTTTTATGAAATTTAAGACTTAACAAAAATTCCTGTAATGGATTGCCTAGAAAAAAGTGGTCAACATTTTGAGTAAAAATACGAAGAGTAAAATTTTTCATTGACTTGCATATCTACGATCCGTTCACTATCATCGCATATATACAAGTTATCGCATATATAATAGTAAGTATGTTAATCTGTTAAGGAACGCCAGGGCGATTTTGGATAAAAGCTTAATTTTTTGTATATGAAGTTGGGCGAAGTTTGTATATGAAGTAGATGGATGATATGTTTTCATAGATTTCTCCCAAGCTAGTAGGTGGAAATTAAAAGAAAAAACTATTTAAATTAAAGTTCAAACCTTAAAAAACCGTTGTGCTCGACTAATTAAGCATATATGAGCAGCGTAGTGGGGACAGAAATTAAAAAAAAAATATATTTTTACAATTTTGATAGTGAATTATGTTATAACTTGTCAATATAGGACGAAAAGTAAGAATAATGTTTTTCGATAAGTGGAGTAATTTTCAAAATATCGAAAATTGAATATTTTGTTTAATTATTTGGTTTTCGATACTTCGAAAACCAAGGCATATATTGAAAAATTTTACTCTTATTTTTATAATTATATATCGATTAATATAATTTTTAATCCTAGACTTAATATTTGATAACCATCAATGATAAATATCACTTGATAACTATCAGTGAACTCTGTGTATCGATGTACCGAGAGTTAAAAACGATTTTAGAATTATATAAGAACTTTTTTAAATATTATAATGTTGTTATAAAACATCTGAGGACCCTATCCAATATGATAAATCAACTTAAAGTACTCTCTATGTCATGTAAAAAGGACCTCTAATACTTTGTAAAAACAGTTTTATAATAATAATGACAGTCATTAGGCCATGCTATGCCCTGTTAGTGTAGTTTTTTAATCTAATAAAAATTAACAACATTAGATGATAATATTAAAGAAGAGGTAGGCAGCCTTTTCAATGGCCATTAAATTCAGAGTTATATTACACAACAGATAATGTACAAAAATACAAAAATCATTTTTTGAACATTTAATATATATAGGGCTCGACAGAATTCTCTTCACGATTTTGTGTTAAATTCACCTGAAATCATAAAAAAATTACTACCTAACGTAATCTTCTTTAGAATGAGATTATTCTTAATCTTTTTTAAAAAACGCAAAGTCCAACATTATGAATTTTTTTCAAAATAAAAAGTATTTTTGTATTTTTTGATCAGTTTTAAGCAAAAAAGTGATTTCTTTCAGTTTAGAATAGGTGTGCCATGGTTTATCCTGGCAGAAATTTTTACTGGTGTGACAGATATTTCGGTCAAGTTTTAAGTTATCATACCGAGATATTTCGAAAGTAGACCTCAAAACGAACAAATAAAAAAAAAAGCAATTCCGCCATAAGGATAAAATTTTATTGGCTTTTTATATTAAAAATCGGTGTGACAGACCTTTCTGCCACGATAAGAGCTGTCACATAAAATTTTCCTAATAATAGATAAAATTTGCAATAAAATGGTCTCTTACAAATTAATTTCCATGAAAATGCAAAATACTCGAAATTTATAAAAATATAAAATTTATAAAAAATATTTCTGTCAGGATACACACTGGCACACCTAGTCCATACCTATAGTTAAATAGCATTGTTTTATATGTGAAATTAAGAAAATTGCGTAGGTGCAGTTTTACTGACATAGGCCCCCCGCTTTATTTGAACGCTGACTCAAGAAAACAATCCATCATGAAAATTGGTAATCCGCATTTCTAATATTTTTAAAAATTTACCTTCTTGGAAAGTTTACGATCTAAATAAATTTTCTTAAGCATTTTTGTAAAAAATCTAAATTATTTTGTAAAATTCTAATTTAAACTAACAACGTTAGTCAAATTGCATGTACAAACATTCTACTATAAGTGTTAATTAATTTCATACCAGTCCTGTATAATATATTTTAGGGATCATAGACCAAGGTAATTACGACTTTACAGATTACACTTGTAAAAACACTCTCAAAGCCAGTAGTAAGTAAGGAATATATGGGGGAGACAGAAATGGTTTTTAAATTAAACGTATAATATCACAAAAGTGACAAAAAAACATACCTACTTGAAAATACACAACACTCGGTTCCTTTCTTGATAACTTACACCTTACTTGAAATGAGATATTAATCTAATAATATCCTTTAGACGACGCACGTAGTGAGAGTCTCAATTAAGATTTAATTTTACCCCCACCACGAAAAAAGATTATTTTACAATTAATTAACTTTAGTTACAATTATAGTAATTAAGATTTGAAAATTAATGTACTTATAGTTATAATAACACAGATGTTATTATTATAAAATCATAATTATATAATTACATAATATTATAATTAAAATTATTGATTAAAAGAAAGATTCACCGATTTGTTGGCTTATTTACATAAGAATACGATTAATATTATAAAGAAAGTTTTGAAAATGTTGAAAGTTTACTTGCTTCTAATAAATTATTAAAAATATGGAATTAAAAAAATTAATTCTTCTATGCACAGAAGCTTAAACTAGTTCTCTGGGTTGCTTTAATAGATAATTTTGATCCAAAATTAGAAAGTTGATCCTAAAAAAAAAAATTAACATTTTTTATTTAAATCATTTTTTGGAAAATCGTTAGCTTTCGGAGGAAATGCGACTTAAAAATATGTCATTATTGCATTTATTGTCATTATTTCCTGTGTCTATGACTTTGACCTACAATTATCGATATACTTTAAGCCTATTTATTTTCTTTCGATTAAATGCATTAATGGCATAATTTTAAGTCTTATTTCTTCTAAAAGTTGTTTTAAATAAAAAATGTTAGTTTTTTTATGGTGATCAACTGTCCAATTTAATATATCTGTTACCTTTTAGGATCTCAATCCCAGAGAACAAAGCTTAATCTGATGTCAGAACTTGATGCCCTCTATCAAACTCTGAAACGTTATTTAAAAACATTTATTAAACGTTATTTTTTGATTGGTTAGCTACAAAACGATCTATTAGCCATAATAGGTTATAATAGCCCACCTACTATATTTTTTTTTAAGGATAATTAATCATAGAATTTTCCAGATATTGATAAACGAAAACTTCATTAATTACAATTTAATAATTTATCATTCCATCAGTGAATTTGTTAGGTTAATCTTTTGTGGATTGAAAATCACGTACATTTCTTTTAGGTTAATCTTTTGTGTCCCACGACAACGCTCCTTCTATTTTAGGTTAATCTTTTGTGGATTGTAAATCAAGCAAATTTCTTTTCCTACATTCCACATTCAATTTCATATTTTTGAATACCATTAGGATGAAAGATAATGAAATCATAATTTTGTTATTTTGTCAGAACCAAAGACTTATCCAAAAGTTTAAAGCTTTTTTAAGTTAACTAACCAATATAAAACTTACGTTTAGTTAAAGTATCGAGTAACCTATTTTATTGATTTAAACAGAACTGTGAAAAATTACGGTCAAGAAATATGTCTTTCTGGAGTATCTTAACGCTAAGCTATTTCATATTAACGATTATTGTACTTTAAATGTGATTTTCGATAAATTTGGGTGGTTCGTGGAGGCACTGAACATTAAAATAAATTTTTACGAAATTCGACACAATTTTTTTGAAAGTTCGATGTCAACTATTCTATAAGTTTTTGGGAGGAAAATACAAATCCGAAAAAGTCTCTGTACTTAAGTATAGAAAGGTTTATTAAAGGTTTCATTGGTGTAAAGCCTAAAATCAAGTAATCTTCTTTTTTTTTTATCTGAAAGGCGTTAAATAAGGAATCGATACGATAAATTTTTTTTCTTTTTAAATTCGTACAATATTTTATTTTTATTAGTATAGTAAAAAGAAGAAAATCTGACATTATTATAGTCTACTAACTAAACTCAAAGGATAAGCTTTATATTTGGTTCAATCTTATCATTTATTGTAAATATAACATAAATTTAAAATGTACATAGTACAGGATGGAGTTTTAAGATTCTATCGTTTTCTGAAGTTATAATTTTGTATTGAAGTGAAAACTCGTTCAGCCGCGTTGAGCGATTTTATTATTACAATTTTTTAGTAGGGAGTAAAAGTTTTAGATTAGTGGTCACTAAGGCTTTAATCTCCACCTCGGAAGCGACATGCAATCCACGTGACATACCTACATATAATGAATAAACTGAACTTTATGTTGTTGTTTCTGTAATTATTTTTAACTAGCTGTGAACTACCCACTTTGCTGGGCAACATCCCCACTTGCACCCCTCCCTCCACATTTCCTTGCGTGGGATAACAGTTTTGTAATGTACACGTCATGCTCTTTTATTTGATACCCCACTTAGGTATATTTGTAAATATTCGATAATTCCTTCCCACTTTCTCGCTACACCTTTCTACCCTCCGAAGGTTAAAAGTAGATAAAAACAATAGATCTTTGAAGCTGGTTGTATATCGTGTCAATATTTGAGCTTAATCGATGCACAACTTTTTTATTTTTTGAAGCATATCCCTTTCAACCCCTATTTCAACCCCTTACTCTACTATAATATGGATGTATTATACATAAAAACCTCTCTCTTGAATCACTCTATCTATTAAAAAAAACCCATCAAAATCCGTTGCGTAGTTTCAAAGATTTAAGCGTACAAAGGGACATAGGGACATAGGGAGTGCAGTGATTTAAAAAAAAGTTGTTGTTACGACAAAAACGGTTTACCACTGCTAAATTTAAACAATATTGGGCGCAGTCCGTACTTGTGTGCGGATGCCGTTTTATTAATTATAATAGTTTTATATACACAGTGCATGATTTAAAAAATTTTAGATTTGGGATTCTTACTGGTCGTTGCATTTATATACCCAAAGTGTTTATTTATTCTTGCATTCTAAAGTTATCACGAGATCCAATTTTTAAAAATAACTGAAAATAGGGATGAAAGTCATATAAAGATCAAATGTTTTTTTAGAATTTTTTTACTTACCCCCGTTTTAATTAATATCAGGCGAAGCCATTAAAAAACGTGATCGGGCTTATCTAGTATGTTAATAATTTCAACTTTCAAATTATGAAATTTTAATTAATCGTACTATGATTAATTTAAAAATTAAAAAAAAAACACAGTTATTTCGAAGTTTTCAGTTTTAATTTCTGTCGGTAACCCCACGACTATCTATTTTAGATATTTTATGATGTCAGGACTTTAAATTAGAGCTCCTTTCTCAAAATAAAAAACGGGTTACTAGTTCGATTAAGTCACTTCTATTGAACTTTTTTTGCTTAGTAGGGGAGGCTAATATGTGAAAAAAATCATTTAATGGTCCGTACAGAACTACGTAACGTAATTAGTCTTGGATATCTACTATCTAATAAACAGTTATGCAGTAGGAATTTGGCAAAAAGGATGATTTGGCACAAATTTCGTGGCACAAGTAATTTAACTGCCGTTAATATTTCAGTTCTGCGAATAATTTTAGATCTAATTTTTGATATACAATCGGGTATTCCACTTATATTAAATTTGGAGCCGTTCTATGTAAATTATCGATAAAATAAAAGTAATTAAATTTGTACAAATAACAATAATTATATTTTCATGTTATACAACATATAATACAAACAACATTGCAATTACTTTATTATAGATATTGATATAATTATACAGTAGAATTCGTTTACTATGACTACAGTTTACTATATGGGCATGTACACGATAAGAAATTTTGTTGTACTAATGTAAATGACGCCAATTTTTGTTATACATTACAGTATCAGTATTGTAAATAACGCCATAGTACATAAACAAATTTTCGTATGTTTGTTTATGTACGCTATTTTCAAAAAATTCATTCTTTCATCCCCTATTTTATCTTTAGATAAAATAGGGGATGAAAGGATGAATAGGAGGTGGTAACTACGGGAGCGGAATTCCTCACGAGTCCAGCTAGTTACTCTTATAAAATACACCACTCATCCATTTTAGTGGTAAAATCTTTTTGAACACAGTATCTATACGATTTATTGAACAAACCAGTATAGTCACTTTGAACAATTTTCACTGTATAATATGTTATATATTCTCACAAAAAGGTTATCAATAAATAAAATATAATAATTTTTTTAAATAAATATTTGTCATTTATTGATAATTTTATAACATATATAGTTATAAAATTAGTTGCATTTAAAAAAAAAACTTGATATCTCTATGATATGTAGTTTAATTAATTATATTATATCTGACTAAAAAAATATTATTAAAAATTTGTAATTGAAATAGTTTTTTATTATTCTATTTAAAAAAAAACTATTTAAAAAAAATTAAATAGGTCATAAACTAATACTCTATTTATTTTATGCATAAATAAATAATTTAAGTGTTTTAGTCTGGTTTTTAATAGGCGTTCTAATATTTATTGATTTTGAAAATAATTATGGCTTTTATTTGCTTTTAAATCAAAATAAATAATAGTTTAAAAAACTTAAAAACACGCCTTTGTAACTAGCGGAACTAAATCGTAGAAAAAAATTTCTTTAAATTCAACAAAAATCATTTCATCGTAAAAAAGCGTGAGGTGCTACATTTCAATTATTGTAATTATTTCATAGACAGATATTGGTAAAAGTAAAATCATTATAAAATATCTTTAAAAGCAACCCTTTTAAAAAGCAAAGCTACGATAAAATGATTTTTTTGTAATTAAAGAAATTATTTTCTACCTGTTAGTTCAGCTAATAACAAAAGCGTGTTTTTTAGTTTTTTAGATTATTATTTATTAATCAAAAATACAGTATAAATAGGGTGGGGCTGGAAATAATTCATTAATTTTGAAAATCCTGATCAAATAAACTTGTTAATTATTGTATTGTCATCGATCCTTGATTTGTGTGCCAAATTTCCAGTTAATCTGACGTTTTGAAGGGGACAAAATCATGTTCAAAGTTTCCTTTACAGACTAACATACAAATATACTAACATTTGTATAAAGCTTATAATAGCGTATTAAAAATTCAAACGTAAGCTTTTGAAACTGAATCTTTTAATAGCTCTAGAAAGCGTGTATGCCAAGAAGCTCACAAAAAAATAAGACGGTGAAGCGCTTGATGAATAATACACAATTTTCTTTCATTTTCATCAACACTAAAAAAACTACTCCTTTTGAAGCAGAAGCGAGAAAATGAACTCCCAATTTTTGTATAAGATTTTCAAAAAAAAGTCGGTAATATAAGAAATATTTTTCTAAGATTGTGAGAGAGAAAAAAATCTTAAAAAAATTTGATGAAAACATATCATCTAAAAATATTGTCTAAAAGCTTATGTTGTTACAACGAACACATCAATAAATTATCGTCAAAAAAATTCCTATCAAATTATCTTGAAAAAATACAATAATTCGATTAGATCCAATGTTTCACATTCTATTAAATATATTTTTAACAGCACCTACAGCCGTTATTATTACAGACCGATAATGGCATATTGTTGTATTATATATATTTTTTTTATTGAGTAAAAATTGGTTCTTTTTTATGTTGTATTTATTCTCTACTAAAAATTGGTTATTTTTTACTTCATTGTTCTATATGTTAAGGAAGTATTGTATTGTCCCGAAAAATATGATGTATAAAAAAATCCTTTAATACACCAGCTTTTAAAATGTAGTTCAGACAAAATTACTGAGCTTCAACGGGAAGTGTTTTTCTACCATCAATCTGAGCTAGGTCTTCGTGGTCGTCAAGAACCGTGAAGAGATAAGAGATTGAAGAACATTTTAAATCAGAAAATTTCGGGGAAAATCAAAAGAGAATCCCTTAAAACTTGATGTCCTCCATTGGCTTGGACAACTTAAATCTTAAATATTCTGTAACTGACAACATATTTTCACTCAATTAAATTATCAATCATTCAAACAACTTTCAATAGAAATGCTCGTTTTAAAAAGCCTGAATCCATTTTAGTGTTTCTGGTTTCTCGACTTTTTTCATTTCTCGAGGCACGATATATCCCGAACAGGATTTCTCGAGTTTCTCGAGTATCTCGCAAAATTTCGAAATTTTTCACCCACGATTTAATTTTTAAGTCATTTCTATATAAATAGCAAAGAGTAGAATAAATTGTACAAATTTTTTTATGATTTTTAGGTCTCAAAAAAAAATAAATAAATAAAATAAGTAAAATTTAATCACCAAAATTACTAGTACATAACTATAAAAACTTTGTTTTTTTTTTTTTTTTCACTATAAAAACATAACTATAAAACAAACATTTTGATACCAATTTAAACTAATGCTGTCTTTTCGTTTATATTTATAAACTATTATTTAATTTTCAATTTTATTTTTTTGAATTTACGTATAGTATGCCTTCGCCAAAAAAAAAAAAACCAACAAAGAAATCAAGAGATTTTTTCAAAGCTTTTTTTTTCTTTTCTTTGTTTAATTTTTAGTTTCCTTATAAAATAGGCTTTAAGAAATACAAGAGTATTAACCGTTGATAGGTGGTTTCTTATTTTAGTAATACTATATTACCCGATAACAAATAATCACGCTCATTCTCCGTCGATGTAGGCTGACTGTATTTTTTCAATAGTAAGCTTTGTTGCCCAGTATTATATTAGTTTAGGTATCTAGCGCACAGAATTAATTTCTCGAGATATTGAGACCTTTTTTGTGGAGAGAATTCTCGTTCATAGACTCTAATCCATTATGATTAATTAGTAAATGTACAAGCAAGTCATGTGGAGATCCCAGATCAGATTTTTTATGTTGTATTTATTTTGTACTTTTTATAAATTGAACAACAATATAAGCGAACGAACAGCCAGCTAAAAGATGATGATAGGTTTTATTTTGTAAACATTTAAATTTTGTATTATTATTGACACTAAATCGTTTTTAAAAACTTAAAAGGTTTTCAATGTTGTAAAATGTATTTTTTACATTTATTTAAAATACAAAATGGAATGAAACACTGAAGTAGTTATTAAGCGTTTTTATTTATTTATTTTTTCTTTTTTTTTTTGTGTAAAACCATTTATTAACCCGTCATGTCAATCATAAAATACAATTTTACATGATTATTATTATTAATATTATATTTTATATTAATAATACGGGAAAAATTGCTTCTTTTACATAAAAATTCGTGTGAACCCGATAAAACCTCCATACATAGGTAAACCGTGAGTCAGATGACAAATCGATTTTTTTATTATTCTTTTCGAATGATATTTGAAGGATTGATTAAAATAAGTTTTGTATTATTGAAAAATAAGGTATAATCGTAGCGAGGGTGTTAAATTTTTAGAAATCAAGTTGATTTTATTTTCCGTGCTTTTTGGTTTTTTCTTGCGTACTGTATATGTTAAAAGGAAACCATTGACAATCCCATGCATGTAAAAATTTTCGAAAAGGTTGAAAAATGGTTTTGTTTTTTTATAATTGCACTTCATTTTCCAACACTTTCAGGTGTTGCAAAGTTCTTTTAAATCGTTCACGGCAGACAAAGAAAAATCATTGAGAAACACGTGAATCCAAAATATCGTTTGGAATTCATTTTTTTCGTGAGCCACAATTGAGACCTGATTTTTCTTTATTATCAAATTCACTTTTATCAATCCTTAAAAATCATATAGAAATGACTTTTCTTTGGTTCTCATAGAAGCGGTCTTTTATTTCGTGCTTTTTTTTAATAAACAAAGTTTAAGGTCCAATAAAAACCCACTTAGAGTTAATTGTTGAAATACCCTGTATAGAAAGTGTTGAATATATCAATACTGGCATTTTTTTTTTAAAATTATTAAAATGTTAAAAATTAACTAAAATACGGTTGGTATATTTGTTTCAGTTTTCGAAAATTAAACATCTTCCCTAGCAAAAGGAACATTTTTTATATTTAAACTTGCTCTATCCCTAACGGTTTAAAAAATGGGCCCTACCAACTTAACCGCACCTTTTACGTCCTGAGTACGCTATTAAAATTCCAGCTTGATTTCTTTTTTCGTTTTTGAGTGATCGTGTCGGCAGACGGACACACAGACAACCGGGATTAAATTTCTTTGGTGATTTTATGAACACCTATACCAAAATTTTGTTCATAGCATCAATATTTGTAAGCGTTACAAACTGGAAACTAAAATAAGTATGACATATTTCATATACTATACACAACAACTTAATACAAAAATCTATAAGCTGAGTACAGAAGTAAAAAATGATCCTTGAGAAATAATATTATAATAAAAATTCATAATGCAAAAAGTTTTTGCTAAAGTCACGACGGGTTAAGAATATAATATATTTTTATGATTATAATATAAAAATTCTTTTTACAAACGATAAAAAAATAATATTCTTAATAAATGATAATTATTAAAATATTGATCTACATTAATTATCAGTATATCAAAGTCAGAGACATAATATTTAACTCTAAACGCATCAACATTAAAATTTAAAAAAAGATTACATGGGTGGCCTTACTTATAAATATAGCACACTCATCTTAAATCATTAATATATTAAAATTAAATCTCTAACACAAAAAACAAATATATAATAATTTTTATACGGGCTGTAGTTTTTAGAACTGTAAATACAAAAATATTTTAGTATAAAAAATAAACGTAAAACACAAACGCGTTGCGTAGATTAGGAGAAATAGACAACAAATTTTAGGTGTTGCGGACTTAATTTTATGTGTTTTACGCTAGTTTTTTTAATTGAAACTATGTTCCTTATCGATATTTATACGATATTTGTTTGGTAGTTGGGAGTTAAAACCAAAAAAACTGCAACAGACACCAAAAACCGACATTTATGTTACCTAGGAAACTAAAACTTGTTCGATCCAGGTTTTGAGAAAATGCAAACATCTTTTTATAGTTGTCAATTTGTAATTTTGTCAAAATTTTATGTTTTATCATTTAAAAAAATTGAGTTGTGAAAGTTATCAAAAGTTAAAGAAAACAGAGATAAAGTAAATATAATGCAATTTTTATGTTGTGTTATAATAAATATCCCAATCAAACCACACGTAATATACCTCACATATTGGGTTGACTACTAATTCAGAAGTATGTCTGTTTAACTAATACCACAATTACTTCATACAGTAAAAATTACATTCCACAATTATTTCATATAGTAAAAACTAAAAGTAGCTATAAAATTAAATTATTAAAATTAGTATTTGACTTCTAAAATTAATAACTTAAATTTTCAGAAAGCTGACACTGCACAGGTTCACTTTTATAGAAATAAGCTTTTAAACTAGCTTCAAAAAAAGTTAGGAAATCTTCGTAAAAAAAATACGTGGCGTGATTAATGTCCGGCAATAATTTGTGTCTAGTAGTTGTAGGTAACTTCAGGTTTCTCATGTGCTGGCTCTGTAATATGCAACAATCTGAGCAATGCGTCAATTCAAGAAAATACACAGCTGGCATTAACAATGTATCTTCTCTTGCTTTAAAGTGTATATCCGGTTTTTAAAAATATATTCTGTATAAATAATTCAAGCGAGAAATGTTCTAGCCAATAGGCACGCTGTCTACACAGTCACATCTAAGTGTTAATTAACCGTAATAATAATATTTTTGTTTAATTTTCATTTCGTTTTATGTTAAAATTTCCAAATGTTGTCAAATATTTGCAAGAGTTTATCGAACTTTCCATTTAAATAAAATATGAACTTTCACTTTGTTACAAGGACAATTTATTTATTTAGCATATTCTGTGCTAATGATGTCTCGAAATTTTGAGCCCTTTTATTGATCAAAATTCTCGACTGAATTGAAAATAATAATTTAAAAAACTAAAAAACACGTTTTTGTACCTAGATGAACTAAAAGCTAGAAAACAATTTCTTTATATTAAAAAAAAAAAAACATTTTATCGTAAAAAAGCGGGGAGTGCTAAATTTCAATGATTGTGAAAAGTTTAAAGGTAGATGGATAAAGTAACTTAAACAACATCTCACGCTTTCTTACAATAAAATGATTTTTTTGAATGCAAAGATATTATTTTGTACCTTTTAGTTCAGCTAGTTACAACGGTGTGTTTTTCAGTTTTTTACATTATTATTTTTTTATCAAAAATTGAAGTATGGTGGAAGCGTAAGGAAATATGTATATTTTCAGATATGGAAATCGTTAATCCTTAAATCGATAATCAAATAAACTTATTAAATTATTGTATTGTCATCGATCCTTGATAAGTGTGCCAAGTTTTAGCCCGCCTGCGTATTAAACCGGAACACCAAGGTTTTTTTAAAATGACGAACACATACTTGAAACTTCGTGAGTGGTTTTACTTTTGACGAGTCTACCAAACTTTCCTCTACGACTTAATTCAAAAAGGCTGCGATTTTAAATCAGCATGATGGAGTAATGTTTGAGCTATCGTTTTGAAAAAACGCAGCAGGGATTTTGTCGGACACTACGATCACTTGATAACATTAATAATTATTAAGCAATTCAGCAAAAGTGAACCATATATGTATTCAAAAACTAAATACATTTCTGATAAATTTCCTTCTAAAATTGCAGATATTTTTTTGTTGTTCCATATTTAGAGTACTCAAAAACATATTTACCTACAAAAAAAAGGAGTCTTTAACCTGATGGAAGTTTCAGATAATTTTACCGTCAATATTAAACATAAACCCTACCAGAAACCATTAATCTTAAATAATAAATTTTACATCAAGAATTTCCCACAAATTGTAATGTTAGATGTACGTACCTCTATTTCTCATATGCTGGTAATTTGGCTTAGAGCATACACAATCTAACCATATAACGTCAATTTTCACTTAACTATTTACCATGTTAATCACTTTAGTTATCGATTTGGTGTTAAATAAATTAACTATTTAGAATGTGGAATTGAAGTATACATCATTTAATATACACGTAGAACATTCGAGGTAGATAGACATAGGTAGACTAATCTTGGTAGACGTTACATGAGAATGTACTTCATTAAATTATTTGGATATTATCAAATTGTTGTATTTATCTGAATGAATGTAATGGGAATGTTGGTTTCTTTCGGGTCATAGGGTGTTCCATGGTGAGTGAGTCGCAAATAATCCACCCAAATTGTTAAATGTACATTTACCTCCTGAGTTCATATTTTGAAAGCAGAATCTCGAAAAACATTGCAGTAAAATGTCACTAATTGCAAAATGCTTTGAACTGTTTAGAAAAATGTTTTGAATCATTTGTCAACTCTAGTAGCTTAGTTGGTTAAAGCGTAACGGGTTCGATTACCGATGCCACAACAAAATTTAATTTAAGTATCAGTTTTAATGGGCTGGTGTAGTGTATGGTATATGCATGAAGGAGGTACATTCAGCTTCTCAAAATAATTGAGGAGCTGATAAATGAAATAATTAGCGGAAAAGGTGGTGAAATACAAATAGGTGGTATTACAACGGACTCTATAGCCTGTGGCCTTCGTGGACAGCCAATATAGCCTATCCTATCCTAACCTTTGAACCATTTAGAAAAACCTCATTTTTTCGTGATTTCCCTTCATGTATATATTTTATGAACTTATTTATATATTTTATCAGAGTAATATTTTTGGAAAATGGAGACTTTTATCACATATAATAGCTGGTGAAATGACTTTTCTGAGGAATTCAACA
This sequence comes from Chrysoperla carnea, assembly GCF_905475395.1. Lineage (NCBI taxonomy): Eukaryota > Metazoa > Arthropoda > Insecta > Neuroptera > Chrysopidae > Chrysoperla > Chrysoperla carnea. The sequence goes on along the minus strand of NC_058339.1, from coordinate 77,818,896 downwards.
AAATTGAAATATAAAGCTAATAATTATTTTCTTTATTCATTTGTTAATGGCTAATCACGATACATAAATGAAAATTAAAAATAAAATACAAAAAAATATTCATACAATAAACAAAACATTGCACATCCATTTAAAAAAGGAACAAAAAATTTCCCTTCCCTTATTCAAAATAAAACTTGAAAAATTGCATAAAAATTGCACCTACTTTTATTTATTCCCAAATTGTCCCTTGCACTTTTATAACATCTTTCTTAAAAATTGCATTCCCTTCTATCCCTTAGCAGTCTTGTATGAGGGGGATGATTTTACCTCTTGTTCTCCCATTCAAATCTGTACAATTTGAAAATTGCAAAAATTCACCGTTCACTTCTGCCTGTGCCTTATGCCTTCTCATAGTGATAATTTTCATTTAGAATTATTATTGATTAATATCATATAAAATTTCACGGATGTTTTTTTGTTAGTTTCATTTAGTTTCTTTTTTATCGATGTTATCTTTTGATTTTTTCTTTAAAATTCGTTTGAGTTAATTGGAACTTCCCAATTTTAATTCTTGACACTCGGTAGTTTTCCTCTTTATACATCTTTCCCAACTCATTTGCAGACAGGTTTTCTGTAATAAATTCTTAGAAGAGTTAATTCTAAAATAGTAATTTATAGAGTTCCGAGGAACATAAAGCTAACAAATTAATACTTTTTTATGTATCTCAAAGACAGTTCTTACAATTTTTTTCAAAAACAACGTACTTAAACATTTATTTTTAACGAATTCTTTGGTGCCCAGAAAACGGTTCTTGTCCAAAAAAAAAAACCTAACTAAATTTGTAGTTGTGTGTGTGTATTGAGCATATGTACAGATACAATGTCTTAGTATTGCACACTGGTGTTACAAATAGTAGTGTATGAACATGAGAGAATGTTTTATGGACTTGACTGACTTAAAAGATTGAAATACTTTAAAAGATTGAGGTAGCTGCTCGGAAATAAGCTACTAAAAAATGAAGGGAAAATTTTTCTTTTGAAATTACAAAATTTTGTATAAAAATGAATTTATACGATCAGCTATCCAACTATATACTAGTTAGGATGCAATATCTTGATAAACAGAAGTAATAAACCTTTTTGTAATTATTAAAAAAAAAATTTTAGAGTTTAATGCGATAATCTTAGGCGTGAAGAATTGGCTTATTTATCTTTAACTTAAAAAACAAAAATAAACTTGATTATGTATTCAGATAACAATTTAATTACGCAATTACATTTTATAATCTATTACATCTATGCATGCACATACAACATAACTTAAACCTTAAAATAATAATCGGTTTAGAGCCAAACGGTGTATTTGACAGTGCTTTCATGTACGGATTTAAGTTAAAAAGGTTTATTTCAAGATCATGGCTAATAACAACTTCTACTGCGAAAATTTTTATTAATGAAACTATTTTATGAGACCCGGAAATTAAACATTCTAGTATCCATCTTCAATGACGTTAACAAGATAATTAAAGTATTTGCTCCACGTTTGCGATATATAAATAACAAAATAAATAATTTGTGAGATAGTTGCGATTAAATTTAACATATTTTGCACGAACAATATCAGAGAAGCATGGAAAAGTATAAGTTTTAATATTTTTATGCTCAGCAGTAATATCGCCATCTTAATGAAAAAATGTTATCTTCTAGAATTATATGTTTAAATTAATTAAGTCTAAAAAATTAAAAGTTATTCACCACATAGTTTTAATAAAAAACTCAAAATAATCACACATTTAGACTATAATTTTTAGTGAAGGCGATACAGATAGAATGGCATGGACAAGACAACTATAGTAGAGTATTGTAGCTGTAACAGAAACAACTATAGTAGAAGAAATGTAAATTGACCATGCATTGAGAATTGTGATCAACATCCTTAATAAGAAATGTGAAAACCATTTCGACTTAATAAAACAAGGAATTTGTCGAAAAACAACTTGAAATCGTTAATTTTTTAAGATATCGGATAAAATGTTACTTGTAACTTCAAGTGTCAAAGAAAACAGTTTTTGCATTTATATTATTGTCTTATTAGAATTTCGTTCACAATGAATATAAACTTGCAACCAAATTTAAATTTGTTAAGCCTTTTGGATCCTTATGGTGTAAAAGCTAAACGCCACGAGTTAGTATTCAGATGGCTGGATATGAGGTGGGGATGAAGAACGTCTGGCTCCCGAAAGCGGTATCGTTAACTGTATTAACTAACACGTGTTCCAGAAAAAGCATGGAACATTATTTAAATAATTTTTCATGCGTTTTTATGAATATAAATTGTAATTGGTAACGAGTTTTTTTTCCATGCTAACACCGCTTAATTCTTCAGTTTTATAATTAAATAATGTAATTTTTAATTGCAGAAATTAGATTGCTTTACTCAAGTGCCAGGCTGAATAAAGAAAGGAAAAATAAACGAAGTTCAAATGTTTAAAAATAAACCTACGAAAACTTTCCCAGCTCTTATGAAAGTTTTGATTGACTAAAAAACTGCCAGACTTGACCTTGATAAAAGCTACTAACTTCCAACTACGCTAAAAAATCGGTTTTTTGTATGCTAATCAAAGACAACACGAAACACCCAGACGATTTCATGCGAGCTTCATCTCTACATTTTTCTTGTGTAGCTATTGTGTGAACTTTTGTTATAACGCACCGAGATATATCGCTGTTCCCATTTCGATGTCAGCCATAGCAATGAGATACTTTCGAAGTAAGATGAGATTGTGATAGTGAGTGCCTTTGGCGAGAACATTCGTCGCCGATACACCACGAGAGTGTGCATCAGGGGTTACAGCAATGGCTGTCAAATACTACGCTCGATCCTAAACTTTTACAGTTTTAGCCTATAATATAAATTATAAAACAGTAAATTATTTTACTATATAGAAAAGAGTTACAGAAGTATCCGTTAAAAATGAATAAAAACTATTTGAGTTAAAAATAATATTAAAAAGAAAAAACACCAAGTAACTGCCTTGTGTGTATGTTGTAATTCGATCAAGTTGACAGATAAGTGCATTGTTCGAAATGAAATGTTTTATAAATATTTCTTTTACAGAAAAAAAAATTATTCATTCCACTACCAATATTATCTATTGAATACTTTACATGATCATGTACGGTGTGTGTTGTAACGCCATAAAAACCACTTTAACGATGAAGCACGTTGGAAATGGGAAGAGCAGTTAATATTAGAACAAAATTTCTTTTCAATTTGTTGAATTTTATTAATAAATAAAACAAGTGAAAACAAACAATTGACTGAGATAATTGTTGAAATACTCTGTATAAAAAGTGAATTGAATATCAGTGCTTGCATTATTTTTTTATAAGTTAGAAGAGTTTAAAAAAGCAATACAATTATGGCGACCTTTAAGCCGCTTTTTATTTGGTTTTCGAAATTTTTTCTAGAATTTTTTTTGTTTTTCGAGAATGTTTCTCAAGATCACTAGTTGAAGCTACCTCCAAATTTTCAACTCTCTGTCTTTTATATAGTTTAAGAGAAAATGGACACCAAAGTTTTGTCCTAATTTGCACTGTCACGGATAAACAGTGACGTTTACGAAAAAATGTTGCATGCAAAAGTTGTTTATTTTTTTATAAGGAACATCTTTTATATTTAAATATATGTTCTATCTCTATCGCTTTAAAAGGCCCAATTGACCAATATTACTCATTTACGCATTAGCCTCACTTTTTACGTCCTGAGCACGCTATAACAATTTCAGCTTGGTATCTCATTTCGTTTTTGAGTTATGCCGCTCACAGACAGATGGGTAGACTGACGGACAACCGGAAAAGGACTAATTAGGTGATTTTATGAACACACCAAAAATTTGTTCGTAGCATCAATATTTTTAGGCTTTACAAACTAAAGGACTAAACTTAATATAACTTGATATACAGTGTGTCGCCGGATAGAGGTAACTATACTTGTCAATTTTCTTATTTTGAATTTTAAGAAAAAAAGTCATTCTTTATAAGAAGTTTTGCTTATTCTGAAAAGTATGTAGGAATATTTAAAAATTCTAAATAATGTACAGGGTAGCCAAAAATTTGGTATCTCTATTGTTTTATTATTTTTTTTGGTAAACTACCCTTCCAATTTAAAAAAAGTTACTCGAAATTTACAATTACGACTCTATACAAAATTTCAAGAAGATCTTTCCAACTTTGACAATTCCATTCCGTTTATCCGAGAAAATAAATTTTCTTCTTAATTTTTTAACTTAGTCCACAAAAAAAAAATACACCCTCGAATAGTACATATTAATTGATTTATTATTATTTTCTTTGTTACGTTTTTTTATAATTACAGCTTTTGTTCAAGAAAAAATGATGATAATTTTTAGTTTAGTGATCATTTCGTGATCTCGATTGATCAATTTTTTCATACTATCAGTCCTAAGACCTGTAGGCCAGCTTCGATGTAAGTATTGTTATCATTTTTAAAAGCTTCTATTTAACTTGACATTTATATTATGTAAGTCTGGGAACTTTTCAATCAATATTTCAACCACTTCCACTGAAGCAATCGGGTTGAAATTTGGTACACACGTTTGGTTCTCATGACAATGCAATTTATGGTAGTGAGATTTTCCTATCGCTTCCACCATATTTGATATACATACGTTTTTTAGTTTTAATTAAAAATTTAAATGAAAATACTTGACTATTTGTAAAAGCTAGAGGAACTTCGTCTCAACAACACTAATATTTTAAATTGAGTGAGACCACCTTTTATAAATAGTATGAGAAACCCACCATTTTCTACTTTTTAGTACAATAGAAACTTGTCCCTAAAAAGTTTTTTTACTAAAATTTTTTAACTGTTATATCCAATGATAAATTACACATTCAGTACCTTTAAGGTATGTATAATATTGATAAAGTATTCACACAAGATAAAATAAAAACCTGTTTCTCTCTACTATTTTTTTTTTTTTTCAATATTAAAAAATAAAAACCTCACTAAATTCCTTTTATATTCAATATGCTTAATAATAATAAGTATGACATTTTACGACCATGTCGGTTGCACTGTAATAAATTAATAATAACTACCGATATAATAATAACTTTTTATTTATTTTTATTATAATTTAATCCACCAAAAAAAATACCATAATCTATTTATAAATAAATCGAAACCTACAACCACGTTGGTAATAAAACCGTGACAAATGTATACAAACCGTTAAATTGTGTAATAATAATAATTTTGTATATAAAAATTCATGAAGTATTTATAGGGCCATTTATTTATATTGACAGTGTTAAATTAGGGGTGAATTTACACGAGGGTGTTGTTTTAGTTATATCCACTTTAGTTTTTATATTATATATGGGGAAATAAAAATTGAATGTTTTGTTTATTTTCCCAAAAATTTTATCTAATAGCCACTTTAGAATTGTTTGCTAAAGGCTTTAAAACTGTTTATCTTTTTATAAGTATCATTTTAATAGAGTTTTTAACGTCCATGAACTGTTCCTTTTCCCTCAAAGTACAATACTTAAAACAACAAGGTTACAGGGAAACAGGGAATAACTTAAAGTTTAAACAAGTTAAAACAAAGAATTGATTGAGTTAATTGTTGAAATACCATGTAAAGAAAGGGTTGAATGTCAGTGCGTGCATTATTTCTTATAAATTAAAAGACTTTAAAAAACTAATACAATTAACTTTTAGCCCGATACATGAACTCAATTTTGAGAAAAACGAATTTTTCTGAAAAACTCGTGCAGTTCAGGCAAATAATCGGATTTAATTAACTTTCGGTCAACGTTTTTTATTTTCAAAACCTGATTATGAGCCAAAACATAACAAGAAAAAAAGAATGAAAATCTGGATTTTTTTTCAGGTTTTTTGCATTTTTGTTTTGTAATGTTTCATAATACGATTTAAAAAAAAAAACCCGTTGACTCTATCCGAAAGTGCATAAAAACGTGTAATTTAAAAAGAAGTTAAAATCTGATGATTTGCCTAAACTGGAGGAGCTGTTGAAATTTTCTGAAAAATTTTCCGAATTGATTATCAAAATCCGGTAGAATTACCCACCTCTTTAGTAATGAATAATAATTGAATTGATCCAATACTAAAAGTACTCAGAATAGCTTAAGGCTACTCTCCCCTATATCCAATTTATAATAAGGTTCAAACTCGAAAGTACGCTGTATAAAATACTAGCTTGATACCCGCCTGCTTCACTGGGCTTAAAAGTATAGCCTCCACCTCTTTTGATCTCACGTACCCCCTTTTCATAACACTAGAAGGGACTGTTTTACACAGCTAAAATATTTGCACAGTTTTCAATTTTTTAAATGTAAAACAGTCATAATTCATTGAGTATATCCGAAAAGAAGACCATAAATTGTTTTACATTTACTATTGAAAATTTTTACAGAAATCTTTATTTTTGGTTCAAAATGATGATACTGGGTGGAGTAGTAAAATGTCAGATAAAATTTATTTTTTAGTTTTTATTTAAAAAAAACATATATCTTTATAAATTATAGCTCATGTGTTATTCTGATGTTTGAGCTATATTATTGTACAATTTCATTGAAATCTATTCGCTAGTTTTTGCGTGAAAGTGAAACAAACAAACAAACATCCTTACTCTCACATTTATAATATATAGATATAGGGATAAATTAAAAGACCATTTTTCTGGGTAAAAATAAAAATTCAAATAAATATCGTATCCATCATTCATCGATTTCAATCTCATTTTTTCTCCCTATATACGGTAGATAAATAATCACAGAGACATTAAAATGAGCAACACCAACTGTTATTATATAAACAAAGCAATGCAAAGAGAGAAAACAAATTTATTATAATAAAATTTAAAAAAATCTCTTATATGTTTAAATATGGAAAATTCGTGATGAATAAATTTTATATTATTATATATGTGAATGATGAAAAAAAAAGACGAGAATAAAAAATAATGATTGATCGAAAATTAAATATTTATTTAGTGTCAAAAAGGCGCCACCGACAAACTACCTCGTACCAACTATGACGACGACGATTCAATGAAAATATTATTATCAGGATTTTATTTCTTTGGGGTTCTGTAACGACAAACTGCGCAGGAATCTTTCTTGGATGTTTGATAATCTATTCAGGACTGTTTGAATTCGTGAGGAAAAACTTTTACCATGGGATACTTAACAAGATTAAATCAATTTAATTCTGAAACTTGAAAAGGTTTAAACAGAAATTTGTATTTAATTTAGTAAACACAGTGCAAAAGTTGATATAAAACAACAAAAATCAATGATTTGGTAAACGATTTTCAAGATGTTAAACAAGAAGACATCTTTGTAGGTTTAAAATCGTTAAATAAAGTTGCCAACTTCAAAATTTATCAAAACCGGGGGGAAATTTAGTAAGTTTAGCCCATTTTTAGTTCGAAGACTAACAATTTTGTCCGGAGATTTGAAAATTGTCACTATGAAAGATTTCTTATCCGTTTTTTAACCCCCGAATTAAAAAAAAAGAAGAGTGTTATAAGTTTGACTGCTATGTGTGTGTGTCTGCCTGTCTGTCTGTGGCATCATGGTGCCTAAACGAATGAACTGATTTACTTTGGTTTTTTCGGTTTCGTTTGAAAGGTTATTTAATACAGAGTGTTCTTAGCAATGTTCCAAGTACAAGTTTGGGGTTCCGTATCCGAAAAATTTGTGAGGGATTTTTAAAATTTTGTAAATTTCACTTGTAGTTAAATTGTCCATTTGTTGAGTTACATATTTTAATATTGGAAAAGACTAAAAATTGGCCCTTCTCGTTGCGGCAAGCAGTATTAAAAAAGAAATTTTTAACCTACCAAAATTCTTAATGTTTGATCATCTTAAAGAAAATCTTAGTATTATTGCAGATTATTTCATTTCTCGGCTTAAAATTTTATCGATTGCCTTATTCAATTAATCTTCATTGCTTTAATTAAGTTAAAATTTCGATAAATATTAATGCATACAATGCATCGTTTTAACAAACCCTTAAACCTTTCTGTCTAAAAATTTAAAACAATTTTCCCAACCTACTGCGAATTTTTTTAAAATTTCTTATAATAATGCTTGTTACAAAGTTTATTCAAAAACATGAATGTGTGATACTCGAAAACAGCAAAAAATTGATTTATTAAAACTGATTGAGTAGAAAAAAATATTTCTTAAGGGTTAAGTGGCACTGCAAAATATGAAATAATAAATCTCTAAATTAACCTTAAACGTCGCATTATTATGTTAACAATATTTAGTTTAAAGTTGGGTTTCTTTTGTAATTTAAATCAAATTTGTATGAATATCCCTATATCGAACCTTTAAAAATCATCGAATACGATTTATATTAAAACCACACACTTAATCTCGTATATATTTTTTTTAAATAAATATAAGCGCTTTTCTTTTTCCGTTCAATCATCGATATTATTTTCTTTTGTCATCCACTATGTTTGTTTATAATCACATTTTTTTTTCTTTATGCGTAGCAGCACCATACGTTCATAGCAAGCTTACGTTTTGTATGGATAGTATATATAAACGTACAAATCTTTTTTTAATTAAATTTTCTTTCCGTTATGATTGGAAGAGATATCGTATAAATTCGAATATAAAAAAGGAAAACATATTCTAAAGTTATTTCAAATTTATTGTAACAAAAAATATAATTTTTTTTTTTTTTGCTTTCATCGGTAAAAGAAATTAAAATCAAAGTTTTTATTTTTTTCATGTTCTTATTTGTTGGTTGGTATCCTCTGGATTTGACGAAAAAATGAAAATAATTAGATCGTTGTGTGATTCGTTCGTTGACCTTCAAATTCGATCGTTGAACTATGTTTTTATTATATACCGTTGACATAGAAAATTCGCCCACGGATCATATTGAGAAGAGGGACAAGAATTGTTAATTTTTTTCGACTCGCCTTTTCTATAGGTAAACGAGCCCATTGAAAAATGAAATGTCAAAAATTATTAAATAAAATTGAAAAATTAAATTCGTTTATGCAGTTCAATCGTGAATTGGCTTTCAATAAAATCGTAGTTTAATTACAGTTATTTACGACGATATTTGTGAAATAACAGCATTATTAACCTGACTTTTTAGACAGAGTTACGAGAAAGTAAGGCCCTACCAATTTTTCTTGAATTATGCTACCAGTTATTCATTAAATGGAGTGAAAAAAAACTCGCTTTAGTTTTTCGAAACTTTCTGGTCTCTGTTTTTGCACTAAAATATATAAACTATCGTGAAATTTATTGAAAAATAAATAATAAACTAACAAAAAGTTCTAACAGGAAAATTTGATTTTTAGGAAGTTAGAGAAGAAGTTAAATATTTATTTTTAAAGAAAAAAGCAATCTTATATTAATCTTTTATCTTAAATACGGATGCAGTAATTAAGTTTCGGTATACTCTTTGATCCAGACCGTGTTCATTTTCATTACCAAAATAAATTAGAAATGTCGTATTCAGTATGGTTATTCTTAGCCATTTTATAATGCAAAATATCTTCACCTGAATTTTAATAGATAAGTTTCCACATATTGCACATTGTCTAACTATATTGATTGTATGAAGAAAAAAAAACTTTATGAAGATGGTCTTTTGTCTCTATAAAATAATATTTTTTTGTTCTTCAAGATTTTCTGTATCTTCCTCGGTTTAAAAGTTTTTAATTTTGGGTGTCCTGTAAACTGTAAACGTTTCTTTCCGATTCTTTTTATAGGCCGACAAAAAAGTAATTCGTGCTTGTGTTTAAATAATATATCTTTACAGTTGAAGTACATCAGATTAATCACACAAAGAGAAACATTATTTGATTGAAATATCAAATTAAAATCATTGTGAAAACAAACAAAAAATTAAATCCTGAAATGAGATAAAAATTAAATACATTTATATTATTGTAAACATAAATTGACAGCTCATTGTAGCTGTAATAAATTTATTGTACTAAATCATTCAATTAAAATATAACGCTTTGATCAATTTAAACTAATACACACGTACGCATCATGTACGTAGAGAAGACGGCTGTTGTACCTTGGATCACAATTTAAATGTTTATGTTTATTAAGGTAGTACGAGCGAAAAGGCAAGTTCAAACTTGTGGTTGAAACTATTTGTACCTTATTTATAATTTTGATGATGAATTTTGGTATAACTTCATGAATGTAAATGAAAAATAAGAATACTATTTTTCGATATCTGCCTTGGTTTTCGAAATACCGAAAGCTAAATAATTAAACAAAATTTTCAATTTTCCATGTCTTGAAAATTACTCCAGATATCGAAAAATTTTATTCTTACTTTTCGTCTTATATTGCCAAGTTATAACATAATTCACCATAAAAACTGAAAATATACATATATATTTTTAATTTGTGTCCCCACTACTCTGCCTATACATCCTTAATTAGTCGTACACAACGAGTTGTTTTTTGTTTTCAATAATTAATTAAGGATTTAACTTTAATTTAAATAGTTTTGTTTATTTCCACGGACTAGTTATGGAGAAATCTATGAAAACATATTATCCATCTACCGTGTTCCCATAAGACCAATGTTAAGTATGTCTGCTTTTGAAGTCATTTATTTATTTAGGTAATTGCACAAACCCCCCTAAAATTTTCAGAGTTGATTTGAACTTCATATAAAAAAAAAATTATACCTTTTATCCAAAATCGCCCTGACGCTCGTACATCCTAAAGCAGAATGTGATTAAAAAACGAAATCATTAATAGTAAAATTATAAATAAATAAACGGTAAAAGCAATTATTTCTATTTTGCACTTGAAAAAAATTACACATATAGGAGCTGGCCTTGATATCAATATGTTTCAACAGAAGAATAAACCAAGGTACAACACCTTACCCAACGTTTGTACGTACGTATCCACACAATGGTTCATATTATTGTCAAATGGAAATTATATTAATAATTTGTTTTGTTGTTAACAAATTAATTATAATTATAATTTATTTATACACTAATAATAATAACAAATTATTATTATTCATTCAAATTCACATCATACATTTAATTATGTATACATGGAGTTTATGAAATGCTGAAGGTATAGTTTTCATTTTCACGAAACTTGAAGGTTTAATAGCAATTCATTTAGAAGAGGAATGGAAAACATGCAATTTATCTACATGGTAAAAGTGATCTCACTCAGTTTGAAAAATAGTTATAATTTGTGTAATATGCAAGAAATGCCGAAAATTTTGCGACTTAATTTTAGAATAAATATCCTAAACACAATATTTCAGAAAAAATTCTCTTAAAATTTTTGTGATTTTTATCACTCATATGTGATATTTACAAGAACACTGCAATATTATACGATTTGTATACCATGTATATACGAAATATACATAGTATATTAAGTTTAGTCCCAAGTTTGTAACGCTTAAAAATATTGATGCTACCAGCAAAATTTTGGTATAGGTGTTCATAGAAACACGATTATAGTTAGAGTATTGATGATTGAAGAGAGATATCTATATTATCCAATTAATAAGCAGCACTTGCACACAATATATTATATATTTTTGTAGTTGCGTGGTATTGTAAAGCTAAAAATAACACATTATTTTACTACAAAGCATGTATTTGGTTTATATATATGTACCGTGCAATCATCTTCAAAGGAATTGTTTAGTCTTATAAGTTTTAGTAACTATCTGCATAAAAAGTATATCATTTTCAATATTTTTTGTTACTCGTCAATTTGGTGACGAAATATAAAAGCGTAGCGTTTATAATTGGAGTTTCATTGATTACATAAGTCATATTTGATATCGATGACGGAATAGCCGAACAATATCTAATTTTAGAAAATGACTATGTTTATTATTTATAAAAAATTACATATTTTGGCTATTAATTAATTAAAAACTGCCATAAAAATTAATTTATAGTTAAAATTTATTATCATTTGTCATATAAAAATAGATACATGCGTGTGTCCCTCAAGTATCTAATTAATTAAAACTCTAATGAAGATTTATCTACGATAAAATTTACCATTCATTATAAAAATTTCTGGCAGAATCAGAAAGTCAAGAAAGAACGAGAATTGCGATTATAGATGTCTAAATTAATTTGGCAAAATTACTGAGCAGGTAAAAATCTGGTAAAATATAAAAAATAAGGGTGATTAAGGATTAAGTGTCAAGTCAATTTTGGACAAAATACCTCTTCTTTTATGCAGTTGGGCTAAGTCTAGGTCAATTATGAAAATTTTAAGGGGGTTTGCCCCATTATTTAAATAAATAAATGACTTAAAAAATGGACATCTTTAACATTGGTCTTATAGAAAAACGTTAGATGGATGACATATTTTCATAGATTTCTCTAAAACTAGTCGGTAGAAATTTTAAAAACCTTTAATAAATTAAAACCTTAATAAATTATTGAAAACAAAAAAAAAACAAGTGAAAACAAACAATTGACTGAGTTAATTGTTGAAATACCATGTATAGGCAGTGTTGATTACTCTTTCACATTACACATACATTCATGTCACACATATACCACTAGTTCGATTTACATCTAGGCATATAAATATCGCGAGTATGACAAAGTACATGCGTTAAGCAATGCATCTAAGTAAGAGATATTATAGATGTTATATGAAATTGCAAAAAAGACTTGTATCGTGGCTTCGATGTCTTTTCAGCTATACAACAGTTCTTCTGTTGTGTGCCTGCATAGAGTGGGAGAGAACACATGTATATAATACTGCTCACTTAGATGCATTATATAAAAATTTCAGCTTGATATGTTTTTTCGTTTTTTAGTTATCGTGATGACAGATGGACAGACGACAGACAGACAGACCGAAAATGGACTAATTTAATGATTTTATGAACACCTATACCTAAATTTTGTTCATAGCATCAATATTTTTAAGCGTTACAAACTTGGGACAAAACTTAGTATACCTTGGTATATTTCATATACATAAACTAACGTACATAAACAAAAAATCGAAAAAAATTTATGGTTTCTGATTTGAATGAAACTTAGTATATAAGGTAATTTTGACCCAAAAAATTCAAAAATCGTATTCATTTGTTGATTGAAAGCATAGTTTTAGAAATATCACCCATTTTCTCATATTTTGGCTCGATATCTCCGAAACTAGTTGCCTAACCGTTATATTAATACCATTTTTGTAATTTATGGGTCATAATTACCTTATAAACTGACTTTGACCGAAATTGGAGAGAAAAAAATTTCCTCGATTTTTTCGATTTTTTTAAAGGGGTACCCCTTAAAAAAATTCCAAAAAATCTAAAAAAATTTATGGTTTCTGATTTGGATAAAACTTAGTATATAAGGTAATTTTGACCCAAAAAATTCAAAAATCGTATTCATTTGTTGATTGAAAGCATAGTTTTAGAAATATCACCCATTTTCTCATATTTTGGCTCGATATCTCCGAAACTAGTTGCCTAACCGTTATATTAATACCATTTTTGTAATTTATGGGTCATAATTACCTTATAAACTGACTTTGACCGAAATTGGAGAGAAAAAAATTTCCTCGATTTTTTCGATTTTTTTAAAGGGGTACCCCTTAAAAAAATTCCAAAAAATCGAAAAAAATTTATGGTTTCTGATTTGGATAAAACTTAGTATATAAGGTAATTTTGACCCAAAAAATTCAAAAATCATATTCATTTGATGATTGGAAGCATAGTTTTTGAAATATCACCCATTATCCCATATTTTGGCTCGATATCTCCGAAACTAGTTTCCTAATCGTTATATAAATACGATTTTTGTAAATTATGGGTCAAAATTACCTTATAAACTGAGTTTTATCGAAATCGGAGCCAACATTTTTTTTTCGATTTTTTCGATTTTTATAAACCCCTTAAAAAAATTCCAAAAAATCGAAAAAACCAATACTTGTAATTTTGGAATAATTAATAATTTTGAATGGAATACGCAAAGTTAATTTTTGATAAGGAACATTTTTTACATTTAAACTTTTGTTCTATCTCTATCGGTTTACAAGATGGGTTCTACGGACCCAAGACCCAATTGACCTATGATGCTCATTTACGAACTTGACCTCACTTTTTACGTCCTGAGTACGCTGTAAAAATTTCAGCTTGATATCTTTTTTCGTTTTTGAGTTATCGTGTCCACAGACGGACGGACGGACAACCGGAAATGCACTAATTAGGTGATTTTATGAACACCTATGACAAAATTTTTTTCCTAGCATCATTATTTTTAAGCGTTACAAACTTGGGACTAAACTTAATATACTATGTATATTTCATATATACCTACATGGTATAAAAATCTTTGTGCCCGACTAATTAAGAATGTATGAGCATGGTAGCGGGGACACAAATTTAAAAAATATATATTTTCAATTTTGATAGTTATTTATGTTATAGCTTGACGATATAAGACGAAAAGTAATAATATATTTTTTCGATATCTGGAATAATTTTCAAAATATCGAAAATTAAAAATTTTGTTAAATTATTTAGCTTTCAATATTACGAAGACCAAGGCAAATATTGAAAATATTTATTCTTATTTTTCGTCTACATTTATGAACTTATAACAAAATTCATCACAATATAAATAATTTCAACCACCACAGTCTAAACTTGCCTTGGCGCACGAACCAACTTAAGCAGCGTATCAAATTAATTTATAATGATTTACCGCATTTATTCAATAGGTATGCAAATGTTTAGTGCAGTTTCACTCCTAATATTTGTATATAAAATAAGAATGATTTGTTAATACAGTGGTCGAACATCCTTAAAAACAAAATTTGACACTTTCTTCTCAAGGTTTCGTTTCTTTTTATAAAAATTTAATTTTACTTACAAACAAAATAATAAAATAAAACGCTATTAACTTACAGCATCCAACTATACTTATTTACAACATAACTCGTAAGTAATATAATATTCTTGTCTTTGATGTAAGTAAGCACAAAATATTTATGTGTCTTAAAATATATCAGAATAATAATAATAAAATGTGAATGCCTTGTCAGCTAGCTATAAGCTTTGTGTGCTAAAATCGTTATTAGGGGAGAATGTAATACCATGAAATCAAAATTGAAATTTATTTGTTTTTTTAAGTCATTTTTTTAGAAGTTAAATTCAAGGTAAATCACGTATTTGAAACTTACTCACCAATAACCAGTGATTTACGGTGCGTACAGAGGCGGATTATCCATAAGGCAAAATAGGCATGTGTCTATAAGCGCGAGGCTACTAAGAGGCACGCTTGTGAAGCTTATAAACTAATATAAAACAAACAATTGACTGAGTTAATTGTTGAAATACCACGTACAGACATTATTGATTACTCTATCACATTACACATATACGTATACTATACATGTCACACAAAACATGTATACACATAATGTCTCAGACAAAAGTTGTTTATTTTTTGTTAAGGGACATTTTTTATTTTTAAACTTTTGTTCTATCTCTGACGGTTTACAAGATGTTTCCTACGGACCCAAGCCCCAATTGACCTATGTTGCTCATTTACGAACGCGACCTCACTTTTTACGTCCTGAGTTCGCTGTAAAAATTTCAACTTGATATCTTTTTCGTTTTTGAGTTATCGTGTTCACAGACGGACGGATGGACAACCGAAAATGGACTAATTAGATGATTCTATGAACACCTATACCAAATTTTTTTTCGTAGTATCAAAATTTTTAAGCGTTACAAACTTGGGACTAACCTTAATATATTATGTATATTTCATATATAAATAATTGCGCAAGTATTCAAAAAATTACAGTTCGTAGATATCGACATTTGTACTGTTATTAAAATGTATGATAGTCTAATTTCTGCAGAAGGAGAAAAAATTTAATAAAAATGAAGAGCAAGCCTTGAAACTCTCAACAGTCAAAGAATATAAAAAGGACACAAAGAGGATACAGAAGAGAAAGGTCACAGCAGATGAATCTGTTGAAGGTATAACTTCTTCATTATCTCAGGTGGGAAACAGTCAGAAAGATAGTATATCTAATAATTATAGACAGACTTGTGGTAGCACTCGAGTCGGAAAACTGCCCCGAACAAACAACGCGATTTTCCAAGTTCTTTGAATAAAAGAATTTGAAATTAAACTAAAAAAAGGTCGTTAATACTAGATTTTTATTACGGGTGGTGGCGCTAATTTATAAAAATAACAATGGACACAAGTTTTCTTAATTCGCTTCTAGGTGAGTGGGATTTATATGCAAAGATCAGCTTCTTAGTAGGCAGACTGAAGAGTCAAAATTTTTTCCTTTTTTTGGCAAAAAAGTTTAAATTTAAAAATTATATAAAGAGTTTATTCGAAAATCAAAGAACATTGACAGGCAACCTAAACCCACCTGCACTTTTAAAAACAAAGGTTCGTTTCAACAAGATTGCTTTCCAGTAAATAGGAATATATATCTATATCTATATTGCACATTCTAGGTACTACATCTTACCCTATTAAGTAAAGTCTGACATTGACGAACAAAATGTTTCATACTACGTCTTGAAAATATCAAAAGTGTACGTACCCGTAATAATAACATATCGAGATGAGGATGACTCGTAGAGGTTTATAAGTAATAGGCTGCTGATATCGAATAGATTAGTCTGTAAGCCGCGATAATAGAGTGGTATATGTTAACTTTGTGGGAATTTACGAATTTTTGCACAATTTACGAGTACTGTTCAAGTCTATTCATGACGTAATCAGTCTATTCATGAAATTCGAACGTGAAACTTTTTTCTCTGTTTTTGAATAATAATAGGGCAATTTATGTCCAAAAATACCAAAATTCAGTTAGCATTTATGAAAATTACTTGTTCAGTAGTAAAAAAAAATTTTTTTTGTATTTTTGGGTCAAAACTTATTAATTTTCGAGCTATATCGAGTTCCAAAACATCTTCTTTTTTTTTTAGTTGTTTCGATTTTTCTAAGAAGTATGTGAATCCCTTACGAAAATTATGAAAATCCCGGAAATGTTTTTTAGCTCCGATTAACTCATTATATAAGGAAATTTTGATTCTTCTGTAACATGAAAAAATCGAAAAACATTTCTGGTCTCCAATTTCGATAAAACTGATAAGTACATAAGCACATAAAAAAAATTTGAGAAAAAAAAATAAATCGGGTCCATTTAATGATTGGATGCATAGTTTCTTTATTATAGCCCAAAATTAATTAATTTCTCTAGTCCAAAAGTCGAATACAGATTTTTTAGTTTGTTAACAAAAAGTCATTACCCATTTAAAGAACTATTTCGAGATATCGCCCGCGGTCATTTATAAAAAAATTTCAAAATATTTATACAAAAAATTAATTCTAATTTTCGGGACGAATACAACAACTTCTGTTAGAATATAAATAATTCTATAAGATTCGAAAATATTTTACATCTTATTATTAAAATTCTTCCTCACTGAAAGATTAAAATTGAACAAAGATCTTTCGTAGGAATAGGTAAGGTATTTAAAATCCATATTATGAAAGAGAATTTTCTATACATTTATTTCTGCGTGTTTCTTTGTGAAATGGAAATTAAAAGGCTTTAATTCAAACGTTTAAATATTCGGAAATTTTATACAAAAAACTAACGTTTTTATTAAATTTTGGTAAATAAAAATTTAATGTGAGAGTAAAACATGTTTTAAACAGAAGTTTTTAAACATGCATAATGCATGTATGTAATATGCAAGGTATACCTACTAAGTTTAGTCCCAATTTTGTAACGCTTAAAAATATTGATGCTATGAACAAAATTTTGGCATAGGTGTTTATAAAATCACCTAATTAGTCCATTTTCGGTTGTCTGACCGTATGTCTGTCTGTCTGTCAAAACGATTGCTCAAAAACGAAAAAAGTTATCAAGCTGATTTTTTTACAGTGTACTCAGGACGTAAAAAGTGAGGTCGAGTTCGTAAATGAGCAACATAGGCCAATTAGGTGTTGGGTCCGTAGGACCCATCTTGTAAACCGTTAGAGATAAAATAAAAGATTAAATATAAAAAATATTCCTTATAATAAAATAACCAACTTTGAAACTTTGTTAGAAACATTTTTTCGTAAACATCACTGTTTGCCTATGAGGGCGCAAATTAGGCGTAAATTGTATAATATGTATTATATGGGTATATCAGTTATGTATGTGTGACATGTATGTATGTGTAATGTGATAGATTAATCAACACTGTCTATGCATGGTATTTCAACAATTAACTCAGTCAATTGTTTGTTTTCACAATTTTTTTTTTTTAATATAATAAATTTGAATAAAATTTTGTTACCTATTTTCTGCATTTATGGCTAACCTAGGGCCAGAATTTATAAAAATTAGTAGCAATTAAAGGAATGTTTTGAGTTTTCCTGGTTTTTATGTTCACTATAATTCTTAAAGCTTTTGATACCCAGAAATGGGCAAGGAAAACAATTTTCACCCAGAGCTACTTCTTCTTAACTTCTTGTAATAATAATAGTGGTATGAGAACTGATGAAGTTTACGAAAGTGTATGTTCAGACGATTGAATTTCTGATATTCCTTTTTTTATTGAAAGCATAAATGGAGGAAGTTCGTCTCACACATTCGAGTGGTTGCGTAAAACAAACATTGGATGTGCGCTAAAAAAGCAATCAAATTTTTATAAAACTAAATCATATTAAAATTACAGACACACGTCAATAATTTGAAATGATTTTTGATTTAATTGCTAGAATAATATTTGACGTGGTTTTTAGAAATAGCAAAACAAACTGTTAGGTAATTATAAATTTATTGCTTAAAATGACAAATGAATTTAGAAAAATTTTTTTCTTAAAATTTCGAATCAAAGTCTGTTACGATTAAAATAAAAACTGACAAAACTGCAAACTTAACAAACAAAACTTGTTGTAAATTTTGAACTGTATGATTAATTGATGTATAACAACATCACACTCCCCGCAGACTTGATACACGAAAACACTGGGTGCATTCATTTCTTTTAGCAGTGTTCATAATGACTGTCCGTAGAAAACTCTTTATACAATCTGTTTATACTGAGCTCTCTTTTTTTTATTTCACTGCACCCATAACTGGACTTTTACACATAAGCCGTTTCCATGGAAATCAAGTACAATTTCAGTCATTTGCACAGCCATCTATGATGTCAGATTTCACTGTATTTTTCGACCATCACAGCTTTCAACAATACCTAGGCTAAAATATGTACGAATTATGAATACTTTTAATTCCTTTGTTTATAGCTTGGAAAATTGCCAGACCAAGAGACAAAATTCAATTGGCAATGCCAATGCTGACCTGGTACAAAATGAAAAAATCTTTTTAGAGCAGGTGCTGGGTGGGGTTAAGTGTGCAAAATATGAGTACTGCATTTTGTCAATTGATTCTTGTTTAGAAAAGCTTGTAGATTAATATTGTGGATCTTGCCAAAAACCCTATTGGTCCAATTTGTCCATACCCTCCCCCCCTCCACAGAAACAGTTAGATGGCATTTTTTGAGTTAAGAAAAAAGTTACTCTAGGTTCTATGGGTCATTTAACGTCAAAAAGACTCTTTGTGATTTTTTCGTAAACTTCATTTTCGAGATATTAACTCCTAAGAAAAAACTCCAAAAAGGCATTTTAATAGCTAAAAAAACGGGGCATAAAATTAGATTTTTGAGTTTATCATAATTCTATAATAATTTTTGAACATCTTTTAATAAAGTTCTGAATAGTAATACAGGTTTCTTCTTTCTAGAGGTTCAATTTCAAATTCTTAAAAAGATGTTAAGTCCCATTCTTAACAATGAGCAAGACAAATATTCTAAATATTTCAGTCTTACACACTGTTATTAATAAGAATTATGACATCTTTTGCAGAATTAAAAGTTGAGGCTTTAAATATAAGCTTATCTAAACAAGAATCAATTGACAAAATGCGGTACTCATATTTTGCACACTCAACCCCATCCAGAGCTCGCACTATTTGACTGAGACATTTAAACGTAGAATTAATAAACATGTTCATCTACTGACAAAAAAAAAACAATTTTTGTGAAAATAAATTAGTTTTTATCCGAAAAGCGTTTACATGGAACAATCTTGTTAAGTTTTTTTTCATTGATTTTGCTTAAATTTTCTATATTGACAATTATTTCAAGTAAGCTTTAGTTTGGGTAATAAAAAAAATAGATACCTACAAAAGCCTTAAAAAGTTTTTTTCTATCAACTTGTTAGGTCGTCACTCATATACCGGGTCATTCAAGAAAATGGTGCACTCAAAAATTGTTTTTGTTTCGAACGACAAAAATTGATGATGGGATGCTTTTGGTCTTTCCATGTTTTAAGTATTCAAGGACGAGTTTTCAGAGAAATATTCATTTAGAATATCTTTAAATTCATATTGATTAGAAACTTTCAATATTATATTATTACGAGCTTGATATCCGAACGCTTTGCTGGGTTCAAAAGACTGGTAAAAACCACCGTGTTATAGCTTACACATCCCTTGCTCTCACTTATCCTACTTTCATAATACTCGAAATAGATATGGACAGTTTTCAATTTTTCTTTTTGTTAAATGTTAAATAGTCATAATTCATTGAGTATATCAGAACAGATGGTCATGAATTGTATTTTTACCATTTATACATTTGTACATTTACCATTTTAATAAAAATCTTTAACTTATCGTTCAAAATGACGCTCGTAGATGGCGCAGTAAAACGTCAGGCTAAATTTAAGTTACTATTTTAAGAAAAATTATATCTTTATAAATTATAGCTCATGTGTTAGTCTGATGTATGAGCCATATTTTTGTTTCAATCAAATCCATTCAGTAGATTTTGCGTGAAAGCGTCACAAACAAACAAACAACCTTACTTTCACATTTATAATATATATGAATCATAAGATTCATTATTATAAGATTATTTTATTATTATATGCTATAGATCCAGGCGCGATCTCCGACAAATGTGTTTAATTTATCAGGGCTTCATTTATTATTAAAGTCTATCTAATTTTCATTTGTGTTTTTGAACAGAATTCCTCTCTACAATGTATGAAAGTGGTTTTTTTGTGTGTGTTTTCAAAAAAAAACTTTTTGAAAACTTTGTAAATATTCAAAAAGTATTCCAAGTAGTTTCACAATAATTCTAACCACAAAATAAATAAACAACAAGCGGAAAAAAAGTGAACAAACAATTGAACCGACAGACAAACAATAGAGCATCGCAAACAAAACACTCACTTGTGTGCTATATCTATATATATCGCTATTTATACATAGAAAAGTCTGAATAGCAGCAGGATAGCTAGTCGAATAACATAGAAAAAAAGAACTATTCAATTGATTGGGTGCTTAGCTTACATCGCTGGCAGTTCAATTACATTAAACAAGATCCTATTAGTCGAAATGTCAGAAAATACCACATATAACAACAACAACAAAAATATTTCCTTGATATTTTTCTAATTTTTTTTTTGCAAGTTTTTTTGTTGTTTCTTCTGAAATTCTGTGAATGTTTTCTATAATATGTTTGTGAATGTAATGGATTTGTATATACGTAAGGAATGTCTCAAGAAAAGTGTCTCATAATAAAATCCTATTTCATAATTTTAAGCCCTTTTTATATTATCTCTATTAGGAGCAACTTCATCGCACATGTATAATTTTCGGGGGTTTCATTTTCCAAAAAAGAATCTCTCTAACAATAGTTAGTTCAAATGATATCTTATAATATATAACTTTGCCTGGTATCTTCGCAGGTGATGTTAAAATTGATTGTTGTTTGTTATAAGATATACCTTTAATTTGATGTTCGAAACGTTTATTCAAAAATTGAATGTATTCGAGAAATAGATTGCAAATCCGAATTTATTTTCATCCGTTATTATAATTCGTTATTATAATGTGTTGTGAATGTGTTTAACATATAGTTTAAAAAATTTAAAACCACGCTTTTGTAACTAGCTGAACTAAAAGGGGACTTAAAGATATTTTAAATATAAAAAAAATAATTTTATTTAAAAAAAGAGTGGGGTGCTAAATTTTAATTATTGTAAATATTTTATAGGCAAATATTTCTAAGAGTAAATTTTTTTAATTTAAAGAAATAATTTTCTACTTATTAGTTCAGCTAGTAACAAAAGCGTGTTTTTAGTTTTTTTAAACTATTATTTATTTATTTTTTTAGTTTTTTAGACAATTAATTATTTATTTATCAAAAATTCAGTATAAATATGGTGGGAGCGCAAGTAAATGTTTATATTTTCAGATTTGGAAATCGTTTCTCCTGAAAATCCTGATCAGGTTAATCAAATAACTTATTAAAATACTTTATTGTCATCGGTCCTTGATAAGGATGTCAAATTTCTAGTTGACCCCCTTGATTTTGAACATGAACATGATTTTGACCCCCTTCAAAACGTTAGATTTGAAGGGGGTCAAAATCATGTTCAAAGTTTCCGTTACATACTAACGTACTAATATACAAACATACGTATTGAAAGCTAATAAAAGTGTGTTAAAAATTGGCCTAATCGGTCATGGCCATTAAAACATATATAATATATATACTAACTTTTTTTTTGAAAATGTAAATTGAAATAAAAAACATTTATTAATGCTGAATTTTAGCATACCTTGAGTATATAAATAATTATTTTTATCTTGTTATTTTTTTCTTGAATTCAATTTTTGTTTTTTTTTTCCAGGTAAGTGTCAATTTCTTGGTATAGCTCTGAAAGTAAAAGATCGTAAGTAGAATTTATACAATTATTCCAAAAAACTGAATTTTTATTCGACCATTCCGATGAAGAGAAGTGAATATCGAGTATCATCTTTATGGCGCAGTGAAAATAATATCGTTGAGTTTGAGAAAATAATACATAGAAAAAATTTAATTTTTTGAAAAAAAGTAATATTGAATTTGTGGCGAACAAATAAAATTTTGATTAGTTAAAACAAGAAGATCGTATTTCAGATATCGGAAACTGTATTTCGAATATAATTTCTGGAATCAAACTCTTCGTTATTTTTAGATATAAATTATTAAAAGCAAAAAAAAAAATTAAAATTGATGTAAAAATATACTTAAATATTCTGATTTCGAGTCATAAAAGCACATTTTTCTTTTATAATATTAAAATTAAAAATCGTAATTTTTAAACTGTATATCACGTGACCTGAAACGCGGGTAAGATCTGATGTGATGTCATATCGGTATGAGCCATAGACCTTCAGTTAGTTCCGTGCAGACAGCTGGGTACAATATATCCATAGATAATAAATATTTATATTTATTATAATTAGTTGTCTATGAATATATCTGTCAAACTTATCTGTGTTATTTCGTATAATGATACCGATATTACGTCACTAAATTGGATGCCCGCGTTTTTGACAGTTTAAAAAAGGTTTAAAATTTAATTTATGTTTTGGCAAGAAAGCGTTTGTATTGTTCAGATTTTTGGTGGCTTTTTATTAGTAAGTACTTTTTCAAATATAGTAGAATACGCTATTTCTCAAAAAATATTAATGAGAAAAAATTAAATGAAAAAACACCCGATACTCTCCGCGTATTTTCTCACAAACACGACGAGATTGAGAGATAAATTTTGGATTTTTGTAGGGTAAGGATTTATTTAATAGAATTAAAAACTAAAAGTAACTTCTTAAACTAAAGTAATCAGACAAGGATTTACGAGGAGTATTCAGTTGAATACAATAATAAACTTTCGTGAAATTATTAGCATAATCTGAATTAACATTAATTACGTTAATATAAATTTTAGCCGAACGTTTTTGTTAACCATACAGTATTTTTGTATAATATGTATGTTTTGTCCATTTTTATTATATGATTTCTACTTGATTCGGTTTTTCCTATTATTTCTCATTTCACATCGGTCTGTTTGTATGTATGTATGTATTGTGTATTGTGTATATCAATTTTCTTAAATGGAAAATGTGTTTTCGATTTATTTTTATTTAGAACTACTGTTTTGTATTATATTATATGAAAAGTGATGGATATTTTTCCTCTTTTCTTCTCTCATCATCATGTATGTCCATGTGTTTGTTTTTCGTTGAAATGTTTGGGATTTTTTTTTTTTTTTTTTTGCTTTAAGATCCAGAGCCACGCGTAATAATTGACAGTAATTTTATAAGGAAGGGATTCGCAAAATCTTGTTATGAAGATCATGCCTAAGAACTTTTCCTCACGATAATTTTCAAAATCGAAGACTTGAAATTGTGCAGCATGCTTAAAATTCATTGAGAATAAAATTCATAAGTTAATATTCATTGAAACTCTAACTCTATATTGAAGTAAGAAGACATAACTGAAATAAAACAAGTGAAAACAAACAATTGACTGAGTTAATTGTTGAAATACCTTGTATAGAAAGTGTCGATTACTATACCACATTACTCATATACCTATACATGTCACACATACCTACATAACAGATAACCCCATATTAATACATACTATAAAATTTGCACCCAATTTGCACCCTCGCGGGTAAATAAAAATGTTTCAAACAAAAGTTGTCAATTCTTTGATATGGAACATTTTTTACATTTAAACTTTTGTTCTATCTCTAACGGTTTACAAGATGGTCCTACGGACCTAAGATCCAATTGACCTATGTTGCTCATTTACGAACTCAACCTTACTTCTTACGCCCTAAGCACGCTATAAAAATTTCAACTTGATATCTCTTTTCGTTTTTGAGTTATCGCGTTGATAGACAGACAGACGTACAGACAATCGAAAACGGACTAATTCGGTGATTTTATGAATATCCGTACCAAAATTTTGTTGGTAGCATCAATATTTCCAAGCGTTGCAAACTTGGGACTAAACTAAATATACCTTGTATATATTTCATATACATGGTATACAAAAGAAGTGAGTGAGAGATGTTGAGGGACACCTAGTAGGAACTAAGCGCTTTTTATATTTATATAATAAACTATTCTATTTATTTATATAATAAACATAGTTTCAAAAGTGTCAAAACTATTTTTGTGGGTTGGACAAAATAATATTTATACATAAAAAAATGTACTGGTTGCAAGAAAATTTATTCTTAAAATGGTAGTAAGTAAATATTTGCTTTTAAGGAAAAAATTTCCGGTTCAAAATTCACTTACAAACAGTCAAATACTTATTTTATTTTTTTAATTAAGCACTTATTGATTCAAGAAATCAATTAGTGCTTAATTATTGATTCAAGATTATTGATTCAAGAAATATTTACTTGTTATAAGAACATCAACAGCCAAGCCAACGTGTTAACTTCAATCCAGAATTTTATATTACTACTTCTCAAATCTATCTCAATTTTTTTTTCGATCAAATTCTACGCATGGCTCTGGACTAGTTCCTTCCACACAAAATTTTTATTAAAATATTTTCCATTTTATTAAAAATATTATACATACAATATATATGTATGTATGCATGTATGTACACTTTGATTTTCCTTCCATTTTTCTTTTTATAAAAAGATTTTCATAATAAAATATTTCTACTTTTGCCAAAAAAATATGTTATCCTCTATTCAGGACATTATACATATTACATATATTATTTATATACAGACAGGGAAATACAGGGTGGAGTCAATTTTCCAAAATTATATTGTAAACAAGTGAAAACAAACAATTGACTGATTTAATTGTTGAAATAACATGTATAGTGTTGATTACTCTGTCACATTACACATATATACATATCACACATACATAACTGATATACACAAATAATACATTCTATAGAAATTGCGTATAATTTGCGCTCTCGCGAGTAAACAGTGATGTTAACGAAAAAATGTTTCAAACAAAAGTTGTGTTTATTTTTTTATAGGAAACATTTTTTACATTTAAACTTTTGTTCTATCTCTAACGGTCTAAGACCCACTTGACCGATGTTGCTCATTTACGAATTTGACCTCACTTTTTACAACCTTAGCACGCTATAAAAATTTCAGCTTGATACGTTTTTGAGTAATCGTGATGACAGACGACAGACAGACAGACAACCAAAAATGGACTAATTAAATGATTCTATGAACATCTATACCAAAATTTCGTTCATAGGGACTAAATTTAATATACCTTGGTATATTTCGTATACATGGTATACAAATCCATTTCATTAAAATACTTCTGCTTGTTTTTTCGTTTGAAAAACTTATCATAAAAACTTATTGTCCACTCGATACATAAAATGTCAAATTGGCTTTACCTTGTATGTGAAAAACGGTCAATTTGGATTTAGATGGTGGTAATATTTATGAAAAATTTATGTGTATGTGTTTATATTTTACATAATATTTTTTTGAGTAGGTTTTAAAAAGATGAAAAAATACATAAAAATAAAATTTTTTTTGTATAGACGTAGCTTTGAATTTTGCCTAGAAATACGGATATTTCATATTTACTAAATTTCACTGAATTAAGGTAGTACGAGCACCAAGGCTAGTTTAGAGCCTTGGTTTTCTTTTCTGTTTTCAATAATTTATTAAGATTTTTACTTAAATTTAACAGTTTCGTTTTTTTTTTTAATTTCCACCTACCTTGGGAGAAATCAATGAAAACATATCCTCCATCTACCGTTTTCCCATAAAACCAATGTTAAATATGCCTACTTTTGAAGTCAGTTATTTATTTAAAAAAACGAGCAACCCCCCTTAAATTTCAGAACTTACTTAGACTTAGTCCAACTTCTTATAAAAAAAGCCTTAAGTTAAGCGTTTTATCCAAAATTGCCCTGACGCTCGTACCTCCTTAATATAACTTTTCTAAAATAATTTATCTCAAATATAGAAAAACTATTTACCTCTCTTAATTAATATTACTAAAAACATGAATTAAATTTAAAGTTTGTACAAGTTTCATAAAACAAACAAAACAAGTGAAAACAAACAATTGACTGAGTTAATTGTTGAAATACCATGCATAGTCAGTGTTGATTTCTTTATCACATTACACATACAAACATGTGACACATACATAACTGATAATCAAGTATAGTACATATTATAAAATTTCCGCATAATTGGCGCCCTCACGAATAAACAGAGATGTTTACGAAAAAATGTTTCAAACAAAAGTTGTTTAATTTTTGATAAGGAACATTTTTTACATTTAAACTTTTGTTCTATCTCGAACGGTTTACAAGATGGGTCCTAGGGACCCAATACCCAATTGACCTATGATGCTCATTTATGAACTTGACCTCACTTTTTACGTCCTGAGTACGCTGTAATTTCAGCTCGATATCTTTTTTCGTTATTGAGTTATCGTGTCCACAGACGGACGGACGGACAACCGGAAATGGACTAATTAGGTGATTTAGTGAACACCTATGACAAAATTTTTTTCCTAGCATCATTATTTTTAAGCGTTACAAACTTGGGACTAAACTTAATATACTATGTGTATTTCATATATACATGGTATAAAAGACGTTTATGGTCGATTTTGATATTATTGTAATTTGAATACATTTGAAGTTTAATTTTTTATACATTTTAATTAATATTGAAAAATTAATTAAAATTTTCCGCTACAGCTGTTAATTAATAAATGCCTTGTGGAGAAGCATCTACAGAAAAATTATTGTAATAAATTATATGGTCGAAATAAACTATTGAAACAAATTTTCTTGAATAAATCAATGTTTGCTTTCTTTTTTTTTTCTAAGTAACAAATCATTATCTGTACGAAACACAACATAAATATTAATAAAAATTCTAAAAGATATATATTACATTACACTTCTTGAATACAAGACTATACACATCTTATACATACAATCATGTATTACACAAAAATCAATTATTTTTTGTTGTTTGCATTTTGATATATTATTACATATTTTATTTCCTTTATTTATACTGAGTATTCGATTTTAGTTTTCTTTACATTACAATTTTGGTTGCATATTTAAATCATTTTAGTAAAATTAAACTAAATATTTAAAAGGAAAAAATTAATACATATTTGAAATTTTCCACAAATGTTTATTAGGTTGTAAAAACTTCGTAAAAGAAAGTTAACCTCTCAGGGGCGTACCTTACCCGCTTTTTAGGGGGTAGTTGGGGGATTTAATCAGTTTTTTGCAAATAAGAAAAAAAACTATGCATCAATAAAAAAATCATCGTCATCAAATTCAAATTAAAGTTCTAGCTGAAGTATTTGTGTACTTTTTTGTATTTTTTCGACTTTCTAGCTTCAAAGTTGACCGAGATATGCCAATTTTAAAATAGAATTTTTTTGGTCATTCAATCAAATGAAAAAGAATCCATCTTGTAAACCGTTAGAGATAGATCAAAAGTTTAAATGTAAAAGTTATTACTTATAAAATAACTTTTATTTGAATCATTTTTGCGTAAACATCACTGTTAACCCGTGAGAGCGCAACATAGGAAAAAACTTTGGTACATTTTTTCCAAAACTATAAAAAGAAAGTGTTTTTGTGGAAATTTTCGAAAGTATTTTGGAGACGCCCTCACGGGTAAAAAGAGATGTTTAGAAAAAAATATTCCAAACAAAAGTTGTTTTTTTTTTATAAGATATAACTTTTATATTTAAACTTTTACTCTCTCTCTCTCTCTCTAACGGTTTACAAGATGGTTTTCGAAAAATTCAAAATAGTAATTTCTAGAATTGTTTTTTGCTTTTCTAGAATGTTTCACAAAACCATTAGTTGAAGTTAAGCTGAATAAAATCAACACACTTTTTTTATAGTTTTGAAGAAAATGGACACCAAAATTTTTTCCTAATTTGCGCCCTCAAGGGTAAACAGTGATATTTACGAAAGAATGCTTCGAATAAAAGTTATTATTTTTTTTTGTTAAATGTATTGTTATATTCTTGGCTGTCCACGAAGGACACACTTAGGCTATAGAGCCCATTTTGATACCATATATGTGTTTTTCCACCTTTCCGTTGATAATTTCATTTATCAGCTCCTCAAGAGGCTGAGTGCACCTTCTGCATCAGTAATAAGTATACCTACACAAAATTTAGAATTTTCTGCCGATATGTCAATAGCGAGACGACAACCATAAGCTTATATAAAAGAAATCATTTTTTTATGTTTATCTTATTGCGAATTTTATTTATATAAAAATATGTTTTATCAATTACTTTGTATTTTACAAGTATAAAAGTAATATTGTATACTATTTCAGTAAAATAATACTACAATGTAGGTACTACAACAATGTATCTATGCATGCATGTATGTATACTTCAATAATACATTTCATTGTTGTGTGGTTTTTAGTTTTATATGCTTGTAATTTGATTTGAAGTATTATTCTTCCGTACAATATTTATGGATTATACTACAATAGTTTAATATTATAGTATTACTAGCTGTGAACTACCCACTTTGCTGGGCAACATCCCCACTTGCACCCCTCCCTCCACATTTCCTTGCGTGGGATAACAGTTTTGTAATGTACACGTCATGCTCTTTTATTTGATACCCCACTTAGGTATATTTGTAAATATTCGATAATTCCTTCCCACTTTCTCGCTACACCTTTCTACCCTCCGAAGGTTAAAAGTAGATAAAAACAATAGATCTTTGAAGCTGGTTGTATATCGTGTCAATATTTTAGCTTAATCGATGCACAACTTTTTTAGTTTTTGAAGCATATCCCTTTCAACCCCTATTTCAACCCCTTACTCTACTATAATATGGATGTATTATACATAAAAACCTTCCTCTTGATAAAAAAAACCGCATCAAAATCCGTTGCGTAGTTTCAAAGATTTAAGCGTACATAGGGACATAGGGACATAGGGACAGAAAAAGCGACTTTGTTTTATAATATGTAGTGATAGTGCAGTATTATTTTAAAGGATATATTACACCAAAACTTAAACTATAATGCTTTATATTGTTTGTATTACAAGCTGTTACTTTAATACTTATCATTCATGTAGAACTAGAAAATTATAGCGATACAAAAACATTCATTAGTTGTAAAGATCCCCAGAAATTTACGCCGAGGCCATTTGCCACTTATTATTGGTAATATAGAAGCAAGTTACTCTTGTCCATAATGCACTAAATTACAGGAGTAATTTTATTATTTAAATAGGTGCAGTATCACGTGCTGAATGTAAATGCACAAAATCCTTACAAAAAAGGCGAGAGAAGTGCCTTCATTTTAAGAAAAACCGTTTTAGGTTATATCTTCATTACCGTATAATTAAGAACAAAAATGGTAATAACCTTTATTGTAGATAATTAAATTACCTACCTTTTTTTAAAAATATTTTTTTTTGTATCACTAACCGTTTATGACTTAAACGACTACGACGATTTACTTATTGACTATTTGACCGATATCTCTTCTAATATTTGTTTAAATAAGTAAATGATAGTAACTTAACGTTTAAATCTGCAAATTTTCTAAAACTTTTACTCTAAATCTTTTTTTACTATAATTAATATTTATGAAATTATAATTAATGTTACAATCACCGGGTGCAAGATTAATAAAAAAGAAGTATTCATAATGCAATGCAATAATTGCAATGAAGAAGAATATAGGTGAGCTAAAAAATGAATATTTATAAAGGAAGCGCCTGAAGCTCCCAAAGTGAACAAACCTCCAAGTTATAATATAATTTGGACATTAGCTTACAAAATGTACATCGAAATTTCTATGTACATAAATAACGATATATTATTTATATATAGAGTGGCCCTGAAATGTTTTTACAACACATAAGTTGATTTGAAACTTAATTTTTGTCTTAATTTGGCTGCTGCATAAGATTAACATTAGAAATTCTGAGCAAACCTTGAGAATAATCAATGTTTATGAACAGCATTCTTAATATCCTTGACCTCCATGGCCGTAAAAATTAGAGGGCTTAAGCTACAAAAACCCCACATTTTACGCCCATGAATAGATATTACTTATAAGGTTGGTACAAGTTTTTTTGTATGAAAAACAGTGTTACCACATCTTTTATCAAAATCGCGCTATCCGTTCTTTATGGAAGCTATGGAAGAAAATTTGAAAATTGCAACTTCAAGATCGTATTGTGACAAAACGGAGTAACATTCATTAGGCCAAGTTTAGCCAAATCAACTTATTTTAAGTTATGCTATATGTTATTACCCAAGGGGCTAACAAACGATGATCAATCAATTGAATTCTTCCTGCAAGGAAATAGGGCTGAACCTAAATCGTAGGAACACAATGGTCATGTCAAATGGCCAAATGGCATTGATATACATAAACGGAGTTTCCCTTGAATATGTGCTTCATAAATACTTTGGGAAAATAATTACGATCCAAAACAATTTAAAATATATATACAATATACAATGGCTGAATCCCAATAAGCTTAAAAAAAAGGTGATGGATACGTGTGTCCTGCCAGTAGTAACGTACGCCTCCCAGATTTGGGCCTTAACAAAAAAAAGAACAAAGCATGCTTAACATCAAAAGATCTCAAAAATTCCATCTCGAGATATAAGATACAAAACAAAAATCAAAGACGTGACTTTAAAAATTTGAAAGTTGAAGTGATAATGGGCTGGGTATATATCGAGAATGGCAGGAGAGCGAACGACTTTCAAGAGCACTGTATAGACGCCGTATAATTGTAATAGGAGAAGAGGGTGCCAGGTTCTACGATAGAGGGACGAGATAGTGAAATTTGCAGGTAATCAATGGATGCGCGAAGCCGCAGACAGAGAAAATTGACAAATATTAAGGGAGGACTTTGCTCAGCCAGTGGACTGATTATGGCTCTATTATTATATGTAGTACAGCGTTGTAAAGACATTTCAAGCCACCCTGTATAAAAATATACATGTACTTTGGGTCGATTCCTTCAAATATTATTAATTGAAAGAGATAGACATCCAGTGCTACTTACCATTATAAACCATCATGATGTTTCTTGATGGAATAAACATGCTATTGTTTGTGACGGCATTATCGTAGCTACGGCATCGGCTTCTCTTTACATATGATAAATGCAGTCATCTTCGATTCAAAGATGCTGTATGATTATTATCTTAACGTTATGTCAGTAGTAAATACAACGCCAATAACAATAATCTCTGTAATAAACACTTACAAACAACCACCCACTATTACACTTTATTATATTGGTCTTGGTTCAGGTGTAGTATTTGATCGCCATTTCAGAACTGTTTATTTTGAAATTGAAAATTTGAAAAACTGCTGATTTTTCTATCAGGAAGCATGGAATATATTCTTTGAGTTTTATATTCAAATAAGAAAACAATGAAAGTAGTTCTACGGCGATTAAAATATATGAAGAAATTTACAAACCTTGGAAAATGAGTAATTAAATAATGCACACACCATGTTACAATTACTGAGATAACTGCCATTAAAATTAACATATTTTACAAGTACAGGATGAGAAAAACGTGGGAAAATATAAGTCAAATTTTTTTTCTTGGTAGAAAAATCACTATCTTTATGAAAAACTGATATTTACTAGAAAAGTGTAAAAAAATTAACAATTATTCACCATATAGTTAGTTTCAATGAAAATTATAAATAATCACATATTTAGATGATAAATTTAGTGGAGGGGATGTCGAAAAAATTGTGTGCACATGACAATTATAGTCGAGTATTGTGGTTGTAACAGAAACAACTATAGTAGTATTGTAAACATCAGATCATAAACTGAGTATTGTGTGTGTGTGTCTGTAGTAAGTTTGCACTGGTGCAGTATTAAACAAAAGTTATAAGACATTGCCACTACAAGTTCATATACTCTTATCATTTCAATAAGCCAAAGCTTTATCGCAATATTGTAGCGGAGTAACATCCTTAAGGTAGTTTCTCAAAAAGTGAATGTGGGATCATACTTGTGGGGAAATTAGTCAAAAATTAAGAGTAAAATATTTTGATATTCGAATTTTTGAAATATTGATGCTTAAAGATTTAGAAAAAATCACTTATGGAAGAAATAACACACAAATGCATGCAATTTCATGACTTTAAATGTATTTGGTAGAAAAACGAATTCCACTTGCTATAATTTTCTTGATGGGAAAATATTTGCCATGCTTTTAGCTAATAAATATTAGTTTTCAAAATTATTTCTTAAGAAAATAAGATTTTTAACGTCTCAACACAAACTTTAATAGCCCAAATCTATACATTTAATACCGTAAGCTACTCACCAAACTCAATCATTACCTTAAAGATACAAAATTAATTAATAAACTATAATATTTATGTAATTTACTATACACTGTATATTATTGGCTGTATATATGACCTAAGTTGTTTAACGTACAGCCGTTAAACTACAATAATAAAAAAAAAAAAAAAAAAAAAAAAAAAAATACCGTAAGGTGTATTAACAAATTTACCTGCTTATAAAGGGCATTAATGAGAATGCATATACAAAATTTTCCTAAGAAAAGGATTTTTTTTCCCTAATATAAATCAAAAATGCAAAAATTATTATGTATTCAAGAAAGCAAAGCGCTCGTCGCTCGACACCTCGAAAATGGCTATTTTTAAGGCTTGGAAAAACCAAGATATTGGAAAATATATCGATCAATTTTAAACTTGTTATTAAAAATTTGTCTGATCCGCTGAAAATAAAATTCTTATGGCTTGCAGATTTTCAATCGTTCTGAAACGACTGTCAAATACTATGATTGATTCTAGAGTCAATATTTTATGGTATAAATGTAAATGTTCGCTCCAGTTCATATGCTTATATTCCGTTGATTTTATAATTATACTGGTGTGTAATTAAATTGCTTTCAATTAGTGGTATTAAAATTGTCGTGACGTAATGGTTTTTAGGAATTAACTTTGATTATAAGGAATTTTAATAAAATACAGTAAAATCTCGATAAGTTGAACCTCGATTACCTTAGAACTATAACTATGTATTAAATTAGGAGCAACTTAAATCTTATAAACTTGAGCAGTGGGATGTGTAACAAATTACCAAATGAGTAACGAGTAACACACACTATAAGAGTAATAACGATTCATAATCAATAGCTAATTCATACTGATGATGACTACATGGTAGTTGGAATACGTATTTGTATTTTACACAAATTGATCAAGGAAATTCAAAACATTTTTTCGAAAAATTGCATTTAATCGAAAGAAAACACTTTCAACAACTTTCTTATTTTGACTTTTATTCTATCTTTTACCGTTAAGGATCTAAATTGACTGTTAAAGAAACTCGAAGAGCTAGGTCCAAACTGATATCAGAACATGATGTCTCCCATCAAACTCTGCAACTTTTGTTTAAGTTATTTTTTGATTGGTTAACTACAAAATGAGGTAGTTAGGTTTACAAATTAAAATAGTCCACCCTATCTATATACAGAGTATAGAAATACATAAAATAAAATTTTGTATAATTGAACATAAATTTCTGAGTTTTGCACGTTACGTGTTTCACGGAATATAAACTATGACAATTTTTGCATTAAAAAATCGTTTGACGTGTACATTTCTCGGTACCTTTAGTCAGTTTTTCTTCGGGGAAAACTTGATCAATTACAAATTAAATTTACAAAATTTAATAAACCACTGACAAATTTTTCGGATGCGGAACCCTGAACACGTACTTGAAACATACCTTAGAACACTCTACTTTAAATTACTATTTCCTTAAAAGTCTTTTCCAAACTAAACCGATTTTGAAGATCATCGACAATTTTTTAGTTTTTTTGGATACGGAACCCTAAACTCCATTAAATTACCTTTCAAACGAATCACAATCGGTTCATTCGTTTAAGCGCTACGATGCCACAGACAGATACACACACACACTCACTTACATAGCGGTCTAACTTATAACACCCCTTTTTTTTAGTTCGGGAGTTAAAAATATATTCAAAATCGGTTCATTCGTTTAGTCGCTAAGATGCCACAAGCAGTCAGATACACATACAAAGCGGTCAAACTTATAACACCCCTTTTTTTTTAGTTCGGGGGTTAAAAATGATAAAAACCCAAAAATATAGAAGACATAACGTAATCAATAAAACAATATTTAAAGGAATTAGATAAAGAAACAAATTGAAATAAAAATAATATGTAATAACATTTGGTGTTAATATTAAATATTGAACGACGATATTATATAAGTAATAAGTACACATAATAATATGTAATTGATTAAATCATCAATTATGGTTCATAAAATTCAATTAACACGCTGTAAACGAGCTGTGTAGAGACGAGTTGAGTTGAGTTGTGTTTGAGCTGTAGCTAAAGCCATCATTATCGATAACATTCAATATATACTTCACATTTCTATGTAGTACATGTGTGAGCAAACATGATCGATAATAATATTAAATTAGAATGGACAATATAATATATTATGTGTATTTAACATATATGTAGATACAGGGTTGCACCCACCATTAAATAATTTAATTAATGACATACATTTAATAGTATAAGAAGACGGTATAAGATCGATCTTCGTCTATCTGATACCCAGATCATACATATTGTTTTTATTGATTTTCAAACACTCCTATCATACTTTTTCAATCAAAAAGTGTTCCTGAATATTTTATTTTAAATGAGTTGTAATAAAATATTCCATGAATGATATTTTGCTTGCAAGGCTATATCATTATTTTTGTAATTAAATTATTTTTCTTCTGATACCAATTTCGACTTGTTAACAGATCGATGTAAATCTATTCATACTGTACGAACCGGTGGTTCAATATATGTGAATATAACGATCTGTTAACCAATCGAAATTGGTATCAGAAGAAAGATAATTTAATTACGAAAATAATGGTATAGGCTTGCCTGAAAAAACCGTTCGTGGAAAAAATTAATTAAAATTACTTTATTTAAAAATAACCATGAACATTTTTCGATAGAATTCAATAGGAATGTTTAAAAATCAATAAAATTTCATTAAAAGTATGCCCAATTGGTTATCAGATGGGCGAAGATCGACCTTATACTGTCTCTTAGATCATAACTTAAAACATCTGAGCGTCTAGATGCGAGAAGGCGTTTCAACTTTTTATTAAATTTTCTATTAGGTGGGTATCAAAACAACCAAATAGTAATCAGAGTACGGTAGGATGAAAAGCCAAATCTAAGACCCCAACGAACAAGTGTCAACTAACTTTCTCTAAGAGGTGTAGCTTCTCTACTAGAATCCTACTTTCTCGAATTTAAAACAATGAAACATTCCTGACTGGAAACATTGCTAGCTTAAAAATTTGGCAAGACAATCGGATTTTAATCAAATTCAATCTTTTTATATGTTTGGTTTCCCATATTGGTTGAAGTAACACAGTCACATATTTTGCTTTCCGTATTTATACTCAAAATTATTATCTATCTCTTCATTTTCGAAACACGTCAAAATTAACGTATATCATGCTTAAACGTTGAAAAAAGTCTAGCTGAAAGAAGGCGTTTCAATGAGAGGGAGAAGACTTAAACCTTCTGTCCATTAAAACTACTATAAGGGTCCCAGAAATTATTTTTCTTTTAAAAATTTTATATATTGTACGGATTTTTTTTGAAGAAGCGATGATGATAAGAAATATAAGAAAAGCAGAAGAAATTTGTATCTTTTGCATATAATAATATATTAAGAGTATATTATAATAAGATTAATAAGAAAGTGATTTATAGATAATATTGATTTGATAACAAATCAAAATTTTACGTTTATTTTCTGGGCGCCGTAAAAGAAAACTCCCGCAACTGAGAATTTTCTTGTGTAAGAAATTGTCCAACAGAACATAAGGAATACAAGTTTTAACGTTGATGTAATCAGTAAATTTTTAGGGATGGGTGTCGACGATGAAAAACAACATATCCTATAACCTGACTTCAAGTTCGTGGTTCGTGAACCAAAAATCAGGTCAATCAATTTTACATATAAATAACAAACTCAAAATAATGATTTATATTAATAAAGTTTGAAAATTTTTACACAAATTTATTTCAAATGTTTTTTATCTGTTTGTGCAGACAAATAATACACAAAAAACACCAGTCTCTTACCATAAAGCTAAAAACTAATAATAATATACCTTTTCTCAAGCAAAAAAAACAAATATTCCTGTTTTTTTCGTTTAAAAAAACACAAAGGTAAAATAATAACAATGTTTTTTTGTATTGTCTACACAGAAAATTTTTTTTGTTTTTCATTTGAAGAGAAAAATGTATTTTCTTTTGTGCACCTTCAGTGTTTTTGTACCTCCTTTCCGATTTTTTTTTTCAATAAAATATATTTGCTTGAATGACCATTTCGTGTAGAATTGTCAAAAAGTTTTTTATTTTATTTTTATTGTTCATAAAAGTTTTGTTCGAGTGTTAAGTTTCGATAGCTATATATACTTCCATTTATTATATCGAATTATTATAACTTCTTTCGAGAAAAATTCAAAACATATTGTGTTTCTTGGTTTTATTTCTTAGGGTGACCTATACAGGTGTAAGCAATTTTGTTTATCGTAATTGAGATCATGAGAACTTTTACGATATCCTTAAAAATATGAGAGGAAATTATTAACGCATTTTTTCAAAAATTGACAAAATGTTTATATCCTGTATATATGAAATATTTTTATCAGGGTATACTAATTTTAGTACCAAGTTTGTAACGCTTAGAAATATCGATGATACGAGCAAAATTTTGATATAGCGGTCAAAATTATAAGACTCTCTAAAAATATTATCTAGATAATTCCGTTTGTCTGTCCTTCTATCACGCCAATAACTCAAAATCGAAAAGAGATAGCGAGCGGAAACATTAATAGCGTGCTCAGGTTTTACGTCCTGTGAGTCAGTTTGAGTACGTAAATGAGCAACATAGATCACTTGGATCATGTAAACCGTTACAGATAGAACAAAATTTTAAATATAAAAAATGTTCAACTTTTTAATATAAAAATAAACAACTTTTGTTTGAAACACTTTATCGTAAACATCACTGCTTACCAGTGAGAGCGCCAATTAGGACGAAATTTCCATCTCCATTTTCTCCAAAACCATGAAATTAAGGAGTAAGTAATTTGTAGGTAGCTAGTGGTCTTAAAATATTTTTGGAAAAATTGTGGTAGTAAATAACTTTAAAAATTTTCGAAAATAAAACAAATGGCGACCTAAAGGCCACCATAATTATGTTGGCTTTTTAAAATTAACAAATTTATTAAAAATAATACAAGCACTGACATTTTCGCACTTAGCTATATCGCATATAGCTTAAAAATTATTAGTCATTGTTTACTGAAATTTTGAAAAGAGGGATAGTAACATTTAATTGTTTTCTACGTCTTTTGTGACTATCATGTTTAACACTTATATTATACTAGCTTGATTCCCATCCGCTTCACTGGGTTTAAAAGTAACAACCACCGCCTTATAGCCTCCACCTGTTTAGATCCCACTTATCCACCTCCCATTACAATCGAAAAGATTCATTGAGTATTTCAGAAACGATGGCCATGAATTGTCTTACATTTACTATTTTAAATTTTTACAGAAATCTTGAATTTATGGTTCAAAATGTTGATCATAGATGGAGCAGTAAAGTGTCAGAATAAACTTAATTTTTCTTTTTTTTAATATATCTTAAATAATAGTTAATGTATAAAGATAATAAATGAGAACTCTAAGATATTTCGAAATAAATTTCGATTTTTGCCCCAATTTCCTACATCAGTTTTTTGTATTTTATAAATACGTATTTCGACTACCAAGTAGTCATCATCAGTAAGAATTAGCTAGTCGTGATTACTCTTATCATGAATGTTACTCTTTGCTAATTTGGTGGCGGATGTGCAATCCAAAAAACTGCTCTAGGAAATTGGGGAAAAAATCGAAATTTATTTATAGTTCATGTGTTATTTTGATGTATGAGCTATATTGTTGTGCAATTTCATTCAATTCCATTTGCTAGATTAAGCGTGAAAGCATAACAAACAAACAAACATCCTTACTTTCACATTTATAATAATAGGGATTGATCTATTTAGCCTATTCAATCTTTGAAAATTGAGTGAAAATGATTCAGTTTTTTATCAATTTACACGACAGTCATATCTCTAATGTAACGAAACGCTTGACGAAACAACTAATTTTCAATAATCTGAGTATTTTAAACTACTAATGTATATTTCCTGTTAAATAAATTTTTGAAAGACCTTATACGATGGTCAATGTTTCTATGGCAAAGATATTTTTTAGATCTTGTAAAACATCCATCACAGTCAAAGCCCGCATTTAAAAGAATAAATTTTAAATTCTTCCATTCATATACAAACAATTGAAGGTGTATAAAAATTAATGTTTTCTAATTTAAAACATAAATTTTTATGTTTTTTTATAAAATAAATAAAGTATCACTTCGATACTTGTTGTCAGCTCAGAAAGTTAGTGCGTTACTTGTTAAAGTTATTTACGAAGATGCTAATAAAATGTATATATGATTACTTACAGTATATATATATCATTACTCTAGCAAGTTTTTTTCTGCCCTACCCTTATCTTGCTTATTTCTTTATTAAATTCTATTATTCACCCCTCTTGTTCATGTTTATTATGTCTAGGTTTGACAAAAATATACTCACGGTCTAAAAATGTACCGCTTAGGAAAAAACAAGCCATGCAAATAATTTGAACGAAAAATATCATAAATTTAAATAATAAGTTTATTAGGCAAACATGTTAATTTTTACAGGTGTTCTCCTAATACTCTAGACAAATAATACTCAAAACATTATTAGGCAAACATGTTACTTTTTACAGATGCTCTCCTAATACTCCAGACATGTAATTGCTATTGTTAATACATGCATGTTTTTCTAATATTAATTTAAGAACTTTTGATTTTTTACACCACTTTTCTACGAAAGTTGTTGTTTTTAGCCTCGAGTATAGGGTAGCCATGGGCTACGGTAACTGCGGGAGGGGAATTCCTCACGGGTCTAGCTAGTATATAATATAATGGTATAATTTATTATTTATATTTCATGTAAATAGCAATAATAATGTAATGTAAAACAAAAAGTGTTATTTAAGAAATTTGACCTCTAAGGTCGACCTTACAACATTATTTTCATAAATTATATACCTATGTATATTTGTTTCTTACTTTTATACTTAAAGAATCTAAAATATTTTTAAGTTAATTTTGTGTAAGTATATTTTTACTTGTTGTACAGAGTTGTTCATTAATCAAATGATTATAAAATAATTAATATACGTTTACATCAAGTTCAAAGTCACTATCAAATATTTTTGTTTTGAAATGCAACATAGTTTTAAACTATTTTTTTGATTGGTTTTACCACTTATAAATATTATAACAAAATACTTTTGTGATTGTCACAACTACATGAGCAGGTATAAAACTTTTATTTAAAAAAATAAAATAATTATACCTGCTAATAGTAGAAAAACCAACTGCACTACCGATGCCTGTTATATGTACCAAAAAATTTGGTATATATGATAAAAATGATCAATAAGTTTATTTCAAACTTTCTGTACGTAGTTACAACAGTCTTCATGTAGTTGATACAATCACATATAGACTAGGCATGATATATATTTGGTCATAATAACCAAATCCTCTATTTAAAACAAACGCACAGATAGTTTCTTTTAATTCTATTTGCTTTATTTACACGATTATATATTCCAACTAAGTTCAATTTTATTTTCCATCAATGACTTTAAACTAAAATTAATCTTTTACATAGAAGTTATGATTTTGTTTATTTAAGTTCAGTGATTTTGTATCAATGAATTCATATTTTAAATTCAAATCCATTCTATTGTAAATACAAATATTTAGCTGTACTTGTTCCAATCATTAGGAAATAGTTTGAAAGTATTTTTACTCTATTTCAATATAAAACGGCCAACTTCGGGGTGAGGTTATTATTTTAATTTTTTTATAGTGTAGGTATTACATTTACAACGAAAACATTTCATATCTTAATTGTATAATGGATTTATTTAATTTGATCATATTTTTTAAATGGGAAAATGAGGCAAATATAATTGTTTCCCCATAAAAATCCCCAAAAGTATGAGGTGTATTGAAATTGTATATATTCATTCAGGTGTGGTAGTTAAACTTGAATAATATCAATGGTAGACATTTGTTGGACATTTCATATTAAAAATTTTATACCAATGATCGATGCTTCTTGTATAACATATATTTAAATCACTTTATACTTTGTTGGGTATACTTTTATTTTATATAAATTTACTTATAATATTTAATTTCTATTAGAGAAGTATTTTGAAGTTGAATATTTAAAAAGTTTTATGTATGTAGAAGAACATGATGTGCTTCATACTGTTCTAATCTTAATTAAAAGTTTTTTGAGTACAAATTTCTGTTTAATAAAGTATATAAGTATTAAATATATATAGGTAAGTACAGCACCTATGAAGTAAAAGTAAGAAGCACTGATAAGGTATCAACATGAAGCGTGTTCTACTGT
Source organism: Chrysoperla carnea (assembly GCF_905475395.1). Taxonomy (NCBI): domain Eukaryota; kingdom Metazoa; phylum Arthropoda; class Insecta; order Neuroptera; family Chrysopidae; genus Chrysoperla; species Chrysoperla carnea. The sequence continues at coordinate 77,777,291 of NC_058339.1, read as the reverse complement.
TTTGACAATATTCTACATAGTTTCAATATTAATATACAGTGTGCTTAATTAAGTCGGAACCGAATAGAAAAAACGTTTTTATTAATTTTTATGAAAAAAAGTTATTCTTGATAAAAAGTCCTGCATATTGGAATAAAATATGAAATAATTTTTTTCATTTGTATTCGACGTTTGTTGAAAAATGTAAATTTTTCCCAAGATTATTTAAAGTAATTTTACTATATTGACAATAATAGGGAATATTCATGTATTTTTTATATTTTTTATTCATTGTTTACACCTATATAATATAGTAAAAAATAATAATACTGTTTAGTAATCCTGTAATTAAGTGTAAAAAAATATTTAAAACGCAGTCCTTTTGGCGCTCTCTGTTAAAGACGTATTAATATGTGACCTGTAAATTGGTGACAGTTCAATGTATAATTTACATTAAATAAAATAAATTTATAACACAGAATTTACACACGTTATTATTAAGTTTTCTAATAAAAAGCCGTAGAATAATATAATTCAATGTAATACCATACAAAATATAAGTAATTAATACCATACGGTATGTAAACAAATCTGACAAGCCACATACTATGACGTCACGTCCGTTTTAATATTTGAATTTCCGTTTTTGAAATTTTAGTTTCTCTCACTACATTTGTACTTTTATTATTTAATTTTAAGTAATTAAAAAGATATTAATTACTAAAATAATGGTTTAGTTGAAATATCCATCCAATAAAGTTACGGAAAAAAAATATTTGAACCAAATTTAAATTTCAGGAATATTCCCTATTATTACGAAAATTGATTTTAATTGTTAACTACAGTCAGATATTCAATATTATCAATGTACCATGAAAAATAGATTTTGTTATTTTCACTAACGCTTCTCTGCATTCGTAGCGATTCGTAGCACTCGTTGACAGATGAAGTCTATCAATTTGATAGCTTATACATTATTTGTTTTCGTGTTTGTTCTTATTCTACTTACTTTTTTCAGCTGATCCAAGGAACTTCTATTGTAGCTTTTATATAGGAAGAATAAATTTTTTACTTTAAGTTCTACTTTTTAAATAAATAATTGGCTTCCAACACATATTAAGTAACGTTCTAGAGCATGATTTAATGTTGTCGTCAGATGTCGTTTTCATCGCGCTCTCTACGAATAAAGTAGCATTCATAACTTATTTCTGCAGATCGTCGCGCATTTAATGAATGTACTGGCAAATTCTGTGACGTATCAATTTGTCTACGCATCGATTATCAATGTTAACAATCAGAAGAGTTAGTAAAAACAACAAAATCTATTTTTTATGGTAGATGGATAATTTTCGAAATCTGACTGCAGTTTTCAATTACAATCAACCATTCTCAATAAATCTTGCCGAATTATAAAAAATAAAGGTACTTTATTTTTGGGGAAATTTTAAATGTTCGACAAATCTTGTATGCGAAAAACTATCTGATTTTTTTCGTATTGCATTCCTGGCCATGAAGAAATTTTTATCAAGAATAACTTTTTTTTTCATAAAACAAGCAATAAAAAAGTTTCCCCGATGGTGCCGACATAATTGAACACTTAGTATATAGTATGAGATTCATTTTTCTTTTACAAGTGTTGTTTTATACTTTATATTATAGTAAAATATCAAGAAACAGTTATAGAGTCCCTTATATTGGTGCCACCTATAGATGTTATGGTATCATTTGAGAGAAATTTACTGAGAGATACAGGAAACGTAAAGCATGATATCAAATTTTTGCTTTTTGTAATTTCGAACGATTAGCAATAAATTTTAACTCAAAAAATAAGCTTAGATAGATGTAAAAACACGAAATTTGGAATTTCTCGTGATAATCTTCTGGTCTCTATATGCTATAAACATTGCAGCTTGTTTTTTAGTAGAGTAGAGTGGAATAAGCACGATCGATGGGTAATTTCGAACAGTGGAGCTTTGGGGTTTATTTCATGAAATTATTTCAACAAATGTTTATGTACATAATTTGATTTTCAATCATTGTCATCTCAGAACCTAAACTTGATTCAATAAACTATGATTTCGTTTAGTTCCAATAGAATTCTCCATCGAAAATCGAAAATCTATTTTTACTAACATACTTTTTTGGGAATTGCTTTAAATAAACTTTTTTGGGAAATAACTTTCTGCTAAGGAACCCTAAACTCGTACTTGAAGCAAAGCTAAGAATACTTCTCATTAAATTACCACTCAAACAAAACCAAGATAATCAAAATCGGTTCATACGTTGAGGCACTTCGATGCCAGAGACAGACAGATACACACATATAGTGGTCAAACTTATACCACCCCTTTTTTTAGTTCGAGGGCTAGAAAAAATAAATATTTAAGGATTTAATTCTTGTAGGAAAAGGGGTGAAAACTTTCTTCAGGGGAGTATTTCTGTTAAATATTTTTCTAAATAATGTATTTAAATACTTTGATTTTCAATCATTGACATCTCGGAAATTAGGCTTGATTCAAAAACATCCGATTTTGTCTAGTTTTAATAGACTTCACAATATTTTAAATTTTTTGTTTCTGTCTTTAAGAGGAACATTTATCCCCAAAAAAGTAATCATGTCTGTTACATTCTGTAAAGGTTTATTATACTTTAATAAGAAAATTTTCTATAATATTATAAAATATAACTTTTAGTTTAGACTGTACATACATAAAACTTAAGTAAGTATAAAACTTAACAATAACAGTATGTTATTATATAAGAAAGAAAATGAATTTAAAATTGCTTTTCTTTCTTAACTGAATATGTTTTAAGTTCATTCACTGTACCTACTGTTTATACTTTGTATATTATATTAGTACAGTTAAACTTTATAAAATTTGATCATCAGATGTTGTTTTGTTTTTAAAACATTATTAACATAAACGGTTTTTATTATATGAAGAAAAAGAAAATTTATTAAAATAATTTTATTAAATGCAATTTTATAATAATAATAATATTTAAATAAATTTAATTTTGTACATTTAATATTTAATTTTATCATTTTTTAATATGGAGAAAAATAAAAAGTTTTCGTATGAAATGTGTAAAATTAAAATTTTTTTGATTAAATTATTTGAATCGAGAAAATTATTAAAGAGCAATATTTTTCAAAAGACACATAAGATTTTAATTATTCAGAAAATTTAAAAAAACAAAAATAACTTTTATTTTTGATTATATTCCAGGACAATTTTTTATTAGTTAGTTTGATAAAGGTAACTGTTACCCAATAAATAACCCGTGCACTCCTGTAATCCGTGGGATCCTGTACCCGTGGCTAAAAACAACAAATTTCGGAGAAAAGTGGTGAAAAATGTAAACAAAAACTGAACATTAGTCAAATGTTAACATGAGATGTTTTGAAATTTAAGTTAAAAGTGAAAGTAATTTTTATTTTAATAAAATGTGTTGTGAATTTAAAATTTTTCAGGTATAAATATCGGCTCAATGGTCTAGGGGTATGATTCTCGCTTTGGGTGCGAGAGGTCCCGGGTTCAAATCCCGGTTGAGCCCAATTTTTTTACTACTTTTATAGTTTTAATATTGTAGCTAAATTTGTAACTGTAAAGATTATTGTTATATCCAGAATGAAGCTACAACCGAGTGTTATATACAGTTAATCATCATAATAATAGATGTTCAAGATAGTAAAACATTCAACAAGTTATTGCTGTAATCCATAAAGATTCATTCATTCCCAGCCAAATCTGCTTTATTCCTCCACAACGAGTTTTTCTAAAGTTTCTGTAAATTTTAAAACATATACATTAATTTAACAATCGTAAGGAAAGTCTACGTGAAATAAAAATGAAAGAACTAATAAATTTTTAATTATAACTTTGTTTCATTTGAATCTACATTTTATAACTATTATTTAAATATTTGTACAGTGTGTTTATCACATTTAATTTCAACGACAATAATAATTGATACAAAAATTAACAATTTCTTAACGGAAGAATTGTTTAGAGGAAACACGCAAAAAAAGGTTAGGAATAAGACCATGACAGTAGCAATTGTTCGTATTCACGTTAAATTAAAAATTAAATACTTTAAAATAATTGTTAATTATTATTTAAAACATATCAAAATGAATTCAGGCAGTTGTCTCGCAAATTTTATATTTTTTATATTTATTAAGAATATTGAATACAATTACCATAAAATTTGAAGTTGATTAATCGTCTCTAACTCGAGATAAAATTGTAAATAACATTTTGTACACTATTTTTTGTGTAAGTAGTCATGGCAGAGAAAATAACATCGATGCCAGCGCTTCCAGTGAATTTTGGCGATAAAGGAGACTGTTATGACTAATTTACAGTTCTTTACATGTTAATCTTATAGGAAATGCCAAATTAAAATTATTGAAAAATCCTAATTAATTAAATTTAATGCATTAAAAATTGTGTAAATAAGAAATCAAATTGCACAAATAAAATTTTTCAAATGTAAATTATCATAGTTATTTATTTAAATTTGGGATACAATAATATTGAATTTTCAATGTAAGTCCTAAATTCAATCCATACAATTCTATAATTAAAGTAGTGTATCGTTACCATGGAAGCGCCTCCAATAAAATTCAGGCACGGTGCGAATATATTGTATTAAGAAATACTTGAGTGGTACCGTAAAGCTAAAAATAACACCTTATGATACTACAATCTGAACGTATTCTTATCGTAATTTTTTTTATGAAGTCAAAAATAATGATTTTACCATACAAAAGTACCAATATATAATTGACACTACTGTATTCAACTATAAAATATAATATAAAAAAATGTTATTATATTATTTCATACATATAATAGTATAACTAACTACATGTATTACAATTTATTTAATTTAAATTTTTAATAATAAAATTTTATACTGTCGTTTTTTTTTTTTTTTTTTTTTTTTGTAAACGTGACAATTTAATCATTTTTTTCTCTAACTAATTACATTTTATAAATAAATAATAGTATAAAAAATGATGTGTCTGTATTACAATTATAATTATTAAAAATTATTATATCAGAATTATTTTTTAAAATGAAGAATTTATTTATATTTGTTTTACCACAAGACGGTAAAATCGCGTCAAAAAATTATAATAATCACGTCATTTTTATTTTTATATGTAATAAATAATGGTTATTTATTTATTAAGCGTTATGTTTAAATTTAATTATGATATTAAAAATTATGTGCCTGACCTCCGTAAAATCTGTATTTGAGTTTTAGCAGTTGTTTTCCGAAACACTCACTTGTCCGACACCTAATAATCAGAATACTCCAGTGTCTACCCTTTCCCAACTGCTACCTTAGCCTGTGAGTAGCTTTGCAACTCTACCAACTGAAGGTAGATCTATCAACTTTGAGTAATAAGGTCACATCTACTGCCTCGCAAAAAAAATTTGTAAAAAAGTTTATAAAAAATTTTTCGCTTGTTTCAACTCATTTAATTCTTTCAGCTTGAATAGAGTTAATGTTCTTTTCATTTCTAGAATATTCAACGCAGAGTACAATAACATTTTTGAATTAAAAAAAAAAAAAACAGGTCAAATAAGGTGTATGCATTATTAGCCCTAAAAAACATGGAAAAATACAGAAAATTACCTGACATTATTTTTGGTGTAAATATTTCTGCACTCACTGTTATGTGTTTTTTGTTATATTTTTCGTTTTTGTTTTATTTTCATTAAGGAAATGAAAAAATTTCACACACAATTTACTTGTATATCATTTTTCTTACTCATAAAAGTTTTTTTTACGCCACAATAAACAAATATAAAAGTTTTTTAAAACAATTTTTTTGTCATAATATTTTTGAATATTAGGTGGAATACAGAAATGTACCAAAAAAAGTTATTTCATTTATTTAAAAGCTTTTTGACAGAAATTCAAAAGGTTAAAGAAAGGTTTTTCTGCGGATAACAAATTTTTAAAATCTATAAATCAATAAGCCGTGATAGGTATGATTCGTAGAATCCAGGCAAATAAATTTCTGATTTAATGAGACAGTGTATTCATTTATATAGCACGCCAGAAGTTAATTATCCATTTTAATTGTCTATTCGTTGTGTGCGTAGTCATGATAGGGGCAATAAAATCGATGCCAGCTCTTCCAGTGAAAAATTTTGGCGTTAAAGCAGGCTTTTATGACTAATTTGCAATTCTTTACATGTTAATGTTATAGTAAATGCCAAATTTAATTATTGAAAAACACTAATTAATTAAACTTAATGCATAAAAAATTGTGAAAATAAAAAATCAAATTTCACAAATATTATTTTTTAAATGTAAATTATCATAATTATTTATTAAAATTTGTGAGATAATAATATTAAATTTTCAATGTAAGTCATAAATGCAATCCATACAATTATTGCATATGCATCCATACAATTCTATAATTAAAGTAGTGTATCGATATCATGGAAACGCCTCCTATAAAACTCACGCACGGTGTGAATGTCTAAAAATTTTTAAATGTGGGATTTTTTGAAAAAGTAACCCCAGTCAAAGCGGTTTTACTCGGAGAGGATTATCTAACAAAAGCCTTAAGTTTGATATCGAACTGTGATGTCGTTTGAAAACCGGTCTAGTCCAAATCGTACTCTTACGTAGATAATAATTTTAATTGCATGTAAAGTTTAAAGCGTGGAGTGGTCGTTATTTGTCAAATCAGATTAATTTAAAGAAAAAATGAAGAGAGAACCCCACGCTTTGAATTTAACATTACAATTTAAATTATTATCTATTTTTTAAAACAATAATAATAAGCGTGTGTTCTTAGTTTTTTTTTCTTTAACTATAATCTATTATTTATTATATAAGTTTGTTTACTTAATTTTCAAATACAAATATTAAAGATTCAGGTCTTTCGATTATAATTGAAGTTGTTTTAGGATACTTCTCTTTAATTATAATTTATTACATTGTAAAGCATATTACTTTATTAGCTACAAGACGTTTTTAATAACCACTGTGTACTTTTTCATCCAACAGGATAGATCCTGTTGGTTACTACATCATTATTACGCGTTATAATATAGTTCCTTCGTTGTTAATCTACCAAATGAAAAAATTGCTGTGATTAATTTAATAAATTATATTTTTTACTCTTACTTGACATCCATTTTAAAATACCATATCATTTCCAGGCTTGTCACTGTTTTTTTAATTCTAATAAACATTTTTTTTATACTTCTACTAAGTATTTATTTTTTAAAGTCCTCAGTTCATAGCGGAGTGTGTGTGTTGATTGACAAACAGGAATAAATTATCTATTGTTAATTTTAAATCACCCCAAAAGAAGAAGTTAAATTAATTATCCGGAAAATTGAATATTTTATCAAATATTTTATTAAATGTTTTAAGAAAGATAATTTATAAAAATGAGAATCAAGTGATGGCTTCTTAGCTAATTTTTAAAGCAAATCCGTCTTTAAACAAGTGAAAACAAACAATTGACTAAGTTAATTGTTTAAATACCATTCATAGACAGTGTTGATTAGGCAATCGTTAGTTTTTTTAGGTCATGTAAGTAAAGAAAGATAGCCACTCTTTGCCATACATACGTAATGTCACACACACGTTACTGATAATCCCATATAACACATACTACATAATTTACGCTTAATTTGTACCCACAAGTAAACAGTGATGTGTACGAAAAAATATTTCAAACAAAAGTTGTTTATTTTTTTATAAGAAACATTTTTTATATTTAATTTTTTGTTCTATCTCTAACGGTTTACAAAATAGGTCCTACGACCCATCCCTAAGACTCAATTGTTCATTTACGAACTCAACTTCACTTTTATGTCCTGGGAGTACACATCTTGATATCTCTTTTCGTTTTTGAGTTATCGTGTTTACAGACAGACAGACGGACAACCGCAAATGGACTAATTAGGTGATGTTATGAACACCTGTACCAAACTTTAGCTCGTATATATCAAGGTATAAAGTTAGTATACTTGATATATTTCATATGTAAATGGATTAAAAAGTGGGTCTTATTGAGCATTCTGTTTAAAGGTAAAAGCTGTATAAAGGTCGTTCAAACCAATGTGGCACTGATCAAGAGAGAGAATAGATGTAAGTGCACATACATATGCATCTACATTGTCTCTTGTTCGGTTCCACGTTAGTGGTGAACGACTTATCGTTGATTATTGAACGAGAAATTATTGAAAATGAACGATTATAAATATTTCAAATACTTGATTGAGAATTTGATTTTTATTCTCTTGTTTATTTTAAAATTTTTTTCGAAAAAAGCACGTTTGCAATATGGCGAGAATATTTTGTCTACTTACAACATGTTTCAACAATAATGGTATATATTTTAACAAGGTCGAGTAAAGAATTACGAATTACACACTTTGAAATATGAGCCTAAAAGTGCTTTGTTTTTACGAGAAATAACATAATGAGGTAATTATTAATGAACAATACAAATAAATACTTTGAGCGTTTTAAATCCGTAAAGTTGTGGGTGGTTAATTTTCGAAAAATGTTTAGCAGATCTAATACAAGCAAAATTTCGCCGTTTGGAGGTGAAACAGAAACTTTGATTGATTTTCCAGTATTACACATTTAATAGATATTTTATCGAAGTGGAAGTAATTTTATCAGCATAGCTAAATCGTTCATTGATCAAACGAAAAAAGTTTCTCCTATTCTTGTTACGTGCTGGAGTGAATATTGAGAAGAAAGAAAGGAAAAAGGAAGGGAGATCAAAAAAAATTTGTACCATAATTTGGACTGATTATTTTCAATTTAGTCCCTGTGGGAATTGTTGTAAGGCGACCAGAAGGTGGAATATTATGCTTCAATTCATACTAAAGTACGGAATATTTATCATTTTTCTTTTAACTTCCTGTAAATACCAGTTTAAATATAAAGCAAAACATAAACATATAAAAATAGTGAATTTTGTGACTCTTGTAAAATGAAAATGAAATGTCTTTTGAATACAATACACAAAAATTCATAAAATATTTGATCAATTTTTTAAAAAGTTATAGAGGTTTTTTTCTCGTACTATAGAGGATGATTTTTTAAAAAGTTCCTACGCTTGTATTTTGAAAAAGTAATGAAAATTAAAAAACTGCGAAAATACATTATTTAGTTTTCTTGTGTTGGAAAGTCGGCAGGGTCAAACAGGTTGTCCAAATTTTTTTTTGTAGCTGATTCATGTTCTCTACGATAGAAAAAGCAATTTTTGGCAGAAAAATTTTTTTCTTTACCTACTCTTACACTTTAATCTTAAAACTGTAAATCAGACACCAAAAATTAAATCAATTATTGACGTCTAGGAAGCCAAAGATCGCCTTGGCGGCAAAGTTTACCCATGTTTGATCATAAAGACCTGATATAAACAACTGAATACTATTATTTCATTTCCTATTAAAATTAACCGATATATCTTTATCTTTTCACGTTTATATTTTCCATTGCGTTTTCGAAATATAAGGCGGAAGACTTAAAAAAAAATCATCCTGTAGTAAATATTCTTTATAAATTCTGTGAAGAAAGAAAGCATAGATATTAATAAAAAAAATATTTTGTTTATTATGAAATTTTCATGAGATTTTAAAAGAATATTTAAATTCAAGACATATTTTCCAAAATAAAATCATTTTTTCTGGATATCTTATCTTATTTGATGTGACAGAATTTTTTTTGAAAATAAACTTATTATAAGAAAATACAACCTAAAAAATTTAATTTTAAATGAGAATTGCAAAAAATAAATTGAATCAAGAATAATTTTTTTCAAATTTTTTAACAAAACTTTTAAAATTGCTTCAGACAAGTACTTTTCTAAGGCGTTAGTTTGTGTACTGATCACAAATTTTTCATTTCAAAGACTGTTAATTTCTAGCCATTATCCCCTTCATTCATCGTCAACGTTTTCAACAAACACAGAAAAGATTAGAGCATCCACTTCGCGATTGGATCAACCATTGATTTAGGTGACTAAGTTTTGCCCTCCTTTAGATCAAAAACTTCTGTTTTGCCCTGTCTTGGATCAAAAGCTGGAGACGGCCATGTCTGCAATTAACTCTTCATCATCGGAAGTTCTGTTAATATATTAAAAGATGATTTGAAATACGCGCTATGAATTTTTTGTTTAGACTAACATTCAAAGAGGGAGATAGATTACAAAGTTGATCATTAACAGTTTACATACTTGAAATATTTTTGTAAATTCTCCAAACACAAAAATACAAAATTAAATGATTAGAATTTCAAAGCGTAAAGTATAATGTCATCACGTACGGTACGTATGTACGTGTACAAATACCGTACGTTCGTACGTATGTTTACGTGATAAATCACTTATACAGCATATTTTTAAAATTAAATAAAATAAAAATAATTGTGAATGTTTAAACAGATGAGTTATGTCGTAAAACCATATGGCTTCACACACTAATAATGGTTTATTATGTGAGTTGATACACCACCTCTTCTTAAAAACAATTTCAATATTATATTATTATTGGTCTAAAACCAAACGTGGAAATTGACATTATTTTCAAGAATTAATGAGAGAAGTTTGAGAGGCAGTTGTCAAGATCTTGTCTAATAAGATATTTCGCTCATAATAAAAATTAACATTACGGTAGTTTAAATTTACAAAGCTATAATCCTTCTGTCGAATTGGCCTGGCCATATTACCCACTAAATGCAAAACTTGACCTAATAAAATGAGAAAATTTGAAAGTGAAATTAAAATTGATTAAAACACGAAGAAGTTATAAGCAATCAATCATTCAAAGATTAGTATTAGACAAAAATATACCTCATTTCACTACAAGCTCATATACTCTTATCGTGTAGGAACCTATACATAAAAAACTGTTGACAATAATGTAATAGGGCAACATCCTTAACATTGAAGGCTTATAATTTTAAGTTTTTGAAAATAAATTTCCGACAATGAAAATTTTTGTAGAACAAAAAGTTGTTAATTACGACCTTAACAACAATCTGTCAAATTTTTTTCAGCCGTTCAGAACTGATTCAAATACTGTTGTTGGCGCTAGTCCTACTATTTTTCTTATAAACATTCGTTAGTGAGAAGGTATTATAAAAAGTTATTTTCGACATTAAATTAAAATAACACATTATTAAAAGTCAAGGATATAAATGTGTAATAAATATAAAAGTTTTTAAAGACAATGAATCAAAAAAAAATTAAGCATATTGGGCTCAAACTGTTTTGTAATTAATTCAGAGTTTTGAAACTATCCTTTTACCGACGACAAAGTGAGAAAGGTTATCGATTGAACCTGTATATTTTTATGACTTTTCACACAGTAGTCTTATTTCGAAATTTCTTTTATTCTTTAGTACCATATAAATATGAAAAAAAAATTTATCCCAGTGGGTAGTAAAATAGGGAATGATTGATTGTTCACCGACTAACTATTGTTCACCGATTATTATGAATTACTTCCTCTCTATATTAGGTGGTCCCATAATTGTTTCATCAAAATCGATTCAGTAGTTTTTAACATATGGAATAATACGTGCTACTGACTCTGCTTTGTACGAAGATACTAAACTGACTAAAAACTACAGAATAAAAATTTTTGGAAAACATATTGTTTTGGTCCCTTAAGACTATTATTAAGCTCTAATGACATAGAAATTGTGTATTTATTGAATGACGATTTTTGTTGTAACATAATAACTGTCTTTACAGAGTCAACTTTATCCTTGCCTGACTAAATAAACTACTCTGAGAGTCCAACTTTTGTCCATAATTTAAACTTTCTAATGTCAATGTTTTCAGAATAGCGATAAAGAAAACCGATATGACTTCTACAACTCACATTGCAAAAATTTATTAGAGTTTATTTACAAATTACTTCAGTTTAATTCATTTTTTCTCGAGTTCGATATTACTTACACCCATCATGGAATTAATATATAGAATATATAGATTGTTTGTTGCTTAGAATATTATTACGGATACCATAAAATATAATTCACTGATGCAAGGAATCGAATACCTAACATCTTTATAACATGATGTACGTTTAGAACAGTTTATTTACAGGGTGCGTTGGAAAGCATGTTTCCTATCTCTTAGTAGTAAATTTTATTGTTTAAAATTTTCTAATCTTAACCAAGAAATCCTTGATATAAAATATCATAGTTAAAATATTCGAAATTTTCGGAGAGTTTCTTTATTAAGCGTGATCAGATTCAGGAAATGTATAGATTAAAATCTGAATTTTTTATGTTAATAATTTATAACTCATATCGATGTAAAATAATTTGTTGAAAGAAATCTGGAGAAGAATTTTCATGTACCTAATTATACCATGTATAATTGAAATATATCATAGTATATTAAGTTTAGTTCCAAGTATGTAACGCTTAAAAATAATGATGCTACGAACAAAGTTTTGGTATAGGTGTTTATCAAATCACCTAATTAGTCCATTTTCGGTTGTCTGTCCGTCTGCCCGTCTATTCGTCTGTCTGTCAACACGATAACTAAAAAACGAAAAATGATATCAAACTGAAATAATTTTACAGCGTGCTCAGGACATCGAGTTCGTAAATGAGCAACATAGGTCAATTGGATCTTGGGTCCGTATGACCCATCTTGTAAACCGTTAAAGATAGAAAAAAAGTTTAAATGTAAAAAATGTTCCTTATAAAAAAATAAACAGCTTTCGTTTGAAACATTTTTTCGTTAACATAACTGTTTACCTGCGAGGGCAAAAAAAATTAAGCGTAAATTATATAGTATGTATTATATGGGAATATCAGTTATGTATGTTGCTCCCCCTTCTAAAGATTAAAGAGTAAAAATTTCTACTTTTATAAATTAAGTCTCGTACATTAAGTTAAGATTAAAAAAAATTAGTTTGACGAAGAGTTTTGTAAATACCTGCTGTAGAAACCACGATAATTTTTATCCACCAAGACAGACAGAGTGAAAAAATGTATTATTTATTATTATCAAATAATTTTTAAATAATTAAATAATTATATGAATCCGATTATCTACTAAATTTAAATAATTAATTTTCAGGACGTAAAAAGTGAGGTCAAGTTCGTAAATGAGCATCATAGGTCAATTGGGTCTTGGGTCCGTAGGACCCATCTTGTAAATCGTTAGAGATAGAACAAAAGTTTAAATGTAAAAAATGTTCCTTTCAAAAATTAAACAACTTTTGTTTGAAACATTTTTTCGTATACACCACTGTTTACCCGTGAGGGCGCCAATTAGGCGGAAATTTTATAATATGTACTATACTTGATTATCAGGTATGTATGTGTCACATGTTTGTATGTGTAATGTGATAAAGAAATCAACACTGACTATGCATGGTATTTCAACAATTAACTAAGTCAATTGTTTGTTTTCACTTGTTTTTTCACTAAGTTTAATATTTACCGAGAAGATTTACGATTATTGTTCTAAAATATAAGATTGCTGCTTCTTGAGAACAACATATAATCTTTTACATTATTTTCCGAGTTCCATTTTTTCCTCCTAACTCATTCTGTATAGATATATCATAAAGTTAAAAATATTATATAGCTCTTATGGCTGCTATGTAGCCATGTTGGTTGTTATGTTTGAAATGGTTTGCTACAAATAAATTTTATTATGTAAAAAGTTTTTACTAGTTTTAATCTTCTTGCTTTTCTCATTGCTCTCCTCTTGCTCTTTTTTTTTGCTCTTTTACTTGCTATAATAATTTATTTTGTGTAAAGTAAGAATATGATGTTGAATTGTGTAGATAATCATTTTATTTACTGTATACCGTATGATTACAGAAAGTTAAACTGAAGGTGATTCTCTCGTAAAGTGTTTAACTGTAGATAAACAAGTTTGTTATTCCGAGATACGAAATTTAAGTTACAGTTAAGTTAAGTTTACCGTGCTACGAATCACTCGATATTATGACCTTTTGCAGGAGTGTAGCATATTGACTGTCATTGTATTATCCCTTTGAGTGAATCGTTAGAAATTGTAAATCGGCTCTTACAGAAAATACCTCATATTACCTACGAGTAAAATATTCACTATCAAAAAATGAATGATATGCTGTTCCTTTTCGAAATAAATTGTCAGGTCTTGGAAACTTACGACATCGAATTCATGAAATTTGTTTTTAAGTATGTTGTTTCCAGTCACAAGAAGATTTTTGTACCTCTGTATTTTGGTAGCGACTAAATATACACGCATGAGGCATGGGACCGTAAGCACTATGGGAGGAGGGGGTGGAGGGTCATTGTTTTGCTTATTTTGGATGACATGGCGATAGGGGAGCCTAGATGATGATTACGTCATCGGTAGTTATTTACATTTTTACACGAATGGCAACCCTCACATTGTTTATGCTTGAAAACGAAACGCATTTTCGGGGATTTCCGCAAAAACTGCATACATTTAGCTACTCGCTTTTTGTCCCTTACTCTATATTGAATACTGTATCAGTAAAATCTTATCTCTATCCTAAATCTATTTTCTTGTTTTTAAAATTATAATTATAACATGAAAAAAAACATTTATTATTGAAAATTGTTTACGTAAGCATGGGGGGAGGGGTAAGAGCTTTGCTTACTTTTGCTGACAAGGGGGATGAGGGAGTAAATAATTGTAATAAATCTGCTTACGTATTATTTGAACGGCCCTCATGATAAGGAAAGACAAATTTACTTGACCAACTTTTACTAGGCCAAATTAAGCTTGAAGTTATTTGTAGGACAACGTTGTTAAGACCTTTTAACGACACCTTGTATATTGTATGTAACCATACATCTTCTACGAGGGTGCGGAATCCTTCGTATACGATTCAAACTTACACTTAACCGTTTTTTTGTCGTATGGACCCATTCACTACAATTCAAGAGCTGTTCCTATCGAGTAAGAAAATAGTCAACCAGGTCAGCTAAAAAATATTAGGTTAGAAAATCGATGTATGAACACTGAACTTTAGAAAACACTGTACTTTTTGCTGGTCGATAAAAAAAACACTCATGTAGAAAATTAAATGTTTTGGTCATTACAATCCAAATTACTCATTCTATATAAAATTTTCGCTTCAAGTATATTGAAGTTCATATCAAGTATTATATACATATATCAGTTTTAATCAACAACTGTGTTCTTCGAAAATAAAGCTGTTCGTTTGAAAATCATATATTGAAGTAACTTAAATAATTTTCAATATTAATCAAAGCTCCTTGTTATATACCAAACACTACCCACGTACAATATGTACAAAAAAAGTGATGCTAAGAAAAATATCCATCCGGTAAGTGTATCTATCTGATTTCGAGATGTATTCTGAAAGAAAATATTTTGAAAGAGAGATAAATCTATTTTGAGACATATTTTTAAAACATATTTTCCAAAAACACTTAATTTAGTTTAATTTAATATTTTATTTATTTATTTTTTTTTTAATTTATTTATTTAAAAAGTTTAGATTTTTGTACTTTATAATTTACTTAATAATTTAAGTGTAGGATCAAATTTTATACAATTTGAATAAACGGTCCGAAACATCGGACAAGACTTTATTATTTTATAAAATGCATATATTATTCTTGTAATATTTTTATTGAAAGCAGCCAATTATAAGAATTATTTAAAAATATGTTATGAGGAACGGGCTTAGGTATTTATTGGATTTAATATAATATTTAGAAGGATGTAGATTGGTAGGGGTGAAGTTAAACAAAGAATACCAAGTTATAAAAGTTACTTAAAAGAAATTTTAAATAATATTTGATCAATTTTGAGTAGGGTTGATTTGACCACTTTTGACGATTTCACCCCCCCCCCCAGCTCCACGGCACCAGGGGGAGGGGTCCCAGAGGGGATTTATATCAAATCAAGGACCTTGTTGATATAAGCTCTGATACGAAGTTTCACTGCTGTCCCCTCAGCCTCTCCCTAGAAAATCCCATTTTCCTGTATTTTTAAAGGTTTTCCCTAGGGTGTTGGCCTTCTCGAATTTTCCCGAATATGTGGCTTATACCAATCCTAGAAACACCTTAGGGTCTAGCCTTGTTCCAAGTTTAATCGAAACCATTAGAGCCGTTTTTGAGAAAACCCCAAAAATCCTGTTTTGGCCTAGAGGAAAGTATCCTTGAAAAAAGGCTTAGGGAAAAAATGAAAAAATTGTCTGGAATTATGACCAAACTGAACCTATGTACCGAGTTTGAAAAAAATTGGTTGAAAATTGAAGGCTCCAGCTTGGTAACAGACATATTGACATACCGACATACCGACGGACGCAACATTTTTTAAAAACCACTTTTTTGGAATCAGGGATCCTCAAAACGTGTATTTCCCTTGAAACCCCCATATCGATTTTTTTTCGATTGCAATACTTTATTATATTTATAATATAATAAAATAAAAAATTAATGTCAACTTCAGAATTCAAAACAAAAATATTAAAAGAGGTAACATAATTATAAAACGTTTTTTTTTAGATCTTCACATTTCTGAGTTGGAAAAGTGTTTTGTTAGTTTAGTTTGCCCTTTCATTATGAATAGTTTCGCAAATTATAAGATAATTTTGTCATTTTTGAGATATTCTATTATGATTAAACCTCATTACATTATTTTCTTTGGGCGTATGTGAAGTAACTTGTTTATGCTGATAAACCAGAGACGGTTGAACAACGGATTACAACATTCTACTAGTAATACGACCGCAGTAGTAGTTAAATGAAATACGACCGCGATTGCGGCGAAAACACTCATTATAATATACATACTTTAATTTTCAACGTTAGTGTATGGCCGGTCGTGATCTGTTGGGTACTTAGTATCGTCAATACTTAACACACCATATTTTGTTACACCTTGTACCATTCGAATATATGTATTTCTAAAAATAAAAGAACATAATGGAAAAAAAACGACTTGAATGAATACGATACTTGATTTTTCATTTACTTCAGTAGAAAGGCTTGCAATAAGCTCAACTTGGGTTAGCTCAGCCCGATCGTTCGATAGAATATGAAGTACTCACATCCATACTACACATACTTACATTTTTATTTCATATAATTTAATGAAATTGGTTTATGTGTGCTGTTTTAATTAAATTTCACACAAGTTAAAATAAACAAGTCATTACTAGCCTACTTCGTTAGAAACATCGTTCAAATCAATACCCAATTGACCTATGTTGCTCATTTACGAATCAAACTCACTTTTTACGTCCTGAGCACGCTATAAAAATTCAGCTTGATATCTCTTTCCGTTTTTGAGTTATTGGAAATGGACTTTTTATAGGTGATCTAAAACTAGAATACCTTGGTATATATTTCATTTACAGAGTATAAAAATTAGTATACTTCGATATGCAGGGCGCCTCAGAAGTCACGCACGCTTTTGTTACATCAGGTAGAAAATAAAATTTTAAGACGAAAAGTCCTCTATTTTTTGATGCGATACACAAATAACTATTAATTACAATAGGCAGGAAGCTTATTGAGAAAAATAGAAAATTAAAAAATTTATTATAATAACTTGTTATTTGTTTAGATTTTGACGGTAATTTGGAGTGTTGCAATGAATTCATTACCACACTAGGGCGGTAATGAACTGTTTTCCCCTCATTACAGCACTCCAAATTAATTACAAAATGTAAACTTACCATAGCTACTTTTTTAATTTTCTATTTATCTCAAATAAGCCGATATAGCGCGCTTCTGATTGACTGCCTATTTTAATTAATAATTATTCGTGCATCGGATCAAAAAATGGAAAAGGACTTTTCGTCTTAGACTTTTTTATTTTCTACCTGATGCAACAAAATCATAATAAAATCAAGGAAATAACATTATTATTTTAATTTTAAAATAAATTATTTTATTTTATCTTTGTTTAACACGAAAGGTCAAGGCTAAGAAAGTTTCCATGAATGTATATGTTTGGGTCAAAGAATGATTTTCTTTAAAAATATACTTTTGAAATTACCTAAAAGGGTTTGAGTGATAAGGCATTATTTTTACAATTATTTCTTCTGTAATGATTTATGGTTAAAAAAAATATATTTTGTTAGCATTAAATTTATTTCATTAAATAATTAATTAACTATTAATTTAACATAACTAATTAGCAGTAAAATCATTAATTTCATTAAAACTGAAAATTATCTTTTATTCATTTTATCAATATCAATACATAGTAGTATAAAACAAAGCCGCTTTCTCTGTCCCTATGTCCGTATGTCCCTATGTCCCTTTGTATGCTTAAATCTTTGAAACTACGCAACGGATTTTGATGCGGTTTTTTTAATAGATAGAGTGATTCAAGAGGAAGGTTTTTATGTATAATACATCCATATTATAGTAGAGTAAGGGGTTGAAATAGGGGTTGAAAGGGATATGCTTCACAAACTAAAAAAGTTGTGCATCGATTAAGCTCAAATATTGACACGATATACAACCAGCTTCAAAGATCTATTGTTTTTATCTACTTTTAACCTTCGGAGGGTAGAAAGGTGTAGCGAGAAAGTGGGAAGGAATTATCGAATATTTACAAATATACCTAAGTGGGATATCAAATAAAAGAGCATGACGTGTACATTACAAAACTGTTATCCCACGCAAGGAAATGTGGAGGGAGGGGTGCAAGTGGGGATGTTGCCCAGCAAAGCGGGTAGTTCACAGCTAGTTGAAAATATAAAAATGTTACTTGGGTTACTAGATGGTTCTACATTATCAAATATATATTGTGTGAATTTGATCTCAATGGGCCAAGTTGTTGACAAGCTACATGATTACAAACAGACACACCAACATTTATTTGTATAATGATATAAAAATGATTCATGTGTAATATACTTTTTTACATATACTTATTACACCCTACATAACATACAAGTACCAACTTCATGAATCTATAGCAAGCAGTAATAAGCTAACAGGCAGTGTATTACTTTATACTATAAATATATGATATTATAATTAATATTGAGAATATATTATTATTTATAGTAACTTATTGTAGTAAGATTTTTAATTACTAACTTTATAGTTGATAATAAATCTACCGGGTGTTTCTAAAGAATCGTGTTGGAAAATCGATTTGAGAGATTGTTTTATAAACGTTTGCGAAGAAGTTGTAACGGACACAATAAGAAATTTACTATTAATTATCTAAATAATTAATCGTATATAGGGTGTCTAGTTTAGTTGGCTACATATGGAAAGCTTTGTGTTGGGTACATATAAATTATAAGGTTTACGAAAAAAGTAATCTTGCATAAATATCTCTGCTTTCGAAAATATTAATATTCAGCTATTCACTCATGACTTCGAATGTAGGTACAGGGTTTTCACAAATTGAAAAGTTTGATAGGAATGTTAATGATTGTTAAGAAATGTAGATCATTTAGAACAGATAATAAGGGAAATGGTTCAAGAAATCACTCCCGAGATATTAAGAAGTGTATTTGAACAATTTTTTAAATAATAATAATTTAGTGAACGCGACGGTGGATACATTGAGGTTAAAACAAACTGAAGATAACAGTTTTTACAATGTCAACAATTATCTGTATTAATTATTTTGTTATAAATGTTTCAAATTAGCTAAAAAAATTTGTTAATTACGATAACTGGTTAATTTGGATAACAAATATGTGTTTTATAAGTAGAATTTGCAAAATTTAATTTAAAATTGAAGTGGTCAAAACATTCCAATCATTACCAATTCATTCCTAAACAATTATCTTCAGTTCGTTTTTTCCCCAACCGTATACACCTTCGCGTTCCATACATGTATGTGTTCTTTTACAAAATTCTTTAAATACATTCTTAGATATCTCGGAAGTGATTTATTGAACCGTTTTCTTTATTATCTGTTCAAAATGGTCTACATTTTTAAATGGCCATTTACATTCCTATCGAACTTTCTCAAGTTTTTCAATTTTTCTATATGTAGCCAACTTATGTAGACACCCTATATATGTCCTACGAGAGAAAATGCTTCACATTGACTCAGGAGCTTATATACCACGCAGCAGAAAGTAAAAATTCATGGATATTTTTACGTGCCATATCCTAGAATATGACAATACAAAATTATAACAAAAATTTAACTTACTTTAATATTAACTAATTTTACAGCGGATGACAAGGAATCGTTGTGGAAGCGTCACCTCATTAGTAAACTTATTTTGACATGATGACCGTCTTGGCGAACGAAAATCTTATCTTTCTAATAAGATGTTTACAACACTATTTGCCCAACTATTTTTTTTAAATTTTAACGTAATTACGAGATTTAATTTATAAAAGTTTTTTATTTTTGAATCTAAACAAGGTTGAACAATATTATCGAAAATGTAAACGTCGTTCATTCAACATTCAATAAACCAAAACTTTTTCTTTCAGTCAAATAAAACGGTACAGCAAATTCGAAAATCAATAGCCTTTCGTTAAACAGATATATGTATATAATCATAAAAATATTTGACCGATTTACCTACTAACGTACAGAAAATTATGGTGCGACGAGATATTTCATAGTACAGTTGAACTTTCAATACACATCCGGTACATTTAAATTGCATCTACATACACATCAGATAACAATGATGTGTTTTAAATTATTATGTTTTCTTATTTTATGACATGGAAATACCGTTGAAAATTGGATAGTCTTCATAGTGACCTTTCTTTTGAGTTACGGGAAGGTAAACTATAAAAAAGGTCTTTACTGATAGATTTTTATTCATAGGGGTATCACTTTTTAAAACTGCTTAAAGGTGGAAAATTTTTTATTCTGCCTCTGACTATTTTCAAAACTATACCTATTTTTTTGAATATTATTTCTATGGCATTACAATTATCATTTGGTGTGAAAGGTTATAAAGATAGTACGAGCGCCAAGGCAATTTTGGACTTCATTTTCAACCTTGATGATGAATTTTGTTATAAGCTCATGAATGCAGACGAAAAATAAGAATACAATTTTTCGATATCTGCCTTGGGTTTCGAAATATATAAAGCTAAATAATTAAACAAAATTTTTTATTTCTCAATAAAAATCATTATTTGTAAATTACTTCAGATATCGAAAAATTTTATTATAACTTTTCGTTTTATATTTTTGTTAAGTTGTAACATAATTCACAATCAAAATTGAATAAAGTAAATTTTTTTAAATTTGTGTCCCTACTACCGTGCTCATTCATCCTTTATTGAGTAGGTACAACGTTTTTTTTTTGTTTTCAAAAATTTATTAATATTAATAACTTTCTTTAACTTTCCATCGACTAGTTTTGGAGAAATCTTTGAAAGCATATCATCCATCTATCGTTTTACCAAAAAACCAATGTTAAATATGTCTTCTTTTGAAGTCATTAATATATTTAAATAATCGGGCAACGCCCTCCCCCCTAAAATTTTCTGAACTGAATTAGACTTAGTTCAACTTCATGTAAAAAAAATAAAGCCTTTAACCCGAAATTGCCCTAGCACTCGTATATTCTTAATGTTCGCTACAAGATCAAGACTTAAACCAAACTTCCATACCCTTTTCTAAAAGAATAGTCATCAGTCAGAGGATATTTCAACCAATAATATACCAAACTCTTGATTTCATTTTTTTTTTCGTTTCTTTAAAATGGAATAAATATACAACAACAACAAAATAAAAATGATTTATAAACATGATATATAAAAAATTACTTTAAAAATGAATAATGTTGTAATAATTTCTTAGTAACTTATCCACCATCATCGTAACTCTAGATATAGCCTCCAACCTCCAAGTCTCTTCTTCGCTCTCCTCATTCGCATATGAAGAAAAGAAAATGTATATTTTTCTTAGTATATACCCACCTACTAAGAATATGATGATCATCTTGAATGATTTTTCCTTTGAGAATTATCTATGTTTAAAATGTTTGATGAAAACCGTTTTTGTATACTGACTGGCTTTCTATAAGTCGATGTATGTATGCATGTATGTATGAAGTTTTGTTGTTACAAACCTCTAGAGATGGTTTTATATTCGTAAGTGTATACCATCATTGTAACGAGAAAAGGACAGACAGTTTGAAAAAACTTTATAAGGCAATCAATAGAAGTGCAAGTTTCAAAGTTGTAATATCTGGCTTATTAACGTTTTCCGTAGCCTGTCCTTGCGAATTCCAGCCAATTTGACGTATTGTTCCCAGTAAAACACAACATACAAATTTCTATCTTCTATACTATTCCATTAAAAATTCTTCCACGCCTTATGAATACTTATTAATAAAAGGTCAATTAAGGACAAAAATTATGATGTAGGTGGCTTCTGTCCTTCTATCTAACTTCTTAAATAAGTGAAGTCAAAATTGTATGACCTGTATAAATTTCAAAAATTTGATAAGCTTTCGTATTAAATTTACTGATTTATACAAACTTTATTATGGGTTCATTGGTTGTTTGAACTATTTATGTCTAATTTTTTGTCTCAATAAAAGTTGTGGCGTAAAAAAACTTTTAACAAACAGAAACCGACTAAAAAAACTAATTCAAAACAAATTAATATGCACTCAGTACAAAAATAACAATTATATAATGTATTTACAATTATTGATATTTTTGGAGTCGGTGTCAGCCAAGAAAATAACTGTGACAGAACAGTTTGCTACATTAGCTTGACTGACACTGACTCCAAAAATGACAATAATTGTAATTACATTATATTATCGTTATTTTTTTACTTTTTAGGTCATATTTATTTGTTTTGAAATAGTTTATTTTGTGATTTTTAATGAATCTGAAGTACACTTACTAATTTTTAACTAAAAATAGAATCATCGAAATTGGTTGACGTGATATTGAGTTATTTGTCCATTTGTCGCGCACATACATAATGGCTTTTTCAAGGGAAGCACCAGCAAGAATCATCAAAATCGATTCATCCAGTCAAATATTCTGAGGTTGCAAACATTAAAAAAAATACAGGCAAATTGAGAACCTTCTCCTTTTTTAAGTCGATTAAAAATAGAAGCATTTACTGTACATTAAAAAATGTTGAAACTCTCGGTATTCTCATCGTTTTCAATGCTTTGTGTAACAGAAAATATATTTTGGACTTATTTTATTTTTTGTGAAAAAAGCTAAAATTGGTATTTTTGAATACGTAGTCAAAAATTAATGACCATTTATCATTCTAGACTACAAAGAAATTTTTGTATAAAATTTATTTTCTGTTTTCTTTTGAAGATACTTTTTCCAAAAGAATTTTTCCATTTAGAGTTTTGAATTTAGATTAAAGGTGTAACATTTGGTTACTATAAGTCTAATTTACTACAAATTTTAAGTATATTTTCATGAAAGAACATAATGAAGTTACCATCGAAGGGTAAATTATTCGGTTCCTTGATTACATATTCCAATAACCAGGTGAATTTTTTTTGCAATTCATTACTGAAGAAATTTTCATGTTGGAATATGTTCAGTTGGCGGGACGGAGGGTACCGCGACTTTTAGCCCAAGTATAGGCTTTAATTTATAGCGCCCCAAACTTTGTTCAATATGATTATTAGTGAATTAGTGAATATATAGTTAACGGTTGATAATACATTAGAAATGGTGATAACCAAATTTGTAGAACATAAAATTTTCTATAAATTTTATTTAAAGTTTTTTGCCGTAACATCTATAGTTTAAGAGGTATAATGCTGAAAACTTCGAGTCGATGCACAAAAGCCTCATATTATAACGCTAAGCTGACCCCCGAGGCGGCTGTTTGTTTTTGCCCCGCGTCAGAGATATTATTATTTCATGAATTGTAATGTCCGGCCATGTATTACAATTATTCCCTCCCCCGTAATTGCCCGCAAAAAATTTCTCACACTCTCCCAAGAATTATATATTGACAGCGAATTTGATGCCTCCTTATCGACATCATCCAAGAAATATTGTGAATAATTTCTACAAATTCAATTGATTTGACAACTAAAAAAATTATAATATAGGTTAAGAGATAATTCAAAAATAATTTCATTTCCCCAAATTATAATCTCATAATCATATTTTTTTTTGCTGTAACGATAATAATAATCAGATTAAAATATCAAAACAAATTATTGTATAAAATGTTTAACAAACCATGTTATTTATAATTAGTATAATCAATAAATATGTATTGAAATATGAAATATATTATTGAGTTCGATATACTTGAAATCATATACAAATTTATCAATTCGAGAGAGAATTTTAATGAAATATGTTTATTATTAAAAAAAATAAAATAAATGAATATAATCAACTCTTGCAAGAAATTCTATCTGTGCACTTATAAATATGATCTTAATTGTATGTGTATTAAGGTAGTTGCAGAGGAAAAGTGTTTTTAATACTAGCATTGTAATAAAAAAATTTTTAAAAAAACAAACTAATATGAACTAAAAATTAATGAAAATAATTGTGTATTCTCCTAAGTGAAATGAAATAAAAAATATTAAGACTACTTAAAAATCAATCAAATTAATATGATAATATAATGTTATTATAATTATTGCTATTTTTGGAGTCGGTGTCAGCCAAGGAAACAACTGTTTGCTGCATTATCGTGGCTGATACCGATTCCAAAAATAGCAATAATCGTAACTAGATTATATTATCGTTATAGTTTGATTGACCTTTAAGTAGTCTTACTTTTTAATGCATATTAATTTGTTTTGGAATAGTTTTTGTTTTGAAGTTGATATTTTTTTTGGTTAAATGTTTTTTATTTTTTTATTTTTAGTGAATTTGAGGTACAATAACTAATTTGTCACTAAAAAAAGAATCATTGAAATCGGTTGGCGAGATATTGGGTAATTTACCCATTTGTTGCGTACATTCTTAACGCGTACATATGAATGAATGCCATTGATAAAACTGAACCAACGGGAAGCACCAGCTTTCAAATAGAAATAGAATCATGAAAATCGGTTCACCCAGTCGTAAGTTCTGAGATAAAAAACATAAAAAAAATACAGTCGAATTGAGAACTTCCTCCTTTTTTGTTTGTAGTCGGTTAAAAAGTAGATGTCAAATCGACAAGTGGTTGTAATCGACTCCTTTTAATTTGGATGAATTTTGGTCCGAACTTTTGTTGATCATATTACAAAATTCTGCAGAAGGAATAAAATAACAAAATTTTACCATTTTTGTATCTTATTTTTTAAATATCTCGAAAACTATTATAGTTACAGAAATGGGCGACACATTTTTTAAAGAGAACTCTTGGATCTGTATAAAAATAATTTACCTACAAATTTTTGTTTCCTAAAATGACTAATTGGCAGCATTTTGAACATTCAAAATATGAAAAATCGCCACCCGCCATAAAATTTTTAGCTCAAATTTTTTTCTAGAGTAACTTCAACCAATCTCAAAAGATTCTAAAATTTTCAAGATGGACCTTTAATTGATAAGATAGACAATTAATAATTTTGGATTGTTCGAGATTTAAAAAATTTATGAGGAACGATGAGCTCTATTTAAATCAACTCGAAAAATGTGATAATATCTGATGAACAACCTTAGTATTTTTATCGTATTACTTCGATCAACCCGCTTTATAAAACAATCTCGTTCTTTCTTATCTTTACATTATAATCAATAAATGTGTAAAATTTTAAATTACTGCATAACTATAAGTTAGTAATTTGAAAGTAATGGATTTATAATGTAAGAAAATTATTTAATCTGATTTAAAAACAAAGTTATAGCAATGATCGCCGCTAAACGCCAGTTTAGAAGTTTTATGTCTTCTGGTTTTTTTTTTCAATAATTATTGAGGATCTGAGGCAAGATAATTTGTTAAATGTAAGTGATTTCTAATAATATCATTTCCCAGCCCATTTTATAAAATATACTTTAAAAACTCGACTTGAAAAGGTTTGCAAAAGTTACTCATTTTTCTACAATTGTTATGACAAATCGGGTAGAATTAGGAAGAAAAAACTTTTAAACAAGTTAAGATAATTTTGTTTATAATACAAGAAAAATTCCATTACCTTTTTTGAAAACTTTTCTTGATATATGTAATAAGATACTCCCAGAGAATCAGAATTAAAAAAATATTTTATGATATTGAAATATTTTATTTTAAATCCTTATTTGCAATAAAATATAATATTGACGACGTATTTGGTAATAAAATTATATATTATGAATACTAGAATATTAAAATATAAGAATAAACCAAATACAAAAATACATATGGAAGACTGTTGTTGTACCTTGGTGACCCAAAAGAATTTTGACCCAAAAAATACAAAAATCGGTTTCATTTAACGATTGGCCGAATAATTCTCGAGATAATACCGGAAATCGATCCGAAATAACGTTTTTTTCGAAAATTACTCGGCCAATCGCCAAATAAACTCGATTTTTGAATTTCTTGGGTCAAAATTACCTTGTAAACTGAGTTTCATCAAATTCCAAAACAAATAATTTATTACGAATATTTCGAATTTTTCTAAGGGGTACCCCTTGAAAAAAATGCAAAAAATCGATACAAATTTATCGTCTCCAATTTCGATAAAACTCTGTATATAAGGTAATTTTGACCCAAAAAATACAAAAATCGGTTTCATTTAACGATTGGCCGAATAATTCTCGAGATAATACCGGAAATCGATCCGAAATATCGTTTTTTTCGAAAATTACTCGGCCAATCGCCAAATAAACTCGATTTTTGAATTTCTTGGGTCAAAATTACCTTGTAAACTGAGTTTCATCAAATTCCAAAACAAATAATTTATTACGAATATTTCGAATTTTTCTAAGGGGTACCCCTTGAAAAAAATGCAAAAAATCGATACAAATTTATCGTCTCCAATTTCGATAAAACTCTGTATATAAGGTAATTTTGACCCAAAAAATACAAAAATCGGTTTCATTTAACGATTGGCCGAATAATTCTCGAGATAATACCGGAAATCGATCCGAAATATCGTGTTTTTCGAAAATTACTCATCCAATCGCCAAATAAACTCGATTTTTGAATTTCTTGGGTCAAAATTACCTTGTAAACTGAGTTTCATCAAATTCCAAAACAAATAATTTATTACGAATATTTCGAATTTTTCTAAGGGGTACCCCTTGAAAAAAATGCAAAAAATCGATACAAATTTATCGTCTCCAATTTCGATAAAACTCTGTATATAAGGTAATTTTGACCCAAAAAATACAAAAATCGGTTTCATTTAACGATTGGCCGAATAATTCTCGAGATAATACCGGAAATCGATCCGAAATATCGTGTTTTTCGAAAATTACTCATCCAATCGCCAAATAAACTCGATTTTTGAATTTCTTGGGTCAAAATTACCTTGTAAACTGAGTTTCATCAAATTCCAAAACAAATAATTTATTACGAATATTTCGAATTTTTCTAAGGGGTACCCCTTGAAAAAAATGCAAAAAATCGATACAAATTTATCGTCTCCAATTTCGATAAAACTCTGTATATAAGGTAATTTTGACCCAAAAAATACAAAAATCGGTTTCATTTAACGATTGGCCGAATAATTCTCGAGATAATACCGGAAATCGATCCGAAATATCGTGTTTTTCGAAAATTACTCATCCAATCGCCAAATAAACTCGATTTTTGAATTTCTTGGGTCAAAATTACCTTGTAAACTGAGTTTCATCAAATTCCAAAACAAATAATTTATTACGAATATTTCGAATTTTTCTAAGGGGTACCCCTTGAAAAAAATGCAAAAAATCGATACAAATTTATCGTCTCCAATTTCGATAAAACTCTGTATATAAGGTAATTTTGACCCAAAAAATACAAAAATCGGTTTCATTTAACGATTGGCCGAATAATTCTCGAGATAATACCGGAAATCGATCCGAAATATCGTTTTTTTTTCGAAAATTACTCATCCAATCGCCAAATAAACTCGATTTTTGAATTTCTTGGGTCAAAATTACCTTATAAACTGAGTTTCATCAAATTCCGAAACAAATAATTTTTTACGATTTTTACGAATTTTTCAAAGGGGTACCCCTTGAAAAAATTGCAACAAATCGATACAAATTTATCGTCTCCAATTTCGATAAAACTCTGTATATAAGGTAATTTTGACCCAAAAAATACAAAAATTGGTTTCATTTAACGATTGGCCGAATAATTCTCGAGATAATACCGGAAATCGATCCGAAATATCGTTTTTTTCTAAAATTACTCGGCCAATCGCCAAATAAACTCGATTTTTGAATTTCTTGGGTCAAAATTACCTTATAAACTGAGTTTCATCAAATTCCAAAACAAATAATTTATTACGAATATTTCGAATTTTTCTAAGGAGTCATAAGGTCATTTGGGTCTTTGCTGCGTAGGACCTATCTTGTAAACCGTTAGAGATAGAACAAAAATTTTAATGTAAAAAATGTTCCTTATAAAATATTAAACAACATTTTTCGTAAACATCACTGTTAACCCGTGAGAGCACAAAATTGTATAGTATGTATATCAGTTATAGTATCAGACAGAGTAATCAACACTTTCCATACATGGTATTTCGACAATTAACTCAGTCAATTGTTTGTTTTCTCTTGTTATTTTTTAATTTATTTTAATGTCTTTATAAAATTATAGCTCATGTGTTATTCTGAAGTATGAGCTATATTGCTGTACAGTTTCATTAAAAAAACAAACAAACAAACAAACATACAAACAAACATACAAACAAACATCCTTACTTTCGCATTTATAATCTATAGAGATATGCTTTTAAAACATTCCAATTATATGTAAATTATAATCTAATGTACCTTGGATGACCCTCACCAATTTTAACAAAACCCATCGAGATCCAAAAAACAAACATATCATTTCAACGCCGCAACAATTAAAAATTGGCTCCTTTTCCACTTAGATAGAATACATCGTGCCTACAAGTAGTCTTGGTGAAAAAATTATGGTACACCATCATCTAGGTACAACAATTTTTCCTGATATATAAAAAAATAAAATAAAATAAATCCTCATTCAATATAAATTAATAAATGTAATATAAATCACACTCAGTTAAGTCGCCTATCATAAATTAATACATACTTAAGATACATAATTATAGTGTGCATATATTAAAAAAAAAAAAAAAATATAAAAAATAGCGCAGTCAAGCCATATTAATTAATTTCTTTTTATTTTTTTTATTTTATTTTTTTTTTATCGGCGTCATTGGAGCTGTCTTAATTTGGACTGATTTTATATTTTATAAAATAAAAAAATAAAACAATTATAGCCTTAAGTGATTCTTTATTGTATGCAGCCAACTTACATTGAATTGATATATTTAACATAAATAATTAATAATTGATTATATTCTTTTGTAGCAACACAGTCAACTTGAATGATTAAAATAATCTGCGATTGTTTGAGATTATTGTGATAAAATATTACTTACGGCTTCTATAAAATCTTATTAAATCAAACATCTAAATATCTTTCATGAAATCAAACTTTTAAACAGACAAAGTGACAAATATAGGTTCTGTATTTTTATGTTCGCACATTTTTATCAAATTTCCTGCGGTAAACTTAATTACCGTAAGTAAGATGGCTAGCTCTTTCGAAGACCACCGTCTGTATATTGAAGTTTGCAATTGCTATTTAATTTTCAATGTCGATCAGTGTATTGTGATGGCATAAAAAAGATTTAAATATAATTTTTTTACACATATGCATAAAACATTTATTAAAAAATACTCATCTCATGAGAAGTGTTTATTTAAAAAAATAATATGACTCAAATATTTACAGGATGTACAAGTAATTTTCAGAAATTTAGATTTAAGAGATAGTTTCCAAAGTATACATTCACCAAATCGATATTAGACTATTCTACTATATTTGAAAAAGTACTTCAAAATGTTGATTTTGTTAATAAAAAGCCACCAAAAATTTATTTTGGAAAAATACACACGCTTTCTTGAAAAAAACTTAATTTTTAAAAAAATCAATTTTTAACTATTTTTAAACTGTCAAAAACGCGGGCATCCAATTTGGTGACGTAATATCGGTATCATTATACAAAATAACACAGATAAGTTTGACAGATATATTCATAGACAACTAATTATAATAAATATAAATATTTATTATCTATGCATTTATTATACCCAGCTGTCTACATTGAACTAACAGACGGTCTATGGTTCATACCGATATCACATCAGATCAGGGCTTGCCTGCGTTTTAGGTCACGTGATATACAGTTTAAAAATTACGATTTTTAATTTCAATATTATAAAAGAAAATGTGCTTTTATGACTCGAAATGAGAATATTTAAGTATATTTTTACATAAATTTTAACTTTTTTCAAATTTCATAATTTATTTTTCACTACCGAAAGTACACTATTCTTTAATGCTCCAAAAGTTTAGTTTTGATTGCACTGAGAGTTGAAAGTTTTCAAGTATGAACAAATCCAAATTGTTAAAAATCGATACATGATGTTTTTGTCGAAAGAAACTTTTTTAAATATGCCCTCGTTCTAATTGATTTATAAATTACTTAGGACCTTAAAAACTAGATGCAACTTTCTTCGTTTTTTAATTAGGATAATCGAAAAAAGGGTTATTTCAGTTTAAGTAAATCTAGGTAGCTCGGAATGGAAATAAGGCGGGAATAGTTTAGTATGGCGACTTAGATAAGTCCATAAATAATGCATATAAAAGCTGAAATGATTACTGAACACTCTGTAAGTAGTCGATTTTTCTGTTAACTGCTAAATATAAACACTGAGTAAAAAAATCGATCAAATGCGAGTACGACTCGCATAAGAAGGATTCCGTATTATCGTATAAGAT
This sequence comes from Chrysoperla carnea, assembly GCF_905475395.1. Classification (NCBI taxonomy): domain Eukaryota; kingdom Metazoa; phylum Arthropoda; class Insecta; order Neuroptera; family Chrysopidae; genus Chrysoperla; species Chrysoperla carnea. The sequence goes on along the minus strand of NC_058339.1, from coordinate 77,746,426 downwards.
ATATTATTTTGTACTTTTGAGATAATTTTGTAAAAGAAACAAGAGAAGCGCCTTAAAAGTATACAACACACACTACAAGTGAGCATTATAAGTAAGCGACCATGGATGGATTTACGGAAATGTTTTTTTTTTTTAAATTGGCATCGCAGCCATTTAAGCATTTACTACTTTGTTTATTGTTATAGCGGTAATAGAAATACACATTCTGTCAAAATTTCCAGTGTCATTAACTACTTGCGGTTTGTGTTCCCGGACAGCGAAGTCCACCATAATAGGCTTCGGTCATGGGGTTCCGATGTTTGTTCTGCAGGTATGGAACCCTAAAAACTATAATAATGAATTTTTATTTAATCGTGAAATGATGAATATCAGTTCTATAGCCTTCACAATATAATAGGAAGATAGATTGATGTATAACAGCACAATATAGTACCTGAATATTTAGATCAAAACCATTATAAAACTCTAATATCGAATTCATTCTGTTGATGTGTTCCAGTTTTATTTAATGTTCTATTTTTAATATCAAACAAAAAAATAATTCACTCTAAACATATTATTTTAAAAACACACTGCACTGACTTGATCAGATAGATCATCTTATGTTTATATTCCTGAACAATCAAAATTATTCTAAATACCATGATGCGTCATCGCTAACTATAAATTGAATTTAAAATTTTATTACATGAACAGAAAATTTATAAGATTGAATGATTTTTTGAGAAAATTTATTGTGATGTAATGAAGAAAGAGGAATGTCTCTTGGATAGATATTGTATCTTGGGTAAATTATTATCGCACAAAATAGTTTTGTGACTTTGTGATTTTTACATGTTAATAAAATAAATAAAAGAACACGAGACGTCGTGCGACACCTAGTAGGAACTATGTTCCTATCGTTTCTACTTACATTAGTAGTGCTTACTTTTTTGTTTACAAGACGTTTTTCTGTAAATCAAATAAAATGAAATACATGTTCCATTCTTTCAAGTATACTGCATCAATTAATTGTAATATTAGTTTAAAAAAGGCATACTTCTGATTTAGTAGTCAACCTAATTTGTGCGTACCAACATTTGGTTTGATCGGTATATTTATTATGACAAAACATAAAATTTTCTTGTATTTACTCTAAATTATCTCTATTATCTTTAAAGTCTAATAACTATTTCCACTGACTGACTGATAACTTACTTTCATATTTTTGCATATTTTCAAAATTCATGGAAAGCTGAAAATTTTTTGTTTCCTATATGAAAAATGGCCGGCTTTTGGTGTCGTTTTTTTTCTTTGTTTTACGCTTTTTTTGGTTTTATCCCCCAACCAGCAATCAAATCAGAACGATAACTTGCGTTAAGGAACATGGTTCCAATTATCAAAATCAAAAACCCGACTGCGTGAAATAAAGTCTGAAAAGAAAGATTCATGTCCAGTTGCTTGCATAGCGACTTTAACAGTGGGTGCTCGTTATTGAGAAGATTTGAGCTGGTCTAGATTTTAATGCACCCTGACTGCTGAAGTCACTATTTAAGTCACTACTAATACACCTAGTCTGTATTTTTGAAAGTGTCAGGGAACAAACACCTTCCTGTTAATCGTGACTATCTACTAAAATTCGGGTACAAGCTATCGTGTTTTTGTCATTCAAAATTGAATTCAGTTTTTATACCATGTATATATGAAATATACCAAGGTATACTAAGTTTAGTCCCAAGTTTGTAGTGCTTATAAAATCACCTAATTAGTCCATGTCCGGTTGTTCGTCTGTCTGTCTGTCCGTCTGTCACCACGACAACTCAAAAAGGAAAAGCGATATTGAGCTGAAATTTTTATAGCGTGACTGGGACGTAAAAATTGAGGTCGAGTTCGTGAATGAATAACATAGGGGAATTGGATCTTGTAAACCGTTAGAGAAGAAAAGCTTCATTGTAAAAAATTTTTCTTATAGAAAATTAACAATTTTTGTTTGAAACATTTTTAAGTAAACATCATTGTATACACGCGAAGGCGCAAATTAGGTTAGGACCACATAGTATATAGGTATGTATACACGTATTGTATTTGTGTGTAAGAGGAGTGGATATCTTTCTTTACTTACAAAACGATTGTGTAATCAACACTGTCGATACATGGTATTTCAAAAAGTAACTCAGTCAATTGTTTGTTTTCACTTGTTTTATAAATAAATTACGCCGCATAAAAGGCATTGGTGTGAAAAAATGATTTGAAGAGGTCAATTAATTGATTTAATTTTGATTAATATGTAATGTATATAAATAATTTATTCTTTTTAATGACAATAAATTGAACTTGAAAATACAAATTAATTAAAGTTTAAAGTGTCTAGACTTAATAAAATGCCATCACATCATATACGTAATCTGATTTTAAAAATAATTAGTTCATCAGTTGAGTTTAAGTGATTTTACAGTATTTCATAATTATAAACAGTTTAATGTAAATGATTTATTTTTTTTTTTTAAATCATATTTATTTTTATTTATTTATTTATGTTTCACGGCTTTAAAGGCGAGAGTTGAATACAACCCACCATAAATTAATAAAAACTAAATTCTATTCTGAAGAAGATGAACAGATCAGGCAAAAAATTTGAACAAATTGACCTTGAATTAAATTCAAGGATCGGTCAGATCGAATCAAAGCCTTTCCCACAACAAACTCTATTTGAAACCCTTAAAAATAGAAGCTACACAAAGAAGACAGTAAACTGCATTTTAAAATTTAAGGTAGTACCAGCGATAAGGAAAGTTTAGACTTGTGGTTGTAATTATTTGTACCTTATTCTCAACTTTGATGATGAATTTTATCACAACTTCATTAATGAAGTTATGATGAATTTTATCATAACTTAATCTCATAAGCGAATAGTTTATGAGATATTGACTAAAATCATATATCAGATGTGATATCCTAGACAAATTCTTAAGTTGATAATTCAAATCAGCCATAAATTTGTCGTCCAATCAAAAAATGAATCAGATAAGTCCACATTAAGCCAGAAACTTTTCGTTCAATCACAAAATAAATCAGATGTTCGGCTTTTTGTCAAGGTAACAAAATATTGAAAAACAACATTTCAAGATACATTCAAGATCCACAAATAATTTCATCAAAATATTTATAACTTTCGATAGTTAACAGTTCACAATGTTTAAAGTAGAAATACCAATGACTAAATCAACTATATTTCGATACCAACAGACAATAAAATACATTTTTTAATTAAAAATACAAAAATTAAAAATAACTCCAATAGTTTTATAATGATATGCATGACCTATATAAAAGTGTTTGAAAACACAAGAACTCATTTTAAAAGTATAAAGTTGTGTATATGTTTTATTTTAAAAATATTGAAAGCTAATAAATAAACTTCCGTAATACATCTTTCAACACCAATCAATATTATATATTAATTACAAAAACATATATTTTAACACACACATATAAAACATGCAAATATGTAAATGGATATTTCAGGTTTTTATAAAATTTCTTATCGCAGAAAAAAAAAACAAGAAATTATTTGTTTTCACAATTTTTTAAAATAAAAATCTATCTATCCATTTACATATTATAAAAGCGAAAGTAAGCATGTTTGTTTGTTTCTTTGTTTGTTTCTTTGTTATGCTTTCACGCTAAAACTAGCGAATGGTTTTTAATGAAACTGTACAGCAATATAGCTGATATATCAGAATAAGAATTACCATAAATTACAGATTTCTGTAAAAATAATCAATATAAAATATTTCACGGCCATCTTTTCTGATATACTCAATGAATAATTACGACTATTATACATTTAAAAAAATAGAAAACCATACATATATTTTACCTGTGTAACAATCCTTACCATTATTTCGAGTGTTATAGAAAGGGGATAAGCGAGAGCAATCTTTATCAATTTTTACTTTTAAACCCAGCGAAGCGAGTGGGTATTACTCTAGTCTTTTTATAAAATTATTTTTAGAATAAACGATTAAGGATGTACGAGCGCCAGTGTAATTTTAAATAAAACGCTCCATTTTTTTAATGTGAAGTTGGGCTAAGTCTAAATCAATTCTGAAAATTTTAGGATGGGATGCCAGATTTTTTAAATAAATAAAAGGCTTCACAAGTAGGCATATTTAACATTGGTTTTATGGTAAAACGCTGGATGGATTATTTGTCTTCATAGATTTCTCCTAAACTAGCCAGTGAAAATTAAAAAAAAAACTATTTAAATTAAAGTTAAAACCGTAATAAAGTATTAAAAAAAAAAAACAAAAAAAAAACGTTGTGTCCGTCTAATTAAGGATGATATACAAACTAACTACACCCCTATTTTGGCTCGGTGGTTACCAAAATCGGGATCATTAAACGATTGGTTGACTAGTTTTAGAAATATGCCTTAAAATGACTTTCAACAAACTTTGTAATTCGGATAAATTTTGGAGATATTCTACTCCAAAGAAGATATTCTACTAGAAAATTCATCGATGTACGACTCATGTAGTCGTCGTCGTTGCGATTAAGTTTCTGAGTTAAGATTCGAAACATTATTTATTTCCACAAGGTCTTCTAATCCAAACGAAATCGATTTGTTCTCGGAATATTAATATTCAATTAATATATAAATGCTCATTGCTTATGCTTTGTATTCAGACAATAACTTCACAAAAAAAAAAAAAAAAAAGAAAAACAAGAGATTGTAAATTAAATTTTTGGACACGTATACTTCTCTATAATTACAGTAATTATTTAACAGCACATTTTGTGCAACTGCTGTATTTTGAATATTATTAAATAACTTCTAAACGTGTATTTTGTATTTCTTAGAACGATATAACTAACTATACATCGTACATATATTTAAAGAATGATAGATTGTCACGTGACGAAACTAAGCACTTTGGTATCGCTGACTGCACTAGTAAAATATAATGTTGATTAAATTTGAAAACTATAATAATAACATTGTCAGCGAAATGAATGGGGATAAACTTATACTTCAGTACTTACTAATATCTATACAGGGTGTTGAATCAATGGAAATCGAGTTTTTCGATTGAGATTTGAATCTCTAACTTATAGAAAGAAAAACAATAAAAAGTGCATAAGTGGAAGAACCTGAAGAAATATCGTTAAGAGTTGAATTTGTTTCTTGTTTTAAGTTTATACCGGGTTTTTCCCTGTTATTGGTTAGTTTAAAAAACAAAAAAGTTGTTGTAAATTTAGAAAGTAGTCTCAAAGGGTTGTAATTGTTTTTCTTTAAAAGCTCTTTCAACCCTTCCAAAATTTCTGCCATTTTCATATTTGCTGTGATTTTAAGACATTTTCTCTTATTTGACAAAAAAAGAACGTCGATAAAATTTAAAGAAAAAAACCAAAAACACGAAAAATTGTGCATTGATTTTTCAAAAAATAAGAAAGATAAGAAAAAGTTTATAATCGATCGATTTGTGAATAATCGATCGAAAATTTTACACTCGATAACTTGACTTTTTTGTGTCTAAAATGCAAAGTTTTGAATAAAATGAAAAAAATTGTGGATAAATATAGAAAATTGTTGATTTTTTTGAAATCGCCCTCTGTTTTTTCTGAATGAAATATGAAATTTTTTATATTATATATATAGATAAAAAGCAAAACATTGGCATTGCTGTAACCAAAACTTCAGTAAATCAAATGAAATTTTACCTAACTTGATAGGATTACATGTGGGATAAAAAGCAAATTGTAAGAAAATTCTGAACTCGATTGAAATCGAGTGCTTAAATTAGTGAAACTGACCAGAACGAACTAAAAGATCCCACAATGATTTGTAATTGAACAGAATTTTTCAAACAGAATGTTCTAAAATGTTGAAAATGTTTCTAGAATGTTCGAGAATGCTAGAGAATTTAGTAAAATATTAAAAAATGTCCTAGATAATGTTTCAGACGAGAATGTTTTAGAATAATTTATCATATCCCATAATGTTCGAGTATTCGTTAGAATGTGGCATAAGCACTTTTAATTTAGGACATACTGTAAAAGACTCAGACTTACAATTGCTATAAGCACGCTATAGGAAAGACAAAGTATTAGTTACTAAACGACACACAGTGCGCCATATGTGTGTCATTTGTGTATTATATTATATGAGTATTGAATGTAAAGAGCTTTTCATTAAGAGTATCCTAATTTTAAACTTAAAATAGTCGTAAATGAGATATATCTTTGAATTTTTTCAATTTATGATGTATTTGTAACATCCGCTAAATTCTTCGATGACTCGACCACATAGATCAAATTTTTACGGGCAAAAAGGTAGTACGAGCGAAAAGGCAAGTTTAAACTTATGGTTGAAATTATTTGTACCTGACTTTTAACTTTGATGATGAATTATGCTTTAACTTCTTGAATGTAGACGAAAAATAGGAATAAAATGTTTCTACATCTGCCTTAGTTTTCGAAATATGGAAAGCTCATTTTGTAAATTATTCCAGATATCGAAAAATTTTAATCTTTATTTTTGTCTTATATTGTCCAGTTATAATACTTCACCATAAAAAGTTGAACAAAATTTTTTTTAATATGTGGCCCCACAACCGTGATCATACATCCTTAATTAGACAGACATAATGGGTTTATTTTTATTTTATTATTTTTTTGATTTATTAAGATTTTAACTTTAATTTGAATAGTTTTTTTTTAATTACCACCGGCTAGTTTTGGAGAAATCTATGAAAACCTATCACCCATCTACTGTTTTCCCATAAGACCAATGTAAATTATGCCTATTTTTGAAGTCATTAATTTATTTAAATAAATGACTTCAAATTAATCGGGTAATCCTTCCCCCTGAAAGTTTCACAATTGATTTAGACTTAATTTAATTTCATATTTAAAAAAATCAAGCCTTTTATCCTATGTTTCCCCGGCGCTCGTACATCCTTCATAATCGGTTGGTAGCCAATTTAATACTTTTTTGTTAAATAATTTCTTGCAGTGTTGTTGGCGAAGCTGCGGTTGTCATTTGGTTGGTATTATATTTCATTAAAAAAAAAGTGAAATTAAAGATATTTCATATCACCCTCAATTAAATTTCAATTCGCACAATCTTAATGGAACCCTTCATATATGTATTTATATAAAGTTTTTAAAAGAAATATTATTATTACACCGTAGTGATCATCTATTTCTTTAAACATTTTCATTCGAATAGCTTGCCTAGCTAGCTAGAACTATTGAAGCTATTGAGAAGCTGTATAAGAGTACTTAAACAACTTACTATATATATATTTACTTTTGCAATTGCTTTACTGTGTACTGCAATGTTAATAGTTATTTTATTTATGATTGAATTATTATCCAACGAATATCAATTTTTATAAGAAAATAAATTTATTGAATTCATAAAAATATTATTGTTTTTAGAAAAAAAAAACTTTTTTAATGGTATTAAAAACTTTGTAATAGTTAAGAAAGATGTAGTATCTAGAGTCAAAATTAACATTTATGTATTTTTCAAGCTATCCAACTAGAGAAGGAATCAACATAGTTACAGATTACAAGCCTAAATATGTAAAATCAGACAATGTACTTCGAAGAAAATATTCAAGTAACGTGGTTCTTTAATAGCGATTTACTTTTGAAACTCGATCAGAATATATTCACTCGCCTGTATAGATTTGATTATGATTTCGATTTTGATTCTATACGGTAGTTCCCTGATGTCGAATTTGCCATATTACGCATACAAATGTAAAAATAGATACCATGAAAAAATTCGAAACTGAAATTAAAATGCGCTAAAAAACCAAGAAGTTATAAGCATTCAAAGATTGTTGCCGATCTCTTTTTAGCAAAACAAAGTTTTATATCACGTTACCAACCTATATCTTCGCCTTTGTTTAATTTGGAATTTAAAACGCTCATATTTTGCGTTCTTCTAATGATTTTCTAAAATCAATGTTGATTAATTTACCATTTTGCCATTACCTGTGCGTTAATTACCCTTTTTATCATTAGGCTATTGCGAAAGTATACAAATTGATACAATAATGTTAAACCAATAACAAGTTAAACATATTTTTAATTTTTTTAATTTTTAACAGGAAATATAATTTAATGTCATAATTTAATCAGCACTTCATATAAATGTGCATATGACAACATGTTTTTAATTTTTATTATAAAAAAAATTATAATTATTAGGTTAATAAACGTTTACAACGCAATGTAATAAACTTGTTTATTACATTTTGTAGCTTTAGGTGTAGCTGTAAAGCTATGTGGTTAGTTGTTAATGTAATACCTATCTATTATGATCGTGAGCTCATAATGAAGTGAAATTTCTATGGAACCCTTTGTCTACATTGTAAGCGTAAAAAAAGTTATACAGCAGATTTTTTTTTGTTCGTTTGAAAGGTAATTTTAAAGAGAGTGTTTTTAGCTATGTTTTAAGTGCGTGTTTAGAGTTCCATGCCCGTAACAACTAAAAAATAGGCGATGATATTCAAAATTGGTTCAGTTTAGAGAAGGTTTTAAGGAGAAAGTTAATGTAATGGATAGTTTAGATAATTATAGATAAGATATAGATAATTTTTTTAAAAAAATTGGTTGGTTGTGTTATCGCTCCAACACAACCAACAAAAAAATCATCGTATTATTCGTTTCTATAACCAACTATTTCTAAAATTAACAAACTAACCTTTATCAAAAACATAGATCAAGAGAACCATACAAATTTCGCTTTATTGTGGGCTCACAGTCTAAATATAAAATGTTATTCTTGTATTTGATGTGTCGCTTATTATAATAGTTAAATACAGTGGTGGTTATATGATATTATAAGGTAAATTATTTAGTAATGTGTCAATAATTGTGTACCTAGTTAGCTCTAGAGAAACTGACGCGACGCTACGTACAGAGCTTTATAGCTCTAAGTATAATCATCTACAAAATGTACCAGATGGAGTATCAAAAGTTTATGGAAATATGAAAAATCTTCTGTTGGTAATTTGCAAATTTGTTAAGAACTTCACGAATACACAAATTTTTTTAACTCATATAAATGTGGGTTATGTTTTAAATTTATTCGCTTGATTACGCAGTCTTTTATTTGTTAATTTAAATACCGTTTGTAGACCCAAGGAAGTTTGTCCGTAAAAAAAAAATGTGTCATGGGACACTCGGTAGGAATTATATTCCTTTCGTACCTTGGTACATTATAAATGTTATTTGAAAAAGTAAATCATATGTCCAATTGACACATGCCAATTTCTCCTGGAGCATTTGGTATAGTTAAATAAGCTACATGTTATTATATTGCAATGTTGTTGCAATATTGTTTATGAATATTATAATTATAACTATGCAAAGGTAAATATAACTTGATACATATCAGGAACGTATCATCTAAGATAAGTAAAAATTAAATCGACACCAGATGAAATCAATTATTTAAAAATTTGTCACTTTATTCTACAAATTTACAATTTTGCTTACGCTTCAAAGAAAAGGTATATGTTTGGCTCTGGTTATATGATCATGTCTCCTAAATATAGTACCCTAAAAAAAGTCTCCTATAGTACCCTAAAAAACTAATTTGGAAAAGGGTGATTAATAGTTAAGCTGCAAATACTATGGCATGTTATTATGAGTAATAAGTCTTAAAAAATTGAATTATTATATTCTTCCCGGATTATAAATGTATATATACGTGCCTGTACTTTTTTTTTTGTGTTTCATATACATTTGACACCTAATTACAGGTTGTTAGACATTTTTTTTTTATAAATTAAAATATTCAAATGCAATCGATTAATTATTACTTTTAATTTATGTAAAAGAAAATCGATAATTATTTCCTTCAACATGTAATTAATATCTCACCTTTGAAATTATAATAATTTTTATATTAATTGTTCTTAATTAAAAATGTTTACGTCATAGAAGTTTCGGCAAAGGATGAACATAAATTATACGAGTACCGTTCTGAAATACAGGCTCTAAATGCATACTTTGTACATTAATGTGAAGTAAACTTTGATCCTCATTTCGATTTAAATTAAAGTGATATATCAAAAGTGTTTTAATCGAGAAAGTAGGTAAATACTACCTTTTTTGGTAAATAACTCTAAATTGTCCTCCGATTTCTCATATCTTCCACCATTTTAAAACTATATTTTGAAAAATCATATTTATTATTAATTTTAAAATTTTTTTTCTTTCTTTTTCAGGTAAGTGCGCTTGTTTTCAAAAATGTTATTTATTACATAAAATGGCGTAAGTAATTTAAGTACACAAACTTAAGTAATTCAATAATGATTAAACAGCTTATGCTTGAAGCTTATGAAGAAAAGAATGTTATTACTAAATTTATCAATTTTTGTATTATGTAAATATGTATTTCGATAACCATGTAGTCAGTATGATGTGATTATTTGCTAATCATAATTGCCGTTTTAAATAGCTTATGATACTCGTGGCTAATTTGCTGGAGGTCAGCACCGTCGTCATAGTCTGCTCCGATGCAGACCGTTACCAAATTAGTCACGAGTAACACAAGAGTAATTATGATTAGCTAAATCGTACTGATGATTACCACATGGTAGTCGAAACACGTCTTTATATAGTATTAATATTTATTTAGGAAACTGGGGCATGAATGGAATTTATTTCAAAAATAATAAAAATATACAAATTATCAAAGAAAATAAATGGCAATCTTTGATAATCCGTATATTTTAAATAGCGGAACCAATTTGTCATTACCTTCTCATCTAAAAAAAGCCTTGCAAATGTGAAAAAGTCCTTGAGAACAGTTATTCAGACCTTGAAATGTTGGTTTCGATACGGGATACTAAAAACAAAGGATTAAATGATTGTTTCAAAAAACCTATGTAGTGTATTTGTGCAAATCAATTGACATATTGTTTTTGTTTCGCTAGAATTACAGATAAATAAAATAATATTGCTGTGTAGGTTTAGTTTGTCCAGTTAAAACTAACGAACACGTTCTAACTAAACGTTAATGTACCATTCACTTTAAAGGTTGTTTCACACTTTTAATATTCCTTTTCTGACCGAAGACATACGTATGTTTAATTTGACAACAATAATTTCAATTAAACTTTAAAGAAATACGAATGAAAATTGACGCCAATTATAGCCTTAGCAAAAAATGTGACTTGTTCAAAGTCCCCGTATTCAATTTGAGTAGATTATGAAGTTAATCAAAGAGTGATGAGGATAATCTATGAACGAATTGATTCGCCTACCAACGCTAATTGAGATATTACGTTTCAAAGTGTTGATGGGAAAAGTTTTATATTTTTTTCAGATAATTCGGTTTACCAAGTCGCATCTTATCGCTGCGGCAAGGTGTTTCTTACTTAATTCAATGTTATTTTCTCTAACAGGTGAACTTCTCTGAACCCTGAAATGTCAGCTTTAGATGATCCTAAATCAGAATTGTAGCATTTTGTCTTTTAGCTTTCATAGTTGTGCTGCAAATGTCAATCGTGTGAAGCGACCATTATTGTTGGTGGCATACTTCTCTTTATTAAATGAATACTTATCGCACACCAACTCTTAGAAAGCATAGAAACAAAGAAACTATTTCTTTTGTATGTTATTATCGTGTGTTCAACTTAACTAACACAATAGTTTATGGGTGGTTTTATAACTTCCATGTACAAATACAAATATACGCATGATTCGATTTATCAAAATCATTGAGCTCGCAGCTTATAGAAATTCTTCCTAAAATCGTTAAAATGGAAAGTGTACAAATGTTATTTAGACACTTAAATCACGAAAAAATTACTTTTTTTTATAATCATCTTGAATAACTTTATGCATAGAAAAAGCTCGAATATCTATTACAGAAACAAATTTATGAATTCAAGCTTTTAAAATCTACTTTTCTTAATACAAGGCTAATTATTTTAATTTTATTGTAGGGAAACTACCGTTGTTTATAAAATGTCTAAGTCATTAAAAGAGTAGGCAACTTTTTACCCCAACGACATCGAGGGTTATGTGTTTGACCATTTTGTATGTATAATTGTTCATCTGTTCCCTTTTAACTTCATCTGTTCCCTGTTCATCTGTTCCCTTATAACTGCTAAGCTACCTATCGTAACTTGACAAATGATGCATCGTTGGAACCGCCTAGATCGCCCACTTATGATAGGCTATGTGACGTCACATTAAATTGAATACTGCGCCCTCTAGAGGATAAAAAGAAATTAATCCTGAACTAAGAAATTTTTTAAATTAAATAATACCGTGTTGAGTATCAAATGAATGGGCTTAATTAGCACATTTCAAAAATATGCATATTGTTATATTTTATTGCGAAATCATATCTCTACAATAATTTAAATATATTAAAGTTCAAAAACTAAAATCCCGACTTTACAGTCTGGAGATCGTTCTTTGGAAAAATTTTTAATCTCAGTCGCCGGGCGTTTTAGTTTTTGAACTTTATTGTATTATTAGACAGTTCATTTATTCATACATTTGAACAGTATGGTTCAAATTAATTTTCCTAATATAGAGACTTTTAAATTTGACCAGTAAATGAAAATAAGCCTATATTTGGAGGTTTATACTAACCTATATTTACAGACTCAAAGCTACATATAGAGGTGAAGAGACGTTCTGACACCAAGTTTTTTTTATTATCTAAAGAGTTAGTTCTGCAAAAAAACATTTTATAAATGAAACGAAATGAAAAGAAATAAAGTATAATGAATCCTGACAAAATAAATTAAATTTGATTTTTATCAGTGGGAATTATTATTCTCAGTTTTATATACGTACGTTCTTTTTCTTATTTTATATATTTCGGTGTGGCAGGCTGACTAATAACTTGTAGTTTTTAATTTTTGTTTTGTATACATTGAGCGTGTTAGGCCTCTTACCATTCGCGGATTATTTACGAAATGAAAAAGTTGAAAACAGTTGAAAAAGCGTAGTCGTTTATTTTTGATAAAATATTAATTGCTTTTATTAAACGTTAATGATAGCTACAAAATCTTCTACAAAAAAATTTCAATAAATGAAATACCAGTATTTTATTGACTGATAAAATTTTCATTCAATAAAATACGATTCTTAAAATTTTTTTATCCAAATTTATTTCGAAATAAATGCTTATAAAAATAATCCTAAGACAAGCCCGATTTTTAATTTTTTGGGAAAAAATTACCAAATTTGCAATGTGTTGTCGAATTCGAAAATAAAATTTTTCTAAAGAAGAAACAAGTAGAGAAAATTGTGAAAATCAGGAAAATTTTTTTAATTTTCATTTAGTTAAAAATCTTTTTTATACCATGCATATATGTAATATGCGAGATATACTAAGTTTAGCCCCAAGTTTATAACACTTAAAAACATTGATGCTACGAACAAAATTTTGGTATAGGTGTTCATAAAATCACTTAATAAGTCCGGTTTAATTAGTTCATTTTTTGGGTCAAAATTGCCTTATTTACAAAATTTTATCAAAGAATGGCTTTACCTATTCAGAAAACTTTACCGTAGCTTTACCGTAGAAAATTGCATTACAAATCGGAAAGCGCCTTTATCTCCCATTTCGGTAAATATATATTATTTTTCTACACTAATTTTCTTCTATATAATACAAAAATCGTATACGAAGTACTCCAGAACCATTCATTCAGTCGATACTCCTAGGATCGCCGTTTACTCACAAAATGCCCATGAACATTTCTTATTGCTCAGTTCAAAAAATATTTCTGAAAAACTACAAAGGCTATACGTTGCTTCTTTATTGGTACATATTCATAATGCAGCAGTACATTAAAATTTATATTTTCAGGAGCTTTATCACCTTTTCTACTTGATGTATCCCGATCACTGTGTACGTTATCATTAACCATCCAACACATAAATTACACTTGAGTTTATAACTTCTAAGTGACACATTTAATAAATTTTTACTTTGGTTTAATTACAGCACAAAAATCACTTATAATACTTTTCACCATAAATCTCAATTGAAGTTGAATGGTGTTACTCCAACACAATGGTTACGTCATGTGCCTATGTCTCTTTATTAGTCTGGTGCCAGGTATAGTAAGATGCGCAAAATTTTAATTTTTTGGGTTTTAAAGATTTCATAAAGTTGAAAAAAATGATTTTTGGATAACACATCAGCCAAATTCCATCCAATTTTTTTTTGAAACACACTAGTTTTGGGTTACTCTTTTGATCTGTGGTGTTAGTTTTTCATTACAACTCCCCTTTTTGGTAAAAGCTGAGACGACCCACATTCTGAACCTATTATAGTGAGGTAAAATTTGACCAGAAAATTGAAAATTATGATCCAAATTTAGTTAGATTACATAATTTGTTTATAAATATTGGATATAATTTGGAGATTATCGAGCGAAATTAAAATTTTGGATTTTGTCGACGTCATAAAGTTCAAAAAATCGATTTTTTTGATCTCACAAGCAACTTTGATCGGATATTATTGGATTTTTTTTTGAAACCAGATAATTTTGGGTCATTATTTTCAGCTATGTTGTCAGTTTTTCGCTAGCTGTCACTTATGTGCGTAGTTCCGGGACCAGGACATCGCATTCTTTAAAGCTCTGAGAGCTAGATTAATTTTGATCACAAAATTGAAAATTATGACCTAAATTTAGTAGGATTACATACTTGGTCTATCAATATTGGATGTTATAGAGGAAAAGACCTAATCCAATATAACTTAAATATTACAATATCATCCTTTAAAAAATGCTTGAAATTTTTTGTCGCTCACCTTTCCTGCTATAATGTGGTTGAAATGATATTTGGAAAATTTATCGGATTTCTTTTTATAACGTTTTTAAAACCGATAATTCGTATCACCCTTCGTCCCATGTTAACAATCGCAAATTTTAGATAGTAGACAGCGAATGCAGCGTCTTTTCGATTGTCAAACAAAATACGTTTTGTATTTTTTATCCAATTATTTGAAAATTACTGAACTGTTCCCAGTTATGAAAAAGTAGACATGGTCTAGACAGCTTCTTCAATTTCCAGTCGTTTTAAAAATGATTATCAAATTCTACACCGGCTCCCAGACGTAACAGTTCTGTCGCAGTAATCTTTTTTATGTATTATAAAACACACATAATACATAATTTTAGATAAACGCTATCGTCGTAATTCGTACAGTATTACAAAGCACTGGTTGACTTTGGATTAACGGTTGTGGTGGTGTACTCAAGTCATTTTACTTTACTTCACTTGGTTGATGTAGTTTGTATTTAATCATGTAGAAATGATTGCTTATAATGGTGTCCCATTAATAACAATATACACATAATATTAATAATCAGTTGTATAAATATATGTATTTTAAGGCAAAAATAATCAATCAATCAGTATTACTAAAAAATGACTGAATTAATCTCAATTAATGATCGACTAGCATTTTTGAGTCACAAATATTTGTATACCCTGTATATATATGAAATATATCATTATACCCTGTATATATGATATATATCATTATACCCTGTATATATGAAATATGTCATTATATCCTGTATAGATGAAATATATCAAGTTATACTAAGTTTATTCCAAAGTTTATAACGCTTAAAAATACTGATGCATCAACAAAATGTTGGTATAATTGCTCTTAAAATCACCTAATAAGTTCATTTCCGGTTGTCTGTCTGTCTGCTAACACGATTACTCAATAACGAAAAGAGATATCAAGTTGAAATTATTTTAAAGCGTGCTTAGGACGCAAAAAAGTGAGGTCGAGTTCGTAAATGAACAACATAGATAAAGGTCCAAGAACCCATCTTGTAAACCGTTAGGGATATAGCAAAAGTTTAAAAGTAAAAAAAAAAGTTTAACTTTGTTTTCACTTGTTAATTTCAAATTTAATAATGCCGGTTTTGTCGAAAAACTGCAATTTGTCTCTTAGAACCCTTGAATTCAAGAACACTTTCAGTCTTAGAAAAATGAAGGCAGAATTTATTTTTGCACTCTCTTCCCGGTTAGATGCTTTGGTATCTAGGGAGAGGGGTGAGTGGAAAATCTAGATCTTAGCAAACTCGATTAATTGTGGTATGAAAAGAGAGTAGTTCATAAAAGGGGCAAACTGAGTCGACATTTTATAACGATGAATTTCCCAAAACCATTTTTTATTGGCCAATTATTGTTTGATCATAGTAGAAAACAAAAAGTTTTCTGAATAAGCGGAATAGGCCTTGAGGCAAAAACGAAATTTGAGGGCCCCATTCAAAAATCCCTCGTTATAATAATATTGTGGAAATTCAAAGTAAACTAACTGTATTTTATCGATAAAAAAATTTTTATTCACATTCTATACTAATTTGCAGAAACAATCACGATACATATGAATTAATTTGATATTTATTTTTGAAAAAAAAAAAATATTATTCTGAATAAAGGTACCTGGTACTATAATCTCACATTCCGAGGTGGCTGACTAATACTTTTCTCGACGAGAATATATATAGTTCACTATCGAGTTAATGTTATAAATATTTATTTAAAAATTATTATATCTTTTTATGCGTAACTAGGATGTGCTTAGATTTAGATACTTAGAAGTTTGAAGTAAGTGATATAGCAAACACTAGGGCCACTAAATTTAAATTTATTCTACAGTATAGACAGCAAATAATTTTGTGCGCGAACCGGAGTAATGCCCCGGGGCTGATACTAATATTTCTTTGACCATTGTCATCTTTAGAACATAGATAGCTATCCTTGATTTAAAACGTAGCCTTATCCTATAATAATTGAATTTACGATATGGTTATAGAATAATAATAATTCAAATATCTCTAAAGGCATATTAATAGCATAATAATTATCGTATATTATGATTATCACAATACATAGATGACATAATTATTCTATGAATAATATGACGTTCAATATTGCTTTCATAACTTGACTCTATGTGCGTTATGCCTTTCTCCTTTCAAAATCAAACTTATCTATATAACATGATAAAGTCAGTTACACATTTAGAACACCGTTTAGAGGAAAGATTCAATAAATGCCTGAATGATTTTATAGCTTTGGTTTATAATCAAAGAACGAAATCATTCATTATAGTCCAGATTCGAACCAAAAGATCGAATCCTTTACAGTCATAGCTGATTATGACGACGAACCGGTTATAATCATGAAATTGAGAAATTTTGACTGAATTCTTATATATAATCAAATATGTGAATGTAAACATATACCTTTTACATGTACATAATTTTCACACTGAACTTTATTTTTAGTCTAAAGGATTTGATTTTGGATCTTTTTAACGCACAGAACAAAAAAATTTATATAATTTTCTAACATTTAATCCCCGAACCAAAAAAGGGGTGATTAAAGTTTGACCGCTATGTGTGTCTGTCTGTCCGTCTGTAGCATCGTAGTGCATATGTGGATAAACCAATTTAGTTTTTTTTTTTGAAAGGTAATTTTATGGAGAGTGTACATAGCTATGTTTTAAGTGCGAGTTTAGGAATCCGTACCCAGATCCATACATGTCACACACATATAAATGATATACCCATGTAATACATACTATACAATATGCGCATAATTTGCGCTCTCACGAAAAAATTTTTCAAACGAAACTTGTTTATTTTTTTATAAGGAACATTTTTTACATTTAAATTTTTGTTTTATCTCTAACGGCTTACAAGATGAAAAAGACCCAATTGACCTGTGTTGCTCATTTACAAACTCGACCTCACTTTTACGTCCTAAGCACGTTATAAAAATTTCAGCTTGATTTCTCTTTTCGTTTTTGAGTAATCGTGATGACAGACAGACGACAGACAGATAACCGGACTAATTAATTTTATGAACACCTATACCAAAATTTTGTTCATAGTATCAATATTTTTAAGCGTTACAAGCTTGAACATAGTAGCGTTACAAGCTTGAACAAAACATAGTATACCTTGGTATATTTCATATACATGGTATAAAAAGTAGGTGAAAATTTGATTGAAAAACAAACAAATGAAATACGTTTTGTTATAGGTTAATGATTTTATTAAAAATCTATGTCATGTAAAAATCCGTAGTAAAAATTTTTATAATATTACATGAATTCAATTTGATCGAAGATAAAGTTTCCTTCGAATTGTAAAATATAACAAAAGAATTTTTCCATACATAAAAGAATGTAAGAAACATAGATAATTTTTCTATACATACCAAACATATAAAATATAATAACAAATAAAACTATAACAAAAATATTATTACGTTTAAAAATACATGAAAAACAAAATATAAAAAATTTTCACTACTTGCTGACTGAGGTACTGAATATAAATGAGAGAATTCTACAAAAATTATTTTCCTCAATTTTACACTCTATCCTTTATTAAATATATGAGGTTGGTAGAACCGTTGTGATACAAGTAACATTTTTATATTTGTGAGAATGTAATGATTTAACAAGCTTATATGTTGCAATGTTTGTATATAAATATTCATGCATGTTTGTTCTTGTTGAAACTGAATTTAAAAGCAAATTTCTCAATCAATTTACCTGAAATTTTGCTAACGCGCTAAGTTTGAATGATAATACATGGTTAGCTAAATGAAGTCATTGTCAATTCAACATGGCCGACCAACGAAAATGTCGGACTAGCTATTTTTTTGTCACACTCATGATATACGTATCAAATGACAATTAAATTCTATTAAATTTTCCATATTTAAAAAATAATATTTGTTTTAATAATAAACAAAGAACCTCTCGAATACGTGAAAGAGTACATATAGCTGAGACAGACCATCTCGTTCAGGGATTAGACGGACAAGGAAATCAAAAGGCGAAGAGAAAACGGCTAGAAAATATTTTATTACTCAGAGAAATCATGAAGGCCAACGACCTTGTATTCTACTTTGCATCACATACGGCTGCGAAACATGGTTTCTCTAAAAACACCACCGAGATTAGCTGCAATGCTGTCAAATAGCGATGGAGAGAAGCATGATAGACATCGAGAAACAAGACCTGAAACGAAATACCTATATAAGAGCCAAGGCAAGAATTATGGATGTACAAACGAAGATAGACCAACTAAAATGAAGATGGGCAGGCCAAATGATAAGGAGTACTCAGGAAAAGTGGAATAACAATGTAAGAGAGTTGAAGCTCACAGCAGGCCGTTATTGAAGAAGAGTTGCCAAAGATAGAACACAATGGAAAATGTTAGAGGAAGTCTTTGCAAAAAGGCACAATAAACTTAGAGATATCCTCCAAAAGAGGAAAATAAACACTTCAAAACTGATGGAAGTTCAGGATAGAGGGCTTATAGACTGATTGATTTGTTTTATAACATAAAAAATAATTTCCGAATGAAATGAGAGGTTGGAATTTCTCGTGAAAATGCAGATAAATAGCTCTTAAATGAGTGTGAAATCAAACAGTTATGGGGAATTACGCTTATTACGTGATTCTATATAAAAATATTAATGAAAATGATACTTTTATTACTATAGTTCTACCTACCATTGTTAAATATTCTATATTCGAGTAAAAATATTCCAGAAGAGCAAATTAAATTGTTTTAGAAAATGTTGTATAGTGAAAATTTTTCATAAAAATTTCAAAAATAATTTTAACTAAACTATTTCTATAGTTTATAACTTGTTTTTGCTTGGCTTTTTCATTTTAATGTGGCTTGGCAACCGCTACCAAAATATAATAATTATTTTTTTGATAGTATGAGCTTTTATTTATTCAAAAAAATTGACACAAATAAAAGTAAGTTTGATGAATTCAGTGAGAGCTGAACAAAGTTTCCTGCATCAAATTTTCTTTTTGTACACTGAGTATATTTAAGGGTACTATAATTTAAGGGTAAAACCTCGTTGATGCATATCTACTCGAGAAAACCTGATTATATAGCAGCGGGTATCAAGCCACATAATATTTTTTATTTGAACATGACTTGTTTTTATCATTTCAGAGTTGAAACTTTTTGAAACATAAATGTTTATGTTCCAACTGTGTTTTATGAAGTTATTTGACAAACTATCCGACAAAATATTTCTAATAATTTTAAACCGTAAAATTTCATAAGCAATTTCTTAAAATAGTAATATCCTTTATTTCCTTAATATTCTTTGCTGACATATTTTAAACTAAAAAAGTTTATACTTAACTTTTGCAGCATTAAGTATTTTTAACGTATCTTATCGCCAAATGACGTGTTTTAAGGGTTTTTCAAACTATCGAACAAGTTCTTATTGAGACGTCTTAAAGTTTCAGTGCTTTTTCTTTTGAAATGACCTAAAACTTTTCTTGTTATATTACACATAATGACGAAAGCTTCTCCTAAACTGACGAATAGTGATAAAATTTAGTTCTTTAGTTGAACAATCATCCCCTATACAAACATTTAATGTTAGCAATACTTTTACAACTAAACAATGTTACTAACAATATGAATACCAACCGTTGTTATATAAAGCCCTATACATACAATTTTAAAATACTACAACAATAGGTGCAGTATAAGTATGGTACCTCGATTCACAACTCGATTCTAGCAGTAAGATATTCTTATGAAATACCAGAAATAAACTACAAACATCAAACATTCTTTGCATATCATTTTAAATTCTAAACAATATATTCACACAACTCACGAGTCAGAGAGTCAGAACAGTGCCTGTCAGTTAGGAATTGCTTATATATTGAAAATGCATTGCATCTATCAGGTACTTATCGTACAGAGTATTGGTTCTAAAATCAGAGTGAAAGCTTTGCACCGATATAAAACGTTTTTGAAACTATTCGCAGTTGCAATGCAAATGCAAAGGTGGAAAAATTTAAGTACAATCAATTCAAAACTTTAGCATTTCATTCTACAAGATTTCGAAAAATTAAACTATATACAGTCATATTCTATATATAGTCGTATACTACAACTATAACATATTTGTAAGTTTGATCACCCGTAGCTGGAAAACTACCAGTTAGAAAATTTTGGGCCCATGAAAGCTTTTTATCAGAACGATCAGAATAACATTTTGGGGATAGTTTCGAAAAGTTTCACAGATGACCATTTCCCTATCTAATGGTGTGAGTTCTTTTGAAAATTTTGAACAACTGCTCAGCTTGTTTGTATTTAGAAGTGATTTTCTTGTAATGTAGTTATTTAGAATATAATAGTTTTGGCAAAGCGACGGAGTAAGTCTTATATGATCTTTTTTACTACGGCCAGTTTATTATAATGTACCTCCTTTGCTTTAAAGGTGATTCAGAAATCTTTCAGCCTTAATATGCTTTAGGATATTCCTGGGTGTAATTTCTTTTCTTCCACTTTAGCGGAGATCAGTCCATTCAAAGTGATGTTGTGATTTGAAATAGTAGATATCAATATCGATTAAAAAAAACGTGATAAAATCTGCTCATGTAGTATAAGGATAACCACAATAACAACTGTCGCTTAGCTAAAGAAAACAGAATCCCGATTCATTAGAAGTACACAAAGTTAACTCGGTTTAAGATTGATAATAGAATGGCTAGGTTAGGTTAGAGTGGCTGTCCTGAGGTGGGACACACTTAGACCATAGGATCCGTTGTGATACCGAAAAAAAGGGTTGGCTCATCCCCGGTCACTACTCGATAGGTCGTCAAAGATAGGCTGGCTTAAGTAAGTCCATCTCCTCATGGCAAGAGCTGGGCAGTGAAAGAGAAGATGAGACTTTGGTAATAGAATAGAGATGGTACATTTAAATACCGGCTTATTTAAATTGCCATCTTAATTATATTGAAATGAATTTGATTAGTGTCGTCGCTAAAAACGGGTGAAGGGAGTAAGTAAAAGTTCAAGAGCCGAGGTTACATTTGTGAGTCGAGGTGAATTTTGGATCTTAAACAAAGGAATGTCTTCTTATCACAAAAACCAAAAGATTTGGTTTGATTCAAAATCCACAAGAGTTTATTTCCATGCCTTTCTATCTCACGGCCTACATTTTTTGTTTTTAGTCGTTTCATTGACTCTACTTACAATATCTCACAAACTGTTTGTACGACCAGTACAAGTTTGGTTGGAGTACAAAACTTTTCAACAATCCCAATACAACCAAAACACACATACTCGTACATTACATCAATCCACACATCATCCATAAAATAATATAAAACTATTCTTGCCATTTGTAATGTTGTGACTCCTGTATTGTACGTCTGTCATCATCATCATCACATGAGAGTGAAGTTAGTTATGTAGAACGTAAGCATGTATGAACTTTGTGCTACTAGTTTTCTGTTATGCTATTCACTTCACACACAACTCAATCATGCACACAATAAGACAAAGTTTAGTGTTTGTTTAATAAACGTAAATAAAATATTATAAATATTTTATTTTATACTTAACTATAGTGATGATGGTATTTCTTGACTAATTCAAGTGGTATACGGAAGATTGAAACCATTACTTCGTCAAACTTCGAAAGGATATCATGTTTATTTCCGGAACAATTACATCGATCTGTCTGCCTCATACGTTACATGAATCCTTTTTACATTTGAACTTCGCAACGAGGTCAACAACCTAACATTGGTGTAAGCAAACCTCTAATAATTTGCTTCCTTCAATTGTCGTTTCCAATTTTTTCTTCATACATATTTCAGTATACAACCCTCTTCTCCGTGTGTGATAGAACGCTACATCCCTCTAAGACGCGGTCTACATTAATAACTCGTCTTGTGACATTTTTTATACCGTGATGTTTCTGTTGTAGGAATCTAACCTTCACCAGCCGATAATTCATTCAACTATGGTTGCAAAGATAAAAACTAAGCCAAAACGATTATCGCCATAGTTTTCCTAATCCTTATCTAAACCCTATATAATTTCCTTTTCTTTACTTACTTGAAATGAAAAAATAATAATGCGAGTGGCCTCTGCCATAATAGATCGATGAGACAACCGGAGTTAGAATCTAATTTTTATTTTACTCTTCTATACAACTTCCGTCACCTTTATTGTTCCTAACTATCACTGATAGTCTTATTAATTAGCCACCACTTTCGAGACACATTTCATGTAACTAAGTTAATACGTCAATACAAAGTAAGTAGGGAAATTTGCTGTGCTTTTCTGTATTCTGAAACAAAGTACATAATACATTACGTCTTATTTAATCGTCAATTTTTGTATCCTTAGACAATGATGGAAGATGAATTCGATCCAGAACCACCTAGCCTGAAATATGCATCTCCACATATAATTGCCAAATTGCCATAACAAGTGAAATTTACAAAACTTAAAAAACCCCCGACAGATGCGATTTATTTCTTGTAAACCGATATTTGGAAACATAGCTATAAAATGTTCTCAATCAAGGCGGTTCGACCGTTTAGGGAATACGATGCCACTGAGAAACACACAGACGCACAGATAATCACTTTAAACTTATAACACTCCTTCTTAAATCAATATCACAGTGATGGTCAAGGACATCAGATGAGATGGAAAGGATACTTAGAGACCTATGATTTTTTTGGGGCAAATTTTTGGAAATATTTTAATTGAAATATTTGAGTTTTGTTGAATTATTGTTTTGAATTATCTAATGATTTTACCATTTCACTTTTCAAAATGAATTGAGCCGACTGTTCATTTTCATACTAATTATTTATATGTTAAAATTTTACGTTATGCCTTTTCCAAACTGAATCGATTTTGAAGATCATCGCCAATTTTTCAGTTTTTTCGAAAACGAAACTCTAAGCTCGCACTTGAAATATAGCTAAGAACACTCTCCGTTAAGTTACCTTTCAAATGAAATAAAAAAAGTTAAAATCGGTCCATACGTTTAGGCGCTACGGTGTGTTTAGGCGCCATAGACAGACAAACACACAGACACACACACATAGCGGTCAAACTTATAACGCCCCTTTTTTTAATTCGGGGAGTTATAAATATCTCTTTGATTTACTTCACTTATATTTAACAGAGATGATAAAATACTTTAGTGGAAAAGCAGAATTAATTATAAAATCTAATTACTTGAGTCATACTAAATTTATTCCTTTTATATCCTGCAATCAGTCACAAAAAATCTAGTTAATGGATATGTAATCACCCATCTACCTAAAACACCCCGTGTTTTGGTAACAACAAACCTGCATTATTATTTTTTTGTTTTTGTCAATGTTCCAATGTTGTTTTCAGTTTTAATACAATTTGTTACAAAGCACATCAACTATGAATTAATGTAAATGATTGATTTTAATTAATAAAACCACACCAAAATAAAACATTAAATAAATGACAATAATATCTGTATCTGTACATTTTCGTGTATTAATCATTGAAAAAAAAAAAAACAAAAAAAAAACACACACAATCTAGTGTTCAACGACTCTATACAACTTCAATGCTTAGAATACCATAGATAGAACTAGATATAACTGTAACGTGGTTGAAGAGCATACAAATACTGACTGACTCATCACGAAATCTCCGAAACTATTGGTCCGATTACCTTCAAATTTCGCATACTTATTTCTACCGTGACATAGACGTTCACTAAGAACGGATTTTTCCGGAATGCCCATCCCAACGGATTTTCTGTAGTTTATAAGTCTGTAGATACAGTTATAGAGGTAGAAGATACTGTTCACTATTCTGTCTAGTTTCTACATACACTCAACCTACCGAGAACACCACATCATATTCTTCATCTAAAAATTGGTGCACCAATAATGTTGTTGCGTAATTTAAATCCCCCAAAATGTGTAATGGCACCAGACTACGAGTAAAAACCAACAATGAAACGTTATCGAAATAAATATATCTGTAAATAAATATATCTGCATAGTATGATATAATTTATGAAATATATAATTTATATGCCTTTCCACCATTTATTTTATGGGTTTTATATTTTGGGAGTGGAACCCTCAAAAACATTTTGAAGTGGATCGAATTGTTAATTTAAACCATTCTCGCATCCACTTGAAGATACACACAAAATCATAATCGGCACATGCGTGTAGTAGGAGTTCAATTACAAACACCGATGACGCGACTGTCATGATTTTTGTTCGCCCAAAAAGTTCTCAACGTGCCAAAAGAAGTCCCTCTTCAAAAATTGATTTCTTGAAAGAGGCAAGTTTGATCGGGTATACAAATTTAAGCTAGAAAAATATGGTACATGGGAGGTAGAATACCTTCCAGGAAGAATCCGATAAGTACCTCTGACTTCCATTTAGAATCCTCGCACTGCCTTTAATTGTAATTTCTTTCACATACAAATTTTCACCTTTCCAATAAATACTTCTATTTGCGAAATCTTTATATAGAGGTGAACAAAAAAACATATTAAATGTACGGTAGACAATATTAGCTAACTTTGTGACAATGGGCTGTGTGGTGAGTGGTGACTGACCATTGTGAGTGTGATGTGAGCTTCAACTAAACAACACAACAAAATCACAAATGGACTTTCTGTTATATTAATGATGCATAAATAAATATTTGATTCCAATATGTGGTCATTGCTATATCATTGTATTGTCACTATTCTGCGCATATTGGTGTAACAATACCTAATACCACATATACCATATATTTTTGTCATTTTATTTTCTAATTAAAAAGTATCGAAAAAAGTCAGAAATTTATCGCAATTTTGAATTGGGCTGGGCAATGTTCGAATTTTTATACTTTAAATATCATGGATCCCAAAAGATTAAAATCGAATAAAGTCTAGGACATTATTCGAAGCTTTGGTTAACTGAGGGATTGATTGGAGAGATTGAGCAGAAAACTTAAATATACACGATCCTGAATTTAAAAAAAAATTCTTTAAATAAAATAATCTCTATGGTGTCTATAATCCAATTGTCATCCCTTTCAAAAAATAAAGATCTTTTCGTTGGCATTATAGCTTATGGAAGTTTAAACAGCTCTATGAAATACACTTTCGTAGAAGTTCGTAGAAGTTAGAAGACGATATAATTTTACTTTATTAGAATTATTGTATCCAACAAAAACCACTTACCTACATCGTTATTTTTATCCATTTTTTTTTAGAAATTTGACTTGCTAACTTTAGATATGGTAGCAGAAATGTATATCTGTAGTATTCATTTGTTAACTTTAATAAAATGTCACTTTTGGCCACAATTTAACGAGGTCTTTGGTCGGAAAGCTAAAACTCGTAGCACATTTTGACTACAGAATTAACAACTTTCATATATTTGATCTTACTTAGTCTGCAAAACTACATGGCAATGGTAACAGTTACATTTTTCTCAATCAATTTTACACTTTTTTTCGTAAGCACTAATTTACATGAGCATCCGAAAATTCCACCAAAATGCAATTAAAAATTGTATCACCCTATCCTCTTGGTTCTGTTCAAGGTAGATTTTTCCATTAGACTATAGAAATGGTTTTGTAAAATTTTATCTGTATCTCAATGATTAACAGGATTCTGTTTTCTACTTAGGGTTTCTGTAACGCATTGTATGCAAATGTTAATCAATTTTTTGATGTATTTTCATTTATTAAATAAATATTGACATAAACAACTCTCTTCCTGTTGCCGTTAGTGTACATATGACTTTATAATATGCAATGTATAGTAGTAATAAAATGTATACAATTGTGATAACAATGTGTATCTAGCGTGTATTTACTTAATGCAATATCTACCTCTACTAAAATTGTGTGAAAGTATCGCCATTATTGTCATAAATATCTACATTAAAATGTAGAAAAACAGAAACTAACAAATATATATTTACAGGAGGGTTGGAAAAAATAGTGCAATAAATTTAACTAAGACCCCTCCAGACGATTGAAATTTAAAGTGCTCATCAGTTGGAATTTAGTAGAGCAATATTTAAAAAAATTGTGCTAAACTAAGTTAGGCCTAAATTATGTTACCTAGGGCAACCCTTAAAATGTTTTCTATCTATTGACCGAAGGTATTTTCAGCCAAACTCCATGTCCACCGAGCTTATTGACCGATCTCATCCATTATAAACACAAAGCAAGGAAGATTGCGATGATTTGTCGTTCTTCAAAACTTGTGGATACTGCTCGATTTTAAGAAGAACTTGGTTTGCAAAATCACTGCTGTTATCCCAGGAAACTGTGCTGCCAGAATTTGTTTTAATAGATGGAAGATCACAAATGAAAAGTTATAAAATGAGTAAGAAAAAACCAGAATAGGGAATAATTAATCACCCATAAAATGTAAAACTAGACTTGATACCATAGCAAAATTTGAAAGTGAAATTAAAATTGTTTAAAAAAAGAAGTTATATCCATTCAAAGATTGTTGCTAATCTCCTTTTAGCAAAACAAAGTTTTATGTGTATTCGCTATGGTCATATGACGTTCAATGACGTCACTAAACTTCAGCTTCCTCTCCATTTAATAAGAATTTTAAACGTTCATATTTTGCATACTGCTAAAGATTTTCAAAAATCAAATTCATTTTTCTGCCCGCCCAATAAGAATTCATCACTGGAAATCGTCGTTTTAAATTATTGAAAAGAAGTGAAGCTATAAAAGATACTCGTCGATTTTCAACTCTGGACTAACAGAAAGGCCTATTATAAGTTTAACGTGCCTGGGTATATGTGTGCCTGTCTGTGGCAGCGTACCTCCCAACTGGATGAACAGATTTTGATTTTTTTTTTGAAAGGTAATTTGATCAAAACTGTTCTTAGTTTTTTTTTCAAATTAGAGTTTAGGGTTTCGTATCTGATGACAACTGGAAAAAATTGTTGATCAAAATAAGTCCATCCATCGAAATTGTTCGAAATATGTACAAACTAATCTAGCACACCTGACTTTATGGCGGTGGTTTCATTAAATTTATAATTTATGAGTTATTTAATAGAGGCCAAACACATAAGGTCTCATTTAGAAGTGGATTTTCGTGGATAAATATTTTGAGGCAAATATTTTTGTGTACAATTCTGGTGATATCTATCACAAAATAAATATATTTTTTGCACAATCTTACTAGAACACCTTGTGAATAATATCAAAAACTATGTAACATGTATGTTTGTGTATGTATTATATTATATTGACATTACACATTACATTTGTATAAAATAACAATAAATACCTTTTTACCTACTAAATATTAACTCGTACAGTGACCCATAATAATAACATAAATAACTAACTACTGCCTAAATAATAACAAAATAGTAAAATAGTTAGTACAGAGAGTTCACAAAATAATTGAGGAACAAATTTAATGGGATGATACGAAATAGAGTTTCCAATTTATAAATTGATTAATTTAAGTTTAGTTTGACTAAGTCTAAATCAAGTTTGAAAATTTTAAGTGGAGGGGGGGGTGCTTGATTATTTAAATAATCCACTTCAAATGTAGGCATATTTAACATTGGTTTTATGGTAAAACGGTAGATGGATGATATGTTTTCATACATTTCTCCAAAACTAGTCGATGGAATTTAAAAATTTAAAAATAAAAAAAACTATTTAAATAAAAGTTAAAACTTTCATAAGTTAATGAAAACCAAAAAAAAAAAAAAATCCGTTATACCCAACTAATTAGCAATGTATGAGCACCGTAGTGGGGATACAAATTGAAAAAAAAAATATATATTTTTAATTTTGATGGGGAATTATATTATATCTTGATAATATACGACAAAAAGTAAGCGTAAAATTTGTCGGTATCTGGAGTAACTTTCAAAATATCGAAAATTGAAACTTTTGTTTAATTATTTAGTTTTCGAAAACGTAGGTAGATCTCAAATTTTTGTTTCTTATTTTGTGTCTACATTTATGAAGTTATAACAAAATTCATCGTCAAAGTTGAAAATAAGGTACAAATAATTTCAACTCTTACTCTAAAATTGCCTTTGTGCTCTTACTGCATTAATGGGATAACTGTTACTAAATTGTTTTATTTAACCAGTATTTTTGTGTAATCATGTATTTTTTTGTACTTTTTACACGAATAATTCTACATCTAAGAATTATTTAATCACATAGCCTCATTATATGATTGACACTCGGTATATTCATAGACTAGCCACTGTATATAGGTAGATTCACAAAATCCTATTATACTACATATTTAATATAATTTAAAAATTCTATAAATAACAAAATAAATATATTATTAGGTATTATACAATTTTATGTTATTTATGTTCTATGTACGTATGTATGTATGTTTTATTATGTTTGAATGTTTGTTGTAGTATTGTTGAAGAGGTCATTATTGTTATTATTATTATGTTGTTGTATTTTTAATGTTAATTTAAATATTGCACTTTATTTATTTATTTATGTACCTAAAATGTATGAATAATATTAACATGTATGTATGATGTAATTAATAAAATTTAAAATTGTTATTTTTTTACTACAATTTTACAATTTTACTATTATTTATTGGTTATTTTATAAATGACGGGGATATCTCATTGAAAAATCAACGGAATTGAAACTACAAGTTATATTTTAAATTTAATTGTAGGTGTTATATAAATGTCTAAAATTATGATTCATGTAACATAGCTGCATTTGAAATTTTGTAATATCTATAATGAAAAACTCTTCTCTTTGAATTGGTCAGCACTCGCGTTATGTACATTTTTTCTCACGCTCATAACGTGTGAGCAAATCTCTCATCACCCGACTACTCGTCTAGGAGCGTATTGCCTTTGACTCGCGTACAAAAACCGTTTTTTTACAGATTTCACTTGTCCGTAACAGCAATTAGCAAACGTACATTGAATATTCAATTAAATGGTATGTATGATTGTTATGTAATCAATTTTATAATTAATCGTGTTGGAATTAATGTTGAAATAAATTTATTTTTAACAATGATGTATTAAATATGTACTTATAGTTGCTGTGTTATGTAGCATTATTTGCTACATAAATTCGTGAAATTAGACTCGAGTCCGATTTTGGATCGATTGGAACCTTGTTATTTGGGAAGAACATAGTTATCGATAATTATGATTTAAGGAAGATCTAGCAACGTTACGGAAAAGCTGATTTTTATACGACTAAATTTTGTACATTTCTTTTTAATATTAAGTAGCAATAAAGTACGCCAGGCGTCTACAAATGCTCATTCCAGACAAAATCTACGGAAGTAATTTTAAAACCATTAACACAGTATTTTTAAAATCATTTGAGTCATAATTGCAAGGCAGTTTTGCCTTTGCTAAAGTCGTAACCGATATTTTTTTAGTAATTCAAAAAAGTATAATCTAATATTTTCTGTAGAAAATCGTAAAACCGAAGGTTTGCAGGTAATACTATCTATACATGTCGTAAAATGGCTATTTTTCACACCCATTGCATCTGACGACCCAATAGAGATTTTATGTTGGTCTTACAAATATAAGCACACTGTGTTACAAGGACGTAGCATATCGAACGTGATACTATTAAATCATGTCACTCACTCATAGAAATTCACGGCAAAACTCGGAAGTGCTTCAAAGTAGCGATTTTCTTTAAATTAGAGAATATAAGAAAATAATTATACATAATTTTATCGTAGCTTAGTAACAAAAAATTTGGTCTTTATTAAGTAACTTTTTTACTTAAACCATAAAAATACTTTGATTTTTTAAATTAAATTTTGATGTTTAATAAAAGTTGTGGACAAATACTTGCGGCGTATTATTGTGGGGGAAAGGGAAGATTATAAACTTTTTTTTCCCCGTTTAGAGGCGGTGAGAGGCCCTGAAGTAACCGAAAATTGGCTAACGTAATATTTACATGATTCCTTACGGACAACTTACTGAATAAACTTATATCATTCTTGTTAATTTTTTCTCTCCGCGTGATTTTTTGAACTGACGTAATGCACTTAATTAGGATTTCTTCTAATGGCATGTTATACATTTATGTTATTGGTGAGATTTTAATATGCCAGGCAGAAATTAGGCTTCCTCGCTAGCGCGCATCTAACGCTGTATGCGAGACGTACTTCATCCGATAAAAACTGAGTTGAAAATACTCTTGAAAACGTTTCTAACTCTCGTACCATAAAATGTATAGTAAAAATTTTTTCAATACTGAATATCCCTTTTTCAGTCTTAAATTCATCGAATATAGATCGACGATGTTTGAAAAGTAATTCTAATTCCAGAAATTAAGAATTTTATTAAAGTTCATTTTCGATATCGTAAACAAGAATACACATTACCATTTTAGTATCTTTATAGTGGGTAATAAAACCCAAAGAGTAAAGCAATATTTAGTTATATATTATTTATACACTCAATGGATGGAATATAATAATGAACTTCATTCAAGATAAAATGCATCTTTTGCAAAGAACAAAAACAAGGAATACAAACAATGAAGCGTGTGCCAATTTTTAAACAAGTATGAACTAAATATTTATTTTTCGTACATTATAAAACAGTAGTCAGAGTCACTTGACTCTGAACTTACACAATAATGGAATAGTATATTGTGTAACAAGTTCAGAATTATTGCCAATTGTTCCAA
Source organism: Chrysoperla carnea (assembly GCF_905475395.1). Classification (NCBI taxonomy): domain Eukaryota; kingdom Metazoa; phylum Arthropoda; class Insecta; order Neuroptera; family Chrysopidae; genus Chrysoperla; species Chrysoperla carnea. Next base: position 77,714,882 of record NC_058339.1, on the reverse strand, counting down.
GTGTTCAGCACGACCAAATTGATTGGTTTTAACGGACGATTGTGTGTGAGAGATAATCCACACGAATTGCGGATATTATTTTTTTTATGAATTTCTACTCTTTTTACGACATACTGTTTGTGAACCATATTGTTCGCCATTTAAATTATATAAAGTAAGAAGAGTTCTTATGAACGCTCTTATGTATAAAACAAAGAGAAATTGTATATGTGTATACATGAATGAACACAGCCGGTCAGACTCATTACTGGACGATTTACACATCAATAAGAATCACACACAGTAACACATAGCCATAACACGCATTACACATTCCCCCTTTGTTTTATACATAAGAACGTTTATAAAAACTCGTCTTAATTCATATATTTTATATGGCTAACGAGATAGCTTACAGTTGGTATAGCTAATAGACTTCAAGCGCATGTTAAAATTTTTCTAGTGAAATGCCCCCACAGGAATCATGTTGAAAATGACGCTCATATATTTAAAGTAATCGTAAGCACCATGGTGTCAGTTTTGCGCGGTACAGGTGAGAATATGAATGTCACACCCCTTGGTATCTCACACCTTCATCAACAAATATGTTCGGCGTTGCTGGATACTAACTTTGCATAAGTATTAGAATTGAATTACATAAATGCCGCAGAGAAATAAATCCGGTAACTTCAGTAGTGGAATTTAAAAAAATTTTGATCTCCCGTCAAATTCCGAAGCCCTACGTGATTTATTTCTGTACGCCACTTGTGTAATTCACTTCGAATACTTATGCAAAGCTAGTATCCAGCAACGCCGTAAATATTAGGTGGTGCAGGAATGAGACACCAAGGGGAATGAATTCATATTCTCACCTGTACTCACTTGTACCGCCCAAAACTGACGGTATGGTGCTCATATTTAATTTTAGCATGGGCTTAAAATCTGTAAGTAACATGTGAGTACAATAAATTTTCTAAACTTTACTTGGTATAATTTGAGTGCGGAAAGAATGTACTTAGACCGCATGAGTGAAGGAAACAAATAAAATTGAACAAGAAAAAAAAAACAGGAGAAATTGTATCTTATGTTCTTTTTAACCTTATTATAAAACTATCATTCTTTAGCACAAGTATTAGAAAAAAAGACGTCGCGACGCCAAGCCTGAAGCGAGCCAACAAACACTATAAAGTATATTTACAATTATATGCGATAGTTCTTCGTAACTACGACAGAGTGAGTGGATCAGAAAACCAGTAAAAAAAATTAAAAGTTCCAAAGCCTATGTTAACATTCATTGAACAACAAAATTATTTCGAAAAGAAAATGAACTGACACAAAAATGTGATGGAACCTTTATTTTTCAAAATTTTCTACTCAAATTTTGCTCATTTTCGGAGACGCCATTAGTAAATTTTCTCTGAGGTTGCCATGGTGGAAACACTTCTTCAAAGTAATCTAAGGGCGTGTACTTTGAGCGCATAGAAGCACGACCAGTGCGAAATAATATTCGTTTTCGTGTAAATAACATCACCAGAATTTAAGTTGCTCTCGAAGTGTTATAATTCAGTCTAAAATTCTATTCGGAGAAGGATTAATTGCTCTGACGTCAAGAGGCACACTTCAAATGATTTGCTTGGTCAAATGAACTAAATTAACCAGATGAAATTGACAAAACTACAAAAATTGGTTTCCTTTTACAACTGCAATACTGCGTAAAAATTCGCGTATTATTAGTATTTCCAAAGCTCACCTTGTATAATCTCCGTGGACATGATGCTCTTTCACTATTATATAACACCAAACCGACAAACTGATCATTATGTGTATGTATACCGGTTTTTCGGTTGTTCTATACCGTATAAAACGACGTGTTCAAGTAACATTTGGCACGTAAAGAGATTGTTGAGTATATACTCCACATAATTCCCAACTATTTTCCTACAGTCGCAAGGGAATCAATTAATTAAAATGAATTATAACATTTCATATATCTATAATATAAATATCTATACCTCGAAAATAGGTTTCCTACTACACACATTGGTGTTATAGGGTGATTCGTCTAAAAATTGGCATTTATACAATCAAAAGACAATATTATTTGACCTTGATTGAGTTCTCAAGGGATAAAAATTATTTTGCTCCTTTGAGAAAATCGCTAATAACGATCATCAGCGATTTGTGGAATGACTAGACTATTAAAAGAGTGAATCATTTTCTATTAGACACTTATTTGAACAGTAATGTTGTAAATTACTATTATTTATTAATTTCCATCTATTTATTCAAGGCCTGCTGAAATCCTGTTTAAGTCTGTTATCGTAGTTCTATTTTAATCTACCAGTTTTCGCATGACCGAATGGTGGTTCTCTCCATAGTACATTCAATTGTATATTTTTAAGCAATGCAAAACGATAAAAGTTACAAGATCAAGGACAGTGAGTTATCGGGAAGTACAGCTCTGAATACGCGATTTAAAAGTCTGCACTTCTCTACACTTTTCTTTCGTTTATTACACAGATTGCCGTCTTCAGCCTGATATAATTATTCTTCTCTATCTCCAATTACTAATTCCAAGAAACGCAGACCAATTAACTAATTCCAAGAAACGAAATAAATTGAACTTCCTGTTTATAAGATTCAACCATTTTTCGAATGCTTACGTCATCAACCAATTCAAATTTTCCTACGTCTCTTCCCTTGTCATCTAGGTTTCCATTTTTTGCAGATTGCTTTTTTGTGTGCCATTTAACTACGCCAGGACCGGTGTGACTATACTACTATTGCTACATCGTGTTGAGTCTTGATGACTTTCCATTATACTCCATTAATGTCCTGCGTATTTTCACAAGCATTTCTTCTTATCTTAAGTATTCACAGCAACAAATTTCCGGAATGGGCTGGTCTGAATTATTTCGTTTTCCTAACTGAAACGAATAACCCTGTTCGTGTATCCATGAATGCATCCGTATGTATTCAAAACCAACGGTTATACACAAATTATATATGACAAACCATATTATAGTGGTGGATTTTGTTAAACTAATTGACCAATATTCCCTATACCTCCCATAATATGCATTGTATTTCGATATATCATAGTATTATTATAATCGTATCATCTGTTCAATTCTATAACTATATCGACGTACGTTATATTGAATGCTCAATTTTAAAGCAGCTTAACCTATTTTACATCATCATCGATTACTAAAATAGTAATTTCTATGTTCAATATAGAAATTTCAATCAAATATTGATTTCGATAAGTACGTTTTTGTCAAATACTGACGTACATACATGGATAGTGAGTGGCCTTTTGACTAAATCTACAGTGTTACAGGGTTGTTCAATAATATGTTATCACTTGTATGTATACACGTATTTCTTATTTTTCTACCTTTCTAGGGTGGATATGACCAAGTTACAGAATATTGGAAAGGAAAAGAAGGTAGTAGCTTTTCTCTTCGAAGATCCTACCTTCATTTTCTCTCCCAAAGTTAGTTGGGTGGCCATATTAAGCCTGCAATGACAGGTAATATTAAATTATCGACGATCATTCAAAGGATGACATTTTATTGAACAACTCTGTATAAAATATTTTATGAAGCTTTTTGCGAAGCCGTTTGGAGTTTTCATTTTTTTTAACTCTTCGATTTTGAGTTTAAAATCTTCTCTTATTTTTATACCATGTATATATGTGATATATATCAAGGTATACTTAGATTTATACCCTGTATATATTTGATATATAAAAGGTATATTACGTTAAGTCCCAAATTTGTAACGCCTAAAAATATTGATGCTATGAACAAATTTTTGGTACAGCTGTTCATGAAATTATCTAATTAGTCCATTTCCGGTTGTCCGTCCGCCTGTCTGTGGTCACGATAACTTAAAACGAAATGAGATATCAAGCTGAAATTTTTATTTCGTGGTCAGGACGTAAAAAGTGAGGCTAAGTTGGTAAATAGGCAGTATTGGTCATTGAAGTCTTGAATCCGTAGGACCCATCTTGTAAATCGTTAGATATAGAACAAAAGTTTAAATGTAAAATATGTTTCTCATAAAAAAATAAAGAACTTTTGTTTGAAACATTTTTTCGTAAACGTTTATCCATTAGGGCGCAAATTAGGACATAACTTTGGTGTCAATTTTCTTTAAAACTATTAGAGATAGAGTCGTAGCTTCAGTGAAACATTCTGGAAAAATAAAAAAATTCTAGAAAATACTTACAGCAAATGAATGGCGGCTGAGAGGCCGCCATATTTGTATGGGTTTTTTAAACTCAATCAATTGTTTGTTTTCATTTGTTTTAACTGCGATTGATATAGGTTTCACAAGTTTTTAAAGTTTATAAATGACAGAAATTATTTAAGCCTCTTGATTAGTTGTTAAGAGCCAATTAATGATAAAAGCTGTAAATTGAAACTGCTGCAGCTGTTTACGAAAACTATCAACATTTAATAAATAAAGGTAGAAAAAGGTAAATCTACCAACATGATTGAGGACAGAATGTAAAGTTGTATGATGATAAAATTAATTTTAAAAGATACAGAATGATTAAGACAAGCAGTATTATCCATGATCTGACACTTTATAATTGCTATAGTGATAGTACTTACTGTAAGTGTCCAAACCATACAGACCATACCATTTATGAATACTATGATTTTAAATAACACAAAACCTATTTTGTATGAATTGTAATAACCTATTCATTTTAATTTATTATATTATATTATTATTTGGTATTATGACCAATTTTATGGTGGAGTGCACGTTAAATACATACATTTACGATAGAGTCAGGTACCTTGGATCATAGTTTACCTTTAAATATTTATAAAGCATTTTTTTCTTAAATACACACAGCATGATATGATTTTACGGTACAAGACGTGATTTTGCGTGTCGATTTAAATTTTTATCTTTGTCTAATTGCAAATAAACATTAAACGACAAGAATTTATACTCTTTGCGCTATAATCTTTGTTTCGGTTGCTTATCCTCAGATAGTAAACTTTGTCTTTCTCCCAGTTGGTGTCCATGAAATAGCAATACAAGAAATTGAAGAATGATCCATTGGGGCTCCACACATTACGCCTCGAAACTGAGAAATCTCGCCTCGGAGCCAAAAATTAACACAAATAATAAAATATCTTAATTTTATAATTCGATAAGTTTCGACTTAGTCCCGGTTTAACAGTCTGATTTTATGAAGAATTCAAGTCGATTTCAAGAAACGTCTTGAGAACAGCGGTATCCAGCCTTTAGAGCAGCCGTATCCAAAAATATTTTTAATCAAGGTTCAACACTTTACGCTACACAAATGCTATTATGATAACTATTATGTAAAGCGAGTGTTTGGGGCAGTGTGTATGGGCTTACCTTCCTACATACCTCTACTATTCGAACGTAAAAATATAAAGAAAAAAAACACAGTGTAGCCATTGTTGTTAACCCATAATACGAATATGAAAATAAATCAAAATAATCATTTCTATATATTTTTAATATGGTTTCCATAAATTCCCTTTTTTGGTCGTGTGTTATCAAACACAAACAAATGGTTAAATTTTTTTTATTATTTATGCTTTTGATTTCAAATTTAAATAGAAAGAATATAAATATTACGGTTTTTACGCAATTTTTTTTTTTATTTAAATGAAAAATCATCGTATTTGTCTTGGACAAGAAAAACGAATGTAATTATTTATGAAAAAGTATTTGGGAAAAGAAAATTACAAGGGTTTATTATCCATTGTATTTTAATGTGGATTCTTTTTATTGGAAATTATTTGCCCACCTTTTCCACTGATTAAAAATTGAATCAGATTTTCAATGTTTTTGAAACATGTAACAACGCCGCAAAACCTGTGCCTCAGTCATTTGGTTTGACCTAGCTTCACTCCCACAATGACTACTACACGATCTTAAACGGCTGCTCGATTTTAAGGGAAAAGCAACTGACCTGAAATAAAAAACGTTTAAAATGCAGAAAAAGTTCTGTGAAAACATTGAAACGGATTGCTTATAAAGTTGTTTAAATTGACAACTTATATTTCACAAAATAAATTAGATCTTTCGAAGTTTGACAGTTTCATGGTTAAGCTTTTGTAAAAATCGACAGTTAAGCACGAATTGAGGATTTTATTAGAAAGATGAGAATATTTTCTTGAATTGAAATGACTCAAGCTTTGAAAGAGATAAAAATTTTCTGATTTCTTTGAAAAAGGTTTATTATTGTACTTTTGAATTGAATACTAAATCAAAAGTTTGTTAAATAAAAATGAAAAAAAATATATTATTTTATTACCCGTTAGGAAAATTGAAAAAGTTTTTTTCTCTCTGTAGGTAATGACATCACATGGATATATAAATTAAATTTTCTGGAATATGTAGTAAAAGCGAACGTAACCTTTCTCGGTAAATAAAATTACATTCGACCAGACTATGATATACGTGACTTTGTGTTTTTCTATATTGATTGTCCTAAAAAAGTTGAAAACGTTTGATGCTTTTCAAAATGTTCAATCTTATTTAATGGTAAAGCCTGTTTGATATCACGACAGACAATTTTATAACTATTCAAGCAGATTAAAATCCTTTATTCGCAACCAATCGTACAGAAAAGACCAACCTAATTTCATGTTATAAACAAGCGACAACAAACAATTGACTGTGTTAATTGTTGAAGTACCATGTATAGACAGTGTTGATTACTCTCTCACATTACACATTCATACATGTCACACATACATACTGATATAGCCATAACATACATACTATACAATTTGCGCATAATATGCGCTCTCACGGGTAAACAGTGATGTTTACGAAGAAATGTTTCAAACAAAAGTTGTTTATTTTTATAAGCAACATTTATATAAGGAACATTTTTCAAGACCCAACTGACCTATATTGCTCATTTACGAACTTGACCTCGCTTTTTACGTCCTCAGCACGCTATAAAAATTTCAGTTTGAAATATCTTTTCGTTTTTGAGTAATCGTGATGACAGGCGGACAAGTAGACGACAGACAGACGGACAAACAGACGACAGACAGACGACAGATAGATGACAGGCAGACGAAAAACAGATGACAGACAGACGACAGACAGACGGCAGACAGACGACAGACAGACGACAGACAGGCAGACAACCGTAAATGGCCTAATTAGGTGATTCTATGAACACCTATATCAAAATTTTTTTCCTAGCATCAATATTTTTAAGCTTTACAAACTTAGGACTAAACTTAATATGCTATGTATATTTCATGTATATATATGGTATAATAAGAGTTCGTTCCTAACAAAAAGTTTTATAATATAAATTTTATAATTTTTTCTATTATAGACATTTATGCATGGACAGTAAAAACATAATTGGATTGATGGCTGTTCTTATAACAAGTAAATATTTCTTGAGTCAACAATCTCAATATTTTATTCAAGTAAATAAATATTTGATTGCTTAGAAATGAAAGCACAATTACTTGCTACTATACTGACGGAAGTTCTATGATTTATTACAATACCAATAACTTTATCAATTTTTCATCGAAAGTATCGACTACAGTCAATGACTTCGATAGATGATGAATAAAGAAGAGTTTTATCGCGTACGATGTTAATTGCGCTCTTGGGAGCTCATAATTTTCCTTATACTTTTTTTTTCTTCGAAATTAAAACCATTTCTGGGTTAATTGGAAACAATAAAATGCTTTAACTGTTACATTGTTAATTGAGTTTATGTGTGGTTTCTTCTTCAAGAATTGTTAACCAGATAAATTTATAGAAAATTACTAAGAAAATTGCTTCTTTTGTTTTTTAAATTAGTTTTAATTTAATAATGTAGTAATTTTCCGGTAACATAATATATCTTTTAATATTGTAAAACATGAAAATGGTATAAAGCAGGAAATATCTTCTATAACTATCGTAGGAAACGAAATCGAGGGTACGATTCGTGATCCATCCAAAACTTACTAGGGAGAGATTTCTTATCAATTGTGTTCGATAAAATTGATCGATTTTGGAATGTTTATTTTTGAAATCAATATCACCTGTAAGCTGTAATGTTCGAAAATTACATACAGTTTTAAGTTATATTATATACACGATTTTTTTCATTTGTGTCTCGAACCGGATTGAACAATATATCAGTTTTACTGGTTAAAATTTCCGAGGTTTTTGCGTGGCTAGAACATCGAAAATTTTTTTTTTTTTTTTTTTTTCGTAAGAGTCCCGCTTTGGTCATGTTTTCTGCATAAATTCTTCGATACAGTATGGCAAGCATATTGTTCTAAGTATGGGCGTACCGAGGAATTGTTTTGTTAAAGTATGAGTGTATGCCAGTGTATGTTAGAACATTGATTTTTTTGTAAAATTTTTGGCCCAAATTAGTGACTCCAAATATTTCTGTTTTGCTTTCCCCTAAGGGCCAAAAGCTGTGTAGGACCTTTGTTATAATGGTTGAAACTGGTAGAGGGATTTACATAACGACCTGCTTGGGAAAAATCCGTAGATTTTCATGATTATCGAACAAAATCCATTTGATGCAGTTTTAGTTTTATTGACGATTTTGATTTTTTGTCAAAGTATAAGTGAATTCCGGAATATTCATGAATTTGTAAAATTTTTAGGTCCAAACTTCTGATTCTAATTATTCTTGTTTTACTCTCCCCTAAGGATATACGGACTTTTCATGATTATCAAAGTTTCAAAGATTATTTGGAGTTTTGGTTTTCTAAACGAATTTGTTTTTCTTCGTATTCAGGTAGAATCATTATACCAAAATAATTAACATTTTAACATTTAAAATAGTTTCTGTTACCTTATTTTTTTACAAATTATTTTCATTTCAAGTGTAAAAAAGAGAAATAGATGGAAATTCCAGGAATACTAATTACAAATACATTGTTTTACACATAGATAAAATACAAAATAATTACCAGGTAAATAATTATTTTAATTACGGGCGAGCTAAAAAAAGTAATTGTGAAAAAAAAATTATTCACTAGCTTTCTGTTTTGCGCTCTTTTAGAGATTTATAAAAATAAAAAATACAGGAATGAATTAGAACGTTGTTGTTCCCTTTGGGGATTTGGTAACAAAATACAAAAAAGTAATATGGTAAAAGACAAGTTACAAATTTGTATTTAACCTGGTATGTTTTTATTATACGGTGCGTCATTTTTAGAACTGAATATTTACTTTTTTAAAACGCTTTTCTTAGCTTCATACGTATGTTGTTAGTATGTAACGGAAACTTCGAACATAATTTTTTCCCCCTTCAAAAAGTCGAACTAATTCGAAATTTAGCTTACTTATCAAGGACCGATGACAATATTAATAAGTTTATTTGATTATCATGACCAGGATTTTCAGGAATAACGATTTTCATATTTGAAAATATATACATTTATTTGCGCCCCCACCATATTTATACTGAATATTTTTATAAATAAATAATAGTAGTCAAAAAAACAAAAAAACAAAAAATAAATAATAGTTTAAAAAACTAAAAAACACGCTTTTGTAACTAGCTGAACTAAAAGGTCGAAAATAATTTCTTTTAAAAGGGTGGGGTTTTTTTTAACGACTTTACTATCACCAATATCTGTCTAAAAAATATTTACAATAATTAAAATTTAACACCACACGTTTTTTAGCGGTAATTAAAATGATTTTTCTTGAATTTAAAGAAATTATTTTCAACCTTTTAGTTCAGCAAGTTACAAAAGCTTGTTTTTTAGTTTTTGAAACTATTATTTATTTTAAATGGTTTTGGTGGAAAGTATGAAATATAGCTACACAAAAATTTAGATGAAACACAGACGGGAAGACGGAATAAGGAAAATGGATTATTAGGGTGATTTTTAAGCGTTAAAAACTTCGGATTTATTAATCATTTACTATTTAGGCTTCTGCGATATTGTTTGAAATTATTTATAGTGACCAATATTTCGTAACGATAGTATGCGATCAAAACGAAATTGAAAATAGCAAAAAAATTGCATCTATGTCTCATGTGGAGCTTTCTCAAGACAGTTTCATTCATAGTTATATTTATAGTTCTAAAAAATACAACCGGAATACTGCTTGTGTTTTTAAGTACTACATAAAAAAGAAATGTCAAAATCAGAAATATTTTCATATTTTTCCTCTGTATTTTATATAATAGAAGGGAAATTGGGTATACGAGATATTGGTATATGGGGAAATTTTCTTTTGTAATTTTTCTATTTATAATTCCTGATAATTTTTCATGTTCATACAATAATTAAATAAATTAAAAAAATATCTGATTTAAATATTAAAAAATTCATCTACCTCAAAATTTCTAAATTTATGGTTTTAGTCCAGTGGAAATGGGCAATTTTTAATAAATTGTTTTTTCAAAACTCCTCCTTTTTTGTAAACTTCTTTTTCTTTGTTTCCTTTTCACCTCTTATTGATTTTTTTTTCATATTTTCTTCCTGGTTTTGAACACAAAAAAAGGCGTTATGACTAACTGGCACATTGTGTAAATATTTTCTTATTCTTATAATGTAAGTTGAACTATTTTCACGACTTCTCCACCTCGAAGAAAAGTTCTATGATAAAATAATGCCAAATCGTTCAGTTTCAAAATATCAATGTTACATTGGTTAATAAACTCAATACTCTTATATTAGTGATCTATTTGTGACATTAATGTACAATACTAAGACATTATATGTATATACATACATATATTCAATAATACACATAAATGCATTTGTTTATCTTTTTAACAAAACGAACTGTTTAATTTGTACCAAACAGTTCGTCACTCTTTTATGTTTCAATACGCTGTTTTAAAAAAAAGATGGTAAGAACCGTTTTCGAGTTATGTAAATAAGTATCTATTTTTTATCGGTTACTTCCAGCTTGTTTACTTTACACTGAAGGTGAAAAAATTTCTTTTTTTGTTATTAACGATGTACGAGCGCCAGGGCAATTTATGGTAAAAGGCTTGATTTTTTTTATATGAAGTTGGACTAAACTTAAATCAATTCTGAAAATTTAAGGGGGTGTTGCCCGATTATTTAAATGAATAAATGATATTTAATATTGGTCTTATGGGAAAACGGAAGATGGATGATATGTTTTCATAGATTTCTCCAAAACTTATCGGTGTAAATTATTGAAAAAAAAAAGCCGTTGTGCCCGACTAATTGAAGCGTATGAGCACGCTGGTGAAGACTCAAGTTAAAAATAATGTATTTTTTCAATTTTGATGATGAATTTTCAAGGTGAATCAAGTTTTTCGATTTCTGGAGTAATTTACAAAGTAGCGAAAATTTTGTTTAGTTATTTAGCTTTCGATGTATGGAAACTACCGAAACTCGTTCTTCACTACTAAAAAAACTACTTCGAAATTACTCGTACTACCTAAAATACAGTTAAGTTAAATACATAATACTTTTATTAATGTTATATTTCAATTGTATTGAATTCCTAAGAAAAACGAATTCACGATTAAACTGCCTTAATATCGGCGCCATGCTGTAAAACTTTATTAGATAACAAACAACTTACATATGAAATATTTCAATTTACCTTTAATAAGAAAGAAGATTATAAGAAAGATATACCTAGGTAGGTACTAACTCCTCGGTAAGTGTAATCACCTTTCATAAATTAAACATATATCAACAGAACTGTAGAAGCAACCAAGAATTTTATCATATATCTAAAACATAGAATTTATTCCACCAAAGAGAAATAAGTAGACTATATAATCTTTAGTATAATAATGTTGATTTATGATAAAATAACACATCCTTTTCATACCTACAGCTATCATTTTATATAATTATCTGGCATTTACGATGTAATATATCCTCTGGCCAGCATAGCTTAAGCCTCAATCCCACTCCACATTGTGCAAATTAAAAATTTAAAGAATGCATGCCATAAATTCATAATAGTGTATCTAATTATTCGTAAAATCTTTTAAAATGGTTATAGTGGAAATTTTGGAAAACATTTGTTAGTGCTTCTTTATTTATTATTTAAAGTTCCTCAAAAATTGAATGTTTGATCATACTTTATACTTGTCTTATAAATTCTGTTAGAACTTGGGAAAATTAAACGAAAATAATGAGTAAAATTTTTCGATATATACCATAGTTTTTGAAATGTTGATGCCTATAGACTTAGAAGAAATCATTTATAGAAGAAATAACTCATAAATGCATGCAATTTCATCACTTTAAAATTATTTAATGGACAAGAGGGTACCGCTTGCTATTATTCTCTTTAAAGGAAATTATTTGTTATGCTTTTAACTAATGAATACACATTTTAAAGAAAATTTTACTATTTTTCTTTCACCATTTTAATGGAAAGGTATTTTTTACCAGCCCTGGGACAATAGAAATTTTTTGAATTCCACTGTACCTGGATGTGAGAAGTGAAAATTAACAGGATTTTAGAAAAATTATAGTACTAAGGGCAGGAAGAATAGGAATTCCTATAGCATATCCAAATGTCACATCGATAGAGTAAAGCGTATAATGGTAGTGCTTGAGATTCAATTGTAATTTTAACCATTCTCATCTGATAAACCGTTTTTCTTGATGAATTTTTTCCCACCAATGAATATTTAAGAGGATTTTTAATAGCTTCACGCCTCTCAAAGGATGTTTAAAATTTAAACATAACTGTCTTAAGAGGATATTTGCTCCTCCCATGTTAACTAAAAAATAATTGATTACAAGGAAAACTAATTTGTCTATAATAGTTTTTATCTATCGTATAGTGATGTTTCAATCATACTTTACCGTGAAATTTTTGAGAGAAAAATCTACAAAAATGTTAACATTTTTTAACAGTCTTACGACAAAATAACACCATACCAACTTTTCTTGAATTATACTACCCGTCATCGATTAGATGGAGTGAATTTATTGATAAATTAATAATAAACTGAAAAAGTTACTAGCAAAAATATTTTTTCTTAAAGCAGCAAGTAAATACTTTGATTTAAGGTAATACTTTCTTGCTTAACTATAATTTTTAAGAATTCAAATATTTTTTTTATTGAATTAAGGAGGTCCTTTTGCTGCCAATGTCAATTTTTTTTAAAAGCACAATTTACTTCCACCAAGTGAAATACTATATTGATACCCACTGTGAGATGAGGGTAAGTTTGATATTTTAACGGGTGTCACCTAAAAGTTTTCGGATATTAGATTATGATTATTTTGTCATAGATAATATTAAGTTATTGGATGCAATGCATAACTTACTATTATTATATAGTAAATATTAGACACGATCGATATGGATATATAATATCGGTAGGTAGATAGATATCCATAACTTTCTTAACGAACTCTATCTATACGATATATCTACCACACCATGTGATGATGTCATACACATATGGTGACGTTAAAATGTTTTATGGTGATATATTGGTGATTATGGAACACATAATTTACATATTTTATATAATAATATATTAATAGTAGGTACTAACTATAAGTTATGGTGTGTGGTTTTAATTAACTAGCTAGTGATACAGGATTGGAATTTTAGGGAAAATATAAATCTATTTCAGGAATCGTTAATTAAACACCAGTCGCTTATTTGATGTGTCTGCATATTAGTAGAATTATGGTCTTAAGTGAATCTTTGGTAGATATTATTTAAAGAAAGTTATAAAATTCAGTTTTAACAAGCGGTGATAGAAATTACCGTAGAAATCAGTATCCACACTCTAATTTTTTATACCATGTATATATAAAATATACATAGTATATAAAGTTTAATCCCAAGTTTGTAACGCTTAAAAACATTGATGGTACGAAAAAAAATTTGGTATAGGTGTTCATAGAATCATCTAATTAGTCCATTTTCGGTTGTCCGTCCGTCCATCTGAAATGACCCAAAAATACAAAAATCGGTTTCATTTAACGATTGGGCGAATAATTCTCGAGATAATACCGGAAATCGATCCGAAATATCGTTTTTTTCGAAAATTACTCGGCCAATCGCCAAATAAACTCGATTTTTGAATTTCTTGGGTCAAAATTACCTTATAAACTGAGTTTCATCAAATTCCGAAACAAATAATTTTTTACGATTTTTTCGAATTTTTCTAAGGGGTATCCCTTGAAAAAATTGCAAAAAATCGATACAAATTTATCGTCTCCAATTTCGATCAAACTCTGTATATAAGGTAATTTTGACCCAAAAAATACAAAAATCGGTTTCATTTAACGATTGGGCGAATAATTCTCGAGATAATACCGGAAATCGACCCGAAATATCGTTTTTTTCGAAAATTACTCGGCCAATCGCCAAATAAACTCGATTTTTGAATTTCTTGGGTCAAAATTATCTTATAAACTGAGTTTCATCAAATTCCGAAACAAATAATTTTTTACGATTTTTTCGAATTTTTCTAAGGGGTATCCCTTGAAAAAATTGCAAAAAATCGATACAAATTTATCGTCTCCAATTTCGATCAAACTCTGTATATAAGGTAATTTTGACCCAAAAAATACAAAAATCGGTTTCATTTAACGATTGGGCGAATAATTCTCGAGATAATACCGGAAATCGATCCGAAATATCATTTTTTTCAAAAATTACTCGGTCAATCGCCAAGTAAACTCGATTTTTGAATTCCTTGGGTCAAAATTACCTTATAAACTGAGTTTCATCAAATTCCGAAACAAATAATTTTTTACGATTTTTTCGAATTTTTCTAAGGGGTACCATTTGAAAAAATTGCAAAAAATCGATACAAATTTATCGTATCCAATTTCGATAAAACTCTTTATATAAGGTAATTTTGACCCAAAAAATACAAAAATCGGTCTCATTTAACGATTGGGCGAATAAATCTCGAGATAATACCGGAAATCGATCCGAAATATCATTTTTTTCGAAAATTACTCGGGCAATCGCCAAGTAAACTCGATTTTTGAATTTCTTGGGTCAAAATTACCTTATAAACTGAGTTTCATCAAATTCCGAAACAATTAATTTTTTACGATTTTTTACGAACGCGAGGGGTGATGGGATAATATCGTGCCTTATTTGATTTTTTTATTTTATAAGGGTATTAATTTTAAATTTTCTTTCTTTTTCAGGTAAGTTCTCATTATTTACCAGTCAAATTAAAACCATGGAGATTCGTAAGTAGTAGTGACATTAATACTAAATTCTTGACATCGAATAATGCGAATAAAATACAAAACTTGTGGCATACAACTTAATATTTAAATCGACCCCTGTCAATTATGATTGTATAACAGGTGATTAATTATCTTTATTGCAGTCTTTAAAAATAATTACCGCCTGCAAAAAATGGGATACATTTGGTGCTTAATGATACAGGATCTTTAACGTGATATATTACTGATGATTGCTAAAGTTTCCATAGCCTTCTAGAAAGAAGTGAAGGAGTCTGCGAAGGGATCTCCAACTCTCGCAAAATTACTTGAAGTCAGGCGGGCCACGAGAATAAGAATGCGATATTCATAAATTCTGTGCCTCTTCTCATCTGGCTTTGTGCGACTAAGCTAAAATAGGGTTCCTTTAGTCCCCTTTTCAAACTCTAGACGAGGTACTCTTGATCGTATAGCCGAGCGATTTAGTAGCTATTGCGGCTTGTACTGTACAAAGCATTGATATTCAAAAGTTTTTCTTATTGCTAACGGTTAATTTCTAAGCAAACATGTTTCAATAAATAAAATCAACTTTCCTCATAATTTTTATAAAAAAAGAATACTGGTACCACTTCATGGCAGCCGTAGTAATTAGATACTTGTCAAATAATACGAGAGTGTGGCTTCATTTCGGCTAGCTTTGACAAGTATACTCAGTGAAGATACTCCTCGAAAGTGAAGAACCGGTACCAATGATCCGCTTTAGTCTTCTTTAGATTGTTTGTCCTCGATACTGGTTTTTTTTTCAATTTGTCTGCCTCAGTGTTTCTCTTCACAGTTCTATGCCCATGAGCCAAACGAAGTCTTCGACTTTGTGAAAATCAGTACTATTGTTGTTTGTTGAATCTAGATATTGAACAAATTTATGCTATGAATCAATTTAGATACAAAATCTTTATGAACAAACAAAATCTTAATATATATATTTCTTGTGTTCGTGTGTATGTGACTGAACTCCTCCTAGACGGCTGGACCGATTTTGATGAAATTTTTTGTGTGAGTTCAAGGGGATTCGAGGATGGTTTAGATTTACAATTTGGTCCAGTACAACTGTTTTTGAGGGCTCCGTACCAAAAAAATGAAATTTCATTAAATGGTGGGAGCGCATATAAATCATATCACATTATGTATACTATGTGTACTATGTATTTTTAATAGTATTCAGGTATTGTCAATAGGCATTTATTAGAGCCATATGTGAGCGCAGCGAGCTCTACTATCAAAGGTCAGGCCAAAGGTCGAAGGTCAGGCCACTCCAATAAATAGGAGTTAAATTGGGGTTTAGCGGGATGGGTTTAGCGGACAGGCTAAACGTAGTATAGGTATTCATGAATTGGAGTTACGTTTTTATGGGACAACGTCCGTCGGGGCCGCTAGTATCTATATAAAATTCTCATAAGGATTTTAGATTAACTTAAAACATTTCAACTTTCTGTATGTAGCACCATTCCAAGTAATCCTATAAATAACATTACCTGTATATTCTATAACACATTCACTTAGAATGTGCGATACAAAGTATATTTCGTTTAAGTATACATTCCGTATATAAAGTAAGTAAGTAGTATTTTCAAAGAACCTTTTTATAAAAACAATAATATTATTTCAAGTGTAACTTTATAAAAATAAACAAACACAGTGGAATTCTCTTGTATGTCATATTTATTATTAACTCCATTCTAGGAACATAAACGTAATCTTAAAACGTAAAATAAACATATAAGCACAGTATATTATGGATGCTAAAAGATATGACAATAGGGCGTATTCATTAAAACGAATATAACATACATTATATTGTACGTTTTACTTATGAACATTCACTTTTTAACCCTTGTTAGAAAAATATCCAGCCGACGAAGCTACATAGTAATTAACAGTTTTTTTAAGGATTCCGTAGAGTAACGATTTCTCTTGCAATAAGTTCAGTTATTTAAAGAGAAAATGTCAACCCTAGTAGCTTTGTTGGTTAAGGCAAAACCAATTCCGTTTGCGTTATGCCTAGGGTAGCACGTTCGATTCCCACCGTCAAAACAAAATTAATTTAATTAATAGTTGTAATAGGCTGGCGTAGTGTATGGTATATGCATGACTGAGGTGCACTCAGACTCAAAAAATAATTGAGGATCTGATAAATGAAATTATCGGCGGAAAAGGCGGTAAAACCAATCGTGAAAGCCGATATAACCTAATCTAAAGAGAAAATCTCTTAATTGGGGATCGGACTACATTTTTTTTATCACTTCAGGTGAATAATTTGAAATTCCTAATGAAACAAAGAATAAGATACCCACTAGTAACATCATAGCAACCTTTGAATGCAACTTTTGATTGCTTCTATTGATTGCTTCGATATACTTCTTCATTTTTTAATCAATTTATTTTCACTTTCAATTTTGTCATGGATCAAGTCTAGTTTTACAATTTTATGGGTAATATGGCCAGTTTGACATCATGATTATCCCCTACTTTATTGTGCTCTGATAACATTTGACTTGGTCAATGTCGGGTAGGATTTATCAAGTCACGAGTCTTTCGTGCAATACTGAGCCGATTTTGATGAAACAATGAGACTCAAACAAAACAAATGGTTTAAAATCGGCCCAATATTGAGGGAGAAATCAGTGAACATACAAAAACGCGCAGTCGAACATAGAAACTCCTCTTTTTTTGAAGTTGGTTAAAAAATAACGAGCTTTAAGCTTAAATGCACTTGAATTTCACATATCTCAAAACTATTAGCCGTACATTTTTAAAATTTTGCATTGAGGCTTACTGTAACATCCACTTGAACGTTTCCTCAACTGTACGTTCATCTATATGTATCGAAATACAAAAATAAATCTAATGATTATTTTTCTGAAAAGAGGATATTGTTTATCGAATCCCTGTTATGGAGTCCTAAGCTAAACTAAATTGACTAAGCTAAACTCACTCTTGATGTATGTTCTTTAAATGTTTGTTAAACTTTAAAATCCTTGTATTTAAATGGCCCAGCCATGAATGAATGCATTTTAACTTTGTAAAAGAAAAGATATTAATTTAATGACCAATTAATTTATATTTATTTTTTACTTTTCACACCTTTTTTTCTGTTTTGTTTTAAAAAGTTCGTCACTTTGAAAATTTTTGTCATCATCTACTTATAAAAAGTATGTAAAATTTTGAATTTTTTTTACTGAGTAAACTTTTTTAAAATTACATATTATAAATCGAAAAAAGGAATCAGCTAATCGTGATTACTATACTGTTTTGCT
This sequence comes from Chrysoperla carnea, assembly GCF_905475395.1. NCBI lineage: Eukaryota > Metazoa > Arthropoda > Insecta > Neuroptera > Chrysopidae > Chrysoperla > Chrysoperla carnea. Next base: position 77,696,428 of record NC_058339.1, on the reverse strand, counting down.
TCTGCAGGGATATATGTTTCTCGAACCTTATTTTCTAATAGTGATTTTCTGTTTGTGGTGCTCAAAAATTGGGTGTAAAGTAAGAATCATTAATGTAAAGTAAGAATTGTAATTTTAATTTCCCAGACAAAAATTTGGTTGCTTTGCTAACGAAATCCAAACCTCTTAAAATAAACTTTCGACAACGTTGCCAGCCATTAAGAAAGCCCTGTTTTCGTATTAAATGCTTAGAGTTTCATGAAAACTATAATGAAAAATGAAAGAATTTACATAATTTTCCTAACAAATCTTTAATGATATAAAATATCATATATTATCTGTACAAATACATATTTTATACTTAAAATAACAAATGTTATCTCTAAAGTTGGTGTAATTTTTAGTAGATTAAAAGATTTTTGTATTTGTTATAACATTTCTCCATAGTTTCTAGTAGTTCTAGCACTTCCTTTCTAGTATAGTACGTAGTGTAGTTGGTTGTTATAGATCCTAGAAAAACATAGAATAATTTTCACACTATTATAAAACTTTTATACAAACATTTGGATGGTTTATTTTCTAGTTACATCGAACTATGCAAGTAATGTAGGTAGCTATATATATAAACCGTAAAATAAAACATAAAAACCGTATGGTTTAAAATAAAATTCCAAAGAGAAATTGTGAGTGACTCTTCACTTTAATTGAAAAATGAGGCTATTTACGGTCAAAACATAAGGCACAAATTATTCTCCAAGGACCTACTAGCCAGATCCATAACCTACAAAGGGGGATGAGACTCAGAACATTGCAGTGCTGAATCAGCAAAGAGCGACTAATCCCTAGAGGGGGGAGTATAGTCCTCTTCTAACTTCAGAATCGCCATCAGTGACATCAAAAACCCCGAGATACTTTTTGTTGAATATACTTTTGATACTTTTTGTCCATTTTGTTGAATATTTACAGAAAATAGCAGTGTTAGGCTAGCGAAGGGCGAAAAATTCTAAGAGGGAGAGGGAAGTATCTTTAAAATCCCCATTCTTACTTCGGAATCATGATCAGTGAACCAAAAAACCTCTGATTATACTTTTTTGATCCATTTTGTTGAATATTTACAGAATATTGCAATTTTCAACCAGCTAGGTGAATTACCCCAAGAGAGGCAATTATATCGAAATTATGATTTCGGAATAGTTTTCAAAGACCCCGAAAACCCCCGAGTATACATTTCTGGCCCATCTTTTCAAGGTTTTAAAATTTTTAAAATCACCTCAGAAATGGTCCAGAAATGTATATGCTTCTAATGATTGGCTCATTTGGCCCATAGCAAATACCAAAACTTTACCATGACTATTCCCTTTACGGTTTTTGCTCGAAGAATAAACCGATATATTATTTTACTCGTATGATTGGTTATTATCTAAGCCACAATGTTGATCAATGTTTCAAGAACAGAACTATACTATACTAGGATATAATTACAATTGTTTCAAACGAAAACCAAACACTTTCATAAAACGTAAAACAAAATTCTAGTTCGTTACTCTAATCACGTAGGTATACATTAAGGAACACAACTTGTAATGTTTACAAAACTGAATAATAAGAAATTTTGACAACAATTTGGATTTAGATATTATTTGTTTTAAACTTTTTCAATTTACACTTTTGTTTACATTGTTGTTAACTGTGTCTTATTTACAAATAAAATTAAATCAAAATAAAATTTACCGCAAATGTCTATTTAATTTGTAATTTTCTTAAATGATATAATAGCAATACCAAAAACACTTATTAACACTTCACGTAAAGGCTAAATATTTTTTAAAGACTAGAATTGTGTAAACTGTCGCAAATGTTATTTTCAAAATGAGTCAATTATTTCCATTTTTTTAGCAATGGTTTATTTAGCAATGTCACGAAAAAGTTTTACACGACTAGATTTCCGATATTACTGTTTTAAACACCCGAAAAAGAGAGGGATGTTATAAATTTAACGTTTATGGTTATATGTCTGTCTATCAGTGAGATCGTATCTTGTTTTTTTGAAAATTCATTCCATCGAGAAGCTAAAAATACTCTCGATCAAATTACCCCGAAAAACTACGATGCCACAAGCGAATCAATCAAACCTAATTTTATATTAAGGGTATCTTTAAATTTTTTATCATAATTGAATTCGGGCAGGGATGAAATATACCTTGCGCGTATTCATGAGAATTTAAAAAAAAGTTATTTTCATGTCCTTAACAATATAAATAATAAATTCCAAGCAGTTTTGCCGTTGCTTGTGGCAGATATTATTTCATGAATTACAAGTGAAAAATACAAAATTGAAAAAATCCCCGACAAATTTGTCTGGTATGGAAGCCCTAAACTAGCACTTGAACCAAATCTAAGAAAATTCTCCACTACATTACCTTTTTCCTTAGATCCTCCAAACTGAACCGATTTTGAGGATTATTGTCTACTTCTTTGGTTGTTATGGGTACGGAGCCCTGAACTCGCACTTGAAACATTGGGCTAAGAACTCTCCGCTAAATTACCTTTCAAACAAAACAAAAAAACAAAATTAATCCATCCGCTTAGGTGCTACGACGTCACAGACAGACAAACAGACAGGCACACACATATAGCGGTCAAACACCTCTTCTTTTGGTTCGGTGGTTAAAAAAAATATTTTCAAATCATTTTAGTGTGACTGTTATTTTAATTTGATTTAGTTTTATAATCAAATAATTTAATTTTAATTTGACAGAAATTCATGCCTACCTAAATTTAATAAAGAAAAAATACCCGTTTAACTTGTTTTAGTTAACCCTCGAAAACTTTACCACCCCTACAACAAGTAAAAATGTTTGGTTTTACTCTTAAAATTCTTAAGTAAAGAAACCATTTTTCCTTGTATCGTCTGCTTTTCAAATTTAATTGAATATTAGAGTTTTTATGTCTTCTCGCCTCTGGTTAACTTATTCTCATATCAAATATTCATAAATAAACATTCTTGAAAATGTATGTCTATTGAAAGGTTTATCGACCTTATTCGAAATTGGTTAAATGATTTTCTATCTATTCAATCATAAAAACACATTTTTTGATTGAGTCGATTTTAATCTCGAAAAAAAAAAGGAAAGGAAAAATGAAAGGTTAAGACCTCGACATAAAGGACAAGGAAACATTTGATAAATAATTCTATTATCATGATCTTTTACATTTTGAATTGAAATCCATTCTCACACACTGCGTGTGTTGTGCGTCTGCTGTTTGGTCGTAAATAGACTTTTCTATTCTATTATGTATAATTTAAAATCTCCATGTACAGACTAAAATTAACGGTATAATATGGCGATAAAATGGTTGAACATTGTATTATTTCTCTCTGTCACATCTTTTGAAATGTGTAGTTAAATCCAAAAAATAAAAAAATTTTAAACAAAAAAAAACCGACTTAAAAAAAAACTATTCCAAAACAAATTAATATGCATTAAAAAGTAAAAAAAATAATTGCGTATTCTTCTGAATAACAAACAATAATCAAAATATTTTTACAGTTCTCCAAAACAAAACGATAATATAATGTAGTTAAAATTATTGTTATTTTTGGAGTCAGCCAAGCTAATGTAGCAAACTGTTCTGTCAAAGTTGTTTCCTTGACTGACGCTGACTCCAAAAATAACAATAATTTTAACTATATTATATTATCGTTATTTTTTTACTTTTTAGTGCATATTAATTTGTTTTGACTAAGTTTTTCTTTTGAAGTCGGCTCTTTGTTTTTTATTTTTATTTTGTGATTTTTAGTGAATCTGAAGTACATTAACTAATTTGTCACTAAAAAAAGAATCATCGAAATCGGTTGGCGTGATATTGAATTATTCGTACTCTTGTCGTGCATACTTAATGCAAATTTAAGACTTTTATGATTTTCTCATAGATGCCGTTATCAGAACTGGACCAAAATGAAATTAGACCACATGGGAAGCACCATCTTTCAAATAGATAAAGAATCATCAAAATCGGTTCACTCAGTCGAAAGTTCTGAGGTAACAGACATAAAAAAAAAACTTCCGAATTGGTAACCTCCTCCTTTTTTGTTTGAAGTCGGTTAAAAATGAAACACCGTCACTCTTTAACAGTCTAAAAGTATGTTCCATAACTAATTTAAGCTTTTTTGTTTTGAGAATATGGACGTTATTTGAGATTTTTACACCAGATTATTTCTTTTTACTAAGTAAAAATTGTAATAAAAAAACACAACACGGTGAATAAAATAATAAATTAAAAGTCGTATATAAAAAAAAAGGAAAACGCTAAAAAGATTCTCTATCATAAAAAAAGATTATGATAATTTTATATCATAAAAAAAAAGCCCACCAGAGAGACAAGATGAAGAAAAGGAAAAATTTTCCTTTTTTATACCTTCAAACAATATTTAAGACAATTTTCTTCGTCCCTGACTGACTGAATACTGTACGCACAAAAACGTCTATGATTTCACATGGTAGCAAAGCTGGTGGTATGGGTGAGATTGTTTGTTATATTCGGGGTGAATATTAATTTAAGTTGTCAATCTTGTTAAAGAAATCATAAAAAGGATTTAATTAATGACTGTGATGAAATAAAAATTGAAGAATCAGTTTGGTATTATTAAATTCATCCTACAGGAATGAAATATTGAATTATAATTTTTATGACAACGAGAAAATTGATAAGAATTTAGTTGGCGCCAATTGTAGAAAAATTTAATTTGGTATTCTCTTTTTTCTATTTGTTCTTGTGCTACCTACTAGCAAAAAGTCCCAAGATTTCGCTGCAAAAAGTCCAAATATTTTAGAGTTAAAAGTTGTATACAAGAGAGTAAATGAACATAAATAAAGAAAGTTAATGTTCACTACTAAAAAAAATAAAAAATTCGATTAGTTGAAAAAAAATTCGTAAATATGGTCTAGAACTCGTTTATGGCCGAATTGGCTAAAGGGCTGGCTTGGCATGAATCCTGAAGCGAGTTTCTTTTTTCAATTCTCTATAAGGTAGTACGAGCGCCAAGGCAATTTTTGAAATATCGAAAACTAAACTAATTTTATTCTTATATTTCGTCTTATATTGTCAAGTTAAAACATATTTCACGATCAAAATTGAAAATTTATTTTTTTTTTTTTAATTTGGGTCTCCACTAACGTGCATCCTTAATTAGTCTTTTTTTTTCAGTAATTTTTTTTTTTTAAATTTCCATCGACGAGTTTTGGGGGAATCTATGAAAACATATCATCTATCAACCGTTTTCGAATAAGACCAATGATAAATATGCCTACTTTTGAAGTTATTTATTTATTTAAATAATTGGGCAATATAATAATAATCGGGTTCATATAAAAAAATCAAGCTTTTTATTTTAAAATTACCTTGGTGCTCGTATATTGTTAAGTTAGATAGACGCGACAAATTATTTGTTTATAAATAGTTTACGCCATTTGTATCATCATAAAATCGTCTATAAAAATCTATCTAATCTATCAAAAAAATAGATTTTCTCACTCCATTATTGTATTCCAAAATGGATAAAGTGAATTTATCACATGTTAAAGTCGACTTTTCACATGATTTTTTGGGATTTCCATTATTCGAAAGAAAAAAAATCTTTTTCCTCATCAACTGAAAGTCTGAGACACCACATCCCAAACAGGCCGCTCTACATAGCAAAACATATAAACCAGCTTTTTCAATGAATTATCGATTAACACGAGTGACTCAAAGCGGGGATCACGGAGTATCAATTTTAGTTCGAAAATAAAAGTTTGTTGTTTATTCAGCCTGAAATTTTGCCACAATTTGCCTCTTTTTGAACACCCAAAATATGGACGATGGTTATTTTACCGAATCAGAAATGGTTGTTTTACCTCTCGAAATATTCAACGCAGTATTAATTTACCACTATACGCCCACAGACATTTTTGCAAAGGCAAAAAGTCGGGATAGCTTTTTCTTAAATTATTTTCTGGCCGATATCGAGCGAACAAAAAAGCATATCGACTTTGTTGACGTGCCGATATAAGCGTATTAACGGCAATGTGATCCGAAAAGAATTTCATGACAATCGATCAAGTCGTGCGAGTCAGTCGAGTTTTTATTTTTTTAAATTTTGTATAACTTTTTATTATGTAGGGCAGTTATTCGTGTGGACCTCAAGGGTTGCACCAGACTCTATCCTCGGATTGTTTTAGTTTTATTTTTAAACGTAAATTTAAAAAAATTTGAAATTTTTAGACACACATATACAAATAAAAATATTTAATATGACTTTTTGCTACTAACATTCTTTGAAATTAAATCTATATGAAGAAGAATGAAATCATAAAAATAGCTATAAACATTCTTCTAAAGATAAAAATTATCTTTTGTAGATCTTCATTACGTTTACGTTTTGTATGTGATATATGATATAGCAGCCACCCATTTTTTTAAACTATTTATTATAAACATTCTTGAGAGTTTGTTATAATATCCTCATGGATAGAGCTTTCTAGAAACATCTCATGTGGAAAATTAGTTCGAGTTTTTCGAAATTAATATATAAAAATTATTTATAATAAAAACTTCTGTATACAGCTATTTTCATCAGAGTATTCTCAAAGTGTCTCTCAATCTGTACCACTGTATATATGGGTACTGAAACTGCTTCTTAACCCCAGAACTCAAACAAAGGGGTGTTATAAGTTTGACCGCTTATTTTTCTAAACTTGGTTTCATCTTTCAACTTAATCCTAGCTTCATTCTTTTAATGTTCTAGAGCACTAAATAATTCTAAAATATCCAATTCTGGAAAAGTGTTCATTGGCATATAAAATGGAATTTCTTTTTTAATTCTAACCTACTTTTTTATCCAAATCTAGAACAATACTCTCTTGAATTATAGCCCAGTCTAATTACGCATCACCTCGGAAAAGGAGATAATAAGCTGAAATTGCGTATATAGTTTCATTCTCCAATGAAAATAATATTTGATTTTTGAGTTTGATTTAACAAATTTTTGCATGCGCTCACTGACTCATCTATACAAATTCTAACAGGGTTCTTGACACGTTAGAAAGATACGGTTTTTGGCATTCGATATGAAATTGCATGTAAGCTGCGGAAAAAACCGGAAAACTTTTCTTTATTATGAAGCTTCAATTTTCCGAAAAAATTTTCAAAGTGTTCTGTTCATTTGAGATTATTTTGAGTTCATTAAATTATAGCAGAAAAATGTAATTTTGGGAGTGTTTATTTGACTTTCCTATTGGTTTTAATGAAAAAATTGAAGTTTTCCATTTTTAAGCAGTTCCGCGTCGAGTGTCGAAAGCCGCATCAGTCTAGTATATGCCTCTTAGAATTTGTATAGATCATTCCGAGAGTTAGTTATGGCGCTTCATATCAAATAGTTATTTTACCCAAGAAATTCGAAAATTTGGTTCATTTAACGGTTATTCGAATAGTTTTTAAAATATCACCCTAAATGCTCCCGAACTTATCCACCCAAATGCTGCAGGAAATCCCTATATGTAAATGGTTGTATTGAAATTGCTCCTTATAAGTGTAATAAACTGCTACCTAATTGAATATTCTGAAATAAATTCCTCAGATTGTAAATTATTTAAATTAATTTAATTTATATTTTCTAAAACAAATCTTTAATAATAACAAAGTTAAGAGATATTCATTATTATTTGGGATATCTCAAATTAACAATAATAATTTCTTCGTTGTTATATTTTAATTCTTGTTTATATTCGTCTCCCATAAGACTTTGGTAATAAATTATTAAGAAAACACCCCCTTAAAATGTTACACCCTAAACTGAATCTTATTTAAAATAGATATTATTCATTATTGATTGAGTAAAAACGATTGAATCTAGTTAGAAATTTATTTCAAGGTATTCACACTAAATAAATTTACATTCATTAGTCATTGAATAAAATGTGTATATATAAAGAAGAAAGATATACTTTTCTTAATGTACACAGTGGCTCAAGAAAAACTGAACCAAACTTACGATATTAAGGTGGTTGTCTTTGCACAATATTGTAAAAATAGTGTACTACATCTTACAGCAGTGGTATGTACGTATAGATATGCTTAACACACTCAAATAAGTATTAATTTTAACATGCTTTTTGCAGCTTCGTTTTAGGTGATTATCTCTTTTATCTCTCCGCTGACTTTACGTAAATTTTCTAGGAACATTTAAACACAAAGTAAATTGTTTTTAATCAAAACTTCACTATTTTTTCCATAATTTATTTTCTTGTGATTGATAATATCAACTAAGACCTTTCTTAAAGCACAATTCATTGGAAGTAGTGAGTATATTGCTAAATTTACCCGACAACTAAATTTTACCAGAATTCAGCCAATAGGGTTGCATCAAGTATCAACGATTCCATAGTCTTTGGTTTTTGGCTATATTTGATGAAAACCTTTTCATCCGCTGAAAGATTATCAATAATGATTCTGTATTCCTGTAATTTCTAATCGTAAGGACGCAAGTCAGTAGGTAGACGCTCTTTGGATTTTTTGTTATTATATTTTTTGTCGAGTTGAGTCATTTTTCTTGGAATCCAATCGTACATGTTGTGTCATTTAAAGTTTTCATACCAAAACTATTGAGTGATAAATATCTATACATACACATTTTCTTCCCCAATACGTTTCAATGAGGGTTGTTTGCATACACACAATTTGAAATAAAACACTCACTACTTCTCTGTTCCTGTGTATTCCTGTATATTTCTGTATGCATACCATAGAAAGGAATCACTTACTTACCTATAATCATTAATCATTTATACCACAACATACATTCATATAAACCAATTGTGTTGTATGTAACGGAATAAAGAGGAAATTGGTCCCTAATTTTGTGAATAATTTGTGTTGTGTCTGTATGTTGTATGTCTGAGTTGAAAGTTTTGGAAATTGTTATTACGACATTGGCATTATTTGTTTTTTTATATTTTACATTCACAAAAAAAAAGTTTTCGTAGAATTTCAAATACAAAACTTTGTCGAAAAGTGCAATAAATATTTGTTGACTTTTTTTGATAAAATTTTGCATAAAAGATACAGCGACCGGAGAAACTTTTAGAAAATACTTGTCTCTGCAGTTGAATAAATTTTTTTTTACAATATATATCAAAAATCGATAATCAGTGGAGTCACTTTAAGGCGTTTATCTCCGTACAATATTGTAAAAATGTTTCGGACTATATGCACGGTATACTATACATTCTTGTAGTCAAATAATTTTTAACTCTAACGTACAACGTTAATGTGAGTCGCTTCGAATACTTGTGCACGGACATATTTTCTGTTTCAGGAGTGAGACACCAAAGAGTTTGACATTCATATTCTCCCCTGTACTCCCCAGTTACGCGCAAAAATGATGCCATGTTGCTTAAACATGTTACTTTTACATATAGAAGCATCTGTTACAACATGTTTCTTGGTGGAGCATTTCACTCAAAAGAAATAGAAATAACAAAAATTTCCACTTCTTACAGAGGCTAGTTAAATATCTACAGTCAAAATCAATTTTAACGACATTGTTTATAATAATGAACCGGTTAAACAGCGAAATGGTAACGTCTCGACTAAATTCCTTTATGATTTATTGACTTTAGCAACATCGATAATAACGAGATATCGGCTATAGCGACCAATAATCATTGCAATTATTAACAAACTTATTTGCTATGTAATACGTGTCGGTAAGGTAGAATATTTCCTTTTTCCTGTATAACTATTTCTACATAAATCGTTATATTATCTATAAAATATTTAAACAATAGTATAATATTATAAATAATAATTACTACATATCAGGGCCGTAACGATGGTATAAAGTGTCGTTGACAAATATTTAGGTTGTGCCTTATATATATTGTAATCGGCTCTAACGATTTTGATGAAAATTCGAAACCTAGTATTTAAGAGAGTAGCCATAATCGTGTAATTTTACCTAAAAGAGTCTATACATTTATTTAATTGATAAACTTTTTTAATTTATTCAAATGATAGAGTCTCCAATTAAAGTATTGATTTCCCTCTACATTTCCGAACAAAACATTTTTTGAGGAACTCATTACTGTCTTTAATGATACTGAGGTTTTTTGCATTAAGGAATGATTAATCTCCAAAATTAAAATAAAGTAAATATTACAGAGTAATACAAACAAAGTTGGATTGAAATAATGTAGTGATTATTAATATATTCGCTGTTCATTAAAATGTATCAAAAGTGAAATTTTGGCAATTTTGATAAACCAAGTATGTAATCCTACTAAATTTAGGTCCTTCTTTTCAAATTTGTGATCAAAATTAACCTAGCTCTAATAGGTTTCACGAATGATCCAAAGTTTGTGAGTTTCAAAAATAATTCCAATAAGATCGGATAAAATTTGCCTATGTCCTCAAAAAAGTCGAATTTTTTTACTTTATTACGTCATCAGAATCAAAAAAATTTAATTTTGCTACATCATTTCATATAAAGAACTATCTTTTAAATATTAAATATGGAGTAAAGATAAAACAGTACTATTTAGTATTATTTTCTAAACTATAATATTCATGATTATGATTATTATTATTCTATGCTTTTAAATACTAACGATAGTATTTACTATCTTTTAACTTGCTTTAGCTGTATTTAATATGTTTATTTTTGGTAGAACATACATGAAAGTTTACTACACATAACAACATTATTAATAAATTTTAATATTTAGTAGTTATTTATAATATTTATAGTACTGATAGTAAATATAAAGTATAATCTCTATATTTATAAAACTATTTTGCACCCTTGCATAGGTTATAGCATTATTTTACTAATATTGTAATGAAAATATACAGCCTGTGTAAAATATCATGCACAAAACTAACTCTACGTTAGGTTCTAAAGCGTATAATATTTATAAAACTATTCTTCATTCTTGAATAGATTATAGCCTTATTTTACTAAACATAGAATGAAAATATATGCAGCCTGTGTTAAATTTCATGTAGAATACGAACTCAACATTAAATATTAGTGCATATCAAGAAGCTTATATTGTCAGACATGTAGAACATACTTGTACACGGAGCCTCATGTAGTATATTCAAAATAATACTTATCATGGAATTCGTATTGGAAATTATATTTAACACAGACTGTATACTGAAAATTTCTATTCATTTGGAAACATATAAAGATGAAACTTTATTTGGTTAAAATTAGTAAATATTTACATATGTACTTGTTTATTTTAAAATAAGATTTTTGTATTTTTTTTATTTGAGAAAATTATTTTACTAAATACAAATATTTGAAAATATCAGAAACGTGAAAAGAATACACACAAGTACCTCAAATCGAACACCAAGTTAATAAATTCTAGAAAATTTTTTTTGCGTATGACACATATTTTTGAATAATTTTTATTTTTGAATGAACATAATAATTTTCTACCAAGAAGTTGAAGGTTGCTTGTAAAGCATTATCGAACAACGATTTACTAAATAACTATACATTCATAATTTATCACCAGAAATGAATCCACATTTGCCGTAAAATTTACCATTATTTTTATGATTTAAAAATATTATATTGTCATAAAATTGAAAATGTCTAACCCAAAATCTACACACAAGCGGTTCGTTTCCAAAAGTGGAAGTACCTACTCGATATAATTAGTCATATAATAACAACTGCCTTAATTATTTCATTTTCATTTCCTAGGTCGTTATATTTTGTTTTTAATTAGAAAATAAAATCAACGAATTAAAATTAAATTTAGAAGAATGTCATTTCTCTTTCACGTGTATTTAGGGAAGTTTTAATATAAAATAAATACGACAAACAGAATCTGCGTAGTTTTTGAGAATTTTCTTACTCAAATGATGAAAAATGTTAGTTTATATCATATTTCCATATTTCACTCGGTTAGATGAAGGAATTTATTATCCAATTTGGCTATATGAGCTCTAGACCCATTATCTCTCATTATTTGTTTGCCTTTATAGTTTACGCCATTGTATCATAAATAAACACCAATTATTGCCCAAAGACTTTGACGTTTAAAATTGTTTACAAGCAAGTAAACAAAAAACAAGAGAAATAATCGGTTTATAATATAATTACTAAGATCTATTTTGCTGAAATTTTGCATTTTTTTATCAAGGTAGAAATTTCTAAAATTGGGATTCGATTCTTAACCCTTTTTTATATGATTTTTTATATTGAAGAACATGGTCTTTCAAATACCCAAAATAAATGGAGAACTTACAATACCCAGATGTAAAAGGAAGAGTTTTTTTCCCGGAAATTCCATAATCAATATTGAAAAAATAGCAACATTTTAATGAAATAAAATTCGTTTATAAATACGGCAAAATATAAATGACATTGTAATCTTAAGGTGGTGTAGTTTTTAAGTACCTACCTTTAACCAAGCCAAAACAATTCGATGTCGAGACTCCTATGAAATGTTCGAGTGTATGGAGATTGAAATGAGGAAGAACGAGATATCTACTGACTGGGTACAGAGATACGTTCATTCTATCGTTAAATATCTACGTGATATAAAATGTATAATAATGGGTTTACATAACAACACAACTGTATGGTATATCAGAGATGTTTATACTTAATCTTAGATCGATCGTTACCGTTGACTGGAATAGTGAGATAACTAAGATGTTCTCAAAATTTCTGTGTTTTATTCTGCCACATCACACACATAAGTTAATAATGTCGATTTCTAAAATACAAAATTTTCATTGGCTCAAATTCTTTTTATGTTTTTTGCAATTTTCTAAGAGGAAATTCTTATGGGGAAATTTTGACTCAACAAATTTAAAAATCGGGTTTTTTTGACGCTTGAATGCATAGTTTCCGTGTTATGGTTCATGATCCTCTATCGATTCTTAGAAACACCAATCGTAAGGGATTTTTGGCGATTCTTAATAACAATTTATCCAATCGTTAAATTAATCCTAGTTTTGTAATTTTTGGGTCGAAATTAGCTGAGTTTTATCGTATTTGGAAATTTTATTCATATTTTTCGTCTACATTCATGAAGTTATAATAAAATTCATCATCAAAGTTGAAAATGAGGTACAAATAATTTCAACCACAAGTCTAAACTTGCTTCGGAGTTCGTACTACCTAAAGCAATCTACAGAAAGAATGAATTTCCATGGTATATCTACGTATATGTAACTACTATCTCACCTACGTATGGATGATAATATGCCTTCTTTTGCATCTCCAAACGCCAACCAACCTTTACATACACAGTTCGTACACATAGTGTGTTTAAGTGGGGTTAATGCTCCCGTAAACAACTTACACTTTATCTAACTACACCTGTATGTAGTCTATATTATAAAAGTTGATGTGCTAACGCTACCGTTTGCCAAAGCAGAGCGTAAGTAAGCATTGCTTACTTGTCTCATTGTGTTGTTGTGTAGTTGAGATATGTGATATAAAAGTGTTTATATTTTCTATACATATGCATGCAAGTTCTGTCGTTACTAAAAATGGTCCAGTACGGGAAAATATTGAGCATCAAAAGTAAACATGATCCTATTTACAGAAAATTCATGGTACACTTTAAACCTTGCTATCTTGGATAATTTTACTGCATTACATTAAATCGAAAAATAATAAATTAAAGGAAACTGTGGTTTCTTCTCTGAGAACCCAGGAATAAGTCTACCATTGAAGCTTCCACTGGAAATACAAAATGCGAAAGGGTAAGATTGAACGCTCTGTCCTGAATCGGTAAAATTATCTTGACAGTTAACGGCAAAAAATATTTATCTTCATATATGCCTCTGGACTGCTAAATCAATCTGAATAGGCTGCCGGAACGGAATAATGCGGTATAAGAAAAGGCAGAGAAACGTGTTTGTCACAGAGCAAGCCTGACATGGTTATTGTGATCATCGAATAGTCGTAGGTTGTCGAAAATATTGTCTTCTTTTAAGTAGACTTGTTTTAGCTAAGAACAAGTGAAAACAAACAATTCACAGATGACACAGTGATGTTTCCAACAAAAGTTGTATATTTTTATATAGGGAACATTTTTTATATTTAAACTTTTGTTCTATCTCTAACGGTTTACAAGATGGGTACTACGGAGCACGCTTTAAAAATTTCAGCCTTATATCTCTTTTCGTTTTTGAGTAATCGTGATGACGGACAGAGGACAGACAGACTGACAATCGGAAATGGACTAATTAGGTGATTTTATGAACACCTATATAAAAATTTTGTTCATAGTTTCAATATTTTTAAGCGTTACAAACTTATGACTAAACTTAGTATACCTTGATATACATATTTAATATACATGGTATAAAAAGAAGAAATTCACAAATAATAATAGAGAAAGAATTATTTGAGCCAAACTGTCCATATCCTTAGTCTAGTATATCCTTACTTACATAAAATGTGTAACATGATATAAAGATATTTTGGAGGACAGGAAGGATATTTTCATGTTGTATAACAACAATATATTACGAAAGACTAAACATGTATATGTGAGTGTTAGACCTGCGATAGTACGTACATTGGCCAGACTGGCTAGATGTTGAAAACATATATACAATAATATTTTCTAAGGATATTTTATATAGAAAACTTTTTCTACAAGGATACCTACACTATAATATATGTAGTTAATGATAGTCTCTTCAATCTGAATTCTTTTTTTTTTTTTTTTTTTTTTTTGTAAAGGATATCTTTACGCCCTGCTTAGCTTTATTAAATTATTGATTTAGGTTTTATTCCTTTTTTTTGTGCTTTTATCAAAATATTTATAGTTGTTTGTGTTTTGTCTTTTGTCTTGGATATGCAGAGAAGAAGATAATACAAAACTTTTTACTTACCTTAATAAAATATCTTTTTTTGTGATTCAATTAACTTTAATGTAAGGGACTTTATTTATTTTATTTAAGAAAAAAAAATATTTATTTAATTTATTCAAAATAAAAGGTATTCGTTGTGTGCGTAGTCATGGTAGGGACAATAAAATCGATGCCAACGCTTCCAGTGAAAAATTTGGGCGATAAAGGACGCTGTTATGACTAATTTGCAATTCTTTACAAGTTAATGTTATAGAAAATATCAAATTAAAATTATTGAAAAATACTAATTAATTAAACTTAATGCATTAAAAATTGCAAAAATAAGAAATCAAATTGCACAAATATTATTTTTCAAATAAAAATTATCATAATTATTTATTTAAATTTGTTAGACAATAATATTAAATTTTCAATGTAAGTCATAACTGCAACCCATACAATTGTATATGCATCCATACAATTCTATAATTAAAGAAGTGTATCGTTGTACCGTGCTTACTAGATCCCATTTAAGACATGGCCAACCCATGGATCAGTGAGTGAACCCAATGACAGGGTTATCGCAATGACCAAACAAAACACAGACCCGTGCTAACTCTTCTTCATGTAAGGTATGGCCAAACCCGTAGATCAGTGAATGAACGCAGTCGCAAGATTAACGCTTGCTGATTTTGTTCCTAGTTGTTTTGACCAGAGCTATTAAATACCGAGTAATTTATGACGATTCTCCTCTAGCGCTTAAACAAAGCTCTACAGTTAGAAACACTCTTATCCAATCAAAATAATTGGTTAATATTAAAACTATCACAGACCAACAGTCAAAAGTACTTTTGCCTGTGCATACGACTTATCTTGCTTTACTTCCAAAATGGGGTAAAATTTCTCCTTTTTCTTGTTAAATATACAAACTTTGCCGTGTCTAATTATGCTTGTTTCACTCCACAGACTATAGAGCATAAAATTAATGTTATAACAGCAGTATAATATATTTTGCCTATCCTTTGATGATTTAATTCGAAATCGAATTGACGAGAAAACTATAGCGTTGTCGTTTCTTGAATAAATGTTTCTTGTCGTATTATCAATCAAGAAAAAAATTATACAAAGCACCTATCTGAAAGTCGTCTTTATTGCGGTAACATAGTTTAAGGTTGTTGTCGCGATATTTGAGTATCGTCAGAAAATTCTAATTTTTGTGTACTTACTAAAGACATGATTATACAATTACCCTTAAAATTTGAATCTGATTGACATCTAGAATCCGAGATAAATTTAACTAAAAGTTCGATATTTAACAAGTATGGTATACACTCCTTATACTTTTGCATCAGTTATTAATTTATAAAAAACAAACTAACTGTCAGATATTTTCGAAAAATTATCTGTTTATTAATTGATTTGTTACGATTCTTAAAAAATATTTAAAAAAATTTTTGACCGTCTAGTAATTTTTAAAAAATGGTTTAAAGTTCAACAATTTATAAGCAAGTATACATAGTAGCGAGTCAGACAGAGAGGAGTAATAGCGAGTATACATAGTAGCGAGTTAGGCAGAAGAGTGTTAGGATTGGTGTTCTATATGTACACAAGAATATTGTATGTGTAACGTCTCCACGAGTGCAGGCTTGCTTAAATATTATGGATCACTTAGCTACAAGCTCGTATACTTTAACAGCGCGCATATTCCATAATATTTATATATATATATATTGTTCCACGGCAACTACCTTAAATGAATTTAACTATTAAGTTTTCTAAATAATCCACGCCAATATACATTACTCTCACATATAATAAT
The DNA here is from genome assembly GCF_905475395.1 of Chrysoperla carnea. Lineage (NCBI taxonomy): Eukaryota > Metazoa > Arthropoda > Insecta > Neuroptera > Chrysopidae > Chrysoperla > Chrysoperla carnea. The sequence continues at coordinate 77,679,756 of NC_058339.1, read as the reverse complement.
GGGTATAATTATTATTTGAAATAGAAATATACCATATAATTTCTTAAAGTAAGTTATAAAATCAGAAGTAAACACTTTTATTAAGTAAATAAATTATATAAATAAATAATATTTCTAAATATTAATTAATTAATAATAATTATAGGAGGTATTTTAAATTTGACATAAAGATTTAATTTAATTATAAATATTATGAAAGATATACGTTGTGTTATTAATATTCAAAATGATTTATATTTGTTATTACACATATTATTATAATTATAATTAATTAATGAGTCTTACAATAAGAGTAAGAAAATTATCATTATTACATTTTATATATTACTATTTATACCGTTGAGACTAATAATATACATATGTTGGGATTTTATGGAGTATTAACTTTTATCCACAGCTTTGTTATGTGATTATAAGAAGAAATAACTAAAAGTTGGATGAAATTTAATGAAACGCTTCTTATGATGCTAGAAATGATACTCGGCTAGACTTTTTTCAAACTCTTATGCGAAATAATAGGGGATAATTCTGTTATCGACTTGGCCACATTCTGAAAAAAATTCAAATAATAGCAACTTCACCCCGAACTTTTTCGTTTCATATTGAAATAAAGTAAGTATACTTACAAACAATTTCCTAATGATTGGAACAAATTCAGCTATAAGTACAATATTTATATTTACAATTATGGGAGTGAATTTAAAATATGAATTCATTAATACCAAATAAATGAAGTTAAATAATTGATGGAAAATAAAATTGTACTTAGTTGGAATATATTATGTCTAACCAATGTGGGGTTGAGCCAACCACATGTAGAAGTATGTTGTTACTAGATAAAGAGTTTGAAATAAACTTATTGATCATTTTTATAATATAGCGGGTATTTTGTTGGTACAGCGTTGGACTTAAGACACTAAAATCAATAGAAAGCCATGCGTCGCTGGTTCAAATCTGACTCAAAGAAATCAAAGTTCTTTTGAAATAAAAATAATCAACCTGCTCATGTGGTTGTAACAATCACATCAGTATTTTGTTATAATATTTATAAATGGTAGAACCAATCAAAAAAAAGATTGTTTAAAACTATGTTACAATTCAAAACAACAATATTTGAAATTTGTTAGACAGTATATTACTTTCATACAAACAACTCATGCGTTTGTGTCAACTTCACCACTCAACCCCGTACGGTAGTTGTATCAAATTCGTGGCTCCATTCGTTATATCGATTGATATTAAGAGTTTTTTTTTTAGTGTAGGCTTGATACTATGACAAAATTTGGAAGTGAAATAAAAATATCTCTATAGCGATACCGTTTTTAAACGTTTATATCTTGCATACTACTAAAGATTTTACAAACCAACTTCACTTTTCTACTTGTGAAGTCAGAATTCTTCATCTAAAGTAATATAAAAATTTAGTCTGATCCCCATTTAATTGAATAATTTATTTCGAAAAAAGCACATCTAACATATAGGACCCATCTCGTGTTTTTTTTATGTCAATAGTTAAATGTTATTTTCATAAGGACGATTCTATTTCGATACTAATTATTATCGTATTTATACTTACTATTTATTTTCTTTTCTTTCCAGGTAAGTGCTCATTAATTGTTTATTCCATCAAATTAAAATGTGCAGATTTCGTAAGTATTATTAAACAATAAAATAAATTTAAGATTTTCCAAAGGGTTTCAAATTAAAACACTGACATCGAATAGTTTCAAATATAAAGTACAACAAAGCTTTTCTATAGTATATACATAAAACAATTTTAATATTTAAAATGAAATTCAACACCAAAAATAGAAGCTTTCGAATAATAGTAGTATATATATAGAGCTTTAACATCGAATATGTCGTTTTATATGAAAGTACCTACATTTATATGTGTTTGAAAATTGTTATGGGAAATGAAAGTAGACATTTGATAACACTCAAGAGGTGAATTATAATTTGCCTGAAACCTTTTTGTTTCCATTATTTCACATCTGTATACGAATAAGTCTAGGCCCATACGCAGTAATTCACAGTAATTTCAAAGAGGTTGGAAATTTGACATGCTTTTATCATGGTACGAGACTTGGCATCGTTTTCGAAAATTTTTTTAGACGACTTTTGTATATTTCCTTCCTAATGAAACTTGAGTAGGAATGAAGTCAATCTCGCATCTAAGAGCGACGGGCGGTAGTAAAGCAACTTAATTTCTTGAAATTTAGTTACAGAAAGCAGAAACTCCTGAAATCATCAATTTTGAATTATTAGAATAATATTTGGCAGAGGGTTAGAAATAGCAAAACTGTCTGGTAAATATAATAGAGCGACGGTGGAAAATGAATGTAATTGTCTTTAAATGATTTAAAAATCGATGATTTTTGCAACATTTTCCGGGAAGGCGCCTTGGTAAACGGAACCACTCTCAAATGCCAAACGTACTTCATCACTAACTCATTGAGTTTTTGAACAAAAATTATTAATAAAATATTAATATAAAGATCGCATATACGTTTTATAACAAAAGTGTGTTTAATTTTTCATAAAAAAAGAATCGAGAACGCCGGTAGAAAAAATTTTCGTAAAACACCGTTGTGACGTAATATTTTTAATTATATACGTATATATTTATAGGTAGGCTTTTATATTTTAACATTACTACGTCTAGAACTAGTACACTTTGCCAAAATAACATTTGTAATCTGTGAATTCTTTTGTATATTTTGTTCATTATAATAAACTTTTATTTAACTATACGTAGCCTTTAAGAAAGTGTTTTTGGCGGTCAAATTTTATACCAAAATTGATGGTTATTTTTAATTCAACAACCCATTTGCAATAAGAAAAGAAATATCAAAAATATCTTCCGTCAAAAAATTAGCTTTTTCTGAACGTTGACTCGTATGTCTTGTCTATTGACTTTCTCTTCTGCGAAAATTTTCTTAACCAGGGCAATTCTCTTTTAAGGGATCTAGAAAATTTTTAATTTGTTAAGGGATGATATAATATAGAAATTTTTTAGATTTGAACAAAACGATTTTTCCGCTATGTGTGTGTGTGTTTGTCTGTCTGTCTATCTGTGGAATTGTAGAGCCTAAACAGAAGAACTTATTTGGATTTTTTTTGTTTCGTTTCAAAGAAAATTTAATGGGGAGTGTTTTTAGATACGTTTCAAGTGGGAGTTTAGGGTTTCGTACCCGAAAAATTATCGGGAGTTTTCTAAATTTTGTAAATTTTACTTGTTTTAATTCTTTTGTTAGAGAAGCCCTAGGCTATAAAAATTTTTGCAGTAGAAAATGATCTTGACCATTAAAATTTCCAGCTTTTCTGGCATGGCCATCAAATACCGCGTGTAGTCCTAGACTGATGATTACTCCATCTGTATACCAACTAGAATGTTGTATATCGAAATTTATTTTTTGGTTAAATTACGTGTTAATATGTATTGTGGTTTATATATTTACGTATTGTGTGTGGTAACCGTAGTCAAGTACTTAAAATCATGTGAATGTACCACAGGGCACAATATTCACTACACCTAACATATGGTATTAGCTGAGTTTTTTTTTTGTTTTTTGTTTTTGTGGAAAATAGCTGAGTGTGTTAGTAAAGGATGTATACACTGGAGAGTAAAAGAATCGACTCAGGTTTTTAAATAGGTTATTATGGGAAATACATTAAATTTTAACAAAAAGTCTTAATCTAAAAAGTATAATTAAGTTGTTGGTTGCAAGAAACAGAAATTAAACATGTATGAGCACCAAGGTAATTTTCAAGTCTAAATCAATCCTGAAAATTTTAGGGGATTTTGCAAGATTATTTAAATAAATAAATTACTTCTAAAGTAGGTATATTTAACATTGGCTTTATGGTGAAACGGTAAATGGATGATATGTTTTCATATATTTCTCCAAAACTAGACGGTGAAAATTAAAAAAAAAAAAACTAATTAAATTAAAGTTTAAACCTTGAAAAATGATTGAAAACCAAAATAAATTATTGTGTCCGACCAATTAAGGATGTATAAGCACGATAGTGGGGACAAAAATTTAAAAGAAAAGTTTGTTTAATTATTTAGCTTTCGATATTTCGAAAACCAAGGAAGATAGATTCATGAAGTTATAACAAAATTAATCATCAAAGTTAATAATAAGGTACAAATAATTTCAACTTTAAATATTAAATTGCCTTGGCGCTCGTACTAACTTAAGGTTGTTGTCTTGCTATGGTCATATCGATAGAAAATTCTAAATTTGTGTATAATTATTAAGAATATAATAATAAATTTACCAAAAAAATTTGAAGTTGATTGACCGTCTCTAACTCGAGTTAAATATAATTAAAGTTCGGATAATTAACATGGAGAGCATAGGAAAGGTGCGTTTTGTTATGTTTTTAGCAAGTTTTTTAATTATAGAAAAAAAACTAGATTTAAGATATTTACAAAAAACTAACTCAACATTCATGAATTTGTGCATGTGAGTTTAAAAAAAAAAAAACTTTTGACAGTTTCATTCTTGAGATATAATTACTCAAAGTTTTTTTAAAAGTTTTGTTGACAAAAACAATTATATTTAGAGTATGAGTAGTGTAAGAGAGATGCCTATTATATACAGAATTACAGATGTTTATTATCATGCTATTATCATACAGAATACGTGATAAATGGACAGTTGAATTGAAAGCATGTTAAAATTCCTTCTTATTTCAGTGTGCTAGGCATATCTATACGTACACTCACTGTCAAAAAAAGTGCCACAGTTAAAACTTTCTAAGCGTACTCATCATATGTTATGTTATAATAGTAACACTTAGAGTGTTTTAAAACGAGCATTTTTTGTGACATTGAGTATACATACCACTGCTGTATGATGAAGTACACTATTTTTACAATATTGTACAAAGACAACCACCTTAACAATATCATTTTAAAAACTCTCGATATATTTTCACATATTTTTCTCAAGTCATTGTACATTTAAATTCAGTAAAAAGAATAAAATATTTATACTTTCCACACAAAATAAAATAAAAATAAAATTTCAAATATTTAACGATGAAAATGTTACAATAGCAAAAAAAAAAAATAGAATTTTTTATTGAAATATTTTGTTTTTTTTCTCCTATTTTTTTTTTTTTTCGTTACTACAATTCATATATGACTATATAATAAAAATGTTTTATATAATATTTGAATCAATACCCATCACCCTAACCTCACTATCTACACTAGTAATACTGTATACCTTACTATTCTGCACCTACCAGGGTATTCAATATGGGGTTATATCAACAATGCAAAAAACTGACTTTATAATAATGATGATGATCCTAGGCTATTATATTATACTAGCGGCCCCGACGGACGTTGTCCCGTAAAAACGTAACTCCAATTCATGAATACCTATACTACGTTTAGCCTGTCCGCTAAACCCATCCCGCTAAACCCCAATTTAACTCCTATTTATTGGAGTGGCCTGACCTTCGACCTTTTGCCTGACCTTTGATAGTAGAGCTCGCTGCGCTCGCATATGGCTCTAATAAATGCCTATTGACAATACCTGAATACTATTAAAAATACATAGTACACATAGTATACATAATGTGATATGATTTATATGCGCTCCCACCATTTAATGAAATTTCATTTTTTTGGTACGGAGCCCTCAAAAACAGTTGTACTGGACCAAATTGTAAATCTAAACCATCCTCGAATACCCTTGAACTCACACAAAAAATTTCATCGAAATCGGTCCAGCCGTCTAGGAGGAGTTCAGTCACATACACACACACACAAGAAATATATATATTAAGATATATGTGTGAGCATAAAAAAAGGGTTCATGGATGAATTTTTGTTTAGTTTTATGTATTCAAATAGTTGAAATTCCAAACAGAAATCTATTTTACTTTTCTTTGCCCAGCCTTAACGGGGTATTCTGGTCTGGAAGCCTCAATTTTATTCGTTTTTCAAACAGAGATTAAAAAAATGGAAAAATTTGAGGCCATTTTTTCGTATGATCTTTTTTAACATTTTAAAAATACAAAAAAAAAACCAAAATAAAAAATTCTTCGAATTACAGAGTTAAGTTACATCTTTTTCGGAATTGCAACTTAATTCTTTCTTTTTTGGAAATTCATTCATTTCCGATCAGAGAAAGTTGAAAATACGTTGTTACAGCGATTTTCTTAACATCTTGAGGTTATTTTGCTGTGTTCGATTCGATAACATAAGAAGTCGATGCAGAAATTCTAAACAAACAGTTTTTTTTATTCGTCTCAATCCGATAAATAGAAGCAAAGATATTCATGAAAACGTTACCTAAGAAAACAATGAAGAGATAAAAACTGAGTGCAGAAGGTCGCGTAGATCGTTCCGGAATCGGAAAACTCCTCTAAAGAGGAGAAATCGAAAAACTCCTGATTTTAAAAAACCGATTAAAAGTAAGTCAAATTTATAAAATTAAAAAACTAACAGAAATTTTCGGGTACGGAACCCTAAACTGGGCTTGAAACCTATCTAAAAATACTCTACGTTAAATTACTTTTTTTCTCAAATTCTTTTCCAAACTGAGCTGATTTTGAAGATTATCGCAAATGTTTTAGTTTTTTCTGGTACGGTACACTTAACTCGCGCTTAACACATAGCTAAGAGCACACTCTTTTAAATTATCATTCAAACGAACAAAAAAAATCAAAATTGGTTCATCTTCTTAGACAGACAGACAAGCAGACAGGCAGACATACAGATACACGCACATAGCGGCCAAACTTATAGCACCCCGTTTTTTTAATTATGGGGTTAAAAAATTAGCGATTTGCAAAAAATTTTCGAATTCATTATCAAAATCCGCTAGATTTATCCAACCATTTGATTATTTATCCACTTTAATATTTTCAGTCCACAACATCATTCAATAATACCGAAATCAAACTATTTTTAATTAGCTAGTGCATTAAAAAATAAAATAGGTTATGTATAGGTTATGATTTACGATTAAGTTGAAGAATATTCAACGTGCGAAATCCTTGATGCTTGAGCAAATCTCTCATCACGCGAATAAAAATTACCGCATGATTGACGCGAGTGCTGGCGTGCTAAGTATACTTCTGTTAATAGTGCTATTTGTTCGTCTAGACATTTTTATAATTAACGAATTGCTTTCCACTAAAGTTTATAATCATAAGCATTGTATGGACACATGTGCTGTAATACTGTTTATATACCCTGTATGTATGTTATATATGTCAAGGTATACTAAGTTTAGTCCCAAGATTGTATGGGTGTTCATTAAATCACCTAATTAGTCCATTTTCGGTTGTCCGTCCGTCCGTCCGCCTGTGAACTCGATAGCTGAAATTTTTACAGCGTGCTCAGGACGTAAGAAGATAGGTCAAGTTGGTAAATCAGCAACATAAGTCAATCGGGTCTTGGATCCGTACGACCCATCTTGATAACCGTTAGAGATATAAAAAACTTTGTGATTTTTGAAAAAACCTTAGTTTCAAACATTTTTTTGTTAATATCACAGATAACCCGTGATGGGGCAAGTTACATAGTATGGACTATATGGGAATATCAGTCATGCGTATGTGTGACATGTATGTATGTCTACCTACCTAAATAAGACTAACTCTTTTTACTTGCATGCCGTAAAAAAAAAAACATTCCGTATTCAGCACTGTCTATACATGGTATTTTAACAATTAACTCAGTCAATTGTGAGTTTTCACTTGTTTTCCGATCATATTGAAAAGCAGTAATGGTTGAATGAACCTATCGATATTAGTATCAATGAATGACCGTAAAATAAAAACGTTTTATATAAAAAAAATGCTATCACAAGTTACAATGTTTATTGTTCGAATAAAAATACACCAACAAAATATTACCAAACAACAACAAAAAATGTATTATCTACTAATTTTTATTACATTTTTCACACTAATCAAAGCGTTTTTTTAACAATATAAAAAAATATAGTTTTTATTTTGAAAAAATTAAATTGTTATGTTCTTTTAAACGCTGTTAAATTTGTAAAAACAATCTGGTAGTAGGTAAACTGTGCACTTTTCAATTTTTTTGTTTTGTTTTTATTAACTTCATTTGTATGTTAGCATGTTGGTATGTCAGTATGTTAGTATGTAACGGAAACTTTGAACATGATTTTGACCCCCTTTAAAACGTCGAATTAACTCGAAATTGGGCACACTTATCAATGATCGATGACAATCCAATAATTTAATATGTTTATTTGATTATTATGATCATTATTTTCAGGAATAACGATTTCCATAGCTGAAAATATATACATTAAATTGCGCCTGCAACACATTTTGACATTTTTTATAAATAAATATTCGTTTAAAAAACTAAAAACTCAAAATAAATAATAGTTTAAAAAAAAAAACCCACTTTTGTAACTAGCTGAACTAAGAGGTAGAAAATAACATTCAATCCAAAAAAAACAACATTTTATCGTAAAAAAACGTGCGGTGCTTTTTAAGATATTTTATATAAGGGCTTTACTTTTACAAACATGTCTGAAAAATATTTACAATAATTGAAATTTAGCACATTCTCTCGAATCTTTCGCCCATAAAATATGGGTGAAAATGGTGGCAAAATGTATTTCACTTGAGAAACTGAAAAATTGTATAAGATTTTTCCAGTCCAAGCTGAAATAATTTTCCGTTTAAATCATCATACATGAGCTAGCTTTTCTTTCTATGAATAGAATGAGATCTAGCATCGAAAAATATACTCGAACATGAAAACCTCCATTATTTTGCAAAAAAAAAAACGTTTAAGCAAGGGAAATGATACTGAATTCAAAATAGCTTGTTTATGTATCGTGAAAAATTGCTCAGTTTACATGTGAACAAAATTCTAAAGGTGTAATAAAATCACAATTTTTATTTTTCGAAATTATTTTTATTTATAATAATTTAATAAATATTTTTTGTAATTAATTTATAATTTCCTGTAATTTAAAACTTTGTTTTTGTTCAAAGAATTTTTGTTCTTAATGGAAGAATTATTACTTTAGGTATTCAAGATTATAAAAGGTAATTACATTAATTTTATATATACCTACTTAGGGTTAATTTTATTATATACCTACTCAGTTAACTTTTTAAACCTACTTAGAGCCTTAAGGTAATTACTTAAATCGCTTCGAAAAGATATTAAAATTTTAATAATATTATTCTTAAATCGCTAGAGAAACCGAATTAAAATGATAATAGTTTGGTGTTCTAAATTGTGATAATTACATTTTTAAATGCTGTTGATATAAGTGTAGGTATTTTTGAAATTGTTAAACAACAGTGCCTTTCAGGTAGCATTTTGACGCTAGAAAACTTGTTTTTGGTATTTTACATAGTTACCGTCCAAAATTACAAAAAAATAGTACGAAAAAATTCAGTATTACAAGTTTTTAGCATAGCTATTTTTAACTTCAGAAAAAAGAGCGCGCGCATTTCGTAGGAAAATCACTTTCTTGGACTCACGGATTATGGTAGCCAGTTAATTCCTTAGTCATCCGGGAATGCATTGCTTTTCTTACTAAATACACAAACTGCTATTTAAGAAAAGAAGGCTCCCAAACTAACTTTTTCAATGAATAAGGTTTTAATTTAAGCTTATGTTCAAATCTTTATAATGCTCAAGAAATTAAATTTAGCGAGTTGTAGATCACGAATAATTGCATTGGCCAATAAGTACCTAAAAACTAGTGTCTGATTATTGTTTTTGCAGTCCCAAGAAGTTCCAAACCAGATTCCGATTGGGAGACTTGTTAGGCAATGCAAAATTTTGCAATTTTTATTTCGCCATTTTAAAGGCGAATATACTTTTATTTCGAAAAATAAAAGTAGCTTTGGTAGGTAGGATATGAATACCTTACTATCCAGGTTTCAAATCGATAGAGTAAAGGCTCCAATCGCAGTGATTGAAATTCTACTTTAACCAATCTTATTCCAATAACCGTTTTTCTATATAAAATTTGTTTCCCATTAGAATATTAAAGAGGATTTTTTTAACAATTATAAGGACTCACGCAATCATAGTTGGTTAAGGCGTTACCAATCCCGTCCTCGGTATGCTCAGGGTAGCGGGTTTGATTCCCGCCGTCGCAACAAAAATTAAGTTAGCCTCTGATATTGAGGAGCAGATAAATGAAATTACAGAGAAAAAGGTGGTAAAACACATATATGGTATCACAATGGGCTCTATATAGCCTAAGTGTGTCCTTCGTGGACAACCAATATATTCTAACCTAACCTAAGGCCAATCAAAGAATGATTCATCAATCAAAAATTTGTACATAACAGCCTTAAACAATTATTTTAAAATATTATTTACAAAATATTGCTACTTAATAATGAAATAATTGGAATTAACAAATTAAAATTAAAATCGGGATAGACAGTTCTATATTTTATAGTAAATTAAAAACTAGAAAAAATAAAATTTAAAAGAGATTTTTTTCATTAAAATGTAGACAAAAAATTAAATTAAATTTTACAAAAAAAAAAAAAAAAAAGGTTAAATGATACTAATTTGCCAATTTTTTTTAATTAATGCACTAAATATAAAATAGGTAATTTTTTATCAACACATTTTTAAAAACCAATTTGTAATTTATTTCTATATACCTAGTTTTTATTCACAAACGTGAAAACGTGAATTGCGTATTTATTAAGGATGTACGATCACGGTACCAAAGTGAAGACAATATTCGATGCCACGCAACAAAACTACAAATGTTTGTAGTTTAATCATAGAGTTACGTCTCCGTCAGTAATTCAGCTAGTGACTTATTTTTCAGATATTTTTTTGGCGAAAGAATAAGATAATTACAAAAAACTTATTAACGAGACTTGTGATCTTGAATATCTAACGACGCGCACGCGTGACCATATGTGACTTTTGAGACAACATTTGTATTATCAAAATAATTGTTTGTACAAAAATTCAGCTTATTCCGTTGGATTCCGCAATAGAATAAAATGATCCACCTTGTATGTAGCGGTAATTTTGTACGTATGTAAATGAACCATTTTCAAAAGGATTAATCGGTTATTGAAACAAAATATTGAAAAGTATGCTTTCAAATATGCACACGACCTTGGAGTGATTTAATATTTAATGGTTGAAATATGTGATTTTCACACAAGAGTAGAAAAGCTCAACTTCAAAAATTAATAAGAACTACCCACAGTTCTCGCTTAAACCTTATAAATAGTCAGTGCTCGTACATCCCTAAAATCTCTTTTAAATATCACAACGCCAGCAGACTGTTAAAAAGGACATCCAATTATATTATTTTGTCATGAGAGCCTACAAATGGTATGTGGTGGCACTTTAAAAAATAATTTTTGTTTCACAACAGTAATTAATGATATTAATTTATTTATAAAATATATTATTTTTTTATTATTGCAATAAATTATAATTTTTTATTTTTAATTATGCCCAAAAAAAGTGATATATACAGTTAAGAATGAACAAAATCTTGTTGATATCGGAAACGATATTGATAATTAAATCATTAATTAAATCGGTAATTAAATAAATTATGAGAGAAATATGATAACAAGATCGTTAAATTTAAAAAAATTGATTAAGTGGATTTAAAATAAACGCAATTTAACTAGGATGTGAAAATATTTGTTTTTAGGCTGGGAATTTAGATCGTGATTAATAATATTTATATTTAACTACAAATCAAAAATTTCTGTTTGGAAATCACATTTTTAGAAATTGTTTTCGAAATTGTTCCTCATACGGCATCAGGTTTGTAAATATGGAAAGAGTTTCAAAAAAGGGGTTCAACCATAAAAATTATTACTGTTTTTGTATCGTGCCTGAAACGCGTTTTTGTGACACGTTTTTTTGGATTTTCTTATCAACAAATATCAGATCTCCTCACTTTCTTTATTACCAAAGTTAACTACAAAAGACAGTAAAGAAAACTAGTTTTTACTTCAATTTGAACTAACGGCCTAATTTGAGAAGAATATAAGTACCTCAATATGTAAACGTAATTTTTTAACTCATTGTCAACTTCAATAAGTAACAAATTCGTAACGAAGGAGCTGCGTTAGTTAAGCGAATTCCTTCGAATTTCACCATTGAAAAAAATAACACATTTTTCTTAAAATCGAATATTTGTACTTTGTGAAGATTCCTATATATAAATTTAACGATGGTCATTTTGACATCTATCGGGTAGAACAATCGGTGAACATTCAAGGAAATTTTTCAAAATTTCATCACCCGTACAAAGGCAATACCTCCATTTCCTTCGGAAATTCGCTAATAATTGTTAAAGGTTACATGTATAGTTTCTTTAAAAAAGGCAAGCATAATAAGCTGCGCTTCCAAGTAAATTTCTTCCCGTTTTAATTGAAATGAGCCTCTTTTTCTTCATGTCAGATAAAGAATGATGGTAATTTTGTATTAAAAATTGTTGGATATTTCTGCCGATTAAGTTTCAAAACGGTTTAAGAGTTTTACAGAGCCTACTGAAAAAGCTTGTAAATAGGATTTGAATGAATTCTAAACCTTAGTAGGTTTCTCATTCACAAATAATCCTGTTAGTTTGTTCATAAAACAGGGTAATCCTCGAATTTATTTTTGACAGACTAACTTTCTACATAATCTCTCTTCCCTACAAAATTTTGTACTAATATCAGGTTGTGCTTAGATCAAATAAACAAGTTTAATATATTTCAAAATTAAAATGGAAAGGTATTATTATTTCATTTTAAATTAAAAGTAATTTTTATTCATACATTTAAAGCTAGTTACCTTGTAAACATATGTAAACATGTATAAAATATGTAGACATAATATATAATAACGAACAATAATAAATAACATTATCACATGACTGGATAATATTAGAAAGGATTTCTAGGGAAATTTATTATTTAAAATTTTCCTTTTCATTTTACAGATGATAACATAATCCTTAAAACATATCAGTATATGTGTGAAAAAATGTTTTATTATATCATATTTTATAATGATGTAATTAAAATGATTTGAAATTGTTCCAGAAACCTATTTTAAACGATAGATAAATATAAAAAAATTAACTGAGTTAACGGTTTAAATACCGTTAATGCTTGAACGATTTAAATTAAGATTGTTAATTGTAGGTGAACGTAAAATCAAAATAAAACAAGTGAAAACACACAATTGACTGAGTAAGTTGTTGACATACCATGTATAGACAGTGTTGATGAGGCAATCGTATGTTTTTTTATGCCACGTAAGTAAAGGAAGATATCCACTCTTAGATAATCACACACAAAACTAATATTCTCATATAATACATACTATAAAATTTGCACCTAATTTGCACACTGGTGGATAAACAGTGTTGCTTAAGAAAAAATATTTCAAAAACAAGAAGCCTTTTACGTCTTTTTTTCGTTATTGAGTTATGGTGTTGTCAGAAAGACGGAAATCGAAAATGGATTAATTAGGTGAATTTATGAACACCTAAACCAAAATTTTGTTCGTAGCATCAGTATTTTTAAGCGTTGCAAACTTGGGACTATACTTAGTATACCTTGATATATTTCATAAATAGTAGGTATACTTTGCTATTTTATTACAAAAATGAATCGAATTAAATAAAATGCCAAATTTGTTGATTTTCTGTTTTTTCGGAATTTTAATTCCAGATAATGAAATAGCTTCTTCATAATATTTATACCAAGTATATATGTACTATATATTAAGGTATACTAAGTTTAGTCCAAATTTGTAACGCTTAAAAATATTGATGCTACGAACAAAATTTTTATATAGGTGTTCTGTCTGTTAACCTGTCATGACGATTACTCAAGAACGAAAAGAGACATCAAGTTGAAATAAAAGGTTTTATAGCGTGCTTAGGACATAAAAAGTGAGGTCGAGTTCGTAAATAAACAACACGGGTCAAATGGATGATCTTATAAACCGTTAGATAGAGCAAAAGTTTAAATGTAAAAAATATTCCTTATAAAAAAATAAACAACTTTTGTATGAAACCCACGAGGTCGCAAATTAGTTGCAAATTTTAGTCTGTATTATATGGGAATATCAGTTATGTATGTGTGGCATGTAAGTATGTGTACTGTGACAGTATCATCATCACTGTCTATACATGGTATTTCAACAATTAACTCAGTCAATTGTTTGTTTTCACTTGTTTTGAATTCAATGTTGTATTTGTTAATGAAATATCCACTCGAGCGGGAATCCAATTCACAAACTCCGACTTGTTCGGAGAAAAAAAACTTCTTCCAAACTGTAAAGTAAATCATGGTATATATCATCTATCAAATGTACGATACCCCAATCGAATCAAGGACAAGTTCCAAAAGTACTGTAAAGTGGAAAAAAAGGTATATTTTCACTATACGAAAAATAATCAGACGATTTGGGTACAAAAATGCTTCAGCCTTGACGAAAATTACCTTTGCCCATTGAAAATTACGCTTGACAGATTTTCAAATATGAGCTCCTCTATATATTCACAATACTTACCACAATGATTATACATTAAAGTTTTAGTAGCATATATGAACTTCGAGATAAATAGAACAATTTCATTCTGAAAAACATGTTTCCTTTTGTTAACGTCGTCTATGAACACACTGTAAAATTCTAGACAAAGAATGCCAGCCTAAAACAGGAAAAAATTTTTTAACCAAATCTCGACGGATATAAAATACAAATTTACTAAATAAGTTTCCGGTCTGACTCTTCTCGTAGAATAAACTATCTTCGTAAATCACCTAGAGAAATAACCGTCAACATGCATATACATATACCTACAGAGAAAACAGTAGACACTAACATAACACAACACAAACCTCACTAAAGAAATGTTAGACACCTCGGCTCTAAATTTTAATAAATTATAACACACAAAAAACGTGAAAAGCTTGAAAACGGATTTTTTTAATACTCGAAATTCTCTTTTTTTTCCACAGGAAGGTAATTTTATAGTTTTTAATGTAGTGGTAGAAAAAAGTACCGGATTTATAACTGGTGTGTTTTTGTTAACTTTCTGTGTGGAAAGTAAATTATTTTTGTTTTCAGCCCGAAAATCGTAATCAATAATTTTTTAAGTTCTGAAATTTGATAACGTCTGAAAAAATCTTGCTCGGTTGAGATTTTTAATTTGTAGGAAAAATTACTTACCTACCAGTTTGGAACATATGGTATGCCTAGGGTAGCGTGTTCGATTCCCGCCGTCACAACAAAATTAATTTAATTAATAGTTGTGTTGGGCTGGTGTAGTGCATGCATGAAGGAGGTGCACTCAGTCTCTGAAAATAATTGAGCGGGGCTATAGAGCACAATGGGCTCTATAGCCTATGTGTGTCCTTCGTGAACAGCCAAGATAACCTAACCTAACCTAACCTTACCTAACCTTGGAACAAAAGCGAGTAGGTTCTTGTGTTTTTAATTCAATTATGTTATTTGAATAATATCTTCATCAGATAATCGTCAATTTTAAGCTTCCGAGCAATTAAATTTCCAGGAGTCCTGAAAGAAAAGTCTGGAACTTTTATAGAGGAAAAAGTTGTTTGGTGTGATCTGATCATTTATTAATTCAATTTCTGTCCAGGCAAATTTCACTTTGGTCTGGGCACAGACCTCTTAAAAATAATTTTATCCAAGTTGCAAAACAATTTAAGTAAACGTCAATGTGACCCACTTATAGCTTACGAATTAACCAACACCGCCTGTTGCTTTTGATGGTTGATAGTTCGTTACATGCCATCAAAAAACGTACTCTTGATACGCTCTCACCAACATGATAAAGAAATACAACGGAGGGAGGGTGTAGAATACCGATAAATGCCGTTTCAGGGTCTATGTGTATCAAGCCGGTACATTTTTTCATGGCATAAGATGAACTGTTTGATATCGAATAATATTTATGAATATATTACCGTTAACAAATACAATAATCAAGTTAATAAGAAAGTTAATGATATCGCCCCTAAAAGTCACACCAAACACGAGTTGTTATTGTAGTAGTAGAAATAGTACCGGATTTATAACTATGTATGTGTTTTTGTTTTATTTTTGTTGTGTCTGTAGCGTCGCGACGCTTTTCACTAATACTACAATCAGTTTGTTGCATACAGATAGACATTACTGACTCATCGTATGTATCTGTGTGAGTCTGTATTTCAGTGTTTGTTATGTTGCACAGTTGTGTCTGCATAGGAAGTCTGTTTTTTTTGTTGATTATGTGTACGAATTCATCTGTAAATACAGACTGCAACCATCAAAACCAGAAAGTAATAACCTCAATAGTTAATATTGTTATAATTTTCTCAAGTGTTAATCTTTTTAGACGGGAGAGTTTGATATCCATTCGAGCACTGAATTTGTAGACCCGTATTGTTAAAATTTTAGTTTAAAATACAGGCTCTTCTTTAACATGTATGTTAACCCAACCTTAATGTTGGAAAGAAAGTACTGTCACAGAAATGGAAATTTTGTTACATTTAGAAGGTTGTATTATCGTTTAATGAATCGTTTTACAGTAGGTCCTCGATAAGTTAAAGTCCAAGGGAAACACAAAATATTTTAAGTTATAGAGGTTTTAAGTTATCAAGAGTTTATGTTAGGTAAAGGTTAATATAGAGGTATGTACATGTTTCTATGTACCCTAGTTAATATAGAGGTATGTACATGTTTCTATGTAGTTACTGAGGGCCTATACGGAGATTATTTATTTAAGTCATAGAGGTTGCGTATTTTAAGTTATAGAGGTTTTGGGCTCTGATAGGAAGGGAACATAGTATTTTTTGAAGTAACAGAGGTTTTTATGTTACCGAGGTTTAAGTTATCGAGGTTCTACTGTATATAGATGAATGGCCATTCTTGATAGAAACATTGTGTATCTGTATGGTAGGTGATATATATTTTATATATGGCCGTACAATATATACCTACGGCATTATTTATATGTATCTGGTGATTCATTAAACAGAGGCCATATTGATATTGATCTTAGAACAATCCGGAAGCATTTAATATAACTAGATTCAATTCTTTTTGTAATGACATTCAAAGGAAAACACAATCAAGTCATAGTAAGTGGATGTTATTATCTTTTCGCCCATAGCTTGATAAGTGTGGGCCCACTTTGAAAAGTTTTTTTCAAAAAGTACACTACTCTGATCATTTTTTCATGACATAACTGATGGCTTACAAGTGAAAATTACAAAATTTAAAAAACCCCCGACAAATGCGATTTATTTTATGTAAACCGACTTTTGGAAACTTGGAGCTATAAAATGTTCTCAATGAAGTCGGTTCGACCGTTTAAGGGTCACGATGTCACTGAGAAACACACGGACGCGCAAATAAACACTTTAAACTTATAACACTCCTTCTTTAATCAATATCAAAGTGATGGTCAAGGACATCAGATGAGATGAAAGGATACTTTTGGAAATATTTTAATTGAAATTAAAATGTTGGGGTTGACTTTCTTCTTTTGAATTATTGTTTTGAATTACCTAAATTGAGCCATGTTTATTTGACCATTCATTTCCATAGTAATTATTTATATGTTAAAATTATATGTCATGCCTTTTCCAAACTGAATCGATTTTGAATATCATTGCCAATTTTCTAGTTTTTTCAGGTACAAAACTAAGCTCGCACATGAAACATGGTTTAGAACCCTCTCCGTTATATTACCTTTCTAATGAAACCGAAAAAATTAAAATCGATTCATTCGTTTAGGCGCTACGATGCCACAGACAAACAAACACACAGACACACACACATAGCGATTAAAAACAGAATTACAGCAATAGGCTTCGTTTAATGCCTAGAAGTATAATAACAGTATCTTTCTACAATACATTTAAAATGTATGAATGAACTATTTAATTCCATATTAAACTGCTTTTTTTAAGTTTCAAGCAATTTTATAGATCACAGTGTACCTATAATAAAAGCTCCCTATAGAATCTACACTATATAGGATGCATTTTATAGTGAACATCCTATATAAATCTAAATTATTATATGAGTAGTATAAATGTACATGTCACATAATATATCACACATTGCTTGCTGAGCATAGAGTAACATTAAGTACTACTAAAAAACATTCTGATATACCATTTCTAGTTTAGTTTCTAGGTAGAAGATACTAACTGTAGTTATGGTAGGTATATATAACATATATTTAGAGATAAAACAGAATATAATATACACACGTTTTATGGGTTCTATCATCAAACCAATGCAATGGCAATCGTACGTTTGTATGTATGATAGGTACCAGGTGTTTATCAAGGTGAATAATTGTTTATGAAGTGTTGTTTTGTAACGACAAGGAAGAAAAGTTGTAAAAGTTTTTAAAAAGTTGTTTAAGTTTCTTGCTTTAGTGATTGATTAAAATAAATACGTTGAGATTAGTCTGTGTTTAAAGAAGAACCATGAAAATTCCAAGAGGTTTTATTACAAACTTTATAATTAATATTTAGTTGAGTATAAACCAGAATTTGATGGGGCGTCATGTCCTAATATCAGATTGGATAAAGTTGTCTCGGTTGGGTTAATAGTCAATCTAGATCCTAAAAGATAAGAAATTATATTATAACAGTTGAAGTTTGAAAGTTGATCCTAATAAAAAAACTATCATCCTCGCAAATCATTCGCTTTCGGAGGAAATACTGCTTAAATATGTGTCATTATTGTATTTAATAAGATAGCTTTAGAAAAATTTTTCAGACAAAAGTTACCAAGGCCAATAAAGATCATTCGTCTATGTTAATAACTTTTAAAAACATCTAAGTTTTCAAAATCATTTAAAGATCAAGGTCAAATGATCTCGAAACTTGAATCTAAGGTCAAAGTCAAGGACGTAGGCGAATGTTCTCTATTTGACAACTTTTATAATAAATAAAAAGAGAACCATATATTTTCATAATAATTTTTGCGACCTTTGACCTTGCATATCTAAAAACAATATTTGAACTATTAGTTTTGTGCAAATATTCAGCTTATTCCGATAGATTCCAAAGAGGACACCTTTTTTTGACTAAGGTGGTCGAGCTATAAGTATTAATGAATATATTTGAATGCCATTTTATTTTAAATGTGTCATTTTCTCAGGATATATAGTCGACTTTGACGAAATTATGACGAAAAATCGAAGGAAAGCAAGAAAAAGTTTAGAATAGAAAACAATTTCTTTAACATGTAAGATAAAGATGTATAGACGATGGTGCAATTCTCTTGACTACAGAACTATTCGATATATAAAAATTGTAATTTAAAAATGTATAATTACAAATATAATACAATGAATTATTGAACAAACATCAATTTATTTTTATTAAATGTGTTACATGTTATATTATTCAATACATTGTTGAGGTATATAATTATGATATAATCAAGTAGCGCATGAAACCTATTATTCAGTAAACACTCTGTATCAACATTCTTGAATTATGAAAATAACAGAGCAAACATGTTCTCATATGTTATAAGGTATACAAGGTTAAGTATTGTACCTTTGATCAGAATTGAAAATATATATTTTTTTAATTTGTGTCTCCACCACCGAGCTTATCAATTCAATTTCAATAATTTATTAGATATTCAACTTGAAATTAACTAATTTTTTTTTTAATTTTTCCACAGACTAGTTTGGCTTTTTTTACCGTTTTCTATAAAATTAATGTTAAATATGCTTACTTTTGAAGTTATTTATTTATTTAAATAATCGAGCCCTCACTAAAATTTTCAGAATGGATTTATACTTAGTCCAATTTCATAAAAAAAAAAAAACAAGCCTTTTCCCCAAATTGCTGTGAAAACGCAAATAAAAGAAAAATTTCTAGCAAAAGAACATAGTTCCTACCGTGATACCTTTCATCCTTTTTCTATTTTATTTGACAACAAACGCAAATGGACAATCATTTGTACGGTTATTTGTGTTTAAGGAAGTTCACGCCTTAAGCAGAAAGTCGTCTGATCTCCAGAACATAAAAGTCAACAGATTTTTTAAAATTTAAAATTTTTTTAAAATTCTAAAAAAGTTTAAAGTTAAAAGAACCTAGTCCTTATCGGGCGCCGTTTGTTTGCATTCGAGCAAATAAAATTTGTCTTAGTATAATTGTTGTCTCATGTATAGCAACATGGTTTAAATAAACTAGAAGGTGATTCAAAGTGCATTGATCCTCCTCCCAGGTACAACACTTTCTCATACATGTAATATGTACACATGAAATTGCAATTGTATAATTAATGATAAGTTATGACATATCTTTTATATCTTTCAAACAATAATGTTAATAACAACGTTAAAAAAACATCAGCGAATCTGTTATGTGAGCATGGATGGAGCACAAGCAAACATGGAATACAGAGCGTGGAGACTATAGCAGCAGTTGGAAGATATGTGGTTGTACTATACACATACTTAGGTACTCTAAGAGGTATACTTTGATATTGCTATTCGCAGCATCTCTCATGTAATACCGTATCGTAAATAAAAATTGGTAAGGGTTGTCGAATTTTTATTTGCTTGTGCGAACGTCGAATGCCTATTATTCATTAATATGAGAGTTAAAAAAAAAATTTAGCCCTTTCGAAGAAATTGACTAATACGGTAGTTGCGTGATATCGAATTTGCCATATTACGCATAAAAATGTAAAACTAGACTTGATACCATGACAAAATTTGAAAGTAAAATTAAAATTGATTCAAAAACGAAAAAGTTATAAGCATTCATAGATTTTTGCCCATCTTCTTTTAGCAAAACAAAGTTTTAATGTATTTTAAATGTATCTCTATGATGATATCGGACAATGACGTCACTAACCTATATCTTTTTTCTCTTTTTTTAGTAAGGAATTTTAAACGTTCATATTTTGCGTAATTCTAAAGATTTTCAAAATCCTACTTCACTTTTCTGCCCGTGCAGTGAACGGAAATTTCCTTGTTACAATGTCAGATCTACTGAGTTCATCACTTTTAAGCTCTGAACAAAGCTTCTTTTAGAAAATTCAAGATTAAAAAACGCTATTCACCGAAGGATTTGATTATTTTAGACAATGTTTATTCTTATGTCCAAGTTCGGGCTGTTTTGCAATAAAGGTAATAGGATACTTTCGATAGTAAAAAATAAGTTATGAAATTTGATAAAAATTAAAATTTATGTAGAAATATATTTAAATATTCTGATTTTGAGTAATAAAAGCACATTATTGTTTTATTATATTAAAATGAAAAGTCGTATTTTAATCTGTATTTCACGTTACCTAAACCAAAAGCAGTCATTATGTGACATCATACAGGCAAAAATTATATTCTTATATTAAAAATTATGTTTATTTTGCCGAAATATATGTTTTTGAGGTTTTTTTATTAGGAAAATCAACATTTTGAAGTACTTTTTCAAAAACAGAAGAATATCATAAATTTCAAACGAAAAGCGTCTAACAGACTTTAACGCGACGAAACAAATTAATGTAATCATATAAGAGAAAAATTAGGATTCTCTTTTTAATTAAATTCAAAACATGTATTAAAAGAATATAGAAAGAATATCTCTCTCTCTCATTTTATTTTTTCCTGGTATTGACGGTCACAAAACAACCTTCAGAATAGCCTTCTTCTTATCTGTGGATTTCTAATATTTTTCTGTCAACCCTAACACCAAAGCATTCATTCTTCGGCTCTCTAAATGAGATTGTTAAGTATACACACATTTAGAAGTGTAGGCAGTGCAACCGAGCAGCAGTTTTTATATCTTCTCAGCGGCCATATTGTATAATTAATGTTGAAAATGAAAATATATATAAATGAATGTTTCAAGTAATAATACAAAAAAAAAAATATGTATATATAGTAATAATATATGATATATTTGTGGAATACCTACGACCTACATGATACTGCTGCATATGGCGTAATGGCTTTTTTTTTTAATCTTTGTTATTCCTTGGAGAATTTTTTTTTTTAAATATAATTTTTGTAGAAAATTTTTAACAAAAGGTGTTTTTTTAAAAATCCGTATAAACAAAGGTACAAATTAGTTCGTTTTTTACCTTCTCAGTTTTATTAATCAAAATGCTCTGCCCGCGGGTTAACCACGTGTATTATTTAATCGAGCCTTAGATTCATTTGACAAGAAGTTATATTGCAATGAGTTTTATTGGCGTTAAGGCTGTTTTGATTGGCGTGTAACTTCTTTTAAATATTAGTAGAAAAAAAAAATTATACAGAAAAGGGGTTTTCCAGATAAGAATGGTTAAAGTTATAATTGAATTTCAAGCACTACGATTATATTCTTGACTCTATCGATTTGAAATTTGGATATATTATTGGTATTCATATTCTACATGTACGGGATTTATTTTTCGAAAATTCTGTTAGTTTTCCCAATTTTTATTTTTACTCACAAGTACAGTATAGAATGAAAAAACTATCTGTAGTCCCAAGGCAGGAAAAATAATCACTCATTAAAATGGTGAAAAAAATATTCCAAAATTTACAATATTGCAAAATTTTTATTTCACCATTTTAATGAGTGATTATTTTTACCTGTAGGGCAGGTTGGATTTGAATACTTATAACATACCTATCCAAATTTCAAATCGATATAGTAAAGACAGTGATTGAAATTCAATTGTTTCAACTTTAATCATTCTTATCTGGAAAACTGCTTTCCGTTATAAATTTTTTCCACCGATCAGTATTTTAGAGGATTAATTATAGTTCTTAATAGAACTGAAATTGTTAAAATTAATATGGATGAATGAAAAATTATTGTGCAGATTCAGTAAATAAATGCCGGAAGCGTAATTAAAGTATACGGCATATCAGTTCTTATTACACTGAAACTTTTTTAAAATTTTTCCTTTTTTTTGACATAAATGGAAAGATCTTATATAAGTTTTATAACAAAACTGCTTTATTTTTGCATGACAAGTTTAAAGTTAGAGACAGTTTTAAAATAACTTTTCAAAGGGAAACGAATACGCCCGACAAACAAATGTTGGCAAAAGGTCGTGTAACGTCGTAATAATAATTAATAATTGTATACAGTGCAAACTATTCAATTAACATTATTACGTCATAACAATGTTTTACGAACATTGTTTTAGTTGGGGGTCTTCGTTTCTCTTTAGAAAAGTTCTTGTAAAAGGGTTTGCAATTTTAAAATTATCATGAAAAAATAAGAATAAAAACAGTTTTGTTATAAAACTTACATATGATCCAATTGCAAGAAAATATATTCTTCACATTTTCTTGCCTCAATAAAATATTTCAAAACGTCTTCGATATAAGATTATGATTCATTGTCATTCAGAGAACACCATACAGTGAATAGTTAACAAAAAATTATATTAATTTAGTTAATTACTTGCCTGCTTAGAAAACAGATAAAGAATGAAATTATATTAATTTTAAAATGTTTTTATGTGTCAACTAAAGATAAAAATAACTTAAATAAGTGTTAAAATATTTCAACATTAATCAATTTTCTTTGAATAAAACATGATGGTACCCGACTAGAAATTGTCCCAGTACTTATATTGGGGCCCGCTTGGGATTTGTTGGGGCATGTCCCAATAGGTCTATCCCAATTGGGATCCGATTGGGAACCTTTTGGGATAGCCCAATGTAAAAATAGGCGATTTTATAATAGTTTTTCCCAACTGGGGCCTATTTGGGAACTTATTGGGAAAGCCCAAATTAAATTAAAATAGGTCTATCCCAATTGGGATCCAATTGGGAACCTTTTGGGGTAGCCCAATGTAAAAATAGGCGATTTTAAATAGTTTTTCCCAACTGGGGCCTATTTGGTAACCTATTGGGAAAGCCCAAATTAAATTAAATGATAAACACAACGGTTTAATTGTTTGAGTGGGACCTAATTTTTACCGGATTTTGAAAAATTTGATTGCTTTGAATAAAGCAAATATATATGTTCTTAATCTTAGTACAGTTAATTGATTTAAAAAATTTCCTACTTTATTAAAAACAATCATAATTTTTCAATTAATTTTTTTTGTTTAAGTTATTTTTTTATAGTAAGTAAATAGTTATAAATTTAGAAAAAAATAATTTCCCTAAAAAAGTTTTAATTCAAAACGCTTTACTTCACTTTTAACTCTGTACTTTGAGTATTTATAAACTTTTCGTTTTTTACATAATCTATTTTTTTCTCTTAATATTATTCTGTTATTCCTATTTCCCTTCTATTTGAATCAAAAGTATCAGTCTTCATTTTTGAATTTTCCGCGTTTTATTTATTTAAAACATTTCACCAGATGGCGCTACGAGAAGTTTTTTATTTGGCATAATAAAAACACTGTGATTAACAAACGATGGAGTATGAATCGAAAATAAGTGATTTTTTATAGTTTTTTTTTTTGTTATTTTAATTTATAAAAATTCAGCATCATACTATATCATAAAATTTTTTAAGTGCATTTACGTTTAATTGAATTATATTATTTTGACATATGTGTAACGAACTTTGTGTAATTGAAAATGTCAATAGGAGATTGAGGTTATGTAATATGTTAACTTGGACGTCTACGGACCAGAAGTTTTTATTCAAGTATACAAGGTAAAAATTTCGATCACAAGTTATATTTTAATTATTAAAAAAAATAGTTCTTACATTAATAATTTTTTTTTTTTAAATTATTATAGATGTCTTTATTAAAAAACTAGCTTCCAGTCCCGAAAACCCACTAGACGATAAAGAAATTTTGAAGGCAATGACAGCAGTGATACAAAGTGCTCGAGATTGGGATGGCCATCGTCTTCTTCGTTTAAAAAAATGATCATTCTATTGACTGAATCTATTGTATTTTTATAAATTTATAAATAAAAAAATTTGCTTGGTAATTTCCAGTTTATTTTTAATTTGAAGCTATAGGCTACATCATGATTGTATTGATTAACAAGGGGCAAATGATTTACAATAAGGTAAATTAAGCGGGAACAGACCGGGATTATTTGATTGGGAATCCATAGGGCTTGCACATTCGGGAACCTATAGGGACTGCCCAATTGGGAACCAATTGGGATAGCCCCACCGGGCCCCAAATAAGTTTCTGCGTTACAGCCCAATTTGGGGTCCCAATTGGGCAACCAAGCTGGGTCCCAAATGGGAGCACGTGAAAATTTCTAGTCGGGTAATTATCTTACCACCATCTTCTTCTATATTTGTCTTATAAATATTATAAAATACTTTTGTTTACAAAATTTATAAAAACCTTTTAAGAAACTGTAAACAAACAAAAAAACACTTTCAATTTTTAATCATCAATTTAATGTATAAAATACAGTTTTAAATATTTGTATTAAATCAGATTACATAATGGACTCGTTCCTTCGTTTTTATCAGAGGGATTACCAGTTATTTCAGGGTCTACAATCCATGGGCAAACACCAAACATAATTCATGAGACTTTATATTTATGTGAATACTAGCTTGTTACCCGCCCGCTTCACTGGGCTTAAAAGTAAAATCCACTGCTTTATAGCCTACACCTCTCTTGATCTCACTTATCCTCTTTCCATTCGAAGGGATTGTTTTACACAGCTAAAATATATGCACAGTTTCCAATTTTTTAAAGTCTAAGATAGTCATAATTCATTGATTATTTCAGAAAAGATGGCCATGAATTGTTTTACATTTACTATTTTAAATTTTTAAAGAATCGTGAATTTATTATACAAAATGATAACCATAGATGGAGAAGTAAAATGTCAGATTAAATTTAATTTTTTAATTTAAAAAATAATATATCTTTAAAAATTATAGCTCATGTGTTATTCTGATGTATGGGCTATATTGTTGTTATTGTAAGTTTTATTCAAATTTATTCGCTAATTTTTTCCTGAAAGCGTTACAAACAAACATACCTACAAACAAACATCCTTACTTTCACAATTATAATATATAGGGATAAATACTTTCATTTCATTTGAAATAAATTACTTAGAATTATTCGATCTTGATTTCAACACCGATTTAACTATAGTTAGGAGCTTATTTTCGACTGCTACTGTAACATGGGAAAGCGTGAATTAAATGTTGAAATTGCACAAAAAATGTGTAACTGAACATTGCTCAGTTTGAAAGTAAGTTAAAAATTTAGCGTAGTTCTTAGGTAATTCAACAAATCAAAATCGAAGAGTGATAATCAGGACGCATTTGACCTTTAGTATTAACAGGTACCATCCATTCACCTATGATTTTCTATGGTTTTCCATTAATTTTACACAAAGGTTAATACCAGAATAGCTCGTAACTTTCATTTTAGCTATCCTCTTTTTATGACATGTACAATGTTTTTATTGTTTAAAAAAGTGAATAAACTTGATTTGCATTGAATTGATCGTTTGAGTGATAATTCTGTTATGAAAAAACAATTTTTTCACTTAAAACCGGGCTTCGAGTAACTATGAATATCTGGAATTGAATGCTGCTAGTTCTTATACTACTATGTCTCGCAGTTTGAAGTGGCTAGCTTCAAAAAGCTTAAAGCATTTTATACAAATTTCCCAGTGAACTTGAAATTAAATAAATTATTTTACTAGACAGCTAGGCTATAAATGGTGAGCCTATTTTAATGTTTTGTCAAAATAATTTGTGCTAGATTAATCGTGACTATAAAATACAATGTATGAACCTATTTTTGAAAATTTATGTAATATGAAAAACATTTTCAGACAGTAATTTATAGCCAAATGCCATTCATGTTTCTCTGAATTTTCGAACTGAACTCAAACAACATTTTAATAAAATATTTCGTTCGCTTGTAATTTTGTAATTTATTTAACTAATATTTTGCATTAATAATAATAACAATTAATAACAAATATACCTAAATACAACATATTACATACAATTCCATCTCTTTCTATTATTTGTATATTCCTGTATAATAAATAATTGCATTATTTGAGTTGAATAATTAAGTTTCTTGTAATGATAATGGTGGTTTATATGTATATTTAAATTACAGGGTGTGTATATAAACATGAGGCATTGTTTTGTTACAAATGATTCTTTTAAATACTGACAAAATGACCTTAAAAATATTCAGGCGATCGTTTTCTGTTATGTTTCACATATTTCATCAAGATGAAATAATTGTATTAATTCCTATCCCTATACTTATTAGAAAATATTTTCGGGATAAGAGCTTCAATATGGCAATTTTTACAGTATTTATTGACTATATATGATCCCAGATTTTTTGTTATTAACCGCTGAATTAAAAAAGGGGTGTTATTAGTTTGACCGCTATGTATGTGTGTCTGTGTGTTTGTATGCCTGTGGTATCGTAGCGCCATGAACGGGTGTTTCATGTGCGAGCTTAGAGTTTTGCACCCACCCGAAAAAACTAAAAAATTTGCGATGATCTGCAAAATCGATTCAGTTTGGAAAAGGCATGACATATAGTTTTAGCATATAAATAATTACTATGAAAATGAATGGTCAAATAAACATGGCTCAATTCATTTCGAAAAGTGAAATGATAAAATAATTAGGTAATTCAAAACAATAATTCAAAAGAATAAAGTCAATTCAAATATTTCAATTTCAATTAAAATATTTCCAAAACTTTTGTCCCAAAAAATGATAGCTTCCTTAGTATCCTTTTCTTCTCATCTGATGTCCTTGACCATCACTTTGATATTGATTAAAGGAGTGTTATAAGTTTAAAGTGTTTATCTGTGCGTCTGTGTGTTTCTCAGGGACATTGTAGCCCTTAAACGGTCAAATCGACTTGATTGAGAGAACATTTTATAGCTAAGTTTCCAAAAATCTGTTTACAAAAATAAATCGCATTTGTCGGGGGTTTTTTAAATCATGTAAACACTTGTTTGTTATTTTAGCAATATTTTCAAGTGTGATAATTCCTGGTAATGTAGACTATTCCCTTCAACTAAATCCATAATGTTGTTCTTAAGGACGTTCCCAAAAAAATGAGTGTATGCAAATATTTGAGACTTACTTATCCAAGTTTGAGGGTGAATTCTGTTAGAACTTGGGCAAATTTGACGAAAATATAAAGTACAATTTTCGATATATATCTTAGTTTTTAATATATTGATTCGTGAAGATTTAGTGAAAATCACTTCTACAAGAAATTAACACAAAAGGCATTAATTTCATCACTTTAAATGTTTTGTGTGGAAAAACGAGTGCCGCATGTTATAATTTTCTATACAGGAAAATATTTGTCATTTTCAAATTAATCTTAACAAAATTAGCCAATTGTGATATAATAAAGCATACCTTTAAGAACACTTCAATATCGGACTGCAAACTCAAACACCTCAAATCTATAAATTTAACAACGAAAGGGGTATTTACCTGCTTATAAAGAGCATTCATGAGAATAGTGTACATTATACATCTATAGGTGATCTTAAGAAAACGTGATTTTTTGGGAACTCAATCTCTTTGGGAATCTCTATCTCAACTTGGACTATTTAACTATGCATCTTAGACGCTATACATTAAATTAAACATTCAGCGATTTTAATAAATTGTAACATTGCTAGTTTTCACTAATCGGTTTCAATCTAATCTTGGGTTGCTATAAGAAAAATTTGACTACTTTAAATACTAAGACAATGTTTTTACTGTCTTAGTTTTTCTCGTAGGTACAAATAAGGTCGAGGCATATATGTAACGATATACTGGAGAGGTTTACCTGTACTGGTCACTTGGACTAAGCGAGAAATATAAGAAAATGGTGAAATATTGCCACCATGCATGCAAGAATGCAAATTTAATATCTTAACCTATAACAAAGAAATTTTACATTGGAACAGATCGGAATATGAAGTAATTTCCTCCACGATTTACTGCAACACCCTTTATCTCCAAGCCTATATTTACTATTACTATAGTAGTATATTAACAAACAAATGTAAATAGTTTAAAACTAACTAAGCATTACTAATGCACTTTCATTTTGTTTTTAGCATGATAATCATCAACAAACTACTATAAACTAACTTATTCATTCTAAATGTTATTTTACAACCATATAGCACTAGGTACTACAGGTTATATAGAAGCTAGTTACTCTTGTCCAAAATGCACTAAATTACAGGAGTTATTTTATCATTTAAATAGATCCAGTAAAAATGGGCGGGGGAAGTGCCTCCATTTTAAGGAAAACCGTTTTCGACTATATCTTCATAAAGGTGCACTTTCGACCGAAAATGGTAATGACTTTTACTGTAGATAATTAAATTACCTTCCTCTTTTGTATGATAATTTTTTTTTTGTATCACTAACCGTTTATGACTTAAACGACTATGACGATTTACTTATTGACTATTTGACCGACATGTCTTCTAATATTTGATTAAACAAGAAAATTTCCTAAAACATTTATTTAAAACCTTTTTATCTAAAATTTATATTTATGAAGTTATATACATGGCGTAATGATAAAAATTCAATAAGTGTACACCGTGTTCTGTTATTGACTGCAGATCGTCGGCCTACAGAATAGGCTCATAAAGACGAAGGAAAAAGTTATTTACCAATTTTGGATCTGAGCCCTAATTTGGGCGCTGCAGGTATGACAAAAATTGATAAATTTGTTCATTCACTGAGTATCATTCGATAACTAGCAGCCAATGATAATCAGTAGATATCAGTAAATTTCATTTAATAATATTCAACTAATGAAGAGATATAAACTGATTTCATTGGATTATATTATTTTGAAAAAAAATTTTTAAAAAAAAGTATTTAATTGGTTTGGTCAAATCCCACTTTTTATATTTTTATTATATTTTTGCAAGAAAACACAACAGGCGTGTTTTTAGTTTAACGTAAACAAACAAAACACGCCTATTGTGACGTTATTCTCAATTATCTGTATCTGTTATGCAACGTTAAACGCGTTATTACGTTATAAATATTTATTTTAGAAAAAAAAGTTTAAAGTAAATGTTTTAGGAAATTTTTTAGATTTAAAAGTTAAGTTATTATCCATTTCTTGTTCAAACAAATATTAGAAGACATATAGGTCAAATAGTCAATAAGTAAATCGTTAAAGTCGTATAAGTCGTAAACGGTTAGTGATACAAAAAAAAAAAAATTAATCTACAAAAATTGTAGGTAATTTAATTATCTACAATAATGGCTATTACCATTTTTAGTCTAAAGTGCGCGGTTATGGAGATATAGCCTAAAATGGTTTTCCTTAAAATGGTGCCTCCTCTCCGCCAATTTTTGTAAGGATTTTGTGCATTTACATTCAATACGTGAATTTGAACCTATTTAGATAAAAAAATAGTTCTTGTAATTTAATGCAGAAAATTCTCTGTAGTCTGAAGTACATACATAGTGTGTGCTAAAATGCTAAAATACTGTGCTAACTTCGCTTACTGTACGACTCTGAT
Organism: Chrysoperla carnea; assembly: GCF_905475395.1. Taxonomy (NCBI): domain Eukaryota; kingdom Metazoa; phylum Arthropoda; class Insecta; order Neuroptera; family Chrysopidae; genus Chrysoperla; species Chrysoperla carnea. The sequence continues at coordinate 77,649,295 of NC_058339.1, read as the reverse complement.
GTATACATCATCCTAGTAAGCATATTGAAAATAAATGGGTAAAATGTTATTACTTAGAATTAGATATTAGTATTTAATTTTAATAAAACCACAAGCATACATACAGTTAACGTGATGGGAGCAAATGTCTCTAAACTTTACCCTCAAATATTTTTAGGGGTTAGAGAGTTGTTCATTCTGTTTGGTTGTCTTGTTAATTACTTTTAATGTGTAATGCTATGTTATCATTGTCAACCAAACCATTGGAATGCTTAATGTAATAATGGAACTTGTAACTTGGTATTCTTGATCTGGTTAAACGTAAGAAAAGTTTTGGTAATTTCAATTATATAATGTATTTTTAACCCCCCAACTAAAAAAGGTGTGTTATAAGTTTAATCGCTTATTGCGTGTGTCTGTCTGTTTGTGTGTGACATCGCAGCGCCTAAACGGATGAACATATTTTGATTTTTTAAACTAAAAAAATTGGCGACAATCTTCAAAATCGGCTCAGTATGAAAAGGCTTTAAGGAAAAAGGTAATTTAAGGTGAGTGTTATAAGATATGTTTCAAGTGCGAGTTTAGGATTCCGTACCCGAAAAATTAGTTTGCCTAAAAGCTTTTGTTCAACTTCCCTTGTCCTGAAATTTTGAAATCAAAATTTGACCCGCTTTCCAGTTTCCGGTTGAGCTGAACCCCCAAACGAAAAGGAGAGGTATTATATTGACCGCTATGTGTGTGTGTGCGTCTGACTGTGTCATCGTAGCACCTAAACGAATAAACCGATTTTGATTCTTTTGTTTTTGTCTGAAAGGCAATTTAAAAGAAGATGTTCTGAGTCATATTTCAAGAAAATAGATTCAGTTTGGAGAGTTACAGGGAAAAAACCGAATTTGTAAATTAAAAATTAAAAAAAAAATAATTTTTTAGAGACAAATTTTTATTGTGCTAAAAAGTAGAAATAATTTTGCTTACAAGTGTGTCTCATACATGACTATTTGTAAAAGCCTGAGGCGCTCCAAATCATCCTTGAAATTTTAAATTCAGCGCCTCCAACTTTTACAAATAATAATGTATGACTCATCATAGGAAAAATTAACTTTTACTATTTAGTAAAATAAAATCTTGTTGTAAATTTGTCTAGCTAAAAAGACGAAAATCGGAAACCTTACATACTGAGTGAAGTTTTATTGACAGCAAAAACCGAAACATTTGAATTTGGGTTTGTAAATTCAAGTAAAATTCAATTTTGATTTAGCCCATGTCGATTTTCTGGTAATCGGAAAAAATAAATTCCCAAAAAATAGACCTGGAAAAAATAGATGGAAAAGAATAGGCTGAAAATTTTATAGACTCGGAGTATTGTTGTAATTAGGCGTTGCTTGGGTTGAGTTTGTTGACTATAGAGGAGTTGGTTGGGTTTTGAAGTTTTTAACCCTTTCGTTCAAAAATAGGACTTTGTTACAGAAATTTTTTGTTGCAGAAAAAGTTCTGCTTTTCGATTTTTTCGTTTGTCCTGCTTTTCTATTACCAGCGCCTAATGACACATTCGAGCCGTCATTGAAACCTTCAATTAAATTTAACGGTCGACATTTTAGTGCCAGAAGGACACAGTAGAAAATTTAGATGGCCAAATGCAGCCATTTAATATTTTTAACTTGTTAAAATGAGACTAAACGAGACTATAGAAAATTACAAAAACTTTCGATTCAAAGCAATAATCATGGTACTTCTAGATTCGTTCCAGATGGTCTATACGTGCAAAATTTAAAATAAGTTTTTGTTAAATAGAAACCGAAACAATTTTATTCTATGCTATAATTAAAATTGCAACAATTATTTCTAAATCTCTGATAAAAACAATGTTTTTTTTGTTTTATTTTGTTTGTAACCATAGATAATTAAAAAAAACACAAAAATAGCAGCATATACATAAAAGCACTCTTGTGTATTATCAACATAAATATGCAAATAAAAAAAAAATTAAAAAACAAGACAAATAAGTATCTAATTGAAATTACAATGTTATTATTCTATATCGTATTCATACATTAATATATCGATATCGAATGGATTTATCAACCTGAATAACATAATACAATAGAATCAGTATAGAAGAATATTCTAATAACAGTAAAAAAAAAACATGAAAATGAGTAAAAGAATTATTTTTGCTTCACATATTATTTTATCGGTATTATTAAATGTGTTCGTTCGTTACCTTCTATAGAATATTATGTATGTTCACAGGTTGTACGTTTGAGAACTGATTATAGGAATTTAAGTTAACATAAGAAAGGACTCCGCATTATTAGATAAGAAAATGATCTGTGAAAGTTTTTCTAACCCACCCCGAAATGTTTTTTGAATCATTTTGGTCAAAACCACTCACGACCACAAAAATTTTTATATATATAGTTTCAGTATATGACTAGGAAAATGGCTTCTAAATCACCCCCAACATGTTCTTCAGATTGCTCTGATCAAAAACTCTCACGGCCACAAAACTTTTTACGAGTTGTTTTCGAGGTATGGGGGATCAAAGCTACACATTATATATTATATATTTATAATAACTATATGACTAGGAAAATGGCTTTCTGTTAACCTTTTCAAACTTCCCCCAAAATGTTATTCGAATCGTTCTGATCAAAAGTTCTCACGGCTACAAAATTTTTTAACGGGTTGTTTTCAAACTTCGAACTTTGATCGCACGTAGGTCCAAAACTATCCTTTAAAAAAATTTTGTGGCCATGAAAGCTTTTAATCAGTTTCGCCGAAAGTCATTTTCCTTACTAATAAAAACTATTACACATTCGTTAAAATTATTTGTCGCTTTCAGACCACATGAAATTTTATTGCATGGTCTTAGGCTTGGTTAGGTTATACTGGCTGCCCAATAAGGACACACTTAAGCTATAGAGCTTATTTTGATACCATATATGTGTTTTACCACCTTTCCGCTGATAATTTCATTTATCCGCTCCTCAATTTCAGAGGCAGAGTGCACCTCCTTCATGCATATACCATGCACTACACCAGCTCATCACAACTATTAATTAAATTAATTTTGTTACGACGGCGGGAATCGAATCCGCTACCCTAAGCATACCGCGGGCAGAATTGGTTACTCCTTAACCAACTGAGCTCTGAGGGCGACTGCATGGTCCTAAAGAACGTACAGATATGTTGCGCTTCTGTTTGCATGCAAATTTTGACGATCATTCACAATGTATATTCAAGAACTAAAAATTGAAATTCCGCCACAACAATGTTTAAAAGCATGTTTACAGCTGTGGAAAATAGAGCCCGCCCGAATGTATGTATCGATATACCAATAATATTAATGGGATACTAATAAAGGGGTGTGCAAGTGGGAGATTGGATTTTTATTATGCTAGCAAATAAGTTATGGGATGAGAATAGATGTGATATCATTATTTTTATAGTTACAGGATGTTGTGACACTGGAAAAGTGTTACTGGGAAAAATTTATCGAAAAATCAAATGTGCAGCGAGGGTTTATTCTAATTTTTTTGATTCTTGCTAATTTTGAGTTACTTTCAATTTGGCTTTCAAATATCCCCTTTCATACAAAAAAATTAGCTTTCTAGTATTATGTTTCTGGCTTATAATTTTATGGCTATGATGATGAATGAAAAAAGCTTAAATAATCAAAATTCACAGAGTACGCTATTTTTCTTTTTCAATGCATTCATGGAAGGATCGCTGCGCTGTAGCGATAAAAGCCTCCTCCAAATTTTTCATCTGCCATTTTTGCTCGCAATTCTGTGCTTTTTTTTTGTTTTACTATCCAAGGTATACCAATTTTCTTCGACCATCATCAACATTAATATTGTCAGTCTTTTATTTTTTGCGAGAATTATTAGTTTTGCTACATGTTTTACTTTTTTCTTCTGTCTTACCGATGTATAACGTACGTGGTCTGTTTTATGCTGACCTAATCACTTTAGGTGGCTCTGAACAATTAATTTCTCTGTCAACGTTTTGTTGCTCTCCAAATTTGCCAAGCAATTACTATCGGCTCCGTTTATGATGATACATAAATTTTTTTTAAAGTTTTATTAAAATATTTTTATACCATGTATATGAAATATATCAAGGTATACTTAGTTTAGTCTTAAGTTTGTAACGCCTAAAAATATTGACGCCATTTTGGTATAGGTGTTCATAAAATCACCTAATTAGTCCATTTCTGTAAAAAGTAAGGTCGAGTTTGTAAATGAGCAACATAGGTCATTTGGGTTTTGGGTCCGTGGGTCCATCTTGTAAACCGTTAGAGATAGAGCAAAAGTTTAAATGTAAAAGATGTTCCCTATAAAAGAATAAAACACTTTTGTTTGAAACATTTTTTTGTTAACATCGCGAGGGCGTAAATTATATGCAAATTTTATAGTATGTATTATATGGGAATATCAGTTAGTCAAAAAACAAACGATTGTATCATCAATACTGTCTATACCTGGTATTTCAATAATTAACTCAGTCAATTGTTTGTTTGCACTTGTTTGAAAACAAGTTAATAATATTAATTGTGAGTAATTCTTTTGAAAAATATTATTTTCATAGCTATTTAGGAATTTCTACAAAAGGGTCGCTGACATGATTTAAAGCAACCGTGAAAATAGTAGCGAGTTTTTAGTAATCAATAAAATAAGTAGAATTTTTACACAATAAAATCCTGATTGTTTCATTCTGTACCTACTCCTGGGGGATGAGTTGAGATTAAATGTGTGTACAACATGGTTGGAAGAGGATAGATTGTGAATACTTGTAAGGTAGTATGATGGATATAATATGGATGTTGTTCATGGACGAATTGTTGCAACTTCCAGTTGAGTGTCAAGCGAAATGATTGATTCCGTTCGCTTGCTATATATATAACAACATTATATACAGAACGTATATTTTATTTACCGTATGGCAATCTTGACTGTTTCGTCAGAAACTCGCCAATAAAAAAAGGTAATTTGCCATTGTCAAATTTTTATACTACCGTACACAATCCCAAGCTGAACTATTCAATTGAGCTTACTCACTGTTTGGAGTAATCTCGCCTCTTCATAGTCTGCTCGATCGTGCAAAATTGTACGATATTCAGATATAACAAAAAAATGTGAAATATTTTCTTCGCTTTCATGACTCTGCAACGGGACCGTAGACTATTTCACTGAAATGAATCGTTTTATTTTTCTCTTTTTATGTGGGATACAATCATAAAAATAAACGTTTTTCCTCAAAAAACTGATGTTATATCTTTCATTATTGATGTAACTGCCACCGTCTTCTTGGGAGTCGTTTCTATTCAATTGTTTTACCTTGATCTTTGTCATTGGTATAAAGTAATAAGCCCATGTCTATAAATCGATAAATTTCCGCTTCATGGCTGCGAGACAATTTGGTTTTTTATGGAAGCAAATGTGGCTCCCACATCATTTGATAAAATTTCCTTAACAATTTCTGGCATGATCATCACATTTGATCAAACTGTACCTTGGCAGGTTCAACAGTTCCGTTTAAGCCTGGGGATCTAAGGAGCCAATCGTTCCAGAAAGAAGAATCTTTTTTGTCTTCTAGGCTTGTCTAGGCTAAATAAAATTCTTATCTTCTACCAGGATAGCTTGGAATCCAACCGGAATACTTCTGGGACTACACGATAAGAAATTTTTTGTGGATATCAGTATGTTAGTATCGGTGTGAACACAATAACGTGTACTATTTTGAGAGAGTAGTGACATTAGAAATAGTTAATAACTTATGCTTACACAGATACTATAGTTTCTGTTTCTATACCATACCAGCATTGTAGTAGACGCCATGCATGTATTAAACTGTTACTACGTATATTATTCCTTAAAATTAATTCGGTATGAACAGTTTATCAATACCATTCGGTTCCAAAGGGTATCACATGTGTGATATAATATTTTTTTATTATTATTTTTATATTTGAATCGATATTTTTTATTACCTACAATGTTGTTGTTGTTGTTTGTATGTTGTTATTGTTGCTCCTCCTGAGTCCTGTATTTGTTATAAATATGATAAAGAAATAGCATACAATAAATCATAACCAGGAACTGTACTATTAGGATACTATGACGCGCGCAGGTCATAACATAAAATTCATTTACGTGCTATATGGTGTGATGTTCGTATGTATGTATGTATGAATGTATGTACAAACCTGCTGGACATCGTGTGTGAGTATCTATCAAGTATTTTACACGATTAATTTTTATTGAAAACATTCTTTGTGTTTAATGGATTTTTTTTATTCGGGATATTCATTTGTTTATTAAATTGTTGTCAACAAGGGTGAGATGAAAAAAATGGAAGCTATTGTTTTTGCTTCTTTTACTAATTATAATTATTGCTCGTCTAAATTTCTATATTTTGCTGGCAATAAGTAACAAAGTGATTCGAAACTATTTGTGAATTATCACTAACTAGTGTTATCGTAAGAATAAAATAGTTGATGAGATATAAATGACGAAATAAGACAAATGACAAGAAACAGGACAAACTCCTTTTTCTATAGATAAATGACAAAAGGCAAAAGACAAAAATAAATTTCTTAGACAGGAGACGTTTATAAATCGAGCTCGGAAATATTCATCGAGCTGCTAATTATAGTTTGGAATTAATTTTAAACTAGTATTATAAAGACACATTAGAATATGGTAATAGATTCTTGACTTAGGCGTTCCACAGTGGATTATTTTCATCAAATTTCTGGTCAAAAGATAATAATTGGTGTAGCTAGATAACCATTCCATCAAAAAGGCACCACTTGTGTTATATCTTTGTTTTGAAAGTCGCAATCTACCTGTTCTTTTCCATTGTTGTAGCTCTTGATTTACCGTGTCATTCAATTTAAGTTTGCTGTGTCTGTTAGTGCAATTAAGTAAAGATTTATATTGGATATTGAAGACGAAAGTTTGTGCTTCATTTACTAGTATTAAATTTTTAATGTGTCTATTAGTATAATTAAATATTTGTGATTCATATTGTCTGTTAAAAAAGTAATTTTTTTCATCAAATTTATCATGCTCAATAAGCTGTTTGTTTAAGTGCCAAGTTTTGCATCGAAAAGTTTTTTTGTAAGAAAGCACAGTTTAAGTATATTCAATGATATGTTTATGAAAAAAATCTTGCGCGATCTTGCTCATTTTCGTATAAAGATAGATTAAGATAACTTAAGGAAAAAGTGCCTTAAATGTGCGTTCGTCAATGAAATTCTTTTTGAGCTAAGGAAAACAATTCTTGATTGGATACTATATATTATAGTTTATATTTTTTGCGGTTCGCAAAAAAGAACAAATTTTTCTAGTTACACGAACTGATAATAATGCAAGGCAGTAACAAACTACATTTAAATAGTTTGTCCGTTCAAGGACGTGAATTTCCTACAACAAAATACCTAAGGTTTTTCAGGGTATCTTGATTCCTTTTTTAGCTATCGTGTTCATTGAAAGGCAGATAAATTTAAATCATTTACTTTTTTCATTAAATTGTTTCCACTTCTGTTTCACGTGATTTTTGCTTAAAATTGATCCAAATGTAGAATTAAACTTATAATATCTTTACATACTGATTCAAACTTCCAAAACCAACGTTGTTTCTTATTTTACGACACAAATAGAAACTATGGGTAAAATTTCCGATTATCTAGTTTTCTACAGAGATCATGGAAATTGCTTTGTTTTTATTATACCATGTATATATGAAATATACATAGTATATTAAGTTTAGTCCAAAGTTTGTAACGCCTAAAAATATTCATTCTACGAAAAAAATTTTGGTATAGGTGTTCATAGAATCACCTAATTAGTCCATTTCCGATTGTCCGTCCGTCCGTCTGTGGAGACGATAACTCAAAAACGAAAAGAGATATCAAGATGAAATTTTTATAGCGTACTCAGGGCCTAAAAACTGAGGTCAAGTTCGTAAATGAGCAATATGGGTTAATTGGGTCTTGGGTCCGTAGGACCCATCTTGTAAACCGTTAGAGATTGAACAAAAGTTTAAATGTAAAAAATGTTCTTTATAAAAAAAATAAACAACTTTTGTTTGAAAAATCATTTTGTAAACAAAACCCACGAGGGCGCTTATTAGGTGCAGATTTTATAGTACGCATTAATATGGGAATATCATATATGTATATGTGTGTGTAGCTATTTAAAAGTGGATATCTTTTTTTATTAACGTGACGTCAAAAAACAAACGATTGCTTCATCAACACTGTCTATACATGGTATTTCAACAATTAACTCAGTCAATTGTTTGTTTTCACTTGTTTATATTTATGCTTTCGTCACCTGGTTAAGTCAACTCAGCTAATTTAAATATTAACCTATTGACAAGTGTAGCCGAAGATTTGTTTATAAAGTTATCAAATAATAAAAAAACATTTTACAAATCCAAACAAAAAGAAATATTTTAGAATTAAGTTTTTGTTGTGAATTTTTATCGAAAAGTCTTTATTTACTTCTGAATATACTATTCTTGAGATAATAAATATATTTGTGATTTATTGTATATTATTAAGTTACAATATAGATACAAAGCACGGGAGACATCGATCTATTCATCTTACAAAAGTGTATACACAACAATTGATAGGCGGATAAGGGGATTGTAGACAGCTATTATTGAGATTTGATACGAAAGAAAAAACCATTTAGAAAGTATGAAGATAAACGAATAGTTACGAGACGCCTGTAATTTGTATAGGATTCATCATAATTTTAAAAGAAGCACTTTCCGTAGGATTCGCGAACTCGATTTTATTTTCGTATCTATTCAAGAATAATATCGGATATTGAAAGACCTTTACAAATATAGACCTTAAGATGATGACAATTCACGGAGTTTGATTCTATTTCGAAGAAGGAAAAGTACATTTAGAACAGAATAAAGAAAAATGAAGCTTCTCATATTTTCTGACTAAATCCTATTATATCCCAAACATCTGAATGATTAAGTGGAAGGATTACCTGAGGCAAGAGATTGAAGTAAGAACCACAGACGTTGCCGTAAGCAATTTTTGGCTTCTATTTTATACATGTTAAATGGGAAGTATGAACGAATAGTAGAAGCTAAGAAAAAAAATTTACATTAACTCTGTGAATGGCCAGAAGATAAAAGGCTGTGTAATTTTCGTTTCCAGAGACATGGAAGGCGAAATTTTTGATTTATTACTAGCAAAGAAGTTTTTGCATTCAAATCAGAGTATCAAGTGATTCTTACAAAATTTAAAACACCCCCGACAAATTTGTCGTGTACGGAACCCTAAACTCGCATTTGAAACATATCCGAAGACACTTTTCATTGAATTTCCTTCTTCCTTAAGGCTTTTTCCAAACTGAGCAGATTTGGAAGATCATCGCGCAGTTTTTAGTTTTTTCGCGTACAGAACCCTAAATTGAAACATAGCTAAGAACACTCTACATTAAATTATCTTTCAAACAAAACCAAAAAAATCAAAAGACAGCCACACACATATAGCGGTCAAACTTATAACACCTTTTTTTTTACTTCGGGGATTAAAAATGGTTTTAACCATTTCCTAAGCTTTTAATAAGAGTTATTTTCAGTTCAGAACTATTTAAATAGAAACTAATTAATGATTTGGTTCTTAGGAGTCTCGATTTTTCCCTACATATTCTCTTCGAAAAATGAATCTGTCTATAAACAACAATACACCAAAGTTTTCAATATTTATCTAAAAAGCACTGTGATTTGTATGAAATTTTTTTGTCTGTTTTGTGATGCATCTGTGAATTGAAGATAAATTTTTATTTTATACATATTCTATTCGTTTGACAGATTTGAAATAAACGACACAAGAGAAACTTCATGGTTTTCTTCAGTCTCTTAAAACAGCACAACAAAGACAGAGAAAATTTTGATATACGTTCGTTTGTTTGATAATCTGATAGCAAGCTAAAATAAAAACTAAACAATACCGTGAGGGAAAAAATGTATAAAAGAAAATATAAACGACAAAAAGTTATGTATTTTGAAATATTAGAAAAGGTATATCCAAATATTGTTTATATACAGTGTGTCAATTTATTTTTATCGATCCATACCTAGATTTAGATTTAGACATTAAAATAGAAAATTGGCAAAATATATATGGTTAAAATGTTATTTTAGAAAAAGTGTGGTAACATATATGTACTTTAAGACATGCATGCTTTCAAACAAAAAATGTTAGGTGTATAAGCGCACATCTTAAGCAGGCATTAAATTTCTCCTAGGTTTTCAGGCTCAATATAAAGCTCACTCTATTATGACTAGGAATACTTTAAATTATAAAATTGTTGTTTTTGTTCGAAATTTTTTTCAGCAAACCGTACAGTTTAGACAAAAACAGACTGAAATGTTTTACCCAAAACTGTTTGTTTGTATTAAAAATTGTTATTACGTATAATTGTTTCTATGGAACTACACATTTTTCGAATAAAATGTTTCGATAAATGTGGTTTGTTTTTCAATAAAGACCATTTTTGTTCAAATTGAATGAAAAAACGCACAAAAAACTAAATTTTTGCTACCAATTACTGTCTAAGCTATTCGGTTTATAAAAAAAGTTTCAAACCACAAATGTATGTAGTTTAATACAAAACAACTTTCTAACATGTCCGCCTAAGTTTTAATAGAATCAAGAAGTTTTAATCGACTTTAATACCCGTATAAGATGTGTGACTTTGAAACTAACATTTTTCATTCGAAGCATTTCCTCAATTAAGCCTATTTTTCAATTTTCTCGTATATGTCAAGTTTAAAAAAACACCGTATATGATTTATAAAAGTAAAAGTTTTTATTTTTAGAGAAGATCCATTTCCAATTTTTTACAATATTAATCATATTAAAACACTTTGTCACCTTTTTTTTTTAAAAATTATTTTTTACGTATGAGGTAGTAATTAATAACATACCGAAAACTACGATTTTCTTAGACTCCTTCACAGACTATTAATATATTTTGAAGCACTTCAAATATAAAATAGAATAAACGATGCTGCAAGTAACAGACTTCTTATTATATATATACAATAAATTTTCCAATATAAGAGTTATATTTAGTTTAAACGAATTGTCTATCGTATTGTTTTCTAAAAAATTTTATCAATTGGATAAACGTGAAAATATAATAAAAATATTATGATATATATATATATATATATATATATATATATATATATCTATAAATGCTATTTCATATTTTAATGTTTCATAACACGTCTCAAAGATATCGTAAAAATTGTCCATTAAGTTCTCTTCTCAAAATGGTTCTTCTAAAAACACATTGATCGATCGATTGATAGAACCGAAGACTATGATGTGGCAAACGATAGCTAATAGCTAGCCGATACGGCAAAATAGTTATATTTCCTATTTCTATATACATTTTAATAATATTATTATACAGCTAATACTATCATTTTTATTTGGTTAATATCAGAAATCATAAAATAAAATTTCATGATAGTTTTTTTTATTTATCATAATATGCTGTACACTAGCGTTAAAAAAAATTACACGTAAGTCCCAAAAAAAATAAAATTAAATAAATAGATTGTCCAGTTTTTTTTTGATGGTTTGAAATATAGTTTACTTATCATTCAATAAGTAAAACCAGTAAAACAGATCGAAATTCAATACGATACGATTTTTAGTTGTGGTAGTTTCCTTGTGATTGCAATAAATTTAGATTTTTACAAAACCGAAAATAAGTAATTAAAGGTTCACGCAATTAATACCACGAAAAAATTTGAAGGTGCTTTACCTCACTGTTTACGAGATATTTTACACGAACAGCATGATAGGAACTTAAATTATATGTTTAAAATAAGTCTACTATCGTTGAAAAATATTCATTATATAAGTATAGTTTCAATAAAATTAAAAATTATCACACATTTAAACGCTGATTTCTAGTGGAGGAGATACGAAAGTAAATGTGTAGACAAGACGACTATAATAAAGTATTGTGATTGTAGCAAAAACAACTCTAGTAGAAGTTTTGTAAACAACCGATCACACACTAAATATTGTCTGTGTGAAGGACCCGATGGTTTAGTAAACAAAAATTGTACCTCATTTCACTACCAGCTCATATACTTTTACTATGCATACAATTCAAAATTTTTGACAATATTGTAACGGTGCAATTAAACGTAAATCGTTTATTACAAATTTCTAGGTTTATCCTTCAAATGATCGAAATTAAAGAGTTGAGAATCGAAAAATTGACAATCCTCTAAATATACAATATTGTTTATTTATCATTAATTCGGATTAACTTTGCCTCCAGGGTCTGTAAAACGGAAAACTTTAACTTTTCGCACACATCAAATCGTAAAATTAATACGACATTCATAAGAAAACGAGTATTTATATAAATTAGATATTGATTTGTTTGTAACTCTCCTCCTGGCATGTTCTCCCAAAACAAATAATAAACACTTAAAGTACTGAAACTTTTATTTAAAATTAAAGCTCTTAAAATAAATTTATGGTTATTATAACTTAAGTTACAATATAAATCAATGCATATAAAAACTATTAATAAAATATTAATTTATAATTTATTAAATTAAAAAGTTTTATAATATTGAAAAAGTTAAAGTCGCTTTGTGATAGTTTTTTTAAGTTAAACATAATATTGCTTTAATACTTAATAAATACACTGTTCTAAGATCGATCGTACATACGTTGTTACCATTGAGACTAGCTAATAATATCAATCAAAATTATAAAGCAAAGGGAAGTTTCTTGGAAATATTTGAAGAAAATCTTAAGCTTTTTAAGCGTAGACTCTTGACATTATAAGCGATTTATTTAAAAGCTAGCTTAATAATAATTGACATATCGCTTCTAATGATGAAACTTGTTGGTCCTTTCAATGTTGCTGTAGTTTAATTTTTAAGCAGTCTAACATACTTATTTTTTTGAATTAATAAGTACTGTGATCGTTGACTAAGAAATATTTACGTGTTAAAAGAAAACCCAAGTTCATGCATGTACTTCATTAACTTATTTTACCGTGCATGTTAAATATTCTGAGTTATCGAATTGCAGGAAACTTGTTTAAGACAACAAAAGCAACGTAATTTACTAGCTCTGATGGTAACAGCTCGTAATATAATAATGAAACTTCTTTACCTATATATTTAAGTTATAAATCTGTGAATAAAAATATCCATAAAAGCTGTTACAATGTTGATAATCTTGAAGAGAAGAAACAAAGTTTTAATGAGCTTTAATATAAATATTTTTTTTATATATTTATGTTTTTATTACAAAAACTAACTCTTTTATATTGAAAGATTTTAGGTCATAAAACTAATAGAAAATATTTTCATTTATATACACCTGACATAAAGTTAAACAAATGGCTTTTTATATGGAGATCATTTTTAATCCTCCAAAAGCAAAGCGGTATGGGATATAAAAAAGATTTCCTATGATTTTCTTTTAATTCTAGAGTTTCGATCACGTCGTCGATTCTAGAAATTCGATCCATATGAAGCACGTTAACATACATCAAAATTAACAGTTTGGTGAGTGTTTGTTGCATGGAGGTCAACGGATCGCATGTTTGAAAATGTAACTAGCCTTTATTTTGACCTCGAAGAAGCATTCAATTATATGAAATCATTTTAAATAAAAATATTGTGATACAATGTATAAATGAAAAAAAGTGATATTGATATCTCATAACGTTTTGTTTTTATGCCAATTAAATCATATTAAATTACAAATTTAGAAACCCTCGACACAAAATTACATCTGATAGATTCGTTTGTGGCATTGAAGCTCTTAAGCGCATGAACCGATTTGGATTTTTCTTTGTTTGATCGAGGGAGTTCTTAGCCTGTGTCTTTAAAGGATCATCTCAATTATTCTATTTATTATTGGGTATAGAACCCTAACCTCGCACTGGAAACATAGCTAAGAACGATCAAATTACCTACCAACAAAAAAAAAATTGTTTATTCGTTTGCCACAGGCGGACAGATAGATTCAAAAAAATTCATAATTCTTATTTAATTATCCTTTTATCATAATTCTTATTTACTAAGTTTCTGTTCGGCTAAATACATGTTTCGATCACCAAATTTTTTAAATACCAACCCTTCTAAAAGACACACAACTAAACGTCATAATTTTTAACATTTTTGAAAAAGAAAGCAAACAAATATTCCCTCGAATTTAGATTTTTCTGATAATCAAAACAAACAAATCATAAAAATAACGAAACTGAAAAAACCAAATATAATAAATATAATCCTCAGTTTTCTTTCCCGCTGACAGTAAGTTAACATATCAAATATTTTTTTGAGGGTGAATAATTTCTTTTTAAACAAATCGATTCATCACCTTTTTTGCTGTTGTTGCTTCTGTTTTTTACACCCTAATTCATGTCACCAAGATTTCTGCATTTTCCATATAGTGGTTATACGTGTATCTAAGCATTATTGAGTGATTTTTGTGTGAATATAAGTGGTTTTTCCAACATTTCCATTTTGTGTATATATCGATAGACATATTCATTTAGATAAACAAATCAAAAATATATTCTAGGAAATATTCAAGAATTTTTTTTATTGAAAACGGCGTCGATTTATAAATTGTCTTGAAAAGGGATTGAAACCACACAACCCCATATAGTTTGCAGACAGGAATATGTTTTATTTATTTTTGAAAAACAAAAAATCATTTTTTATCTTCTTTATTTTAAAGACATTATTTTCATTTAAAAAAACAAAGCCAATATGTTTTCAAACGTCTTAAAATCTGCTAAACTTTTTTGACAATGTATACATGACTCGATAATTTTACGACAAAATTTCTGATGCTCGACAACTAATTGATCTCGATTCTGATGCTCGAACAGTAATGCGATTGATTAAAAAATTTTAGTTGTTCTTAAGACTGTATAGTTTAATTTAGAAGTTCTTCAGAATCGTGCTGTAGCAAAGGCCACGTTATACTTGTAGAGAAGAGAAAATATTTATCTTTATTTCCTGCATTTTTGTATCTTTAAATTAATTTAATTATAAATTTTAAGTTATTAAAAAAAAATTTAATTAATAAACTAGTGAGACCTTCAAACGCAAAGTGGTTGACATCTCCGGCTCTGCTGATCAAATTTAAATCCGGTTCTGCTGATTTAAATTTAAATAAAATAAACTAATTTTTCTGTTTTGTTTCATCTTTTCTGATGCGATATATTCAATTTGTTTATTAGTAGTTTATTTTACAAGCGATGAGAGGGGGATGAAAAATAAAAATTTTTGGATAAAATATCTTGCAGTTTGTAGTTTATGCTCATTCGGAGTGGGAAGTTAAAAAATGCCACAGAAAGTCGCAAGTACCTTTTAAATAAATTAGTTAATTTGTTTTAACAATTGCTAAATACGTGAGATATAATATGAGAAAATCCGCCTATTCTATGAACAAAGATTAGGGCCGCAATGAAACATCCATACGGCGTTTTGTTGAGCAGAAAAAAAATCAGAAAAGTAGTTACATTTTGACCCTTACTTTGTTTATTACAATTGGACCAGGCTCTTTATTTTTTTTTGTCACCATCGTATTTAGCGCATTTTTAAATATAATTTATAAAAACAGTCAATAAAGATTCGCCTAATAGTCGCGACAGTGAATTTTTTCAACGGCAGTTTATTTTAAATATCGTCGGTCGCTTAAAATTTAAAACTTGTTCGTTTTTAATGTATAAATAAAGAGCAGAATTTTTGATATTTTGTTAATTTCTAACTCGTACCCTTTGGTCTAAGTGTGCCCCACCCCGGGACCGCAACTCTAACTTTATTACTAACTCATAAGTACAAATTTATTTTTTGAAAATAATCTGCCGAAGTTTCACTTCAATGTTGCTAAATAATAATTAAAAATTGGGAATTTTAACATGTTCTGTATAGAAAATGTTAAATAAATGCATAAATTTTCGATAAAGGTCTACCTTCTATCAATTAAAAAATAAAAATCTTCTACTTTTATAAATTAAGTAAAAAAATGAGTTTTTGAGTTATATCAAAGACCTTTAAAATTATATGTTAATCCCATCGTTAAGGCTTTACAAACCTGTTCTTTCTATGTAATAAAATTTATTCGATATATTCTATTCATCACTCTCCCAACACAGTACAGTCAATAATAAGCATACGTCGTTCGTAAGTTTTAAGTGGGTCATTCACATGGGAATAAAATGATTTGCCATGTATGGTATGATCTCCTTTTGTCTAAGCTAACCATTATTATATATATATATTGATTGAAGAATGTGTTATTCTGTTATGTATTACAACAATACAAGAGGAACTCGAACTCTTAGAAGGGTTAATAGACATTGTTACATATTTCAAAGGTTAGGTCAACCATTTTACGATACAAGAGAATAATGTGATATACTTGTGTGTGTAATTTTATTTACACCTGTGACACAAATCTAATTTTAGTGTGTTATTTATTATTACCTCCTGAATGAAATATATAGTTCTTATATATTTTCTTATAACTCGAATTTCATTCACACTATGAAGAAAAAATGCACCTAAAATTCCTGCCAAATAGAATTTTCTCCGCACCAATTGCATTAATTTTATTTTGCCACAAATTAATATATAAACTAGCTTGATACCCGCCCGTTTCACTGGGCTTAAAAGTAAAAAATACCGCTTTATAGCCGCCATCTATCTTGATGTGCACAGTTTTCAATTTTGTTAAATGTAAAATAATCATTGAGTATATCAGAAAAGTTGGCCATGAAAGGTTTGACATTAACTATTTTAAATTTTTACAGAACACTTAGATCTGTTTCATCTATAATCATCATTTTGAACCATAAATTACAGATTTCTGTAAAAAATTAAATTAGTAAATGTCAGATTAAATTTTATTATTTATTTTTTTTAATTTTTTTAAATATATCTTTATAAATTATAGCTCATGTGTAATTCCGAAGTATGAGCTATATTGATGTACAGTTTCATTAAAAACCATACGCTAGTTTTAGCGTGAAAGCGTAACAAACAAACAAACAAACATCCTTACTTTCGCATTTATAATATATAGAGATAGAGACTGGAGATGAAAGAATAATTCATCTAAAGTATATTTAAGTAACTTTTTTAAAATTAATAATTCCATTTTTTTATTAATTATTAATAAAAAAAAAGTTTTTGAATAAAAAAAAAAGGTAGTGACGTTTTTACACCCGTTGAGACAGTGAGCCAATCGGAATCACTTTTTGTGTGGCTGATTTAAAGTTGAAAAACATTTACCTATTTAAATAATTATTAAATTTTATGAGATTTAATTCAATTATCTAAACATCAATGTATGCAGGTCAATTAAATACCGAAGTAAATGTTTAATGAATCAATAATATTTACATCGAGGGCAAGAGAAATGGGTCACTTCATATAAATAAATGTTCGACATTCTTATATTTACCTCAAGAGAAATTCCCAACATGCATGCAAATTTTTACTTTTGTCTTTCATTTCATATCCTACTTGTTCTACTTTTCTAGTCCGAAATTCATTTATGGGCAATTTTTTATACAGTACCTACAGAAAATTTTTAAAATTTTTACTTGATGGAAAGAAACTTTTTTTGTGCAGAAATACCAAACGAGAGAGTAAAAAAATTAGCAGTCACTGCCGATAGAAGTGAAAACTTTTAGTATAACATCATATTATCAACATCAATCTGGTTTTCACATCTATTGACACTCCGAGCAACAATTATATGCATGTTTATATTATGGTTTTTTATTATTTAAATATATTACGGGCTGTACAAGATTATGACAAAATGTAAATACAATTCAATTGAAATAACAATTAATATACAATCATATGATTTGTGGATAGTTTTGTATTTACATAAATTTCAAGGAACTTGTTATATATGCAGTACTAATGTTACACAATACGTCAGCCGTATAGCTACAGAGATACTGCTATAAGCTTGACGGCGCACGCACAGCATGTCGGTAACCCAAACCCATAACATTTTCCTCTACCAAAAAGTGCCCAACATCACTAAAGAAGTTTTCACTTCAAAAAAATGTTAAAAATTACGAAAATAAAGATCTTTTAATATTGCTTAAACAAAAAAGTACACAACGTCATTTTTTTATGTGCGACCATTAATCTTGTTTATCGTTTTCAGACGAATATATAAAATTTATCATTGTTTCAAGACCCAATTTTATTGCCCACCAGTATATTATAAACTTATTATTATTGTAATGTATAATAAATATTATATATGATAATTATTTTAAAATCAAAGTTTTAAATAATATTCACTATATTCAATCATTATTAATTATCCACATTAATTATTACAATTTTAATTGAAATTAATTACATTTTGAAAAACAAACTCATAATTTCGATTATTTTAAAAACAGATTTTATTTAAAACTTAAGTTATGAGAAATAATCGTATGAATTAGTTGTAAAAATTGCATTTTTATACCATGTATATATGAAATAGACATAGTATATTAAGTTTAGTCCCAAGTTTGTAACGCTTAAAAATATTGATGCTACGAAAAAAAATTTGGTATAGGTGTTCATAGGATCACCTTATTAGTGCATTTTCGATTGTCTGTCGAAAAGAGATATCAAGCTGAAATTTTTATATCGTGCTTTTTATATCAACAATTATGTCAGTCAATTGTTAGTTTTCACTTGTTATAACCGTTATTTCTGTACGAGCGTCGTCGTTCGGTTAATCTGTAAATAGGAAAGGCAACTTTTTTTGGTATTATATCATTTATTAAGCCTTCTAGGTCTTTTATGAAATTTTTTTGTAAAAAGTAGTCACCTTATTACTCAGTAGCACTCTCAATAAAAATCCTAAATCTTATACATGTTAGATTAGGACTTCGATGCGCTTCCTAAGTTCTAAAATTCTGAATATTTTGGAAAGACGAGCTGTCTTTTACACCACTTTTCCGCTACGATGGGAAATTTAAATTACAAAACAAAACCTACCGCGTTAGAGCTTTTACTTCTCTTACCTCATTAATCCTCGCTCTTTTGTTGAAAATTCATTCTCATTCAAAAATTTTTGTTTATTCGGAACTCTAGTTTTTGAAAACTGAAAACAGCTTATGTTATTAGCTGATAACGTAGCTTTCGTCATGATAACAGTTGAACCATAATGGAGTCAAAAAAAAGTCAAAACTCCACTCATATATCGAATAGAATAGAAGCAAAAGGTGTATCAATTTCTATACCGCTCAGTATATTGATATTAACCAGAATAACAAATATTAGAACAAATTTTGACACTATTAATATTTATTTCTAAGAGATAATGAACACAAATATAACACTTTTCTCATTAAAAATATAACAATGTTAAGTCCTTTCCTTTTCCTTATACTTCTGTTTTCCAAGCCCATCCAAGATATTACAATTATTATAAATAGCCCATTGAATATAAGTAATGTTTCAAAACAAGGATTATATATTTGTTTTATAAATGAGTTTGGTTAAACGTATAGGAACGGATTAAGTTTGTTTACCAAACGACACTTCGACATCTGAGGTTAGTTATTCGGCAACAATTCAAACACAAACCTAATTATTAATAATATCATTCTTCTCTCACCCTTCTATACCTTTTTGTGTATGTGTTTAAAACCTTGTAATAATAAGGCGTCAACCATTTTCATACTCATAGATATAAATCCGTTGAATATTCGATGTCCTTTGTTCTAACTTATTTTCAAAACTATTGGAAAAAGCATTTTTCCATGCGACCGGATATAGTATAAACTGAGTTTAAACCTGTTGTGTTTTGTATATAATAAATAATATGATATAAAGAAACCATAGTGATTTATAGCAATACTGTTCAACTGTTCAAATGTCTGCTTAATAAACAATATCCCATGCTTTTAACCAATGCAGTTTTTTTTTAAAGATATTAGTGTACATATCTGTAACTGACTACCATATTGACTGATACACGTTGTCTGTAATTTCCCAATCAAATGTCGCAATCAAATGAGATTTTTCTAATACGATGTATTTTACGCGGGGATGCCCTTTGTCATTGCGGGGTTAACCCTCAGAGAACCACAAATATGAGAAATGTATGTTTAAGAAGAAATGACATAATTGTGAAGATGTGGTAAAATTTTTTCCAAAGAATATGCAAGGGCTTACAAGAAGGCAGTTTCAGTTTTTGAATGGCTTCAAAAATTTCAGTGCTATGATAATTTTCAGTTTATTTTCAGATATTTTCAGATATTTTACAGTTTATTCAGAATGAAAGTGCAGAAATGATTGCACAAACCATTGATTTTTCAACGGAGTTTTAGTGTCATTATTGTTTATTATTTATAGGGATGTGCAGATTATTTCTAGGTATATTTTCGAGGTATTAATTTTCGTGTACGTATTTACGTACTAAATAAAGGGACCTGCTTACATTTTGATTTAGTTATTATTTAAATAAAATAAGAAGGTAGAAATTCCTTCATTATTATTCAACGTAAAAAAAAGATTTCGAAAATATTCTCTAAAAATTAAAAAATCAAATAACTTTTAACAAAGAACAAACCGACTTCAAAAGCAAAGACTAGTTAGACTATTTGAAAGTCAATCAAATTATTACGACAATATAATGTAGTTACAATTATTGCTATTTTTGGAGTAATTGTCAGCCGAAATAATGTAGCAAACTGTTCTGTCACAGTAATTTCCTTGGCTGACACCGGTTTTTTTTGTTAAAAGTTTTTTTATTCCTTTGCTATTATTCTCATAACAAGAGACTTCTTTTCCAAGGATATCGTCCTCCCACATATCGTCTTCAATTTCTGGCCTTCTATAAGAAAAGTCCTTGTCTAAGAAAAGTTGAGGAAAACTCTTTCCACTCTACCTTGACAGTAGACTTTCAAATACTTGTCGATCTAAAATAACTGTCTAACACTACATCTGACTATAGGCTATCTGTCTTGTTTCCGAAACAATACATTTTCGTATTATTATTATTCAAATTATTAAATTTCAGTTTATACAAGCAAATTCGTTCAGGGAATCAATTCCACAATTGTCATTGAATATCTGAAACTACCCACTTTCAGACATTCAAGAGCCCCAGGAACCAAGATCCTGAAACACCAAGTACTTAGTTGAAAATAAACCACTATGTAAAACAAATATACATATATATATATATATATATATATATATATATATATATATATATATATATATATATATATATATATATATATTTTACGTAACCTAGCTTAGAATATATTTATTTCACTTCAAACATTCTCTCCCCCGGTAATATACCTTCATCTACTTTGTGCTAGAATATAGTTAAGATTATACGACACTAATTACGGAAACCATTACTCAAATATAAGCGGTTGGTGACGGACGCAAGTTTAGTGGCACATGACGAGAGGGTGGTAGACGTGAAAGTTAGACGTTAGAGGATGCTCTTCAGAAACAAACAACTGTATATAATTTTAATTTTCCATCATGAAGGAGATCGCATTTTTTCTACTCAATATTAAGGTTATTCGCTCGTGACAAACAGAGCATAAGATTTATTCAAGTTTATGTTTGTTCATATATTATCAAGACCTGATTAAATTATTCCTAGATACTAGATAGTACGGTAAAGCTAAGGTTTTTAATTTCGTCTTCGACTTTTCCTGTTCTCAGATTTTAATATTTTACCCTTGAAAACAATGAGAAAAATCTGAAATTTTCGGTCATATTTTTCTTAAAAATATGGACATATACACTGAATCGAAGGTAGTTGGGGGAGGCGTGTTAATAAATATATATCACCAAAAATTATGAAATCGATCCGAAAAAATTTTCCAAATGGGATTTTAGGCGATATCTTGGAAACTATTAATCCAACCTTTAAAGCAATCCGAGTTTTGTTCTTCTTGGTTCAAAATTAATGAGTGTTATAAAATGAGTGTGTTCCTTCTATAATGAGTGTTACAAAATTTTGGGCAAAAATATTTTCCTTTTTTTGCAATTTTTTCACCCCTTTTATCGGACGATTGGAGACATATTTGCTAAAATATTCCCAAAAATCTTTAAATCGACAGGAGAAACCTAGGAAATTCAAGTTTTATCAAATTTTGGAAAAAAAATTTCTATTTTCCAAAGGGTATCTTTAAAGAAATTTTCGAATATTTGGGCAAATCTACAAATTTTTGTATTCAATTTAGGTAAAACTCAGTACATTAGGTAGTTTTGACCCAAAAAGTACAAAAATTGAGTCACTTTAAGACGATTGCATTTAATAGTTTCCGAAATAGCGCCCAGAAATCCATTCGAAGAGTAATTTCTCGGATCGATTTAAGGTGACAATCCAGAAAATTTTATCTAATAGTCTTATAATTTAAATTCGATTTGTTTCTGGAGCTAAATAGTTACTTTATTATTGTAGAAATCCCTAAAACCAAAACTTGAGTGAACCACCTTAATGTAGAAAAACTTTTTTTTGTGTCGTTTTACTCTTAAAAACGACATCATCCTGTTTTTACACACACGTGGTTGATAAAAAATATTTCTACCCTTAAAATTTATTTTAAAAATATTTTACAAAACTATATAAAATATTATGAGTTGCATACTTATAACATTTTTTTTATAAACTTTTTTAATAAACATTTTTTTTAAAGTATTTTTATAAATGGAATTTATGGAAAGAAAAAAATATTATACTTTTTTTTTCTGTTATGAATTTTACAAAATAATTTTTAATTGCTTTAGGGGGCAAATTTAAATTTTTTAAAGAAAAAAATATTTATACATTTTAATTTATTTTTAACAGATTTGGAACACTTTTACGAATATTCTTAAACATCTTTATAATAAATGCCACACAATCAGTATGAAAGTAGGTTTAAACCAGGGCTTCAAAGCTTTCTGGCTCCAAATCTTGGTTCAGTCGACTTAATTTTATTTTTGAAGTGAAAACTTTCCAGGGGCGTTGAAAACTATTGGGATGGAAAAAAGCACTGAATTCGTGTGAACGTCAAAACTAGACGATAAAAATTCAATCCATTTAACCTGGTGAATTAGTGGTATCGGTGCTTAGTTTCTATATTCACGTGAATAATTTCAATTATCATATGATTTCAAATGATGAAATTTTAAATTATTCATAAATAATGAATTAAATAATAAAAAAAATATTATTTTAAAGTTTTTAATTCTGTCAAAATCCTCATGACAATTTTTATCTATATTTCCAGCTAATATACTGTGGCAATAAACTTAAAAAGATAGCAAAAATTTGTTAGTCTTTGGACTATAGAGATATCTGAGAAAATTACTAGAAGTTCAATTCATTTTCTAAATATTTAATAAAATCCACGATAAAATTTTTCTTACTCGTAGTTTGAGTTTTCTTGGCGGCGTTTTTCATGGTAACGATACGCTACTTCATTAATATAATTGAATATACGGTTTATATTGAAAATTAAATAATATTTTCTGTAAAATTTAAATAAGTAATTATGTTAATTTACATTTAAAAAATATTATTTTTGCAATTTTGCATCTTATTTTCACCATTCCTAATACAAGTTAATAAACTGCTATTTTTCAATGATTTTAATTTGACATTAATAATACCGTTTATTTGCAAAAAAATTCAAAATAACTACGCACCCAACGATTAATTTGAAATTTTTTCAGGTTTGCTACTTGAACCATTAAAAATTGGTTGTACGTAAAATCGTAAAAAGCACAAATACTATTTTTGTAGATTTGAATAAAGAATTTAGTACTCAAAAATTACATTCGATTTAACCACTTTGCGCACCTAAAATTCTATACAGAAAACGCACATTAATAGAAAAAAAACTCCCAGTAAAAAGTGGGTTCTAATTTAACGTGTTTTGACTAATAATTGTTCTTTCTTTCGACGCCAAATAACGTTTATTCAAACAACTTTTTGAACTTCGTTGAAAAGTAACCAATATCATGAACTTATCATAATGTCAAAGATTACAATACAAACACAATCCTTATGCATGCATTTATAATATTTACAATGTAATTTCCCATTCAAAGACACACAAGAACAAGTCTCAGTAGATAAATGATGTTTTATTAAAAATAAAAATACACACAAGTTTTAGTCTTTTTTTTTCTCGTGTTATTTTCATGTTCATCTTTTTAATTTACATTCAAAGTAAAAATGCCGTCGGCAATATTACTGTGATGATAGCTCTTTTATGTTGTCTGATATCTTCTTCCTTATAAGCTCACTCACAGAAAGTACGTACACATACAACGAATTCATTCAGTGCATTCTCTCTTCTAGCTTTTTTAAATTTCTGGAAAGAAAAGTTATTCTTTTCATCCTTAAAATCGAAATAAATTTTCTGTGCAAACTTCTTTAATCATAACGAGCGATTTTATTAAAATATTTTTTTAGTAAGATCAAGCGACATGCACACTACGTGACATAAAACGTTGAAAATGACGGTTAACGAACGATCACTGAAGTTAAGCAACATTGGGGAGATCTTGCAGCCTTCAAAAAGCAGTGATTCCAGAAAAAAAGTTTACTATGAGTGGAAAAAAGAAATTACTGTTTTTGATGGTAAAAATACTTTAGCAGAAAGCCAACACTGTACTACTTTTAGCTATCTTTAGGTATCTTAACCACCAAAGTACTTTTCTTCGTAAATGTCAAGTTTTCACTAAAATTTCGTTATTTATGATTAATAGAAGCTCCAATAATTTCAAATTTTATTGTTTTCTATTCAGATTAATTGACTTTTTAGTAGTGTCAGTCCCATATTATTCTGTAGTGTCAGTCATGATTCAAATTTCTAATAAAATAATATGGTTCCTCACTAGTTTTTTATTTTCCAATAATTTGTTATAGTGGCTCCAGATGGAATTTAAAATTGTAAATCCTGCATAGAGGAAGATTTTTTAAATTATAAAACTTAATCGAACACGACTTCCTTTTGCATGTAGTGTCAGGCATATTTGCATTTTGTTAAATAAATCATATTCTATAAAGTTTAATGAGTAAATTTTTTACTACAAAGGGATAAATGTAGAATCATCCATAAAACTATACTAAAACTAGGTATAACCGTTAACATAACAGGATTCATAATTTGACGCGAAACGCATTTTGGGTCAACTGTAGTGTCTGGTACATATAAAATCACCCGAAAGATAAACTTGAAATTTTGACAGGTCGTTGCATTAGTTTACATATAATTTGCATCCCGAGGTTTTCACGGGAATGAATCTTAAAAATAACTGTAAAAAGGGAAAGTCATATAAATGTCAAATGTGTTTCTAGAGTATTTTGATTTACACCTCTATTACCTATCAGACAAAGCCACGGTTAAACGTAGTCAAGCTTTATTTGATAATTTAAATTTTCATTATGTTTATGTTTTAAATTCCGTTTTGATGGGTTGCGTAAGACGAGTATTTTATTTGTTATTTGTTGAAAAAATACAAAAAGTAATTATAAGTAAAATCTATTAGTATTTCTTTTGCTTACACCTTTACTCTCGTGATGAGAGTAATTCTAACAATTTCTGAAGAATTTGAGAAAAATATATTTAAAAAAATCTGTAGATAGGTTGAAAAATTCATTATTCGAAAATAGATAATATTATCTGACGATAGAAAAAGTTTAAGCTAATAGAATATAGAAAAAGTTTTTATTGGATCAAAGATAATAGAGAAGACTGTATCCAATGAGAAACTTCGTACAATGTGACGAAAAAAAAGAAGAAAATTTGGGCTCTTTGAAAATCATTTAATAACCTTAATTATTTTCCAGAAGCCAGTGAAATATCCAATGAACTATTTACTCAAGCCGAAAGTAATTGATCTGAACTAGATAAATTATATCTATCATATCTATTACGACTTGTTCTTTGCCTGTGCTTATATTAAACAAAAACATAGATCAAAATCGATTCATCGTTGTCGTTATACGACCGTCGTTTCATCATATCGTATTCAAACGATATGAAGTTGTTGTTTTTTGTTTAAACATAAACGAAGTATTTTTTGTTGTTGTTTCACGTCTGTCCCAGGGAACAACAAAATAAAATTGTCAAGAATATAAATATTGTCGTATTTACTTTCTTTTGTGTATTCTAGATATTTACTATGCGCTTCAAAAAATCCTTGAAAACTTTCAAAGTTTTTCAATAAAATTTATCTCAAGTTTTATTAAAATTATTCATATAAACTCATCAATTTTTTTTTTCGCCACATCGTGTGAATTTTACCATGGGATAAAGCCCACAGCGGATTCTTTACCCGCTTGTAAAACGAAAAACTTACATCTTGTTGGATGATGTTATTTAATTTCGAAATCAATTTCTTTTTTAAAGGTTCAGCTCATGTGACCATTGCTCTTGAGTGACTATATCCTCAATTATCTTAGATCCAACATAAAGGGAAAAGTTTGTGGTATAATAATTAAAAAGAGTACCTATTCGAAGCTTAACTCTTCAGCACTCGGGTTATAAGCATTTTGCTGACACTCAAATAAAAACAAAAGTAACTCTTTTTTTTTAAGTAATATATGAGGCTAAAAATTTTTCTATTTTTAGTTAATATTATCCATTTTCAAATAATTTTTCCGATTTTTTCAAGTTTTTAAAAATATATTTTTCTCTAGTCTTTCTGAAATTGTGAAAATTTCTCTCAGCACGAGAGTAATTAAGCAAAGAAATATTAGCCTCGAAAATTTTCGGGCATGATCGTGTATTTTAGATAGGTTAAAAAAGTCGTACTCAGTAAATTAAAACAAAATGTTGTAGAACTATGGTGAAATTAGTTAAGTGAATTGAATTATTTAGATTATTTCTCTGCTCTAATATTTCACTCACAAACATCATCGTAATCGTAATCAAACTATTTTTAATCAGCTCGTGCTATAAAATAAATTTATATAAAATTATGTAGATATTATGATTTAAAAGTTAAAGAATATTTCACGGGCGAAATATTTGGCGTGAGTAATTTTCTCATCCCGTGACTAAAGATTACCGAACGATTGAAGTGAATGCTAACGGGTATAAAACGTAAAATTCGATACTAGTTGAAATCATCGATAAAGTGCTTTTAAAAATAGCAATGTGCAAGAGGATATGTTTTCAGAACACTTTGTAGTCTGCTGAGTACGAGTGTTTATGCAAATATTCAACCTAGAAACTTCTATGCTTATGTTATACGTTAAAGATTTGTTTGTACTATTTTTGGTACTAAAAGTGTTTTTTGTTGTTTTTTCTTTCATAAAAATATGAAATTTTTTTAAAAATAAATTATGTATTTATTTTAAAATAAAATAGAGTTTTTCTTTTAAATTGAACAGAAAGTTATTTCATTTAGTTTAGAAATTTATCGAGTAGGCAAAGAGATATATAAACACTTAACTTTTTTATTACTGTCCGTAAATCTGACACTTGTTTGAAATTTGAGATTTGTCAACATAGAATAGATTTGACGGTTTTATGTATTTAATAGGTGAAAATTCATTTGAAAACACTACTCAATACAATTTGAGTATCGGTAGTCTTCAGTTTATAGTAAAACCTCTATATAAAAAAATTTTAAAATATTTAAAACAATATTTTATGTATTGAGAAAACATTTGAATAAATTATTTATTTACTTAAAATAAAATTTTCATTCAATTAAAAGTTTAAACAAATATAAAAATTTTTGTTATATGTCGAATTTTTTAAATATTCAATATTATTGTTTATGAACTTAATTTCTTAAAACACATTTCTTCTTTAAAACAATGACTTCATTATTACATTTTTTTAGGGGTTTTAAACTTTATGTTTTCTTATAATACACGTTCTGTATGCTAATCATAAAGCACTCTCTAAAATTAAGTTTTTTTTTTCGAACTTTCGTAAACCATTGATAAATACGCGGCTTCCTGTATGAGTAAAAGTCCTTTTTTTGCTATGATGGAAACACTGTGACTATTTCAAGAAAGTAAATATTTGGTCCTAAAACACATAAGGACGTTCCCAAAAAAATTAGTATATGAAAACATTTCAGACTTAGGTTTCAAATTTTGAGGGTGTATTCTGTTAGACCTTGGGAAAATTAGACGAAAATAAAGTGTAAAATTTTTCGATATATACTACTACAGTTTTTGAAATATTGATGTCAAAAGATTTAGAGAAAATCACTTGTAGAAGATAAACTTATTTTCTTAACATAAATATGTCATTCATTTCATCACTATAAATGTATTTCATGGAAAAACGAGTACTGCTTGAAATAATTATCTTTATAGGAAAATGTTTTTCATGCTTTTAACTACATTAATATTAGTTTTCCAAATTAATCTTAAGAGAAGAAGTCCTGTTACTTAATAAAGTATACCTATGTCAATGGAACACATATTTCCAAAAAGATGCTACCACTGAAATGGAAATATAATATGAGAATTATATATCTTAATATACATACTGTGTCCAAAAAATAAAGTGACATTTGAATTTAAACTGCGCGCTTTTTTTGTGCATGATGAATTCCTTCCGCCCGACCAAACAGTCAACAAGAGATATTATTTGAACGTTATGCGTCATTTGCGAAACGCTATCCGCCTAAAAAGGTTGGAATTGTGGAAAGACAATTCATGGTTTTTACACCACGATAATTCACCATCCCATACTGCACTCATAATTAGTGATCATTTCGTCAAAAACTCAACCCATATCGTTCTGCAACCACCGTATTCACCTGATCTGGTGCCGTGAGACTTCTGGCTGTTCAGGAAGCTCAAAAGACCGCTCCGTTAACACCGTTTTGATACGATGGAGGAGATTCAAGCCGCGGCGAAGACGGAACTGAAGGCAATCTAAAGTGACTACAACCAGTGTTTCGATGATTGGAAAATCCGTTCTCATAAGTGCATTGCATCGGGAGGGGATTACTTTGAAAGGGATGAAATTGATTTGGAAGAATAAATAAAAAATTTTCAAAATAAATACAATGTCACCTTATTTTTAGGACCCAGTAAGTATAATAGAATATTATTCTCAGCATGTGTGATGTAGTTAAAATTCACATCTTCCCCATTTAAATGGTAACATATTTCTGGGCAAACAACCCTGGATTTTATGTGCCCTGTATATTATATGTGGAATCAAAGAAATGTAAATAATTGTTGATTTAAAGTGGTACTCAAAATTTTTTAATTTTATATTTTACTCGAAACACAATTAAGTGAATTATATTGCATCGTTTTCTATTTAATAAATATTTAAATTTTTAGAAAATTTTATTATTCATACAGTAATTTATAAATATCAAAAGTATAAATAATTTGTATTTACGCTAAAAACTTTACTGCTACACAGAAATCGTATAAATTTAACGCATATCGCATTCATTAACAGGCTAAATGAATGAGGTTCTACTGGGAGTTCCAGAAGGAGTGTTAAATTTTTAGTCCTTTCCATGAGAGATGATTAATAATTGTATTAATAAATTTTTTTACCGAGAATATGTGGATTCATGTTGAAATCTCAAAATATTTTTGCCTTCTCTTACAATCGCTAATATTTCGAGGTTATAACGTGAATCCAGAAGCCTCCTACTTCGTTAAGGTGATTTTTGTGATTTACTGAATTTCTCGATTTTCGAAATCTTTCTATCAAGTTTAGTTTGTGGTTTAAAATTTCTATGAATTTGATTTCCTCTTTGAAGAGGAGGACTTGTAGAGAAATGAGCTACTTATAAAGTCTCTGAAATTTAATAACACCAAAGAACTCTTCAATAGTTTTTACACAATTCAAAGCCTATATAATCTTTATAATGAATCTCGATGTTGTTCTTGATGTGGCAATATCTTGCAGCGAAATCCGGTAGTATTAGACTATTTT
The DNA here is from genome assembly GCF_905475395.1 of Chrysoperla carnea. NCBI lineage: Eukaryota > Metazoa > Arthropoda > Insecta > Neuroptera > Chrysopidae > Chrysoperla > Chrysoperla carnea. The sequence goes on along the minus strand of NC_058339.1, from coordinate 77,619,335 downwards.
TTCAACCGATATACTTCTTTTTAGCCCAGGTCGCCTTTTAAATTATTCTGCCTATATGGAGAAACGTTTGAAAGGTTCAATTCTTCTAGTATTCTCTGTTCTTTCATTAAACCATTCTAAGCTACAAAGGTTTACAGAAAAATTTCGATTTCGATTTGGAAAACAATGCACCTTCGCTTCCACAAGTTTCTTTTAGTTTTTCTACGTTTTCTTACTGAAACATTCTCAGAGATGACATCCAAGAAAGCAATTCACCTTCTGAAATACTGAAACACTTTATAAACTTAAAACTTTTATACTTTACATAGAAATACGTATAAAATTAACGCATATCGTTCTCCACCAGACGATATAAAATACGCTTCTAGATATTACTGACTGCCATCGTAATACTTTACGTCTATACGTAGTTTCTTTTTAATAAAATACTATAACTGAGTTTACTCGATTGAATCTAGGACCAGACGCAGAATTTAACAGTTACTAAAAAGAACTGAATATTTGACAGGTTTCCATAACTCCATAACATCCCGATTATATATTGGATATATGCTTGCCTCCATACATAATTAAACGGGTTGTTTAAATCATTCTAACCAATCTGAACCAATTGCTATCCATATGTATTTTATACGTTTTCCTATAAATGTTTGTTTTTTCTCACGCTCTAACGCAAAAATTAATTTTTACAAAAATTAAAAAAATCAATTTAATATGACATCTTACTGCTCCATCTATGATCATCATTTTTAACCATAAATTAAAGATTGCTGTAAAAATTTAAAATAGTAAATGTCAAACAATTCATGGCTATCTTTTCTGATAAACTTAATTCTAATCTTTTCTGATATACACAATGAATTAGGACTATTTTACACTTTAAAACAAATTGAAAACTGTGCATATATTTAAGCTGTGCAAAACATAAATCTCTTCGAGTGTTTACTCTCTTGATCTCACGAGGGTAAGTGAGATCAAGAGAGGTGGAGGCTATAAAGCGGTGGTATTTAATTTTTAGCCCAGAAAAGCGGTCGGGTATCAAGCTAGTTGTTTCTTAATAATTCCGACAAATTCCCTGCTGTGCTTTTTCGGACCGATAACTTAAATATGACGTTATTACACTTTTGAAAACGCAGTACTTTCGAAAAAAGTCGTAGAGAGAAGTATGGTAGACTCGGCAAAAGGAATTAACTCCTGAAGTTTCAAGTAAATATTAATCTTTAACAAAGTACGTCCTTTCTGTTCCCTCTGAAGGGAAGTCTTCGACCATAGAAATTTTTGTTGAGTGAAATATTCAATTCTCTTTATTTTCGAGAAACCTTGACAACAGGCTTGCTTTTCATTCTAAAATCACTGTCGAATACAACAAATGACCCCAGACTTTTATGTAATATGAACATATTTTTCCATTAATATGTGTTTCCCCCATTTTAAATAATGTTTGTCGGTGCTCCGTTTCGGTGGTTTGGATATATAAAACTCTACAAACTCTATGTCTACGAACTCTCTCGTTACGTAATAACTAATTTTAACCCTTCAAATAACAAACATTCGAAGTGGAGAGAATTAACTTTTGATTTGATTAGGTTTTTACTGCTGGTATATGTATATATAAAAGTATTTTTCCCGTCTCGTTTAGTAAACGGTGGTTTAGCTTTTCCTATCGAGACATGACGCTTGGATATTTTTATTTTGTATAAAAATAAATTTTGTTTTTCGAATTAATGTGAATGTAGAAAATTCCAACAACATGCAGACTATTAATTAACTTTTTCTGTAATTATTCTTCCTTTGGTTTTTCGAATAACGATTCGAGGTAATATGTTTTTTATTTTTATAGTGTGGAATTTATAAATCGACAGGGAGTAATTTTTTTTGTAACAATTGAAAAATTGCAAACCGTTTTAACAACTATTTTGTGGCTGGACTGCATAAATATAGGTTCTAATTATGCTTTCAAACTATCAAAATTTTCCTCACTTAAAAAATGGAAAATTTTTATACAGAAAACTTTTGACGAAACTATCTAACAAAATATATTTGTGAAAAATCATTGTATTCTGATCGCAATATTAGAAATCTTGCACTTTCTAATATTTAAATCGAAAACTCAAAAATAATTATTATCCCGCGTACCGGGAGTTGAAAAGGTAAGAAAACTTTTGATTTTTTCCAAAAATAGTTCTTGATATTAGTTTCTCTTCCCAACTTTTTTGGCGGAGCTACTCACTACGAAAGAAAATTTTTTTTTATCAATTTTTTCATTATTGAAGTTGTGTAGTGTCGGAAACTGATGGACCAAGATTCGCTATACATCATTCTCAACTTACCCAAAAATTGATTTTCCCACTTCGATAACTTTCTGTTCCAAGACATGAATTATCTGAGTGGTTACAATGATTCAAGGTTGAAATCAATATTTTTTCGAACAGAAATATCCATAAAAAAGTTCTTCGTGTATCTGTGAACAAATTAAACAGACATTCAGGTAAAACCGTAATTTATCCGATCAAATAAATGTAATTTTTATTGTGTTACATTTTTGTGATGGGTATACACTAAATTGCATTTTATTTTTTTCGTATTCTTGTTTAATTGATACTTTATTGAAAAATACCTGTTCGTGTCTCGTTTTTTAAAATAATACATTGAAAATACTGAGTGTATCAGATAAATCTCGATTATATAATATCTTTAGCTATTTTTTGTTCTTTACTACTTCAGATTTGTATTCATTTTTAGGTACTATTTATACATTCAGTACTTATTGTGTCAAAGCTTGAGATAGCAATGAAAAATTGTCTTTGTTTTCTATTTTCTGTGATTCTTCATAAGACGATATAACTGTCTCTACCTCGCTGTAAAATGATTAAAAAAAAATTGTTTTTCTTTAAATAAGCGATAGTTGACTATCTTTTTAGAAACGAGAAAGACAGATATATCATGAAGAATAACTTAGTATAATTGATATTATATTCTAATTTACAAAAACAATCTTTTGTTTTCGGTTTTCTTCCAAAAAAATAATTTTTATCAAAACAAAAATAAGGAAAGTATGCATAAAATTACCATCCAATAAGACATGATATTTTAAAAATACAAACTTTAAAAATATAAATTCAATTACACTAAAATCTTTTTTATAACGTGTGAATTAGAAATAAAATTTATAAATACATAATATTTTACACAAGCATTTTATCACCCACGGCGTAGAATCACTGCCAATCGGTATGTCTACTAGTTGCCAAAATTTTTATAGTTTTTCACAAAAATCATCACTAAAACTTAAAAGTATGCATGTTAAGTTTAACGATTTTATTTATTTATTTAATAAATTTTATTATTCCGAAAAACATGATTTTTCAATTAAATTTTGATTTTTTTTTTTTTTTAAATGTTTATTGTTTTTATTAATTTAAAGTATTTAATTTCTTTTCCGCAAAACATTTTAGAAAGTGGTTGTTATTTTACAAAATACTGACGTCACTAATGTGATAATTAATTATTGCCAATGTTTCTGAATTTCACGCAAATGGGCAATCATTTAAGAAACGAGTTGTATTGAAAATCATGTTTGAAACTAAAGCTGTTTGGGTATATCTTGGATGTCCTTGAAAGCATTGATGTTCAAGGTGATTGATAAGTCAACTCATACGAACAAAATATTCAATTTTAGCAGAACAAGTTCAAAAACTCTCCATAAATTTGTCCCAATGATTCTATAAAATTTATTTTTCGAGTTCGCCCTTGCATAAAAAGCTTTGCTCTTACGTAATAAAACTATATTTGTTACATTTTGTACATTTAAGAACAATTGTTAATATTGTTCAAGTGAATTGATTGTGACGCCTATTTCGTGTTCACAAAATTTATGTTTTTTTTTTGTGTACATTTCTTTGGTGCTACATACAGAAAAATAACAGCTTTCATTTTCACTTCACAAGGTTATAAATCATTGTGTGACGTCAGTCATCATAATATCTTTTATATCAACGAGGCGCGAGAAACTGAAGCGATAAAGAGAAATAATATTTTATATTTGTGTTAAATTTCTCACATCCTTTTTTGATAATGCTTTACAAACTTTCTCATTTCCTATTCTCACCTCAAAATTATTATTGTTATTATAAAGTTAATTACATTAGGAGGGATGAGGCTACGAAATTATTTTGTTACACACAAAAGATACGTTTTAATTGAAACTGATATTGATTTTGTTTGTAATAAGATATATAGTCTAGGCCCATGAAGAATATTTGGTCTTTCAGAATGGTTGGTTTGAGAGATACTTATCAAGAGATAGAACTTAACACACTTTTCCTCTACGGAAATTTTTTTGCCTAGAGTATTTATTGAAAAGGATATTCGAATAAGAAACTCGTTTTGCCCAGCACACAAAAAACTATCTGCTCGCCGTCAACGGACATTTTGTTGCAATCAAAATTTAACAAAATTCCTGGTTTCTGATTGAGCTGAAATTTTGCATTTATATGTAAATCGGATTATAATTTTATGGTACTCATGATTCGATTTTCCCATCGCTTCCACCATATTTGATCGACATACGTTTTTTTTAGTTTTAAATTAAAAGTTTAAATAAAAATACTTTTAAAGGAACATGATTTTTTTGTACTAAAAGTAAAAAATATTTTTTCCTATGTTACTCATACTTGACTAATTATAAAAGCTTTGGGCGCTCTGAATCATTATTTGCATTATAAGTTAAGCGCCGCCAGCTTTTACAAATAGTCAAGTAAGATTGACTCACAGAAAAAATTATTTTCTTCTTTTTAGATTAGAAATTGAATAACAGTTTTTCCCATAAAACTTATTTTTTAAGAAATTTTTTTTAAATATTGCTTTCAATAAATGTTTACCGTTTGGAGGTCGCCGCAAAAATAAAAATTATTCTTTTAAATTCCGATTTTCTTTCAGTAAAAAGACGTTCTCAATTGAATGTCGAGTATGACACTTGGTCCTAGATCAGTAAGGTACGGGTGTGTTCCTCCATTGAACCAAAAAGTGAAGAAAACATGGTGTGTTATGCACACCAAGCCAAGGTTCATTCAACAATCTACGAATAACACACAAAAGCACAAACATTTTGGTTTTTGAAGATGAACAAATAGGCATTGTTTTAATAAAATCATGGTGAAAATTTATCTATTATAATGGGGTTCATAGAGTTATAAAACTATAGTTGAGATGAAACAAAAATTATATAAAATAATATTTTAAGCAGATAGATTCTCTCTAGAAACGAAAGTTTCCTGATGAGATAAAACTTTTGACTTTATTGATTTCACTCTTTTCGGAAGACAACGACAATTCATGAATTTCCAGCACATGAAAAATTATTACCTACTATTGTGTCATCTCAACCCGCTGACAAATATTACCCTAACTAATGGTCTTTAAAACTTCCTGAAGAGAGAAAGTTTTGAGCTAAACATATCTCGCAAAATTTTTAAATTTTTTGCCTCTCTCATTTACTTCTATTCTAAAATGCCATTAGCCCCTCCGAGTCCCGATGCAAGTGTTATAATTCGCTTTATTAAGTTTACTCGACTAAGTTATATGTCTTTTTAGTTTAACCATCATAAATAAGCATAAATTATTAAGGCTTTGACGTTTAAAAAAATGTATGCAAGATCAAGTAAACATAACATAAATAATAAATAAATAATGTTGACAAAGAAATAAAAATTCGATGAGTTGAACGCTCTGTGTTTAGACCTCATATTCCTGGTACGAGTGAGTTCTTTTTAATCCTCTTTATTAACATTTTCCTTTGTTTTATTTTAATTTAAAGTTGTAAACCTCTATAAAAAAAACACCCCGTTACCTACTTTTATTCAAGTTACTAATTTTTTTTTTCTTTCTTTTCAGGTAAGTACCTACCACTCTAAGCAAAGCTCAAATAAAATTCCAAAATTGTAAGTACAAAAAAAGACTTTTCCGACCAATAAACGGCATCATATGATTTCTTCAAGTTACGATTCACATAGGTAAGCCAGAAACACCCGGAGAAAATACTGGATACATGTGTGCGCTATTGAAATTAATCAAATTATGAATTTTATGCTTCTAAAGACGTTCGTTTTCGAGCAAAAACATCATGTGAAATCAATTTTTGGATAACATCCATAACTACGAAAATATGAAGGATTTGAATGTACAAATAGAAAGAAAAAAATACTTGGTGACGTCATAACCTCCAATTGCCATAGAGACTACATATCCATAGTGGTTTTGCAAGAATAAAATAGAAATTATTTAATTGCTTATATCTTTTATGTTTATCAATCGATTTTAATTTTGATCTTGTCATCTATTATCTCACATTTTCAAATTTTTACGAAAGATATATTGAAATCAAAAAGAGGCCAAGATTGATTGAATCATTAGAAGTCAATATTAAATTTGTATAGTCTACTAGATTGATACCCGACCGCTTCACTGGGCTTAACAGTAAAATCACCGCTATATAGCCTCCACCCTCTCTTGATATACAAAGTTTTAAATTTTTTGTAAAATGTAAAATAGTCATAATTCATTGAGTATATCAGAATAGAAGGTCATGATTTGTTTGACATTTACTATTTTAAATTTTTTAAATGATGAATATATATCTGGTCCATCTATAATCATCAGTTTGAACCATAAATTAAAGATTTCTGTAAAAATTTTAAAAACGGTAAATGTCAAATTAAATTAAATTTTTTTTTTTTAATATCTTTATAAATTGTAATTCATGTATTATTCTGATATATCAGCTATATAGCTGTACAGTTATATTAAAATCCATTTGCTTGTTTTAGCGTGAAAGCGTAACAAACAAACAAACAAACAAACAAACAAATATACTTACTTTCACATTTATAATATATATAGGGATTATATCTATTGATCAGAATTTGATAAGTCTATGAAATATTTCATAAAATGTCTCATATTGAACATAATAACATAAAATGGTAGCTCAAAATATCATCAACAATCGTACAAAATAATAATAATATTATTTAATCATTTAGAGGTATATTATATTAAAACAAATTTAAACATGGTTTTACTTGAATAATTTTCATATTCATAGGCAGCATTATTATTATTTTATAAAACAAAAGATTGTAAAGTCATGGATGGTTCTATTCTATGTTCTGGTACAATATGGTCCATGTCCAAAATATATAATATAATGGACCATAATATTATTACAGTCAACCATAACGGAAAAACCATTACATTTCACTAAGTTCATTTCCTATTCATTAGATAACAAGTGTTTCCAAAATACTGACAGTGACTCATAATACATAATAGCATTAAAAAAACTTTTAACAAAAAGAAAACCGACTTCAAAAATAACGAGTAACTACATTATATTATCGATATTTTTTTAGTTTTTAGTGCATATTAATTTATTTTGGAAAAGTTTTTCTTTTGAAGTCGGTTTTCTTTTATGTCATAAGTTTTTTTTATTTTGTGATTTTTAGTGAATCTGAAGTACACTAACTAATTTGTAACTAAAAAAAGATTAATCGAAATCGGTTGGAGTGATATTGAGTTATTCATCCTCTTGCCGTGCATAATTAATGCAAATTAAAGATATATAGTATAAAAGTGATATATTAGCTCATAGTTCATATGAAACTCTGTCATTTATAAATTAATCAATTTAAAAATTGATAAACGATCACATGTTTTAAAACAAAAGTTATTTATTTCATTTTGTAAGGAGCGCAGCGAGCTCCATAGGAAAAAGCCGTACTATTTTCCCAGGATATGGAAGCAAAATTGATGTTTTTTGGGCGGACTAAGCGAGGATAAGCGGAATGAGGGATATCATCTGTGTTTCAAAATTGACATTGTCTATATTTCGAGTAATATATAGAGGGGATAAGTGACGTAAGGGTGGGTTCTCAAGATGAATCAGTGATTTACAAAATAAATCATTTATGGAAGGCATTGAAATGAATCAGCATTACAAGCGAAGCCATGGACAAAAGCTTTATATTAGCCACAATAGCTAATGTAGTACACGAGCAATCACGGGAATGTGGAGATCAAGTCTCCTGTTTAGATGCCTTTGACACGGGTGCAACTGCCTTTTTAGCGAAGTCGGTCAAAGGTAGCGAAGGGCAGGCTAGACACCAAGTGTCAGCTCTGCATTCTCGTTTCACTGCCAACTTTCTGCTACTTTACGAGGGTATGGAGAAAGATCTTCAGAAAAATAACAACTTTTGTACAGCTACAAAAGATACACCCCCATAATTTTATTTTTTCGAGTTTTAGTAGAATTTTTGTATCAAAATTAAAGACTGTGAACGCTCTTAGAAATCTAAATTATTTTAGAATAAAATATTAGGTATTAGAAAGTCACCTTTAGTTTTTCACAAATCCTCTGTCAAACAATGATAACTAACTCTGTAAAATTCTAAATATAGTTTTAGAAATTTGAGATGAATGAATATGATGATATAATATATAACATTTTTGAATCTGTATATAAAATGAAATGCACTTAAAATTTATTGAATAATAAATGAAATTACTTGTTTTTCCATTTTGTTTGTCCAATGTAATTTAAAGTGATACTGATACTATTTTTATTATTACATTACAAGTAACAAACAGTTCGTATATGTAATAACGTTAGGTAATATATAAAATGGTGAATATTTTTAATTACATTTTAAATATGTAATGAAGTTTTTGAAATTAACTACTAACTACTAACTTTACTATACAAGGTAATGTCATTTCATTGGACTCTATTGGGGTAATGTGTTATACCTAGGTGACAATATAACATAGGTGAAAGTCCGCTCAGCTTTCGCAGTAGTGACAGGGAAAGTTGGGAACATCATAAAAGTGCACATATCCGGATAACTGGATGGCAAGGATGTATTCTGAGTGATCATCCATCCCCTACCAGGGTCCCTCTAATTTGGGTTCATAAAAACATGCACTTGTATTCATACAGTATTTGTGACAACAGTGTACAAAACTAAGACATTGTATCTATACATACACTCAATAACCACACAACTGGAAAAAAATAAGTGGTTTTTTGTTTTTATCTTTTTAACAAGCCGGGAAGGAACCGTTTTTCTTTGGGCCAAAAAACTCATAATAAATTAATGATTGAATTTTGGTTTGAAAAATATGGTTACATCCGCTTTCGAGATACGTCGAAAAAAAAATTTTTTATCAATACTCGGTGTACTATAATTTATAATATCTCGTTCCACAGTTTAAAATTTTATTGAGTACGTAAGAAAAGCCCTTACACGATTGAACTACCTAAATAAAATATGAATATAAATTTTTTGTGATCCAAGGTACAATATGCTACTTCGTTTTACTATAAGCACTATTACTACAGTAAATAAGCCGGAAAATACCATCGAATGTGGAAAAGTGGTGGAACAGCTCCGATTTCAAAAATTTTTTGTGTACGTGTTCCTTAGACCTCTAGGAACATTCAGCCGCACTAACCTTGGCATTGGAAAAAAAACTGAGAAAGTTAGGGTAGTTTTCCCATCCCCAAATAGTAACAGTGAAAACAAATCAATATTTCACCTCAAAAATCGTCTTCCGAGGGTTTTCGAGGTCACTGATCATGAATTCGAGGTTAAAAAACAACTGAAAATGGTTGCAACCCCATTAAACAACCCCTAGAAGTGTCAATATTTAAAAAATTTTGAAAATTTTGAATTTGACCTCAGAAATTGTCTTTCTGCGGTTTTTGAAGTCGTTGATAATGAATTTGAGGGTAAGAAGCAACTGAATGTAGTTCCAAGCCACCCCTAAAAGCCACCCCTAGAAGAAACAGAGATAAAATTTTAAATTTTTAATCGAATATCGTCTTTCGGGGGGTTTTTGGCATCGCTGATCACGAATTCAAGGTCAAAAAGTAACTTGGATGGTTGCAACCCTATTAAAACTACCCCTAGAAGTGTAAATGATTAAAAAATTTTGAAAACTTTTAATTTTATTTTAGAAATTGTCTTTCTGTGGTTTTTGAAGTCGTTGATAATGAATCTGATGGCAAGAAGCAACTGAATGTAGTTCCAAGCCACCCCTAAAAGCCACCCCTAGAAGTAACAGAGTAAATATTTAAAATTTTTCCTCGAATATCGTCTTTCGGGGAGTTTTTGGCGTCGCTGATCACGAATCCAAAGTCAAAAAGTAACTTGGATGGTCGCAACCCCATAAAACTACCCGTTGAAGTGTCAATGATAAACAAGTTTAGAAAATTCTGAATTTCACCTCAGAAATGGCCTCTTTGTGGTTTTCGTAGTCGCTGATCATTAATTTGAGTCAAAAAGCTACCGAATGTCGCTCCATCCCCATTAAAACCACCCCTATAAGTGAAAGAAAAAAAATTTTAAATTTAAAATTTCTCTTCGGTTATCGTCTTTTGAGGGATTTTTGGCGTCGCTGATTACGAATTCGGGGATAAAAAGTAATTGAAGAGGGTTGCAACTTCATTGAGACCAACCCTAGAAGCGACAATGAATTTATTTTAGAAAATTCTAATTTCATCTCGAAAATCGTGTCTTGCTGGTTTTCGGGTCCGTTGAATCAAAACACTACATTGAATTAAAAAATCTCACGCAAATCATATTTGACGTTGCAATTTTTCTAATTATACCCCGGATTCGTGATCAGCGACCCCGAAAACCCTCAAGAGACGCTTTTCAAGGCGAAATTTTAAATTTTTTTAAATGTTTAACATTTTCACATCTGGGGGTAGTTTTTTTGGGGTTGCAACCCTATTCAGCTATTTTTTGACCTTGGATTCGTAATCAGCGCCCCCAAAATTACCCGAAAGTCGATATTCGAGGAGAGAATTCAAATTTAAAATTTTATCTCTGTCACTTCTAGGGGAGGTTTTAATAAGGATGCTGTGACATTCAGTTACTTTTTGACCTCAAATTCATGATCAGCGACTCTTAAAACCGCAGAGAGGCAATTTCTGTGGTGAAATTCAGTATTTTCAAAATTTATTTATCATTGACATTTCTAGGGGTAGTTTTAATGGGGTTGCAACCATCCAAGTTACTTTTGACCTTGGATTCGCGATCAGCGGCCCCAAAAACCCCCCGAAAGACGATATTCGAGGAACAATTTTTAATTTTTTCACTGTCACTAGGGGTGGCCTTTAGGGGTGGCTTGGGACTACATTCAGTTGCTTCTTGCCCTCAAATTCATTATCAATGACTTCTAAAACCAGAGAGAGACAATTTCTGAGGTGAAATTCAGAATTTTCAATTTTTTTTATCATTGACACTTCTAAGGGTACTTTTGATGGGGTTGAAACAATCCTCAATTGCTTTTTGACCTTAAATTTTTGAACACCTTACCTAAAAACTCCACGAGACACGATTTCTGAGGCAAAATTTTGAATTTAATAAAGTTTTTGTCTCTATCACTTTAAGGGTAATTTTAATGGGGTTGAAACCATATTCAGTTGCTTTTTAACCTTGAATTCATGATCAACGACCTCAAAAACCCTCGGAAGACGATTTTTGAGTTAAAATATTGATTTGTTTTCACTGCTACTATTTAGAGAGTTTTGGGGATGGGAAAACTACCCTAACTTTCTCAGTTTTTTTTCCAATGCCAAGGTTAGTGCGGCTGAATGTTCCTAGAGGTCTAAGGAATACGTACACAAAAAATTTTTGAAATCGGAGCTGTTCCACCACTTTTCCACATTTTCCGGCTTATTTATTGCACTATATAATGTCATTTCATTTAACTGAATAAGTATATGAATATGATTTTAAATTATTTAATTCGATTTGTTGTACAATGTTGGTGTAAGCAATACTAAATTACTTTTTAATTTTAATACTTTGTTTTTAACATTAAAAACTACAGGAAGTTGCATGATAAGTGGTAAGGTTTTAAAAAATTTTCCGTTAAAAAATTCACAATTACCTTAACACTCATTAAAGTGCGAAAGTCGTCTTCATTTAAACAATATACAAGTTGTTTTTGAGATATGTCCCAAAATGCTATTTTGAATTCGGGAAACCCATCATTCCTAAAGGATTTTTGGGGAAATCATAAAAAATATTCATCCAATCATCAAACTATCCCAATTTTTCAACAATACTTTTGAAAAATCGAAAAAATCACATATTTGTGTTCCGTAATTTGACTATACGAGTAATTTTGACCCAAGAAATACAAAAATCGTATTCAATCGTATCGAATAAAAATATAAAATAATATATAGATAATATAATTTTGATCGATCCCTTAAAAATGGTATTAAACTGTCAAACAATTTCCCCTTCATTTTACACCTCACATATCAAAAATTATCTTACATAACAAACACTAAATAAAATTGATAAAAACTTTTTTTTTAGGATGTTATTTGTAAAATTCATAAAGAAACTTATATTTACGATCAATCGTTATTTAAATTTAATATCAGTAAGTGCAAGATCATAAATTATTTTCGTTACTTTTCAAGTCTGTGGAACAAAACCTATTGATTGTTTTATACATACCCAGTTTTTTTTAATAATATAATAAAATATATTGTTTTGGATATACGAAACTTTTCAAATGAAAATATTATGAAAATTGAGGGTAAAAAATAAGTATAGATATGTTTTTATTTTCTTGGGGAAAATATGTGTGTAAGTGCAGTGTGTTGATAAACTCGTAAAGAAAAATTTTCATTTCATACAAAATATAAATAACTCTCATGTTTGTAACGTCCATGTATTGGATATTGAAATTTCTATAAACAGACTTTTTCAATATCCCAATCAGACTTGAGCAGTGACATAGAAGATGAGACATCGTTTCTTTCTCCTTTACTGTGTTTGCTCCTGTAATAGTCATAATGCACTATCAGACTCAGGCGTTCAGCGTGCTTGTCGTCTGCCTGGCTAGTGTCCTGGATATGTAAAAATGCAGTGTTGATAAACTCATAAAGAAAAATTTACTAATTTCCTACAAAATGAGACAACGTTTCTTCCTCCACCTCACCGTGACAGCTCCTGCAATAGTCATGATGCACGGTCAGCACAGGTATCCAGCGTTTCTGTCGTTTAGCCAGTGTCCAGTAGTAGCAGCAACAATTTTGCTTATAGGGGCCCTTGGAATTAATTTAAGTTCATCGGAACGCCGACGATTGTACATGTACACAGACCATATCTGTCTTGCAATACCACAGATACCCATTTAGCTTTAAATAATTAAATCAATTATTTGGAACATGAAAAAAAAACATTTTCTATACAACTCGGGATAATATGCCCTACTTTTAAGATATCCAGAAAAAGTACAAAAAAAAACCCACGTGTGTTATGAATACGCAACAGGAGAGTCATGTCAATGACTTGTTTACGACTTCAACTTTAATACATCAAGGTATTCAAATTTTTAACATAATAACATTTTTCTGAGGGAACGGGAAGTATCAACAATTGCCTAACTCCTCAACTATATATGCTCATATAAACGGGAAATACAGTACTTATTATGTCGGAAATGGTATGTGAAAACTGTTTTATACAAACTAAATAGATAAAGGTAAGTCGAATAGAAAGGGAATGGTGGGTTTTTGTTGTTGTTGAAGACATTCACGGAAAAACGATGGTGAATGGATAGAATTCTTAAATAACGAATACGTGAATACAATCATTTTAATGGGATGAGGTGAATAAGGAAGTTAGTAGTCTCGAGTTATAATAGTAAGGGTTTCGTTTTTTTTTTTTTTTTTTTTCTGTATGTTTGTATAAAATGTAAGTAGCATAATTTAGTAAAATAGAATTTTTCAAAAATAAGAAGTTTTCATTTTTTTTTTCGATATAAGAAAACTCGAATATTCTGGTTGTGAAATAAAAATAACTAAAAACTGGTATGAATATAAATAAATGCGTTTGTGTTTATAGCATCTTAAAGTTATTACGCAAGTTTATAATTCTTTTACAGAGGTATTTAAAAATTTATGAGTTGCGCTTCAGATAGCATATAAGGTGCTCCGTAATAGCCACATAAAGGCAAAACAATGATTTTAACAAAGTCAAGTAATTGTTTGGGGGGCATGTTTCTCGATATTTGTTGTCAAGTGTTGCTTATTGTAGGCGTGCGACAACATAGCATAAAATTCAATTGAATTTGTCCAGATTGCATGTTGCATACTACAAGCCGCACCGATCCTTTCACTGTTGGATAGACGACGACTCTGTTCAACTTGTAGTATGCGGCAAGGAGACATATTTTTTTTCGCTTTGTGTCCCCCCTACCTCTATTGAGAGACTTTGTGTAGCATACTTTAATGCCGCATGATACGTGTTGTCTCAGTGGAATTGCGCCTTTAGACACGTGGATTCATGTCGAGAGATGAGGCATTTGACAGACAACAACAGTCAACTTGTAGCATGCGGCAAGGAGACATATTTTTTGTCGCTTTGTGTTCCTTCTTTTGAAAGACTGTGTGTCGGCGTCAATGTCGCATACAACATGTTGCCTAAATGTTGCCTCAGTGGAATTGCGCCTTAAGTTGTAAAGAAAGAACTATTGGCTACGACACAACTCAAGATGGTTGATAGCTGTATTTGTGAGTGTTTGGAAGTAAATGTCGACTGAAATACTTTGAAAAATAATGTATTCTTCTTGTTTTTGCTGTTCGAAGCGGAGGAGAGGACTATGGATCGTAGAGTAAAATGAAAATATCTTTAAACAGATTGGTTTCTTGTGAGAATGATTCTAGAATATTTTGGAGTTATCGAAACTTTTATTGAATTCAATCATTTTGAAAAACTAAACTGAATGTTTTGAAACTGTGCTTTAAAAAGTTTTTGTAATTTTCAAGGCCTAATTAAAAAAAATGGTACTAAGCACAAGATCCAATTTCGCAGCTGCCCAGCTGTCTCTAAAGAAATTATCGCCACATGCTAATTTAAACTTTAAGAGGTCAGCAAAAACTGAATGTTTCCCCTCAATGTGAAAGTTCTCGCAGTAACCATAATATGTTGTTTGACCCAAGCCCGGTATGCTTTTCTTTTTATATCAAAAGCCATTAGAAGTGAGATAATTATTTGAGAAGTTTTTGACCGTTCTCTAGTCATAAATCTGTAAAACAGCGGCCATTTATGTAAGATTCAAAGTAAATATTTAAATGATTCATTTACGTAAAAATTTGTGTTCTTACAAGTTGGACCTTAAAGCAGTTAAGAATAAAATTCAAAGTAGAAAAACCATTAAAATTTTTCTGACTGGGTGTTGGGACGACCTTCCCTAAGAAACGAGGAAACAATGTATCACCAAAACACTGGACATCATATCACAGCTGAGTTCTGTGTAGGATATACACACTTGACTATGTAAGAATTTCGAACAACCCGACAAAAGCTTAACAATATTTTTTGTAATGTTTTTCTTTTTGCATTTTCTTCAATGTTGATGATGATCATTACAAGTAAAGATTTTCTTTTTGTATGTATTTTCCTTCTTGTTAGGTTGTTGATGACTGGATTGGTTGCATGGTTTGGTTTGTAAGGGCTGACTGATTTGGTATGCTTTGGTTACTATGGTTGTTACTTTTCATTTTCTTTTCATGTTCTACTTAATTTTTATACTTTTATATTTTCAAGTATTAACAATGAATTTTCACTTATTCTACTTGTAGGTAGTACTTACTTCTGATGCCTGCTTGCCTTGTACACTGGAATTGATATTGCACGAGGGTATTGAAATTAATTGTAGCGTATATAATAACGTACAAGGCAAAACAGAAGTATAATCAAACATTTTATAACCAGTGTAGAAATATTTTATTAAATACTAGAATCTTAACAATAGGAGGAAAAGTCGTTGAAAGTTATTGTTAATTAAATAAGAAAATTGTTCCTTTTTTTATTCTGAAATGAATATCTTGAAATTATTATAAATAGTATTTAAAAAAATGTGAATGGTAAACAAATTGAAAAATTGAAGACTCAAAATCTAACTGCAGACTGACTTATTACAGGCTTCCAAATGAGATGAGAATACTGGGTAAATTCGTACAACGATAATATTCGTAATTATACACTTTTTTTAAATTTTAATTGTGGAAAATCGATTTAATTTATAATTTATTTTTCTAGACAAAGTTCAGGATAAAAAAAAAATTTGCGGCCAATTGAACTAACTCTTGCAAGCTTTTCATTTTATCGAAACGGGTTTTTTACTTTAAGATGGAATTTAAGTATTTTTTGGCGAATCTCATTTCAATCAGACGAATAATAATAATAATAATGGGGTTTAACCTCCGCTCATCAGACATATTCCATAACAGAGACACCCACATGAATATTTGTAAACTTTAAAAACTACATTCTATTACAATTAAATTTTTTTAATGTGGGTGGAGTCGGTAACTTCGTTCTAATCCAAGCGACGACAGTGCTTTCAATTTACCGCCCCATTAAATATAATTGATCAGACTTCCGTTGCTTGGATTCGAACCCACAACCTCGGCCACTTAGCCTCAATCGGACGAATGTAATCTACGAGAAAAGCGATATTTTGTAATTTTTAATTTTTTTGAAAATGTTCCAGCTTTGATAGCAAGTATTAAATTCTTGCCAGAACATTTGGCGTTCATGCGTGTGAAATATCGTAAGGTCACCTAAAAAAATGAATATACTTTTCATTTATTTAGATAAGAGTTTAAGAGCAGATAAAAAACTATTCATTTATAAACAAATTAATTAATTTTATGACAATTTAACTATTTTATTGCCAATAACATTTTTGTATGTTTTTTATCAGAAAACTTTTATGGCTATTTAAGACGGGTGACATTTTATTTTCGGTAATAGAATATTCTAAATAGATCGTAAAAATGGTAGGTATTAAAATACAATATGCCAAATATGTCATATTTTTAACGAACTGTGTAAGCGAATGACAATTTTAACAATGGCATGGGCAGAAATGAGACACATCAAAGTCGGTGAAGTACCATGAATACCATGCAACTTCTACCAAGCCTGAAATAGAATGAAGAATGTAGTGCGTAAAGTTATGTTCCAAAAAATTCAACGATTCTTTGATTTTTAACAAAATAATACGCCAACTAGAGTGTCCCGTTTTTGACTGGAAATTTCATTGTTAAGCACAAAATCGCTAGCTAATTATTTATCGTACAAATTGTGCTCAGGAGGTATTTTTGTCAATAATTACAAATCCGATGTCAGAAAATATGAATTCTGTCATGCCGGCCGAAAATCTTTCCATTTTTGGAAGAATTAAAATTTTTGGCAAAAAAACGGCACAAAAAAATACACACACACAGTATTTGCAGGCGCAAAAAAATATTTAAGATTTTTGACCTAATTTTTTTATCAGTTCGAGAGGTTTTCATTAGGCGGGGAGAAAAATGAAGTTGGATTTTGAAAAATCTTTAAAAGTACGCAAGATATCAACATCTAAAATTCCTAATTAAACAATGATATAGGTTAGTGACGTCATTATCCGATATCACCAAGAGATACATATAAAATACATATAAAACTTTGTATGGACAATCAACCTTTGAATACATAAACTTCTTCGTTTTTGAATCAATTTTAATTTCACTTCCAAATTTTGTCATGGTATAAAATCTAGTTTAATATTTTTATGCGTAATATGGCAAATTCGGGAACTATCGTGTTATATCAAGGTATTAGTAGTTTCTAGAGACTATGTTCAGATAAAAATATTTGACTTAGTTACTGACAAAAATGGCACGATTTTCAGGAAGAAGTGAAAAAATCCTTGTAATCTACACTGCATAGAATTTGTGATTTTAATGCGACCAAAATTACTCCCTAGAGCACTGGGTGGATGTCCTTATAGCCGATATTTTATATATATGTATGTGTTTATATAGGGATTTTTCCGGAACCTTTCATTTTCGACGCTATAACTAGTTCGTCGTTACACCCGATGTCATTATAACCAATTACGAAACGAAGTAACCGACTCCACCCACATCAAAATGTAATTGTAAATATGTTTGTAATTAAATAAATAAAGATTAACCTGGCCTCTGTTATAGGCGTATATGTCAGAGAAACGGAGGTTAAACCCCCTTATTATTATTATTATTATTATTATTATAACCAATTTTGGCTGTATAAACTAAAACTTTTCTAAATATTTAGTTTATACTATTTTTTTAAATAATCCTTAAATACCTTAGCCCATAAAACTATAGTTGAATCGACTGTGTTTATTTAATAATATGAAAGTACACAATAAACAAACAAAAACCTTTTTAACTTATGCTTATAAATCCTGTAGATATTCATACAGGGTAAAGATTTGTACCTTGCTGATTATGTTCTTTGATCAACTTTCAGTTGCTATGAGACAAAAACTGTACGAAGACAAAATTTACTCATCAAAGGACAAGCGTACTAGATAATTTTCTTTGGTTTTCAATTAAAAAAAAATTTATGTTTAGGACATTTCACCGTTATTTTAAACATTAACGAAAACTTTTAAAACTTGCACCATCATACGCCTCGAATCCAAACGTGATGCTTTATCAGTTATCACTCAGCTTGAAACTTACTTAATGACACAAGCTTATTTATATCTTTTGCTATGGGTCAGTAAACCGCCAAGTCTGAGTCAATAAAATAATTGGTAAGAAATTTGTTTGAATGCATTGAGCAATAGGAGATGATATTTTTATTGTTCTAAAAAACCGGCTCATAAAACAGTTAAATCTAAATTTGTATCCATCGTACAACACTCTCTCATATCTTTATATAACATAAAAATTCATGATTTTTCATAATTTTAACAAATTTCCATCGTTAAAAATAAACGACTCCGAAAAAAAATAACCACATTTATCACAGTCAGAAAAAAGAAAACAAAAAAAAAATTATGTAAATAAATAAAAAATATAATATAAAATAAAAACCATTTTCCTAGAATATTTACCATTTATAGTTAGAGAGACAGGTGTAAAATGAGGTAATTTTCTTTTTAGTATCTTAAAAGCTCTACACTTACACCTTATTTAAACACTCGTCTCATTTACGCCTACCTTTTTTTCCAGATATGGTAATTTTATCTAGATTATATGGCTTACTATAAATTTATTGGAAGAAGGTTTTCTTTGGATAATAATTTTGGAGGTAACTTTATAAAAGAAAAAACAAAATACTAATCCACTTGTGAGTAGTGTTGTAAGCTATAAAATTGGCATGTCTTTGGGAGAAAGACCATCTTTTTCCATTAAAAAAAATCTCCAGTTTGAAAATCTGGTATGGTAAACCATTTTTTAACGCGGGTATTTGGTAGATCTTGGACTATTATTGTGAAAATAAAAATATGTAAAAAATAACAGATAGTTAATGATGGTTATCATAGTAACGCGTAGCAGAAATAATAAAACTGAACAAATAAATAATTTTAGTACATAAATATATATTATAGAACAAAATACAGTATGATCTACCTAGCTTTCATATATTTCTTTGTTTTGGGTGATACCTTCACCATTGTATATTGTTCTTCTTCAACCCCAAAAAAGAGATCATGGGAAAAACGAAGACATTCTGCTACGCGCTGCATATTTTGGGGAAACTTCGGCATTGCATAACAGTATTATATTTGTAATAAAGTAAGTGGCGTTAGAGTTCTTTTTCGAAACGGGTGATGGCACATATTTCTATCCCTGGTGATCATAATTTAAGAACATAAGCCTTCAATCATGAAGAATCTCTGGTACATATTGTCAAGATTCCAATATCTTTAAGCAGGTGTTTTGGCAATATAAACAAAAAATTGGTTTTCTTCCGCAATTCCACCACCCAGTTTCTGAAAAAGACTCTTTCCCAGGTATAAGTGTATTAATAAATTGTCAATATTCTAACTATAACTATCATTAGACGAAGTCCTGCTGTTATAATTTTCACCATCCAGTATATCTCTGCCACTTGTTCACTTTTCTCATCTGTTCGTTTACTTTCGTCAGTTTACGGATATTCGACTGTGCGGTGTAAATCGTTGAAATTTATCTGTCAAAAGTATTGCAATACTATAATGTTGTAATAATTTTAGTGATAATAATTGTGATAGTCATTAAAAATTATGAAATAATTTCAATTATTGTTTAAGAAATGCAGATTAGTAAGTTTTTTTTTTTCATTATTTATTTATATTATAATTTTTATTGGAAGCATTCTTACTGGTACATGCAAGTATATTGTTTTTCTATATAAAACTTAAAAAATATTTACAGTGTTATTAATGAATATGATTATGATTATTTTGATTTTTGTCCCAAAATTTTTCACTTATTCAAATTCGTTCTTAGTAAATGAGATAATATTAAA
Source organism: Chrysoperla carnea (assembly GCF_905475395.1). NCBI lineage: Eukaryota > Metazoa > Arthropoda > Insecta > Neuroptera > Chrysopidae > Chrysoperla > Chrysoperla carnea. The sequence continues at coordinate 77,598,969 of NC_058339.1, read as the reverse complement.
CGTGCGAAATATTTGACGCATGTGCAGAACGCACGGGAGAATCTCACATCACAGGACTAATCATAACCTAACGGTTGACGGAAGTGCTGACGGGTTAAAGTTGCGTGTGTATTGAGTATATGTATGTATAGATACAATATCGTAGTATTGTACACTGTTGTCACAAATATTGCACGAATATTTTAATTAAGACTTAACTAAAACAAGTGAACGCTCTTTAAAATTTTTATCAAAATCCTAAATATTAAAGGAAATACGACAGGTCTAGAAAGAATTAAGGATCAACGTATATATAACACACACGTTTTATACTGATGGAATATAAACTTCATCTTAGGAGGATTTACAACCATGTTTTACTCACAACTTTTACAACTTTAGATAAAAACATTTGCTGTTTTCATCTTCATTCTCGTGTGCTATAAATATATATTTCCCCAAATGGGACTCAATATCCTATTTCATTCATTCAATCCTTCCATAGTAGCCCTTACGACAGTCTCTCTAGTCTCACAAGTTTATCACAAGATATTATTTTAATAAAATGAAATTTATTCACTTAAACTTTTTTTAACTTAGTTATATATTTTATTATTGTGTTACACAAGCACAGTCCATGCATAATAATAATAATAATAATAATAATAATAATAATAACAATAATATAAAATTTTATTCAGGACACATAACATCAAAACACTTTATTATAATATACGGCTTCCAAAAATGACCTAAATAAAGTTAAATGAAAACTTCGTATTGGTTTCGGAACGAAGTAAATAATGGCTTGAAAAAGTTTAGTTTAAATGTACTTCAACATGTCTGTTGGATTTTCCGCCAACTTCTTTAATTAGTGGACTGTGAATTTACTACTATTTAAATATGCTGTCGAATATCTAAAATATATAAATCGATAGTTGGGCAATTAAAATATCGACAAATTCAATTAATAAAAATTTTTGAAAAAGTTTTCTAGAAAATACTTCAAGAAATTTTCGCAAACTTATACAAATGGCGTCTGGAAGGCGATATAAAGCTGCTTTTTTGGTATGTTATTTGGACACCTTAGAGGAGCGTGAAACTACTTTTAACAAGGAAAAAAAATTGTGCTCCCTGCGTAATACGTGAAAAACAGCAAAATTATCGGATTTTTTCCGTTTTTCGAAGTATTTTCTAGAAAACTAATTTGATTTTTTTCAAAAATGAAAGAATGAAATGAGAAAATGAACACCAAAGTTTTGTTCTAATTTGTCTCTGCACGAGAAAACAATGATGTTTACGGAAAATTTTGTAAAACAAAAGTTATTTATTTTTTATAAGGAACATTCTTTATATTTAAACTTTTGTTCTGTCTGCAATGGCTTAGCAAATAAAGCATAACTCAACATTTTATCATTTCTGAAATTTTTCAACCATTATATATCTCAAAAACTATTAGGCATATGGAACTGTGGGTCGGTTTCAATTGTCCCAAATTTAGTGTACTTTCAAAATGCAACGAATGTCAAAACCTCATGGTTTTTGAATTGAATTGCAAAAACTGAAGAAGGTCCGAAAATTTTGCAGTTTTTCACGTATTACTCCGGTAGCACAACTTTTTTTCGCTTGCAAAACGTGGTTTTACACTCGCCTAAGGGGTCCGAATAGCATGTAAAATGAGGTCCGGGAGTGGCGAATAACATGCAAAGAAGTAGCTTTACATCGCGTTTTGTGATTTTAGCTGTTTTTTTTTTTAATATTTAGATTTTACTGGCGTATAAATGCTTCTATTTGATTTATTTTCTAAAATGTGGACTAATTTCCTATCTTGAGAGATTAACTAATTCAACTTATTTACACAATAAATTAAATTTTATAATTAAATCGATCAATTTTAAAATACGATACCAAGGCAAAAGGAAGTGAAACACAACTTTCATTAATAAAAAATAAACATTGCATTCAATTTATCTATCAAACGCACAACATAAAAACCAATTTAAATATTAAATAATTATTCAAAAAATAAATTATTTCAATCAAATCAAATGAATCGATTTATTTTACAAATGAAACATTATGTCATTGTTCAAGAGAGTGTTTTTTATTTTGGAGGAGATTTGATTGATTATTTCATTTACATCCATGTGAAGACTAAAATTGAATCAAGATGCTGTTTTTACCTTCTAATACCAAGTTAAGGAAGCCTCATGTATGTTTTAAAAAAAAATTGCTTGATTTTATGCATTTTTAAGTAATTTTATGCACCTGTGTAAAAATCAAATAAAAAGCCATATAACTTTTAGTTTTGACGCTTGATATAACTTGTTATGTCGAGTTTGAACCCAAGAATTGTGTTCATTTGATCATTGATATACTTGAGGTATTTTCTTCAAAGTTCTCTATCAAATCTAATAAATTCTTCTTCGTCAATGATTAAGGCAATATCTTAAAAACTAATCGAAAAATTAACTATTTTTTGAGTCATACTTACCTTATATACGTCAACCCTAGTGGCTCAGTTGGTTAAGGCGTATCCAAGCTATATGCACATATGGTATGGAATAGACTCAACAGTCAGAGAGTGTTCTTCGTGGACAGCCAATATAACCTAACCTAACCTAACCTACCTTATATACAGACCCGAAAAATTCGAAATAATCGAAAAGTCTTATCGAATATGAAAGAAAATTTTGTTAACGATTTTCATAATTTTTCGAAGATAAAAAAATAGAAAAATCAGTCTGTATTTTTTCCAAAATTTGTTAAAAGGATTATTTTGACCTTTGATTCTAAATTGATTGAAATTTGACCTTTAAAATTGAATTGAGATTGAAATTTGAATGAAGATAAATTGATCGATTCTAAATATCAGTTAAAGTCATAAATGAATTACTTTACCTCGAAGCTATTTTCGATGATATCACGATATCTCGGGAACTGCATCACACTACTCGGATTATCGTGTTTAAAGTAATATTGCCACCAACTGTCTAGATTTTGTATTTTTTCCCGACCCCCGATATCAACATAAACTCCTCCAGAGTTCAATATAAATAAAAGGATTTTTTAATTGAAGAAAATTTGACAGTTCTAAGCAGTTCTTTTTATTTAAATTATTGAAAGATATTTATTTGAATTTTCAATTATGGGAAAACTATTTTAACAAATAACCGTACAATATATGAAATGTACTACACTATATAAAATATTGTACAGTATTATGATTTGGTCATATCTATAATTATATTAATTTCACCATCTCACAACTGTCTGGTTCATCTTCCGATTTCCAAGCTACAATTGCCATTTCAAAGTTCATGTTGAGGTGGCAAATGTAGCTTAAAGGCTAAAGTTTTCCTGTGCATGGAGGTTGTGTGGCTTTTAAAACAATTTTTTGTACATATAATCAATTATTGTTTATCTTTTTGGTTTTAATAATTAAATACAATTTGTAAATGCTTGAATATAAAAATAAGTTTATTCAAACTTGATTGTGTTTCAATTGTCAGGCAGTATCCTATCTACAGCTAGTACGTTCTAAACTGTAACAAACCTGTTCGCTCTTCATAAATTCTTTTATTATTTAAAATAAATCTCAATTATTAATTTAATATAAAACAATAAAATATTCATCCATTAATTATTACTTTCATTTTCAATTCCTTTTGTTAAAAATTAAAATATATAAAATCATATTTATTGTATTTTTTTGGTCTACAAAAAAAAAAAAAATTATGAATAGACTGTTAATTAATATTTAATTTATTTTGTTTCTTTCTATTTTGAAGTTTGACTGTAGATATAAAGTGGTTCGAAAATGCAGGTCTAACATAAGCGATCTTGTTTATAAACTTGCTAGATGAAGTCAATTACTTTTTAAGCATTAGTAAACAATTCTAAAAATACGCTTTTTGAGCTATATACTATAAGCTGTTAAATTTGATAGGGCTATATAAGTATATAATTATAATGGACTACTAACGTCAATTAAGCTAAAAGACTTATGTCAATTTCTGATAATGTAAAGAGACAAAGGAACTTTGTAATCAGTTGAAAGTTGATATTTATAAAACAAGACATATCTTACAAAAAAAATTTTTAAATCTCGGGAGATGTTTTTGAATGCTACAGATGCCGGAAAATATAATAATTACTAGCAGATTTTCGCCCCCTTCGCTGGGCACACTAACTATGGATGTGAATCTATACTTCTTTCATTAACGAAATGTTTAATTTGTTTAATGTTTGATGTTTAATTTCGATTTGATAATTATTGTAAATTTAAAAAAATTTCAAATAGGAAAATATAGTACCAGTCAGTGAATACACAAATTTCCACATCACCCATGAGGTACTGTGTATTGGGATTCGTTCCCGTTATTTATTGTAGAGGGATCCCCAGTAGGCCTACACCAAGAAAAACTTGCCACAATTTTTATAAATAACAACTACATTTCCATTTTTCATCACATTAATTTATATCTCTTAATTTTAACATTTAATGACATATAAACATTGTGTGCTGTTGTCTTTTTATTGATTATAATTGTTTTTTTATACCCATTGTGTATCTATGTAAAAATTTAGCAACCGTATACATACTTTGAATCCTGAAATACTCACGGGAGCGCATGTTAAAAATAACGGAAAAAGGTATGAAAGTCATATAAATGTCAAATATGATTCAAGACTATTTTTACCCACGCGCGCCCTTAATAATGAACATCAGACAAACGCCTAGCAAAACGTGGCCGGGATTAGCTAGTATATTGGTAATTTTCAAATTATTAAATTTTAATTATTCATACTATAAAAAAAAGATAAAAATATATAGTTATTCCAAAGTTATAGATTTTGTATTCTATCGGCAGTCCCTATGACTGCCTATCATTTTTTCTTCATTAATCTATTTTCTGTTCATTTTTCTACCATCTACCTTTTTTAAATGACATTTTTTCGTACTGATTTTTTTATAGAGAATATTTATTTGTCACACATTAAATTAAATACTTAAATTATTATTAAATAAATTATGATAAAAAGAAGAATATATTTCATAATTTCACACAATTACCTTCACGTATCAACGTGATACGCTTTTATATCTACCAAATCTTTACAAAACCTGACAGACGTTGATTCAAAATTATCATATTCAAAAAATTCGTATAATAAACTATATTTAAAAAATAAAAATAGTTCGCGATGACATGACTACAATACTTTGAATGTGTCTATCATTTTTTATTATTATTCAATTTTGAATATTATCTCTCAACGATAAAAAAAAATCAAGTCGTAGGGGAGACGACCTAATCAGAACACATTTGGAGCTTTCTGATAAAATAAATAAATTAACTTCGCAGTATAGGAAGTTATTGTAATGGGTCCGATTTTCAAAATCGGAAATTTTCAACAGATAGTTTAAGATCAGGACATGGCATAAACACCACATGTACGTACGTTTGTGGTCATTTTTTCCCTGGTCTATATCGCACGAACAAAAAATGGTATCGACTTCGCTGAGGTTTTGGATCGCACCGTATTAACGAAAATATGATCCCAAAATAATTTCATTACATTCAGTCGAGTGGTTTTGAATCGATAGAGTTTTTTTTATTTTTAACCGACTTCAAACAAAAAAGAAAGAGGTACTAAATAGAGGTAAATTCGAATGTATTTTTTTTAATGATTGTTTTTTTGAATGTTTGACAAGGTGAACCGATTTTGATGATTCTTTATGTATTTGAAAGCTCGTGCTGTCCGTGTGGTCCCATTTCATATTTATTTATTTTTGAATTGTTTCTTTTTTGAAGTCATTTTTTTTTGTTAAAAGTTTTTTTTATTTTTCTTTTGTATTACTCTTAATTATACTGGGGAGATATTCGCGTGATCCTTAATGGTCGCACTAGACCCATCCCACGGTTTGTTTATTTATGACGTTCAAGTTTCGGGATCAAGACGAAAACTTTCCATCAGTGCTCTGAAAATGAAAATTAGATTGATAAACGAATCAAAATCATAAAAATATAATTTTTGACAGATCGAAATACTCTGATCATGTCAAAGCGCCATCACATATAATAAAAAAAATTTTTTTATTGTTAGCTCTGATTTTTATCAAATATTTTTTAATATAATTTTTTTTTATTTATCAAATAAAAATTGTAAATATTTAAGATATAAAAAATAAAAATAGATCTTGATAAAAAAAAACGTATATTAAGCTAAACATATTCATATATCGTTTCTATAAACTAAATAATTTGAATATTTATATAATACTTTAAATATAATATTTTCTTATTATATATGCAACATTTAAAATATTGAAAGATATATCTATTTTGTACAGTGGATGTGTTGAAACCATTTCTATATTGTGTGGGGTCTTTAAATATTTAACAATCCAAATTAATGACTTATCTGAAGTACAAGAGGGTTCAGTTGCACACTTTACTCCACAAGAAATTTCTTAGGAATCCAATAAACTTTAAATATAAGATCAATTTAAGTATTCAGTACATATTTAATACCGGCTCAGTGGTCGTGCGAGTTAAATCGTCTTTAAAATGTTCGGCTTTTAATTAATGGCAAATATAATTAATGAGGCGGTAAAGTTGATCACACTGTCGTTGTTGCTATTGATAGATATCTGAAAAGCCGAGAGTAAAAAAAAATTGATACTTTTCTTTATAACTCAGATCTTTTGCAACGTTTTGGAACATTTATTTAAGACGAATTTTTGGGGACTAAGAAAATGGTGTTTGTTGATCTTGAAAGATAAACGCGCAAAAAACTTAAATAAATTTGCAGTTGTGTGTTTGTATTGAGTATATATATAGAAATACAGATACAATATCTTATTATTGAACACGGTTGTTGCAAATAGTGCACGAATTCAAAAGCACGATTTCATGGACTTGCCTATAACGATTCTCCCCACCTTAATATATTATGGCGTATTATTCAGTATCGAACTTGAGAAATTGAAAAGCTGGAAAACCTGAAAATTTTTCATATTAGAAGAGATTTAAAATCCAGTCCTACTCCGTCTAAAAACAACTTCCAAAGCATTTATACAAATATAATTTATTATTGGAGACAATGGAAAATTGATGACCAGTTAAGTTCGTAGTTAAGTTTAACATTGGCACCAACTGATAAATCAATTAAAAATTAATTGTAAATCAATTAAAAATTAATTGAAAATATTATTTCAGATCCTATTATTATTTTATTTATTAGTTTTCTGTATGAATGATATTGTCTGTTGGAAATACAGGATAATTAATTTTTTTTTTTTTGATATTTCAGATCAAAAACTTGCTTCCCAATAAATCAATTTAGATGTAAATTAAGCCCAACTAATTAAAGTTGAAAGTTGTAATTATTGCATTATTTTCGGATAACTATGCTTTTTAGTAAACAGTATTGGAATATCAAATGAGATTCAGACAAAAGTGGTAGTGTTTGTAACGCGAAATTATTCTTTTAAGATATTTAAATATTTGCGTCCAGTTTCAAAATTAATTTTTTTAATCTTGTTTTTCAAAATGATTTCAAACTCTTCATATAAAAAATATTTGCATTTATACCACTCATTAATCATTGTATACAATTTTATGTACTTCAAGTTGCCAACTGAGACCTCCCATATAGCAAATCAAACCTCGAAGATTAATCATAATAGACAACCAATCGTTTATGATTAATTAACAGCTTTTTCATCAATCATATTTTGCTCCAGGTACCTAGTAAACATATTATATGCCACTATGTAAAATATTCTATGACCACTTTAATAAAATAAAATAATTCATAACATCTTCGTATCTTATAAATAAATATAAAAAAAATATTTTAATATTTTTATTTATAATGAAATTTGTATGTTTTTTTTTTTTTTGCAAAAAGAAAGAAATAAAACTTCATATAATAATATACAAACACTCTAACTTCAACTTTTACATATTCTCTATGCTATATATACTATGAGTATATGTAAATAATCTATCGTCATCCTTTTGACATATTATCTGCAATTTAAATTATAAGGTATTATTATTATATTGACTTGCATTACCGTTTATTTCATTTCATTTCATGTCTGTTTTAATATTTATTTAAGTGTGAAATATCCATTTTTTATTTACTATTTCCTTTTACGTAAAATAAATATTACCTATATAGAATTTTATATCAATCCACCTTTCTAAAATATCTGTCAACACTATAAAATCCAAACCGTTGTATTATAATCACTTTGAAAATAAAACAGCGTCCAAGAGCATTTTGATGTACCTTTTTCCATTCAATATTTTGAGCTGCTAATTCCGAGATTTTAGGGCGAAATGCCCAAAAGTGGCATTCTAAATTGCTTATGACAAATTTTATAAACAAATACAACTTTTTCATATATTCGGTTATGCTATCGAAATTTTGGAAAATAATTAATTAAAATATTGTTAAAAACTTCATTTACGAGTCTTTGTCAAATTTTTTAAAAAATATATAAACTCAACAGTGATTGGAAAAATATCAACGGGCGGCGTTTGTCCCCAGTACGCCTCCTTTTTCGCTCATATCGCTTCTGAAAAAAATAAATTATTATAGCGAAGAAAATGTGAAATAACGCTAGCTATGACCAATTTAAGGTAAGAGTTATTGCCTTAAAACGACAAACAGCGTAACAAATGTGATTCTTTCGTGTTCCTGGTTCTGATAGCAATTCTTTTATATCGTTAGATAATTAAATAACGAACGACGCCTTATAATTACCTGAACTTAAAGTGAAAGTCTGTGAAAGTTAAGATAACAGCTTCGTTTGTTTCTTGACGAGGAAGATGAAAGAGCTTTATCCCCAACCAAAGGAGTGTACAAATCGTAAAACAGTCTACAAAATTATGGAAGGAAGAATAAAGATATTTTTCATTCGCTCTATTTCGAGTGTAACTGAATAAATCAATCTGGTAAGTTGACTTAATTCATTTGAATTACACCCGTACCAGAGCAAATCTTTGTGGGTCCTTTTTTAATACTTTTGTGTGTTCTTGCCCTATAGTGCAAGATCACACAAAAGTAATAGCTCATGTATTAAAATATACTAGGAAATATTTTCGCACTTTTTGCAGTATTTTCGCTAAGTGCTATTAAAATAAACATGTTTTGATCATATAGTTATGACATATTTACACCATTAAATTAAGTATTATATGAATAACTAATTAATGACATCAGAAACTTGTTTAACTATAAGAATAAAACAAAGCCATTAACGTGTTAAAAGATACGTATAAATCGATATTTCTGTCAATTTATTTATGAAATAAATGTTGATAATAAATAATTTAATACTGTCTGGATGCAACTAATAAAATTTGTTTAATTATTTATATCAGAATAATAATTTAAGTGTGAAATGACACTTTTGAATTGATGTTTTGTTAATAATTTATTGAAATGAAATGATAAGGTTTTGCGTTTTTTTTTTAAGCAAAGAAGCTTTTACCTTTTACACTTTTCAATCTAGTTACTTTAAGTTAATTGTTATGAAATTCAATTCAATTAAATTTATTCATTCAAAATTTTAAACAATATAAATTTTGTACAGAACATGTAATAAAAACGGATAGGGAAAATGTAAGAACATTTTAATCTATTATGGCTAAAATAGTTCGTTCAGATTGAATCTAGTTTTTGGGGTTGCTTTATTAATCAATTTTAATCCTAAAATGTAAGAGATAGCATAACACATTAAATTAGGAAATTGGTTGAAAATATTCTTTCGAAAATTGTAAGATTTCGGAGGAAATACGACGAAATACGAAAAATATATCATTGTTGCATTGAATCGAAAGAAAAAAAAACGCAAGATACAGAAAAATGCGTAAGCAAAAGTTGTCCAAATGTTAAAATAATAAAATAATATTTGCAACTAATTTAACAGCACTTAGAATCGATATCCTAAGCCAATATTTATTTTCTAGTGATCAATTAATAAATTATTAATTTATAAAGAAATAAAAAGCACAAATTTTATATTTTCCGGCATTGAAACTTTATGATACCTTCAAATATAATTTATATGAAACAAAATATTGAATCACGAAAACCATTGAATCTTGTTGAGTTGGATAAATGTTGTTTTGGATGACTTATTTACAAGAAACATAAAACAAATACTCACGTGTGCTGTTAAGTCTGTTGTTTGTTTAAATGTTTGTTGATATTATTTATATTCGATGGATATACTTGAAATTTTGGCAGATCGTTGCATTTTTAGCCAAGATTGTCATTTGTAACCCAAAATTCTCTCTGTAAAAGAAAATCATTATAAAAGAAATTTGTATCCGTTTCCACACTACCATTGAGGTAGGATACATCAGCGCGTTTTTTTTTACGTGGTATCCCCTATAGGCCTAATCCACGATCATTTCCTTCTATTTAAGTGTATCCGGTTACATTTAAACAGAAGAAAAAGATAATCATCCAATTTGTCGTGACCGGAACATGACAAATTGGATAACATTATGGTAATTCCTAAATTCGCAATCCCCAAATACTATCAGCCTAAATTTGACATCACTTAAGATAATTACAGGACAGGTATTCCTAAAATATAAGAAAAAGATAAAAAAAACATAAACCTGGAAAAAAATTCAATTATTTTAAAAAGAAAAGGAATAAATAAAAATTGCTTAATTTACAATAACCTTTATGCATAAATATTTCTGAAGGTCCATTTGAATTAACCATATCAACCTAGTTATAAGTAGACTTACCCCAGAATGAAACCAATCCAAAATATCACAGGCTATAACACAGGCGAAAAATCCATGTAATCAAGATCATTTTTTCCGTACATTATCTGTCTAAATATACCTAACTCACTTTAAGCGATGACTGCGCTTTTTTGCATGTTCCTTCTCACCGTCATCATGAGTTGATACAATCCCCTATCGAGGCGCTTGGCTTATAGACAGACATAACGAGAAAAAATTGATTTTTGACTACACAATTTCTCATAGTATTATAACACATGCAACAAATCGAACGAGTTTTTCCTGAGAAACATCATACTAACCTTAGTTAGTCAACGTCGCTTCTCAGAATTTAGGGCAGACCGAATTTAGAAATTTAAAATAATATATTTAAAAAAGAAAATAAAAAAATTTAAAAAGAAAAATTAGGCAATTTTTCAACCCAGTTATAAGTAGACTTACCCCAGAATGAAACCAATCCAAAATATCACAGGCTATAACACAGGCGAAAAATCCATGTAATCAAGATCATTTTTTCCGTACATTATCTGTCTAGATATACCTAACTCACTTTAAGCGATGACTGCGCTTTTTTGCATGTTCCGTCTCACCGTCATCATGAGTTGATACAATCCCCTATCGAGGCGCTTGGCTTATAGACAGACATAACGAGAAAAAATTGATTTTTGACTACACAATTTCTCATAGTGTTATAACACATGCAACAAATCGAACGAGTTTTTCCTGAGAAACATCATACTAACCTTAGTTAGTCAACGTCGCTTCTCAGGATATAGGGCAGACCGATTTTACAAATTTAAATTAATGAACTGATATTTAGAGTAAAATAAATTGAAAAAAACCAAAAATATCTCTGGGCATAAAAGTTAAAAATTGCTTAATTTGCAATAATATTTATGCATAAACAATTAAAGAAAGTTCTAGGATAGGATATGATAAAAAAGGATAATTCTAGGATAGGATATGAATTTTACAAGTCACAAACACAGAATTATACAAATGACAATGTCGGAGATGAAAAAGCATAAATATCTCTGGAAAAAAATTCAATTATTTTAAAAAGAAAAGGAATAAATAAAAATTGCTTAATTTACAATAACCTTTATGCATAAATATTTCTGAAGGTCCATTTGAATTAACCATATCAACCTAGTTATAAGTAGACTTACCCCAGAATGAAACCAATCCAAAATATCACAGGCTATAACACAGGCGAAAAATCCATGTAATCAAGATCATTTTTCCGTACATTATCTGTCTAAATATACCTAACTCACTTTAAGCGATGACTGCGCTTTTTTGCATGTTCCGTCTCACCGTCATCATGAGTTGATACAATCCCCTATCGAGGCGCTTGGCTTATAGACAGACATAACGAGAAAAAATTGATTTTTGACTACACAATTTCTCATAGTGTTATAACACATGCAACAAATCGAACGAGTTTTTCCTGAGAAACATCATACTAACCTTAGTTAGTCAACGTCGCTTCTCAGAATTTAGGGCAGACCGAATTTACAAATTTAAAATAATATATTTAAAAAAGAAAATAAAAAATATTTAAAAAGAAAAATTAGGCAATTTTTCAACCCAGTTATAAGTAGACTTACCCCAGAATGAAACCAATCCAAAATATCACAGGCTATAACACAGGCGAAAAATCCATGTAATCAAGATTATTTTTTCCGTACATTATCTGTCTAGATATACCTAACTCACTTTAAGCGATGACTGCGCTTTTTTGCATGTTCCGTCTCACCGTCATCATGAGTTGATACAATCCCCTATCGAGGCGCTTGGCTTATAGACAGACATAACGAGAAAAAATTGATTTTTGACTACACAATTTCTCATAGTGTTATAACACATGCAACAAATCGAACGAGTTTTTCCTGAGAAACATCATACTAACCTTAGTTAGTCAACGTCGCTTCTCAGGATATAGGGCAGACCGATTTTACAAATTTAAATTAATGAACTGATATTTAGAGTAAAATAAATTGAAAAAAACCAAAAATATCTCTGGGCATAAAAGTTAAAAATTGCTTAATTTGCAATAATATTTATGCATAAACAATTAAAGAAAGTTCTAGGATAGGATATGATAAAAAAGGATAATTCTAGGATAGGATATGAATTTTACAAGTCACAAACACAGAATTATACAAATGACAATGTCGGAGATGAAAAAGCATAAATATCTCTGGAAAAAAATTCAATTATTTTAAAAAAAAAAGGAATAAATAAAAATTGCTTAATTTACAATAACCTTTATGCATAAATATTTCTGAAGGTCCATTTGAATTAACCATATCAACCTAGTTATAAGTAGACTTACCCCAGAATGAAACCAATCCAAAATATCACAGGCTATAACACAGGCGAAAAATCCATGTAATCAAGATCATTTTTCCGTACATTATCTGTCTAAATATACCTAACTCACTTTAAGCGATGACTGCGCTTTTTTGCATGTTCCGTCTCACCGTCATCATGAGTTGATACAATCCCCTATCGAGGCGCTTGGCTTATAGACAGACATAACGAGAAAAAATTGATTTTTGACTACACAATTTCTCATAGTGTTATAACACATGCAACAAATCGAACGAGTTTTTCCTGAGAAACATCATACTAACCTTAGTTAGTCAACGTCGCTTCTCAGGATATAGGGCAGACCGATTTTACAAATTTAAATTAATGAACTGATATTTAGAGTAAAATAAATTGAAAAAAACCAAAAATATCTCTGGGCATAAAAGTTAAAAATTGCTTAATTTGCAATAATATTTATGCATAAACAATTAAAGAAAGTTCTAGGATAGGATATGATAAAAAAGGATAATTCTAGGATAGGATATGAATTTTACAAGTCACAAACACAGAATTATACAAATGACAATGTCGGAGATGAAAAAGCATAAATATCTCTGGAAAAAAATTCAATTATTTTAAAAAGAAAAGGAATAAATAAAAATTGCTTAATTTACAATAACCTTTATGCATAAATATTTCTGAAGGTCCATTTGAATTAACCATATCAACCTAGTTATAAGTAGACTTACCCCAGAATGAAACCAATCCAAAATATCACAGGCTATAACACAGGCGAAAAATCCATGTAATCAAGATCATTTTTCCGTACATTATCTGTCTAAATATACCTAACTCACTTTAAGCGATGACTGCGCTTTTTTGCATGTTCCGTCTCACCGTCATCATGAGTTGATACAATCCCCTATCGAGGCGCTTGGCTTATAGACAGACATAACGAGAAAAAATTGATTTTTGACTACACAATTTCTCATAGTGTTATAACACATGCAACAAATCGAACGAGTTTTTCCTGAGAAACATCATACTAACCTTAGTTAGTCAACGTCGCTTCTCAGAATTTAGGGCAGACCGAATTTACAAATTTAAAATAATATATTTAAAAAAGAAAATAAAAAATATTTAAAAAGAAAAATTAGGCAATTTTTCAACCCAGTTATAAGTAGACTTACCCCAGAATGAAACCAATCCAAAATATCACAGGCTATAACACAGGCGAAAAATCCATGTAATCAAGATTATTTTTTCCGTACATTATCTGTCTAGATATACCTAACTCACTTTAAGCGATGACTGCGCTTTTTTGCATGTTCCGTCTCACCGTCATCATGAGTTGATACAATCCCCTATCGAGGCGCTTGGCTTATAGACAGACATAACGAGAAAAAATTGATTTTTGACTACACAATTTCTCATAGTGTTATAACACATGCAACAAATCGAACGAGTTTTTCCTGAGAAACATCATACTAACCTTAGTTAGTCAACGTCGCTTCTCAGGATATAGGGCAGACCGATTTTACAAATTTAAATTAATGAACTGATATTTAGAGTAAAATAAATTGAAAAAAACCAAAAATATCTCTGGGCATAAAAGTTAAAAATTGCTTAATTTGCAATAATATTTATGCATAAACAATTAAAGAAAGTTCTAGGATAGGATATGATAAAAAAGGATAATTCTAGGATAGGATAGGAATTTTACAAGTCACAAACACAGAATTATACAAATGACAATGTCGGAGATGAAAAAGCATAAATATCTCTGGAAAAAAATTCAATTATTTTAAAAAGAAAAGGAATAAATAAAAATTGCTTAATTTACAATAACCTTTATGCATAAATATTTCTGAAGGTCCATTTGAATTAACCATATCAACCTAGTTATAAGTAGACTTACCCCAGAATGAAACCAATCCAAAATATCACAGGCTATAACACAGGCGAAAAATCCATGTAATCAAGATCATTTTTCCGTACATTATCTGTCTAAATATACCTAACTCACTTTAAGCGATGACTGCGCTTTTTTGCATGTTCCGTCTCACCGTCATCATGAGTTGATACAATCCCCTATCGAGGCGCTTGGCTTATAGACAGACATAACGAGAAAAAATTGATTTTTGACTACACAATTTCTCATAGTGTTATAACACATGCAACAAATCGAACGAGTTTTTCCTGAGAAACATCATACTAACCTTAGTTAGTCAACGTCGCTTCTCAGGATATAGGGCAGACCGATTTTACAAATTTAAATTAATGAACTGATATTTAGAGTAAAATAAATTGAAAAAAACCAAAAATATCTCTGGGCATAAAAGTTAAAAATTGCTTAATTTGCAATAATATTTATGCATAAACAATTAAAGAAAGTTCTAGGATAGGATATGATAAAAAAGGATAATTCTAGGATAGGATATGAATTTTACAAGTCACAAACACAGAATTATACAAATGACAATGTCGGAGATGAAAAAGCATAAATATCTCTGGAAAAAAATTCAATTATTTTAAAAAGAAAAGGAATAAATAAAAATTGCTTAATTTACAATAACCTTTATGCATAAATATTTCTGAAGGTCCATTTGAATTAACCATATCAACCTAGTTATAAGTAGACTTACCCCAGAATGAAACCAATCCAAAATATCACAGGCTATAACACAGGCGAAAAATCCATGTAATCAAGATCATTTTTCCGTACATTATCTGTCTAAATATACCTAACTCACTTTAAGCGATGACTGCGCTTTTTTGCATGTTCCGTCTCACCGTCATCATGAGTTGATACAATCCCCTATCGAGGCGCTTGGCTTATAGACAGACATAACGAGAAAAAATTGATTTTTGACTACACAATTTCTCATAGTGTTATAACACATGCAACAAATCGAACGAGTTTTTCCTGAGAAACATCATACTAACCTTAGTTAGTCAACGTCGCTTCTCAGAATTTAGGGCAGACCGAATTTACAAATTTAAAATAATATATTTAAAAAAGAAAATAAAAAATATTTAAAAAGAAAAATTAGGCAATTTTTCAACCCAGTTATAAGTAGACTTACCCCAGAATGAAACCAATCCAAAATATCACAGGCTATAACACAGGCGAAAAATCCATGTAATCAAGATTATTTTTTCCGTACATTATCTGTCTAGATATACCTAACTCACTTTAAGCGATGACTGCGCTTTTTTGCATGTTCCGTCTCACCGTCATCATGAGTTGATACAATCCCCTATCGAGGCGCTTGGCTTATAGACAGACATAACGAGAAAAAATTGATTTTTGACTACACAATTTCTCATAGTGTTATAACACATGCAACAAATCGAACGAGTTTTTCCTGAGAAACATCATACTAACCTTAGTTAGTCAACGTCGCTTCTCAGGATATAGGGCAGACCGATTTTACAAATTTAAATTAATGAACTGATATTTAGAGTAAAATAAATTGAAAAAAACCAAAAATATCTCTGGGCATAAAAGTTAAAAATTGCTTAATTTGCAATAATATTTATGCATAAACAATTAAAGAAAGTTCTAGGATAGGATATGATAAAAAAGGATAATTCTAGGATAGGATATGAATTTTACAAGTCACAAACACAGAATTATACAAATGACAATGTCGGAGATGAAAAAGCATAAATATCTCTGGAAAAAAATTCAATTATTTTAAAAAGAAAAGGAATAAATAAAAATTGCTTAATTTACAATAACCTTTATGCATAAATATTTCTGAAGGTCCATTTGAATTAACCATATCAACCTAGTTATAAGTAGACTTACCCCAGAATGAAACCAATCCAAAATATCACAGGCTATAACACAGGCGAAAAATCCATGTAATCAAGATCATTTTTCCGTACATTATCTGTCTAAATATACCTAACTCACTTTAAGCGATGACTGCGCTTTTTTGCATGTTCCGTCTCACCGTCATCATGAGTTGATACAATCCCCTATCGAGGCGCTTGGCTTATAGACAGACATAACGAGAAAAAATTGATTTTTGACTACACAATTTCTCATAGTGTTATAACACATGCAACAAATCGAACGAGTTTTTCCTGAGAAACATCATACTAACCTTAGTTAGTCAACGTCGCTTCTCAGAATTTAGGGCAGACCGAATTTACAAATTTAAAATAATATATTTAAAAAAGAAAATAAAAAATATTTAAAAAGAAAAATTAGGCAATTTTTCAACCCAGTTATAAGTAGACTTACCCCAGAATGAAACCAATCCAAAATATCACAGGCTATAACACAGGCGAAAAATCCATGTAATCAAGATCATTTTTTCCGTACATTATCTGTCTAGATATACCTAACTCACTTTAAGCGATGACTGCGCTTTTTTGCATGTTCCGTCTCACCGTCATCATGAGTTGATACAATCCCCTATCGAGGCGCTTGGCTTATAGACAGACATAACGAGAAAAAATTGATTTTTGACTACACAATTTCTCATAGTGTTATAACACATGCAACAAATCGAACGAGTTTTTCCTGAGAAACATCATACTAACCTTAGTTAGTCAACGTCGCTTCTCAGGATATAGGGCAGACCGATTTTACAAATTTAAATTAATGAACTGATATTTAGAGTAAAATAAATTGAAAAAAAACAAAAATATCTCTGGGCATAAAAGTTAAAAATTGCTTAATTTGCAATAATATTTATGCATAAACAATTAAAGATGGCTCATTTAATCTTAATTTACCTTTATTAACATAAACTTACTTAGAAACAAACCCGAAAATGAAATTTTAGATTTGGAATTCAAATGAAGGGAATAGATAAATGTCAAATAAATAAGCTATTCATAGTGAATAGTAAAACACACACTCAAATTAATTATATTACTAAGAATAAATTATCACATGAGATTTAGAAAATAAAAATAAAAATTTTACTTACCTGGATTTTGAACTCCATACCTGTGTAAGAGGAGTAGGACTCGCTATACTCTCTGCCACACTACTTGATGCTTGTTACAATTTAAACGGCCATAATCGGTGGTAAAACTGGACCAACCTAATGAATAAATATATTTTAGTGATAAATAATTAAAATAATTAAAAATAATTTTATTATTAGTGTATGTACAAATATCAGCCAATTGATTCTCGGTAGGTATATGTTCAATTTTTAAATTATCTTTTTTTAATTCTGATCGAATGAAATGGTATTTAATGCCAATATGTTTACTTCTTTTACTTTCCCAATTCTTAACTTATTGAATACTTGATTGATTATCCTCAAAAATTACTGGTTTAACGATAATATTAAAACATTCATTTTACAAACCGCAGCTAGCTAATGCAACAATATTCTGTTTTTTAGATTTTCAAAATATATTATTTCCAAATAATTGAAGGGCGTACATGCGTCAACGATAATAGTAGAGAAATAAAAAACAATATAGTTATGCGATAGTTTAAATGATTTTCTATGATTGAAGACAAGAAAAAAAACCTGTTATCGAATTATTTTCATTGAATTTTAAGTTTAAAAAATTGACTAATAAGATTTAATATGGGACTAAATGGAAAATATAAATACGATATTTTTTTTAAATTATATCGATACCAATACTTTTTTTTACAAGCTTTTACCAGGTAATAAGTATTTAAACTTTTAATAGAATTTCAAAAAAATTTCTATTAATTTAAAATTCTTTAAAATTTACATACTGGTTTCCTATGAACGCACGTAGCAAAACAGGTTCACGCATGTACGTGAACTTAAATTACATTTCATTCGATCAGAATTTAAAAAAAAATTGATTATATACCTACAAAAAATGAACTGGCTGATATTTGTACCAAAGGTTTATCAAATCAAAAATTTCACAAATTTGCTAAGTCCATAGGAATCTGTTTTTTTTGAATTGAGCGGAGTGTTGAAATCAATTGAATACAAATTTAGTTTTATTTATTATTTTGATAGAATTTTTTTCGATATTTAGTAACGTAGTTGTTGATGATAAAAAAGTTTAAATGATTTTGAATGATTTAAGAAAGAAAAGATATACAATTATATAAATTAATCGAAACGTAATTAATGTTAAATTTTAAATTCAAAAAGTGACAAAAATTAATCTTTAACATAGGTTTAAATGGAAAATATAAATCGATATTTCTCAAAAATTATATCGATAACTATACTTGAAACTTTTATCAGTTAGTAATTATTAAAAATTTTAATAAAATTTCAAAAAAAAATTCAAAATTATTTCAAATTTAAATACTGTTTCCATATAAACGCACATAGCAAAACAGGTTGATGAATGAACGTCTTTAAATAAAAATTATAATTATTAATATTAAAACTGTGTGTTTATTAGTAAACTCTACATCTAAAATAACACTAACGTCAAAAAATTTTATCGAACCATAGTACATATTCATTTTGTTATATTTATTATAAATAAATTTTGTATAAATGAGATTGAATCTCTTGGGAATAAACGCAAGCTCGAAAAATTTTGAAATCAAATAAAAATACTTGTAGTCAATCACTAATAATAAAACAACTAATTCTAGAATGTGATTTCAATTGGAAAAAATAAACAAATGATTCAAACATAATTTTTTTAAATTAATATTAAAAGTTTTGTGTAAAAAAGTATTTGGACAAAATGTGAAACAAATTAAATATAATATAGAATTTTACAATGTACAAAAAAAGAATTAGAAAAATGTAAATTAAAACAAAAACTTACTCAGAAACAAATTCGAAAATGAAATTTGACGTTTGGAAGTCAAATGAAGGTGAAACACAAAGCACAAATGTAACCAACTAACCACTATGAACGATGAAACACTACTGACCTAATGAATAATTTTGATTGAACACACCCGAAAAAAGCGCGGAAATTTAACACGCATTTAAATTAATGAAATTAATTTGAATAAATCAGAACATGACATGTAGAGAAAAAATTTAAAATTTTTATTTGCCCGAGCTTTGAACCATAGACCTTCGATCTACGAGTCGCATGTGCTTAACACTGAGCTGCGACACCTCTTATATGATGAAACAATATCAAGAGACATTATCGGTGATAAAGCTGTACAAACCTAATGAAAAACTTTGAGTGACTAAAACACCTGTGGGATTGTTACACAAACTTAAATTAATAACGTAGGGAAAAAAAAATTCCTTACCTTAGTGGGTTTCGAACCCACGATCTTAGTACTACGAGTCGGACTCGCTCACCACTTCGCCATATGACCCGATATATATACACACAATTTACACAAGCAATATCAGTGAGAAAATTATATTAACCTAATGAATAAATAAATTTAACTTATTCTAAAATAAATGCGTATTCAAATTAATTTAATTGATTTGCAAAAATTACATGAAATACCATGTATAGACAGTGTTGATGCGCAATCGTATAGAAAGTGTTGACGTCACGTAAATAACAAAAGATATTCACTTTTAAATACACAACACACACACAACTGATATTCCTATATTAATACATACTATAAAATTTGCACCTATTTAACGCCCTCGTGGGTAAACAGTGATGTTTACAAAAAAATGTTTCAAACAAAAGTTTTTTATTTATCTATAAGGAACATTTTTTACATTAAACTTTTGTTCTATCTCTAACGGTTTACAAGATGGGTCCTACGGACCCAAGACCCAATTGACCTATGATGCTCATTTACGAACTTGACCTCACTTTTTACGTCCTGAGTACGCTGTAAAATTTCAGCTCGATATCTTTTTTCGTTTTTGAGTTATCGTGTCCACAGACGGACGGACGGACGGACGGACGGACAACCGGAAATGGATTAATTAGGTGATTCTATGAACACCTATACCAAAATTTTTTTCGTAGCATCAATATTTTTAAGCGTTACAAACTTGGGACGAAACTTTATATACTATGTATATTATATTTCATATATACATGGTATAAAAATATGTATAAAATAAATCATTGAATGAATTCAAATCAAAGTAAGTTATGTAAAAACATAAATAATAATATACACAAATAAACATGATGATCGAATTGAATGAATGAGACAATGAATGAATTGGATGTATAAAATAAAAAAGAACAACTGTAAATGTAAACCCAAAAAAAAAATCGTAGCGCAGAATCTGCGTTAACTAAGCGATATCCCCCAGAGATTGAAAAAATAACACTTTTTTCTTGAGATCTTATATTTCATTTTTAGTTTTTCAAGAATGTTTATTTCGAAAAAACCACAAAAGTAGTACTCTTTTGGTAAAAACTGATCAAAAAATACAAAAAATATTTTTTATTTCGAAAAAATCCAAAATTTTATACTTTGCGCATCCCCCCACCCCTTGTGTATCTGTCGATTTTTTTCATAAACGAAGTTGAAACTTGAAGTTTCAAATACCAAAACCCTTCTTGATACCAAATTTTATTCAAATCGGACTAAAATTGCGACCGCTAGAGGGGTACAGATACACAGGCAATTCGGTAAAACAACACATATAAAATGGGTATTCAAAACGAGTTAGTAGTATATTTATTATATGTATTCAATATTATATAGACACGCAACTCCCATCAAATCACGTTAGCTTTAACGATTTCTAAGTGGCAGGCGAATCATGTACTAAACATAACCGTAAAACATAGATAAAAAGCATTTAGAACTTCAAAAAATTATGCCAAGCAGATGCTAATTGAGAAGACAATCTTTTTTTATCCAATTCAGTAAGTTTATTTCACTTGTGTGTGATCAGTTGCTTACAATAGTTCTACTATAGTTGTTTTTGTAACAGCCACAACACTTTAATATAGTTGTCCTGTTGAAACAATTATTTTCGAATCCTTTCCACTTAAAATTATCGTAACGTGTATCTTAGTTTAATTTTTCATTGAAACTATGTGATGAGTAATTTCCTTTTTTTTATACTTATTTTAAACATAATTTCTCTCAAAATTTGAAACGTTAGTTTCAAATATTTTCATACACTCATTTTTTTGGGAACTAAAATTAGAAACTATAAAACTAAATTAGAAACTTGCCTGTTAGGAAGTACAAACATTCAAATTTCATAACTTTTATAAATCATTGTGTGCAGTCAAAAAGCGAAAATATGTATATGCAAAAATCTTCTGATATACCTAATGACAAAAGATATCTCAAAGGTATTGCATTATTGTTTTAGGTTATTTTACATTCCATAATATTATCAATATGGAATAAATCAATTTTGGACTGTTTATGGAAGTAAATAAAACTGTATTGAATAAGATTTAAAACACAAGATAAATGAAAAACAAAATGATACAACGAATTGAAAGTAACATATATTTATTTTTGAAAAATTTATTATAATATATTGTGTCGAATTTGTATAAAACGACATTCAGATTCAAAACTATTGAACGGTCTTAACGTTAGCTGTTATACCATTAATTCATTTTTTTCATTTCTAGTCTACGTTGTTGACCAAACCTTGTTTAAATCGCAATTGTTTTTGAATCTAGATACGACAACAACCTAGTTGTGGATTTAGGTTCAATGCTTGATTCGGCGAAAAATGAACAAAAAATATTTTTAAAGTACCTACTTCAGTCAATAGATTTAGGACAAAATAGTAACAGAAACAATAGACCCAAAAAAATTTCCGTAATATTGCCCCATTTTTTGACACAGGAGCTATAAACTTCAAAATCTAACTAATTCAATTCCTATGTTGTCGATAAATTCAAGCCAGCCAACTTGTAATTACAACAATACTTCGGTTCTATAAAATTTTCGGTCTATTTTTTTGGGTCTATTTTTTCAGGGTCTATTTTTTCCGAATTCAGTCAATAATTCCCTTGTGCACACATACAATTAGACGGTGAACAATCAATCTTTTCCAATTTTTCTACTCTAAGGGGTGAAATTTTTTTTCTAAATTAAGATGGTACCAAATTTGAAGTATATACTATCCATTAATCATGAATTATCGAGATCTGATTACTCTTTAAACAGTTTTACATGGTCATACATATAAAAAATGTATAAGGGTTGATTTGAGAAGCTCCTCTTTTTTGCGTAGGTTTAAAATAATCAATAATCTATTCTAAGATGAAAAAAAGTCCGTGTTTTTCACAAGATGTAAATATTAAGGTAGTAAGTGGACCAAGGCAATTTTGCATAACGGGTTAAAATTATTTGTTCATTATTTTCAACTTTGATGATGGATTTTGTCATAAGTAAATAAAATTTTCAATTTTCGATACTTTGAAAATTATCCTAGATATCGAACTATTTTACTCTTACTTTTCATCTTATATTGTCAAGTTATAGAATAATTCACCAACAAAATGGAAAAAATAAATTTTTTTAAATTTTTGTCCTCATTACCGTACTCATACTTATTTGATTAGTCGGACACAACGGTTTTTTTTTGTTTTCAATAATACCAATATAAGACCAATGTTAAACTATCTATACACTTGGTTCAACTTCATATAAAAAAATCAAGCCTTTTATGTAAAATTGCCTTGGTGTTCAAAAAAAATCAAATTGATTAAAAATCGTTTTCCTGACGTAGGTACTAGCAAACTCCTGTTAAAGACTTTATTAGTTTGAAACACTCCAGGCTTTTCCAAGTTTTTGATCTAATGTGTAAATACAATGAATGAAACAAAGTTAACCAAATAAAACTGTATTATATATCTCCATAAAAAAAATAGACTATAAATATAAATTCAAAATGACATTGCTTTCAATCGAAAACCACCATGAATGAAATGAATTACAACTGACATGGGAAATACAACGAAAAAAAAAATATATTTACAAAACACAAAGTTATTAAAACCTCAGTCACAGGCAAACAAACCAAACGCAAACGCATATACAAAATTTAAATGTAGGTATGATGTAGTACCTAGAATCCAATGTACCTTGAATCATTTTACCGGAATCGTTTTTTTTATTGAAATGAGGGTATATTATCAGAATAAAGGAAGGCTGAATACTGATTGTCAATGTGATTTTGTTTTTGAATCAACTAAAAATAGCAGAAAATTTAAGACCTAAAGAACTTTTTAACAAAAAGTAAACCGACTTCAAAAGAAAAACTTTTCCAAAACAAATTAATATGCACTAAAAAGTAAAAAATAACGATAATATAATGTAGTTAAAATTATTGTTATTTTTGGACAATAATATTAACTACACTCTATTATAGTTATTTTTTACTTTTAAGTGCATATTAATTTGTTTTGGAAAAGTTTTTCTTTTGAGGTCGGTTTTCTTTCTGTTTTTCTTTTTTTTTTCTTAGTGAATGTGAAGTACACTAACTAATCTGTCACTAACAAAAGAATTATCGAAATCGGTTGGCGTGATATTGAGTTATTCATTCTCTTGTCGTGCATACTTAATGCAAATTTAAGACTGTTATGGTTTTTTTCATAGATACCGTTGTGAGAACTGGACCAAAATGAAATGGGACCACACAGGAAGCACCAGCTTTCAAATAGATAAATAATGCTCAAAATCGGTTCACCCAGCCAAAAGACTGAGGTAAACACATTAAAAAAAAATACAATTGAATTAATATCCTCCTCGTTTTTTGTTTGAAGTCGGCTAAAAAAGGTTTGATACACGATATCTATGATGTTGTATAATGGCTCAAACCTTATGTACCATGGTTAAACTTCTATTGAGTTAGTGGAGCAAGTTAGTGGTCCGCTAACTCAATATAGCTATGGAAATTTCCCAACTTTACTATACTGAAAATTTTATTTTATTTATTCTTAAACTTTATTATTCATTAACTTCTAAGAAAATCATGGTGTTTTTTAAAAAGACGCCGGTATCTTCATTTTTAATTAGGGAGCCAACTCCTGAAAATATCTGAAAAATAATTTAAGATTTGCAATATAAAATTTATTCAAAATCGGGATAGTTAAGGTGTACGAGCGTCAAGGCAAGTTTAGTCTTGTGGTTGAAATTATTTTTACCTTATTTTCAATTTTGATAATAAATTTTTTTTAACTTAATGTGGACCAAAAATAAGAATACAATTTTTCAATATCTTTGGTTTTCGAAATATCGAAAGCTAAATAAATTAACAAAATTTTCTATTTTCGATATTTTGAAAATTTCATAATTCACCAACAAAATTGAAAAAAATTATGTCAGTAACTTACACCTTTCTATTGATAGATCGATAGTTGTTTACTACTTAAATTCTCAAAAATAGTATTGAGGAATGATAGTGTTATAAACACAGACATTATTTTTGTGCCAGGTACTTTAATAATGCATGGCTTTAAAAAACAAAAAAAACAGAATGATTTTCATTCTAGGTAATTCATTTTTCCCTATATGTGATATGTGTATATAACTCAATTATTTTACCTTCCTACAGGACATTACCTTCCTATTTCCTACACAAGGTACCCTTATTGTGACGCGACACACAACACAATGAACTATTACTTCCCATGGTTACATAATCAAAAGTATGAATATGAACAAATAACAAAAGTTGCATTTACGTAATAAAAAAATATGGTTTCTATAGTAAAAATATGATGAATTTAATCAAATTTTGTTTACTATTGTTTTTTGTTTCCATGGATGTTAAGGTAGAACGAAAACGGTACTTGGTGAAAAGTGACGATATTGTGTGTATGATTTGAACATTATAATTTTCAATATAATGCTTGATTTTAAGCTTAAATTTAATAAATATCAATATACACAGCGTATATAAGAATGTACGAGCACCAAGACAATTTTGAATAAAACGCTTGATTTTATTTTATATGAAATTGGACTAGGTCTTAAACAGAAATTTTAAGCAGGAGGGGGGGGGCGATTATTTAAATAAATAAATGACTTCAAAAGTAGGCATATTTAACATTAGTCTTACGGAGCAACGGTAGATTGATGATATGTTTCCATAGATTTATCCAAAACTAGTCAGGGGGGATAAACTATTTAAATTAAACTTTAATAAATTATTTCAAGAAAAAAAAAACGTTCAAAAATCAGGTTTATTTAATGATTGGATGCAGAGTTTCTGAAACATCGCAATATTTGTATCGATTTTAGTCCTTATCTCAAAAACTATTACACCAGTCGACAAATGCACCCGATTTTTGGACTTTTTGGGTCAAAATTACCTTATATACTGAGTTTTATCGAAATTGGAGATCAAAAAAATTTTTCGTTTTTTTGCAATTTTTTTTAAGGGGTACCCCTTTGAAAAAATCGAAAAATCGAAGAAAAAATTTTTGTTTTGGAATTTGATGAAACTTGGTAGAAGGGGTAATTTTGATCCAAAAAGTTCAAAAATCAGGTTAATTTAATGATTGGATGCAGAGTTTCTGAAATATCGCAATATTTGTATCGATTTTAGTCCTTATCTCAAAAACTATTACACCAGTCGACAAATGCACCCGATTTTTGGACTTTTTGGGTCAAAATTACCTTATATACTGAGTTTTATCGAAATTGGAGATCAAAAAAATTTTTCGTTTTTTTGCAATTTTTTTTAAGGGGTATCCCTTTGAAAAAATCGAAAAATCGAAGAAAAAATTTTTGTTTTGGAATTTGATGAAACTTGGTAGAAGGGGTAATTTTGATCCAAAAAGTTCAAAAATCAGGTTAATTTAATGATTGGATGCAGAGTTTCTGAAATATCGCAATACTTGTATCGATTTTAGTTCTTATCTCAAAAACTATTACACCAGTCGACAAATGCATCCGATTTTTGGACTTTTTGGGTCAAAATTACCTTATATACTGAGTTTTATCGAAATTGGAGGTAACAAAAATTTCTCGATTTTTTGCAATTTTTTAAGGGGTAAAAAGTCGAAAAAAACGCAAAAAAATCAAACACAAAATTTATAATAATCGATTCATCCGTTTAGGAGGAGTTCAATTACAAACACTCGATGACGCGAGTTCCATAATTACCCAAAAAAATTCTTAACGTGCTAAAAGAAGATTCCACTTAAATAACTAGTCCGTCATCTTTGGCGTTCCTCCATATTGGATTTAGAATAACCTTACTAGCTAGCCAATGAAAATGTGTATGCAAAATTTCAGCTCAATCAGTGTAGGATAACAGGTTAAGAATTCAGTAGCAAGATTTGACCCGAACAAACCTATTGAGACTTTTTTGTACAGTTTATAATCCTGAAATATTTTTCATGTTCAATTAAAGTATGGAAAATCATTCACGCAAAACGAAAAACAATTTTAGAAAATAGGGATTTATTTGGTATTTTAAATTCTAAAATATAGAAAATAATGCTTACGAAAAAATTTAGAAAATAATACCGACATGCAATACTTTCTTTACATGGTATTTCAACAATTAGCTCAGTCAATTGTGTATTTTGGCTTGTTATTTTATTTTCCACTTTAATGGATATCTATTCCTAAAATCAATGTTTCATGTTTTATGACAGAGCTCAGAGGTTGGAACAAGCTTGAGTTTGTTGCCTGATCTTAGAATGAATGGTTAACGTGTTTAATTTTTGGATAAATGAGTTTGCATTTTTTTATGAATATGCCTGTTACATTGTAAAATTATAAATAAAATACCAACGAAATTGTTGTTTCAAAATAAATTCCTGTACAACAATTTTTTTATTATTTAAACAAATTACTTCGTTGTATAATAACAACATTTTTTATTTGCTACTATAAGAATATTTTGTAAAAATTGCATTATAACTTCGTTCGTATAATGTTGCTTGGTCTGGCTGGATGAAAAGTGCAATTTTATCTAATAATTTAAAGGTATATGAGCTATGAAATATTTTACTCCTGGAGTTTTTAAGAGAAAATAATAGATGTTATTTATAACAATTCATGTTATATTATTATAGAATGGAGAAAAGCTGTTTTATAACACGGTTAAGATGGATAAATAACATGGGTAATTCTTCATTTTATGGGTAAAACTAAGGTATTTTCTTGACTTAAATATTGAGTTCGTTGACTCAAGAAATATCTATTACTTATGAGAATATCAACAGCCAAGCAAACACGTTTTCATTATAATTCTTCATTTCATGGGTAAAATGTAAGATTTAATAGTGTGAGGCTTTATAAGAATTGAAAAATTAAATCTGATACTTACACTGTAAAAAAGTACTGGTTATGAAAAACATGTTTTTAGCATGGCAGCAAGTAATTTTTAAGCATTCAAATACTTATTTTCATGACTAAAATATCGAGTTCGTTGACTCAAGAAATTTGTACTTCTTATGAGAATATCAAGAGCTAAGCAAACACATTTTCTTTAACCCGATAATATTTTACTGTGTATAAAGAAAAAATTTATTTTGTAAAGAACAGCAAATAAGCTTATCATTTGTTTTTAGAAAATTGCTGTTTAAAATTTGTTGTCCATCAGCACTCCCGTTATGAGCATTTTGCTTGTCATTAAAATGCAACGAATTAATTCAATAAATATTTACAGTATAATAATTAATAAATATGATTATGATTCTTTTGATTTTTGTTCTGAAATCATCAACTTATGAAGTTGATACTCATTAAATTAAAGAATATTTAACGCGAAAAATATTTAACGCCTGCGTAGAACACGTCAGCAAATCTCTCTTCACGAGACTAAAGATAACCGATCGTTTGACGGGAGTGCACAGGTTAAAAATCAAAAGTAAATTCATGCCATGACAAATATTTTATTGACTGAGTGGATCCGATCAATGATAACAGTGTTTTCACTGTCACCAGCGACTGCTCTACTCACTGCTATTTCCGATCCGGACTTTCCAATTTTCCTATAATTCCCGAATTTCCAAAACCTATAATTTAATGGCAAACTATGGAAAAAATTATTTTATCTCAAAATATACAGTTATTCCTGTTGTTTGTCCATAAAAGTTACATTTTCCTGTTTATCTTTTTTATTTTTTTATTTTTACAATATTATTTTAAATTTTCAACGATGTGTGTAATATTTTGAGCCATGTTTACAGTGACTAACAGCCCTATAATACATAAGACATTGTTTTTTATAATATTAATATTCCCTTCTTAGACAGGTGAACTGTATGATCATAGACATAATATGAAGGTACATTATTCCATCTATGAGAGGACAAAATTCATTCAGAAAAATTACATGTTGCAAAAAAATATGTTCTTAACATGGTAGGAAGTAAATATTTTCTTGTATCAAGAAAATATACACTTATTGTCATTTTTAAAATGTCAAATACCTATTTTCTTTCATTAAGTATTCTGAGCGTTGACTCAACGAATATTAACTTGTAATAATCAAGAGAAAAATATAAATCATTACTTCTAAATAGTATTTTTTTGTACTGTGTTGTTAAAATTTCAGTCAACTCCCACTGAGAACTGTTGTCTATTATCATGCCTTATAGGAAAATTTATATCCTTTAAGTGCCAACTTTCAGAGGAGAGTCATCCATATTGCAGATTTTTTATGATTTCACAAAATGATTATGTTTACTCCCTTGAACAAACAATTATTTTTGCTAAGGTCATTGAGGCCTCAAAAACTATTAATCGTATAAGCAGGACTAATAACGTGTAGGTGAGTGTCCCTTTCTGTTTATCAAAAGCCAGCGCGACTCCTGTTTTACACTAACTTGAATGAAAAATTTGTAATTTCTATATTTCCATAGAAATATCCATTTTAATTATTCCTGAACCTTTTTTGAATAGTTGCTCACAAGGACTATGGTGCTATATTAGATTTTTATTTAAAATTTATCCTGTTTTGATCCCCATAAAGCACCAATTTTGTCACTTAGTTGAAATTAAGAACCGGTAGCATATTTAGAAGTGCATATAATACCACTTTCCCATTTAGGTCTAGATCTATTCAAATTGAATATGTCTATGATAAATTTATATAGAATGTCACACTCATTGTATTAAGGAATGAGTATATACTATACAGCATACAGAGTCCTAGTCCTGAAGGATATTATTCCTGATATATATCAAACCATTTTGCTATATAATAATACTTAGATGAAAACATTTAAACATGGCATGGCATACATCTACACATGCATACAATTTAGTAGAGATCTATCCAAGTTTATGTTGATGTTATTGTTATCTTCTAAGTATAAATGTTTGGGATATGTTATTCAGAATCCGGAATACAGGATGGTTTTATCAAAAACAGGCATTTCTTGCGAATGTCTATCTTGATTGCCTATATCATGAACTTCTCAGATAATAAAATATATTAATATTAATTATTCTTTATATAACAAGATGCTTAGCTTAGAATGTTGAACATGCACTTTCTTTCGAACTTGAAAAAATATTTTTTTAAATTATACAAACTCGTAAAATTCTTAATTTTTTAAATAATTTTATTTACATTAGTTTTATAAATAATCATAGGTTAAATTATTGTTTAATTGATTTTCTTCCACTTTACTTTAATTTTAATCAAAATTTCGAATATTTTTTTCTTTTCCCGTGCCAACGTCCCATTGAAATAATATTTTATATCGTCCATTCATTTTACCATTGAAATAATATTTTATATCGTCCAGCTTCAAAATACTCTAGCAATCGCCAAATGAAGACTATTATAGAATTTTTTGGGGCAAAATTATTCCATTATCTGAGTTTGATTAAATTATAAACGAATAGTTGTTTTCCATTTTTAAAATTGTTTTCAACCCGTTTAAAAAATTCGAGTAAATCCCAGAAAATTCAAGCAAAAAATCTCATATCAAGCGCAAACTCTCGAATTGATTCAAGGGGTTCGATATTTGACCTCAGACATCCTAGAAAATACTCGACTATTCAACAAATTAATTCGGTTTTTGTATATTTTTGGGTCAAAAATACGCTAAATGCTGAGTTTTCCGATTTTTCGGATTGAGAAATTCAAAATCAAAAATCGAGGCAAACTTGTTTTGAAATTTTATTTAGATCAGTTAATACTCGACACAGCACAAAATTTAGGTAGGTACTGTACTTTTCCAAAATAAATTATAGATTTTCATTCATTTTCGACTTGACTTTTTATTATCGGTTAACGATATGAATGCCTCCCTGTATTTCTAATACATCCTATTTCTATGCGAATAAAATATAAGCAAGCACAAGTAAGGCATTGGATGCTATGCTATAGTCGTAGTTTATTCCCATGAGAGTTGTAACATAGGTTAGTAGATCTATCATCTATATATTACACAACATAACATCCATTTACTCACCGGATATGTCTTGTATCATTGGGGTATATGCGTTACACTAATCCTTTTATTATAACCATGGTAATACTTGTGTCGCATCAAGACTCTTGGTGCAAGTCATAGACGAAGAGCAATGAACTTTTAGAAAAAAAAGAATAATACCGTATGATAGCCTACACACACTGTATAATGATATTCATAATGTGAATCCTATTGAATTCTATACGTATTGCATTTATGATTATATCAAGAGTTTTACCTGATCATAATATTTAATATGGAAAATTTTATACATATTTATATAATCGAAATACGTATAAAATATACATGAACCGGGTTTTTACTTCTAGAGCAGGCGCTATATAAAGTTAAGTGTGAAAAATCCAAGAACCGAATTTTGTCAATTGATTCTTGTTCAGAAAAGTTTATAGATTAATAACCCGGATGTTGTCAAAAACCAATAGTCCCACTTTTGTATATCCCTCCTCCTCCAGAGAAAGAGTCAATTGTCA
This sequence comes from Chrysoperla carnea, assembly GCF_905475395.1. Classification (NCBI taxonomy): domain Eukaryota; kingdom Metazoa; phylum Arthropoda; class Insecta; order Neuroptera; family Chrysopidae; genus Chrysoperla; species Chrysoperla carnea. Next base: position 77,567,147 of record NC_058339.1, on the reverse strand, counting down.
TTGTTTTTTGTTATTTTACGTCAAAAAGGCTCCTTGTGATTTTTACCTTAAGTGGATTTTAAGATTTTGAAAAGCTCAAACAATTTTTCCAAACATTAAACTCTTAATAACTCAAAAACGGTGAACTTTAGAAAACTTAACTAGGTAAAAACACAAGGATCCTTTTTGACGTAAAATTACTCAAAACAACCTCGGATAGCTTTATTTGGTTCACAAAATTGACATTTAACGGTTTCTGTGGAGGGAGACGTATATATATACAAAAATTGGACCAATAGAATTTCTGACAACATCCGGAATATTAATCTGTAAGCTAATGTAAGCGCCTGCTCTATACAAAATTTTATAAATGTCGATAAATACAAAAACGTGATATGTTGATGACATATTTTGATCATAAATATAAAGGAATATTTGCTTTGGTTTTGAGAATATCGGGGACTGAATGTTCCCACTTGGGAAAATTAATAATATGACTGACTCTTAAGGGAATATGAAACCCTTCTAGTCTACGGATATTATTCCCGATTTCGACAGAATTATAAAAATATTGAAAATGGTTCTATTCAAGGAAAGGCAAGTTTGGCTAATATAGATATTTAAAGCTTACCTCATCTTATTTGCCCTAAATATGACATAGTATCGCTTCTACAAATTTTCTCAGTATACTGATTCTATGAACTAAGTATAAATATCTGTAAAGGTTCTTGACTCCCATACAAGTGTATTTGTTAAGTAAGGTCTCATGTTAAAGAAAAATATCCCATTTCCATTCCATTCAGAATATTTTCTTCATATCATGTTTTATAAAATTCTCATGGGAGAAATATGATAGTTGGTAGCGTAAAATATTTTATCATAAATTTATTCTCTAAACATTTATACTTACGATATCTTTTTCAAACGCGTTACAAACATTTAATGATTAAAGATGCATGTTGTATTGAGGACCTACGCCAATACCCGAAAAAATAAAACAGAACGTAGACATATTTCTAGTTCTTGTAGTAGAAGCACCTCAATTTTAAAATATTTAAACTACATGATAAAGGCTCATGCAAAAACGTTTGTACGTAATTAAGTTATTTATAGGATGAGTCCGTTCGAAATCGCTTCGTAGATTTTGCTAAACTCGAATTTAGACAAACTCTATTAGGTATATAAGTAAATATGGCAAAAGTTATTAAATCAAATAATGATATATCAGAAATAAAGTTTCGATAAAATGAGCCTAATTACTAAGAATATTTACTGAAATTCAGTCTCAGTTAGTTACCAATTGAAGTAAATTGGTGATTAATCGTAATCATTTTTTTCGCGTATATATAATACAGGAAAGGAAACTGAAAATAAAGTTTGGTTTTCGAATTAACTGTTTATTTGCCATTCAGCCCACTTCACAGTCATGACAATGTAGCTTCGTCAATGTAGTATACTAAAGTTTTAAAGGACCAAACCGGTTACCTACAAAGCAATTTGCTTGCGAATTTATTTTGATAAATCGAATCGAGCAAGAAGGGTTTCCGTTCAACTTCATGACAGTTTCTGCGAGTCCATTTATAAAAAAATTGAAATGTAAAAATAACGATGATTTAAATGTTTTTTTCACTTCGTTAGTGTCACAGAGAATAGGGGCAGGATTGTTTTGGTTGACGCTAATGAATTTCAAACAAATTTGTATAGATGTCGGAAGATATATCCTTGGTTCTGATATAAGGTTTCTCATTGTTCTACTCGAATACTGTTTGAGAATTTTAACCTTCAATGCTTCAAGGTCAGCTAATCAATTCGGTCGTTCTTCTAATTTACTAAACCTGTGTAGAAAAATCATTTTCACATAGCCAGGTTGTGTTTTAACGAGAGGCTCTTCATTTAGGAATTGAAAAATTAGTAAATAGGTGGCATCTGGCAACAATTATTTTGTGGGCAACAAAAGTCTGTTAAACAAGAAATCTAAGTCTTATTAATTAACTTCCTACTTCAATTATCTGACTCGTTAAATACGTTCCACATATTTTTAGTTAAGAAAAAGTATTAAACTAGCGAGAAGTGGAAAAAACATGAAAAGTTGTAGATATAATGCTTAAACTATTTGTTTACATTCGTTCCCAATTCAATATAATAAATCATTGTCTTAATAGTCATATAGTGACTTGCATCTTTTTTTGGGTTTATATAACTAAAGTATAAGTACCATGTAATGTATTGGGAAGCACTAATAGTTTGTTTAGGATTGATTTTTGTACATGTATGAGTAGGAAAGGAGAAAAGAGCTATTCGTTGGTAGTTAGGTGTCTTCTTCTGCCTTCGAAAGTGTAGCACACTTCTATATAATATGTATTAGCAGATCTACGTCGAACATATATACAGGGTATGATTGCCTGAAGCTTAGAACTTGGGGCAAACATATTTTGCCGAGGTTGCCATAAGATTAGTGAGAAATTGGTCAATTTTTTTGTTTTCAAGGCAGAAAACATTATATTCTAAAAGAGTCGCTAACTTACCAAGTACTGCAATCTAAATGAGATTGCTTTGGAAATACTTATACCGGCGGTTATCGCATGAACTAGGATGTACTCATGCTTTTTTCACGGAGTACGAATTGTGGAAAATTAGGTTTCTTCCGAACTTCGTATTTTGTTATAAAATCATTGAAGCATTCTCACAACAAGTTTTCCATACTTTAAAGAGGAAACCAATTTAACTCTTCGCCGCAACAGCAAATCACTTTTCAGGTTCGATCAGGATCATTTGATCGCTAATCGAGCTATATTCTCTATGAGACCATTACAAATAATCTTTTTAACTTTCGACTTAAGAATCAACAACCGAAAAATTGATTTTCGCATCGTTAAAAAATGGGCAAATATGTACTTCATGTTATACGCCACGTGAATTTTTTTTAAATTTTGGGGCAAAGTTTTCAAGGAAAATCATTTTTGGAAAGAGATACAGTAAACTGTGAACCAGTTCATTTGTTCAGTCGGTGCTTAGCCTAAAAAAAATCTAATTTTGGGACATAATTCAGATTGGAAGAGTTATCAGGCATAAGTATAGAAAAAATAATAACTTTTGCTACTGAAAATTTGTTCAAACAAAATTGCAAAGGATTAAAATAAGTGCTTAAAACAGTGTAGCATTCCTTCAAATGAAGTTCAGAGGACATAATACCGAAAGTTGTTACATACAGTTATTAAGAGCGTTAAACCAGTGGAAGAAATAAACATATAATAATCAGCCCGTATAAGAATGGAATGGCTTAACACAGATGGTTCCGTATATATACATAGCTTGTGGCCATTGTATATAATTTTAGTCAAATGCTTACTACACCAATATATCTGTACCAATATATCTTTACCAAATCGATTGGATTTCCGGTATAATTTAATATATAATACGTTGGAGGCAATTTATTTCAACAAATCACGATTGTTATTAAATCTTACTGCAGCAGAAGATTCTATTACGATTCTCACTCATACAACGAACTGTACGAACGAAGCTATGAGTAAGTAAAGTATGATTTATTGGTGTAGATTTCTTCACTTACATTCACGATTTTTTTTAATGAATGTTCCGTAGGTAAAAGTTGAGAATGAGAATAATTATAGTTTCTAACAAACGCATGACTTTGACTCGTAGTGAACATCGGAGTTCACTTCAATGCAATTTAATATAACTGAATTATAAGTTGTGGAGATGCTGAATTCGTTCAATAACAAACACATTATAAAGAGGAAAGAGATTTTTCTCTTATCCTTGTATGAAGGAATCTTCCCAATTGAATCAGTTTTCAAATAACAACCGCATGGATGTTCAACCTATTTGATTACTGTGATTCCGATGGAGGTGGCGTAGGGCCACGACAAAGGAACGCCAACTAACTAGATAATGCACCATCGAATTGATGTCTCCCCAAGACTTATTTTCGTCGGTTTTTTCTTTTTCAATGTTGCCAGATTTATTACTAGCTCTTATCGAAGTTATTTTATAATCTTTAGTTATCACATATCACATATCATAATCATTGATTTTTGGGCAAAAAATTTTTGTTATTCTGATTCAATCGGGCTACTCTAAATAAAAAGATACCGAAATTTGGTTTTAAGTTGCTATAATACAGCCTAACATATACATGAAATATTTTTTATAGGCGCATCTTTAAATTTAAATAAAACAAAGAAAAATATTTTTAAAATCAATAAAACTGACCTTTTGGAAAGTTAATTTCATGCCAGTAATGTTTCAATTTCGATTAAGTTGCCGCTGTGGCTAGTGCAGCAATGACAGTAGTATTGCGCCAATACTAACTGTAAGTTGAATTCCAAGTGTTCAACTTGGATTTCCTTGGTTAACCGGTGTATCGGCTTTACATATCCTCAAGGAAATAATAGGACTAGAGCTTGGAGAAGAACCTTAAACATGTCCTTCACATGAAATTTAAAAAAAATTGCATAAATTTTTATAAAAATATTTAATAAAAATTGCAACAATTTGCAAACGTTGCTCTGGTTTGATTCTATTAATTAAAAAAGGGCAAACCAAAATAAACTCAATTAAAGCAACTATCTACTATCAAATCGGTTATCAAGCAAAAAGTTATTGCCTACTTAAAAATGTTATCCTTAAAAAACACAAATACTTTAATACAAGAATTACAAAAAAAAATTGGTTTTAAAAAAAACTACTTCCTTCATGGCTTAAATCGTAATTCTATCTATGCATTCAGAATCTCAAAGGCAGTGATATACTTCTCATGCTTGATAAAATGTTTTCATGTTTTGTTGCATTTTATAAATAGCTTTGTGTTTATTGATAAATACGGTCACTAGTACCTGCCTCGAACGGACTGGACTGATTTGATACCATGAGTCGTGGACAGACTGCCTGGTTTGATTAATTTGTTGATGTTTTTATTTACAAAATCATTGTTTTACCAGTTTTTTTTAACAATTGAACAAATCTCTCCATTTTTTTATATAAAATTGGATACAAGTGGTTTTATTTACGTATTTAATTTCAAGTATTCAAATGTTTGTTAAAAAACTAAACCAATTCGTAACGGTAGGTATCTATAGAATTCATTTATATAGGATTGTTAATTTATACCTAAATAAAATGGGATATATCGAATCTGGGCACTAACATTATAAGAAATATTTATTGTAACTTGAAAACATCCAATTATTATATAAAAAAATTTTTGGAGTAAAATAGGATAAAGAGAATATTTTCATTACTAATTTAAGAGTTCATTTATTTAGAAAAACCAGAAAGTTTCCGTTCATTACTATGATACTAAAGTTAAGAAACTTTTGGGGCAAAATGTTAATAAAGGAGAGAAATTCCAGCTCAAATCTAGCATTTTTTTTAAAACTGTCGACTAAAATTGAAATAGATAATGTTTCCTTCCAAAATATTATATACTTTACATTTATTATTAAGTAAAACAAAATTTTTATCAAAAGCTCCTAGTATAACTATTACTATGCGTTCACATAATATCGATAATTTATAATGAAAAAGTGAAAGCAAACAAATGACTGAGTTAATTGTTGAAATACCATGTATAGACAGTATTCATTACACTGGCCCATTATACATGTCACACATACAATACTGATATTCTCATATAATACATATTATACAATTTGCGGCCTTACAGGTAAACAGTCATGCTTACGAAAAAATGTTTCTTTTTTTTTTGAAAAAGTTGTTTATTTTTTTATAAGGAACATTTTACCTTTAAATTTTTTTCTATCTCTAACGGTTTACAAGATGGGTCTTACGGACCCAAGACCCAATTGACCTTTGTTTCTCATTTACAAACTCGAGTTCACTTACCTTAAAAAAAGCGCCCCAGTTTGAGTATTGAAGCTCTTTAATAACGACGGTCCTGATTAGTTTATATTTTCTGTATTGTTTTTCAAACAAGGCATAGAAATTCGTATTTTATCTGATATTCAATTATAGCTCAAAAAAATCTATGGTAGTTGAATACAATTTTTGATGTGTTTACATAATACGATCACACACGGATACTTAAATAGATAAAAAAGTGTTCACTTTTTCTATTTTGCTAACTAATATCCATGAAAAGTTGAAGTGAATCGGATATAAGTATTATAATAACGATACAGGGTATTTGAAAATTATCCCAAAGAAATGAGTCTTTCTTTACCTGTGTTTATCTATGACTTCTTTGGATCCTAAATTTTGAACATATGAACCTTTTTTAAGGCAAATTTTATTTTTAATTTGGGGAAATTGTGATTGTATTATTTTGATAACAACCTTATCAGCTATTTGAAATATTAGCTGGACTTTTGGATCTTGATATCTTTTTTCGTTTTTTAAGTTATCGTGTTGACAGACAGACGGACATATTTATCATCATTATCATCATTATTAAATATATCATTATCTCATTTTTATACCATGTATATACCATGTACATAGTATATTAAGTTTAGTCCCAAGTTTGTAACGCTTAAAAATATTGATGCTACGAAAAAAATTTTGGTATAGGTAAATCGATCGGAAATCGATCCGAAATATCGTTTTTTTCGAAAATTATTAGGCCAAATAATTTCTTACGATTTTTTCGAATTTTTCTAAGGGGTACCCCAAAATGGGGGTAAAGGGGTACCCCGATTTTGCAAAAAATCGATACAAATTTATCGTCTCCAATTTCGATAAAACTCTGTATATAAGGAAATTTTGACCCAAAAAATACAAAAATCGGTTTCATTTAACGATTGGGCGAATAATTCTCGAGATAATACCGGAAATCGATTCGAAATATCGTTTTTTTCGAAAATTACTCGGCCAATCGCCAAATAAACTCGATTTTTGAATTTCTTGGGTCAAAATTACCTTATAAACTGAGTTTCATCAAATTCCGAAAGAAATAAATTTTTACGATTTTTTCGAATTTTTCTAAGGGGTACCCCTTGAAAAAATTGCAAAAAATCGATACAAATTTATCGTCTCCAATTTCGATAAAACTCTGTATATAAGGTAATTTTGACCCAAAAAATACAAAAATCGGTTTCATTTAACGATTGGGCGAATAATTCTCGAGATAATGCCGGAAATCAATCCGAAATATCGTTTTTTTCGAAAATTACTCGGCCAATCGCCAAATAAACTCGATTTTTTAATTTCTTGGGTCAAAATTACCTTATTAACTGAGTTTCATCAAATTCCGAAAGAAATAAATTTTTACGATTTTTTCGAATTTTTCTAAGGGGTACCCCTTAAAAAAATTGCAAAAAATCGATACAAATTTATCGTCTCCAATTTCGATAAAACTCTGTATATAAGGTAATTTTGACCCAAAAAATACAAAAATCGGTTTCATTTAACGATTGGGCGAATAATTCTCGAGATAATGCCGGAAATCGATCCGAAATATCGTTTTTTTTTCGAAAATTACTCGGCCAATCGCCAAATAAACTCGATTTTTGAATTTCTTGGGTCAAAATTACCTTATAAACTGAGTTTCATCAGATTCCGAGAGAAATAATTTTTTATGATTTTTTCGAATTTTTCTAAGGGGTGCCCCTTGAAAAAATTGCAAAAAATCGATACAAATTTATCGTCTCCAATTTCGATAAAACTCTGTATATAAGGTAATTTTGACCCAAAAAATACAAAAATCGGTTTCATTTAACGATTGGGCGAATAATTCTCGAGATAATGCCGGAAATCAATCCGAAATATCGTTTTTTTCGAAAATTACTCGGCCAATTGCCAAATAAACTCGATTTTTGAATTTCTTGGGTCAAAATTACCTTATAAACTGAGTTTCATCAAATTCCAAAAGAAATAAATTTTTACGATTTTTTCGAATTTTTCTAAGGGGTACCCCTTGAAAAAATTGCAAAAAATCGATACAAATTTATCGTCTCCAATTTCGATAAAACTCTGTATATAAGGTAATTTTGACCCAAAAAATACAAAAATCGGTTTCATTTAACGATTGGGCGAATTTTTCTCGAGATAATGCCGGAAATCAATCCGAAATATCGTTTTTTTTCGAAAATTACTCGGCCAATCGCCAAATAAACTCGATTTTTGAATTTCTTGGGTCAAAATTACCTTATAAACTGAGTTTCATCAAATTCCGAAAGAAATAAATTTTTACGATTTTTTCGAATTTTTCTAAGGGGTACCCCTTGAAAAAATTGCAAAAAATCGATACAAATTTATCGTCTCCAATTTCGATAAAACTCTGTATATAAGGTAATTTTGACCCAAAAAATACAAAAATCGGTTTCATTTAACGATTGGGCGAATAATTCTCGAGATAATACCGGAAATCGATTCGAAATATCGTTTTTTTCGAAAATTACTCGGCCAATCGCCAAATAAACTCGATTTTTGAATATCTTGGGTCAAAATTACCTTATAAACTGAGTTTCATCAAATTCCGAAAGAAATAAATTTTTACGATTTTTTCGAATTTTTCTAAGGGGTACCCCTTGAAAAAATTGCAAAAAATCGATACAAATTTATCGTCTCCAATTTCGATAAAACTCTGTATATAAGGTAATTTTGACCCAAAAAATACAAAAATCGGTTTCATTTAACGATTGGGCGAATAATTCTCGAGATAATGCCGGAAATCAATCCGAAATATCGTTTTTTTCGAAAATTACTCGGCCAATCGCCAAATAAACTCGATTTTTGAATTTCTTGGGTCAAAATTACCTTATAAACTGAGTTTCATCAAATTCCGAAATAAATAAATTTTTATGATTTTTTCAAACTTTTCTAAGGAGTCATAAGGTCCATTTGGGTTTTCGTTTTTGAGTAAGCGTGATGACAGACGGACATAGAGACGACAGACAGACAGACAGACAGACAAACGGAAATGGACTATTAAGGTGATTTTATGAACATCTATACCAAAATTTTGTTCATGGTATTAATATTTTTAAGCGTTACAAACTTGGGACTAAACTTAGTATACCTTGTTTATTACATATATAAATGGTAAAAAAGGATCTGATTTTAAGATACTTTGTAGATAAATATATATCTTCTATGTATAACATGTTATATGATATAAATTACAAATACAAGCAATATCAATAGAGATATATAACAGAGATATACCTTTACTAGATAGATACCTATAATATAAAAGATACATAATAAATACAGTCTCTACAGTCTACATACTACCTACTTGTATCTATCTATCTAGATATTAAACTGAATGAATGCATAATGCAATTTTCCACATGAAAGACACTACAACGATGATGTTTCATGATGATGATGACGATGACGATGTGGATGATGATAAAGATAAAATAAAATATGTTTTAAAACTATTTTATACGATTCTAGAATAGTTCAACGTAGTGTAGGATTAATAGTCTTGGTACTAGAATCCTTTCCTGAAATAATCCTAATAATGACTAAAAACGAGGAAATCAAAGGTAATGTCCATCTTTATTTACTCAAATATTTCGATTTTAAGGTATTACGAGCACCAAGGCAATTTTGGATTTAGCATTGAAATTATTTGTACCTTATTTTCAACTTCGATGATGAATTTGTTTCAACTTTGAATATGAATAAAATTATTCGATATCTGCCTTGGATTTCGAAATATCGAAACATAAATAATTCAAAAAAATTTTCAATTTTCGATATTTTGAATATTACTCAAAATATCGCAAAAGTTTTTCTTACTTTTCGTCTTATATTGTCAAGTTATAACATAATTCACCATCAAAATTGAAAAAATCTATTTTCTTTTTAAATTTCTGTCTCCACTACCATGCTCATACATCCTTAACTAGTCGGGCACAATGGGTTTTTTTGTTTTCAATAATTTATTAAGGTTTTAAATTTAATTTAAATAGTTTTTTTTTTTTACACCGACTAGTTTTGGAGAAATCTATGAAAACATGTCATCCATCTACCGTTTTCCCATTAGCCCAATGTTAAATATGACTACTAGTCATATATTTATTTAAATAATCAAGCACCCCCCCCCCTCTAAACTTTCAGAATTGATTTAACCTTAGTCTAACATCATATACGTACATCCTTAATTCGACCAAAAATGTTCAAAAAGATATAACGTCCTTATAAAGAACTTCAGCTCAGATCTTAGAAAACATTCGTCCAATCGACAAATTAATCTGAGTGTAGTATTTTTGATTTACGTACCTAAGACAAATTTAATAAATTTTCCTAAGATAATCAATTCGAAAAGCATTCGAAATTCAATGCAAAGCGAAAATTCTCAGAGTATCTTGAAAATAATCCAATATATGATAAAATAAACTGAAACTGGCACTTTTTGAATAAAAAAATAATCTATACAGGGTGTCCCAGGAGTAACGAATGGCTTTATTACATCAGGTAGAAATAAAATTCCAAGGCGAAAGTTCTCATCTATTTTTTGATCTGATACACGGATAATTAGCTACAGTGCCAAGACAAATAGAAGCTACAGCGGCAAGACAGTAGGGTTGGGGGAGATAATAATAAAGTTAGAGTGAGATGCGAGAGCTTAAACGTTAGGCTGGCATAAACGTATGCATACGTGTGCAAGTGTACGAATGGGTCGAAAGGGGTGGGTGCAAATGCATCGGAAAAAAAATGGAAGAGAACTTTTCGTCTTAAAATTTTATTTTCTACCTGATGCAACAAGGACGTCCGTCACTCTGGGACATTCTGTGTACTGAATATTATCATAATACGAAACAATAACTTTTGCTTCCAATTCCAATAGAAGCGTGTATATAATATATTAATAACAACCTCCGGTGTTTAAACTCCGTTCCTCAGGTATATACGTCTATAATAGAGGCCACCCACATCATTATTTTTTTTATCTTTATTTATTTAAACTACATGCGATTACAATTAAATTTTTATGATATGGGTTGTGTGATCAATCAACAGTGTCATCAATTTTCCGCCCAATAAATTATAATTAATCAAATAACCGGTGCCTGGATTCCAACCCAAAACCTAACAATCTAAGTAGTAAAACGGTTAAAGTCAATTGCACTTTAACTCACTCGGCCACTTAAAGCGTATATAATATAATTTTGGCACTGCAGATGAAAATATCCCTCAATCTTTTTTCATGAAGAGAAATTCGTGGAGTTTGATAATGAATTTTTTGATGTATCCCGGAAATAGCTCAATCTATGATCATATCAATAAAAAATTTTGTGTGGGTAATTTTACTCAGGTAAACTTGTATTTCAAGAATCCATTAAGCTTCTGGACTATAGAACTCGTAAACTATTCTTTACTAACATAAAATAAATATTCACTTGATATAAAATGCAAATTTTATGTAAATTTTAAAATATTATTCACCTTTTTGTATATATAAAATTATTTAGACATTCATTTACTTGCACTACACAATTGCACTATGTGTGTGGGTACACTTGCACTATAAAACACTATAGGTATTATTATCTATCAGAATAAGTACAAGAGTCACGGACATGTCTATACATTCTAAATTCTAATTCATTATTTCTATGACATATTATAAAATTGTTAGAAAATGTAATTAGAAATTCTAGGAAAATGTAATTAATATTTTACAAATTGTCTATAACAAAGATTTGTGCATCAATAAATTCGTTGTTGCATATTATTGCAGAAAAAGGTTTAAAGGATAAAAGGTCAACAACTGTAGAATTTGGAACTTTTATGCTTTCAGTTTAATTAACTTTTTCAAGTTGAGGAATTTTTGTAATTTGTCAACTTTACTTGTTCAATAGATTTCTGTTTTATAAAGTCTTTATTTGAACTTCTATTGAAAGTATGCTCAATGTTGCTTAACTTCAGTGATCGGGCTATAACCGGTTGTTTTAAATATAGTATGTATGGAGCGTGACGCGAGTTCTATGATTTTTGTTCATCCCAGAAAGTGTCCAACGCGTTTAAAGAAGTTTTCACTTCAAAAATTAGCATCGTATTGTCTCGCAATTGTCTCGTTGTGTTTCGGTTATTTACACGGTCTCAACCCTATCGCGGCTTTTTTTAACGGTTTCGTCTTGAGCTCACGTGATCTCCTAAGTTTAATAAAATTATGGATCTCGTGTGAAGCCCCGATGTCTTTTCTTTGTGGTCTATCTCAACTCATGGATAAAATATTGCGATCCCAAAATTTAAAAAAAAAAACGCATTTGACCATCATTTATACACCTTTTATCGAAATCAGTCGGAAATGATTGATGTATAATATGTATAAATATTAAAACAAAACTTTCCGTTATATCCTGTTTTAGATTTTCCGTTCCAATCTAAGCCCACATGATAGATATTAATATAATAATATTACACATTTTCTTGATACAATAAATATGTTAGTCACCCATATTTTATACGTGTACGGGAGAATTTTGTACCTTTAATCACAATTATATATGTTTTGAATCCATGTTTTAAAATATAGCAACGGAAATTGTACTTGTTTATAGCAACTATTTTATATCGTATACATCAATTTTGATCCATGGTTCAAGATCATTATATACTATAAATCATACCCTGATATACCGTGAAATAATTCCATGATTTGCACGTGAAGACGCTTTCTTCAACATGTAACCATTACAGTTTCCTCTAGGGATTCTCATCAAAGGTGGTATGTGATTAAAAATTTGTAACAAATGATAAAATAATAATCGCATAAAGTACCTAGGCTATTGATACAGTAAGTGTGTTTGGTTCCAAGCACAGTGGAGTATTTATACTAAATTTCCGGACAAAATATAATGAAGGGATATTTATGGTAAAAATTGATTCAAAAGACTATTTAAATGCAAAACTACCTTATTTGGCAATAATAAGGTAGTTTTGCATTTAATCCCAATTATTTCATTTTCGTCTTCGATTTTTTTAATGTTTTTTTGCTTCTGAGCTACTTTTTTTTATTTATGCTTACTTTTGTATCTACGTACTGCGATTTTGGAATTATAAGTTACAAAGTTTCACTGTAAAACTGCAAAACTGCTTGCTCCTTTTTTGAATTTTGCATAAAGCTATCTTAATCTCCCTCCTAATCTTAGTTTTAAAAGAAAAAGGGTAATTTTTTTCATAAACATATTAAAGCATATTTAAACTTTGCCAAGTTAGAAAAAATTTTACCCAGCAAAACCTGACACATAAATATAAATTTAATGAAAAAATGACCTTTTTAACAGCACACGAATCACAAATACTTAATTGTAGTAATAGAAATATTAACTTAAATACTAATAAATAAAGCACAAACCTTCGTCTTCAATTTAAATAGCATCCTTACTTAACTGCACTAACAAACACAGTAAACGTTAATTGAATAACACGGTAAATCGAAAGCGACAACAATAATATGCATCCGTAATAGCAGGTAGCTTGCGGCTTACAAATTGGTGGGGAGCGAGGTGGAAGTAACTCAATTGATCTGACTGTGATGGAGTGGTTATCCAACTACACCTAAAATCAACTTTCAATGCAAAACAAAAGAGTTGAGTTTTTTGAATTTTGATCGGAAATTTGGTATAACATTTTACCCTTTGTATATTAAACATAAAACCCTACTGTTTTAAAGGTAGTTAATTAACCCCATACATTCTCATATGGTTGTTGTTATATTCTGAATGGGTTTAAATATATAACCTGGTGAACCACGCATATATATTTTATCTAGGGTTCACTTCACACCCAACTTATCCACCAATATGAATATAAATCTTTGTTTAATTTTAATATTAGGCTTGATTGGAATTTAAATTATTTTTGGTTAAAATTATTTTAACTATGTTTTTGTATATGAACCGTTGTAATCAATAAATTTTAGTATCTAACCAATATTACATATTTTAATTAATATTTATGAAACATATTTTAAATATTCGATATATTTATGATTTTCTGTTCGAAAATTATTAATTTTCATTCCGAAAATCGAAATACAGCATTTTTTTGTTAAAAGTGTCATTGACGAATACATTCATGATGAAAAAACTCAGCTTCAAATTAGCATTACGATGGGGTTTATTGTTACTTTAAAAGTTACAAAAGTTACATGTACATGTAAAAAAGTGGGTTTTTATATGCGTTCGTCATTATAGTCGATACTAAATATCTCGTTTTGTAATTTGGCGAGGGACATATCCTGAAAACAGATTGGAAACTAGCTCTCCGATTTGCTTTAATAGTCAATTTAGATCCTAAACGGTAAGAGAAAGAAACAACTTAGAAACTTAAAAATAAGAAAGTTGATCTTCATAAAAAACCAAAATAATAATGACGTTTTTTCGAAAAACGTTAGCTTTCGGAGAAAAATCGACTTAAAAATTTCATTATTGAATTTAACCGAAAGACAATTGAAAACAAACAATTGACTGAGTTAATTGTTGAAATACCATGCATAGTCAGTGTTGATTTGTTTATCACATTACACATACAAACATGTGACACATACATAACTGTTAATCGAGTATAGTACATATTATAAAATTTCCGCCTAATTTCGAAAAAAAGTTTCAAACAAAAGTTGTTTAATTTTTTATAAGGAACATTTAAACTTTTGTTCTATCTCTAACGGTTTACAAGATGGGTCCTACGGACTAATTAGGTGATTTTATGAACACCTAAGACAAAATTTTTTTCCTAGCATCATTATTTTTAAGCGTTACAAACTTGGGACTAAACTTAATATACTATGTATATTTCAAATATACATGGTATAAAAACTTGGGACTAAACTTAATATACTATGTATATTTCAAATATACATGGTATAAAAATGCGCCTAAAGCTTATCTATCGATAATTGTAGGGCAAAGTTACGGACACAGGAAAATGCCCTCTATTGCCCTTGACAAATACCGTGCATTTTTTCGTAATTAGTGTGTTTTCTTTCGATTAAATACAGTAATGATATATTTTACTAACTTTCTAATTTAAAGTGTTATTTTATCCAATCTGATGTCGGAACATGATGCACCCAATCAAATTCTACAACATTTGCTTGACTTTTTTTGATCGGTTTGCTACAAAACGAGATATTTAGTTGTATTCATTAAATGGCCCACCCTGTATATGTAAATGGGGATTCAGCAGGGATATTTCATTTTCGTCTTTATGACCCGATTTTGACTACAAAATGCGTGCTAGCATTAAAATAATAAATACCTATTAAATATGAAAATAAAATCAATATCTATAATTATTTGACACATACACACGAACTTTATTACTTGAAAATAAAAAAACACAAATTGTAAAATTCACCTTCGTAAAATCGCATAGATCATAAATTTCATGATAATTTCATTATAGTTTTGTGTCTGTCTCTCGTCGCGTCGCGCTGTAGAGCCATAAAATCTTCAAGTATATATCCATCAAATCAAGTCATAAAATTATTTATTTATTTATATATCATTTGAAATGTTTTTACATATGAATTATAAATGATGATGATTTCACTATGTTGTCATTGAAAAAATCACTTACGAAGGTATTCATATGTGACTTCGAATGTGATTCTGATTTAAAGTTACATGAAGATAAAACCAGATGCAGTAATAAAACAATGGAAATATCTAGTGAAATGTCATGTTATACAACATTGAAAATTTACACTAAAATGTATGTTTTAGAAATATTAAAGGTTGATCGAACATTCAGACAATGTATAGATAAAAATCTGAATTTCAGAAGATATTATTTGCCAACTCTAAAACAATTTTATGAACAAAATTTGACGAAGGATTTTCATGTAAATTAATCATTAAAAATTGGAATTTTAACATGTTGTCTACTTGAAGAGTTCAAATGAGTAAAATATAGGAATATTTGTTTTAATAGTACTTGTGATAGCATGTTGGATTTGGAATGATGCCTAAAAAAAATGAGAAACAAGAAACATTTTTCAGCACATAAACTATTAAAAACGCCATAAACAATTAAAGATGAAAAAGAAAGGTATTTCGTTTTTCGCGAATAATTTATAAAAAATTAATATTTAACAAATTAAAAATAAAATTCACAGCGCAAGAACTGCGTTAGCTAAACGAATTCCCTCAAAGATTGAAAAAATAACAAATTTTTCTTAAAATCAAATTGCATTTTATCTTTTATCTGTCTAAAACTAAGAATTTTTATTTCCAAAACTAATCGTCCAGAGAAAATATCGCAATAGTACTTTTTTGCTTAAAACTGATAAAAAAATAAAAAAATATTTTTTATTTTGAAAAAATTCAAAATTTTGTACTTGGTGCATTACGGTCCATTTCCTTTGGCAATTCGCTTAGAAAAGATTCTTGAAGAGGACGAAATTTCCAATAAGAGACTCCAATTCCTTGAAACCATATCCATTATATACGCTGAAAATATATCTTTTTGGGTGATTAGATTTAGATTGTTGTAATATCGTCAAAAAAGAGTATCTATAACACTAAATAATTAAATATTAACTTGAAAAATTATGGTGTATTGTCGAAACTTTAAAGAATTTATTACCGTTGGAAATTTATCTTAAAGTTAATTTTTCAAAAAGTAAGACAATTGTTTTTTAACAAAATTTTCACGGATTTTCATTTTCATTGTAAACTAAAACATGTTTAAGTAGTTGTCGTAAAATTTTTTTGCTTCGTGGAGCCGTTCTTGTATATTTTATTAACAAATAAATTTTTGGTGGCTTTTTATTAGCAAAATCAACATTTTGAAGTACTTTTTCAAATATAGTAGAATACCCTATTTGTTAAAGATAACGAAAAAGGCATACAAAACAATGCATTTTTATTTATTATAAAGTAAGCCAAAAAATTTGACGCCAATTAGTTAATAATTCTTAGTTTACAATGAAAACAAAAAATTAAAGTAATCTGAACACCCGTGACTTCTCGCTATTTCCTTATAATTTTATATGATCCCGTTCCTTCTCATTATATTTTAACGTTAGCTACCATATCATGAAATACTACTGTTATAAATTGTACCACCCTGTATAAGGGTAATAAAGGATAAAATCCAAAATATCATAACATTAAAATTTTTGATTTTTCATGTGTTTTTTAAATATGTAATCCCACACATAATATTTCTTTGGTTAGTAGTATTATTATACATAAATATTTTAAATCCTTTCCTTTATTATTTGAACTCTTATCTTATGAACGATTATCCTTTCTGTACAAATACAAAACACAATGGATGTGTGTAGAGCCTTTTATAATAATAAAACATAAAACTGGACTAACTAGAGTTATTTGTACAGATAATAATACTATTATATTATTATAGTTATGTTCATTTTGTATTCGAGTGTATAGTACTATGGAGTGTAACGAGAAAAAGGATGTTCTTAAAAAAACTGTAATTATAGCATTATTCTTTTCTACAGCTTATAAAGAGGTTCCTGGCTTAAAAAATGAATCGTTTTTCTTCGTTGTACAAATTGGATTTTGACGCGATCTATACTATCGGAAATGATGCAAACTATGATTTTTACAGGTCTTATGACGAGAGAGATTATTAAGCAGAAATTTATGTCAAGGGAGTTATTTTAGAGCGCTTTGTTATCAAAACGAAAGTGTTACCAAAAACTGAAATTTTGTATGCCAATTCTCTGTACGATTTACGATAAATTAATTATTAAAAACAGCTTTTTTTTACATGGTGGTAAGAAGTCGAAATAAATGTTGGTTTTAGTCAATAACTGCTTTTAAAAATGTGACCACTTACATAAAAAAAAAACTCTAATCAATATGCGTCAAGTTTAAAGCTTCAAAATTATACTAAAATTCAGAACTGTATATAAAAATGAAAAACTTTTTTTGGTAAAAACATGACTTTAATAATTAATTTTAATTTCTTATAAACAGTTTAGATAATCGATATGAATTTTTGACAAAAGAAGCATGAAAAGATGATTAATTAATTTTAAAAAAAAATATTGGAATATTTTCGTTTTTTCGGCATCCAATACCTTATGACATTTACAGTTTTAAGTTAAATAAAATAAAGAAAAATATTTTTAATAAAAATACTGACTTTGTTTGAATATTAATTCGATCATGTGGCCATTGCAGCTAGCACGTAGATGGCGTAATCTGGATGTTCAATTTTTATACACTTTTCGTAGCAATTGCGGTCGTTTTTTGCCAATAACTTGTCGAATGCGGTGGTCCAACTATTCAACAGTCTCTGTTTTATCAGGGTAGAGAAGTGACATTTCATATCCCAAAAAAAAATCTAATGGGATTAGAACACACGGTCTTGGAGACTAATTAACAAATATTTTACATGAAATTAATAAAAACCTTTATACATTTCCATAAAAATATTTCATTTATTTATAAATATATATTATGAAAGGACAAATTAAACCAAACACAAAGCTACTGCTTGCTATCAAATCAGTTATCAAGCAAAATAATTTTGCCAACTAAAAGATAAAAACCTCTAAAAAAATCGCACCTTATATGAAATTCTCGGCGATTTTTGTAACCCGTTTGAAATTAAAGTTAGTTATGTAATCGATTATGCGATTTATCAACCATTTTCTATTTCTTTTTGTTATAAATGGTGCTTAGATTTAAAAAACAAACAATTTGTAATTCAACCGCTTTCGAAGTAAATGTGAATGGAAATTATCGTTATAGACTAGAAAAGTTTTTTGTAGGGATTCTAAAAATTGGTGTAAGTGGAATTCAAATATTAAACTCCCTACCCTGTTTTCGATCTAGGAGCTGTTCAATTACACTCAATATTGTACACTAGATGTAAAACAGAACAAACTACAATATTATGATACTATAATGATTCTCATAAACCCATTTTGTTAAGCTATAATATAAACTAACAATGCTCTTTATATATTATATATAATAATATTCAGATGATAAAAGACTACAAAAAACATTAATAAAACCTACTCAATAATATAATAATAATTTAAATTAGTCACTGCTTGCTTAAAATATATAATATTATTATTAATATTTATTTCCATAATGTTTTCTTCTTTATTGTTTTTATGAGACGGATAACATGTTGAAAAATCAATTACACACTTTTTTGATGTAATAATTCTAAGGTTCTAAGATATTAATTTTAGTCAGGGATTTAAAATATCATAACAGATATATTTTTAATAACCATGAAATTCTAATAGGGAATATTCATGAAATTTAAATTTGGTTCAAATATTTTTCTTCCGTTACTTTAATGACTGCAACGTAAAAACGTAAAAAGCAGCGTAAAAATTCAATAAAAAATCTCCAATTTTCACGAATACTTTGTTAAGACTCATTTGATAATGGCGAAAAATGGTGTCAGTGGTCTTAATGCGTTCCAAAATTTTAGTTCTTGAGATATTAACTCTCCCTGGTACTCACATCTAAGATCTGATTATAGTTCATGAATAGACGGCAAATAATACAAATATTTTAAGAGAAACAAAACTTTCTTTCAGATTTTGTGTTTATCGTTTAAAAAACTTGTAAATCATAATTGAACCGAAACTCAAGGTTTTTGGAACCATGTTACTTCGGACGATATTTGTTTCCTGGTTGGGAGTTAAAATCAACTGCAACAGACACCAAAAACCGACACCTATGTTACCTAGGAAACTAAACCTTTTCCAATCGATTCAGGTTGCCATGAATATTGAGAAAATGAAAAATCTTTTTATAACTTTTTTATAACTGTTTATAATTTGTATTCTTTTTCAAAATTTTATGATTTATCATTTAAAAAAATTAAGTTGTGAAAGCTGTCAGAAGTTAATGAAAACAGAGATAATTTAAAATAAATGTAATGCAATTTTTATCTTATGTCATAATAAATATTCTGATCAAACCAATCGTGTACTCACATATTGGATTGACTACTAAATCAGAATTATATTTTCAGAAATATATCTTGTAAATAAAAAAAGTAAGCACTACATTTATAATGTACCAAAGTAAGAAATAAATATAGTTCCTACCGGGTGCACACGACACCCCTCGATCTTTTTTTTTTTTTTATTTTCACTGTTTTACCAAAATACTTTCCATACAAGAGCACTACATCGGACAGTAGTTATTTACGGAAATTACAATTCCATAATGTTTCTTCTTTATTGTTTCATATTATATAAATTAACTTACATACTCGTATGATAGAAGACAAACAGACATTGCATGAAAAGGCAAGGCAAAAAGGCAAGCATTATAGTTGAATTTATCACGAATAAAAGTTTTGTGTGATGAACGGACACAGCCCACTTAGCTTAAACCGATTCATTTTATTCTTCTCTTAACATTATACGTTATATAGTGCAGTATCAAAACAATTGTACAAAATGTAAAATATAGATCTCTTTTATGTTAGACTAATATATTAATTAGTTAAAGATCAGGCACAATTGAGATAAGTGAAGATATTCGAAGGTTTTTAAATTGAAATCTCTGAAATATGTGTATAGATATAGTCAAAAATCGCACCGAAATTGAGCGAAGTTCAGTCAATACCGCAAAAACTACAAGACTTAGAGTGCAATGAACACCAATTTCGTCATTTTTGGATACAGTTGAAATAAATCGTTTTTTTTCCAATGTCGATGAAACAAAATATAGGTAACCAAACCTTTTTTTAATCGAATACATTTGAAAATTGCACCATCATTCAAAAATTTATTAAATGATTTTTTAGGAAATATTTGTTTAATGATCAAATGAACCACACTTGTGTAATATTTTGTTTCAAATTCAATTAAAAACAAACAATCTAGAATCTAGATAATAAAAACTTTTTGAAAAATGTTTATCTGTTATCAAATTGGAAGCATTCCAATACTGATCGTTCCGAATTTCGTAATATAAACTGCATCGATTTTATGTTGTTCCATATACGCTACATCTATATAGCTTAAAAGTCTAAAATACTTGGTCAGAAATTTTAAGAGCTGTATTTCTGTACAGCAGTCCATTTTAGCGTTCATCCCATCAGCAGAGATCACAAATATACTTGTGATTACACTGGCTAGGTTTTTCTTTTGATTAAGCGGTCACTTTCTATGGTATCTTGACATACGTTTTTCGCCCATACACAAACTGTTTACACAATACATTTTAATTTTGTTACAATTTGTAAAAATAAATTACTTAGTTGAATAATTGGTAAATGGATACATATTTATTATATTTTAAGTATAAAAAAAAAGCAAAAAAGAACAGGAGAATGAAACAATCTGATATATTTTTGTTGTTTTGTCTTGTTGTATCTTAAGTAAAGTAACGTTTCACAACAATATAATAATGATAATAACAAAACCATAAATAAATATATATACGTGAAATTAACTTCCACTTATCATTATGGTTTTGGTTTTGTTAAAAACAAAAAGCATTTGTTCAGTTCAGTTCAGTCAGTTCTTGAGTATAGAATTTCGCTAATAAATCACATATGTAGTATTTAAAGAAACCATATACTAAACTACTATTTACTACTGTTTACAGATTGTATGTTTTACAAGTTAATTGTATAATCCATAAGGAAAAAGAAGCGCTAGTTCTTGTACACCTAATTCTCAATGAACATGAATTTCAACAGCTGGATAAATAGGATTGATTAGAACTATTAGGGAAATTGTTTGCTATACGAAAATCGTTGTTTCGAAAAAAAATAAATAGATAGATATTAAAAAACTATAGTAATTTACAACAAAACTCTTCAAATGTAAATATCTAATAAATAATCTATACGGATTTTTAAAATAATTTCCGTGTGCTTATAGCTGTCATATTGACAACATCAATATGCCATCATTAGTGATTTTTCCAATAATTATAATTCATGTTCTTTCTAAGGCTCTAGACTAGATCTGTACCAAATTTCATTTAATCGGTCCAGTAGTTTAGGCGTGGTTTCTATACTTATAATATTAGTAAGGATTTCACTTTCGAGACCCAGCTATTGACTGATTATGACATTATAATAAATTTTCATCAGTTTATCGACTAAAACTTCCTTTGTAACTTTTCTATTTACAACAAAACCGTATGCTTATAACTGTCATATTGATAACATCATTATTGACAACATCATTTGTGATTTTTCCAATAATTATAATACATGTTATTTTTAAGGCTTTAGACTAGATCTGTACCAAATTTCATTTAATCGGTCCAGTAGTTTAGGTGTGGTTTCTGTACAGACAGACCGACAGGCAGAGTTTCTCCGCATTTATAATATTAGTAAGGATTTCAGTTTCGAGACCCTGACATTATGACATTATAATAAATTTTCACCAGTTTATCGACTAAAACTTCGTTTCTAACTTTTCTATTATCTCTGTGTACCCAAGTTCTTCAGGTTCAAAGTCCAGTTGGTTCACATCTGACTATTCAATTAAAGCAGGTTTGAGCTTAACACGACTCCATAATTGTGTCACTTGGCTCAGTGGCCGTCAATTCTAAAAGTATATTCTCTTGACAATGTTGTATATAAACCAAATAGCATCCCGCTAATAAGAGCAATTAGTAAATGGAAATTTCTTGCAATATAATTCCTTAAGATTGAAAACAATGAAAGTGATTGCGGCCAATTAGTTATAAAATGTATGTTCAATTTTGAAAAATACCACCCGTAAACTAAAACTACTATATTTACCACCTTAATAGTAAGTAGTATAAAGTAGTAAGTGAGGATAAATAATTGTATTTGTGGCTTTTTAGCTGGATTTATTCATTTGTGTGCAAAATGAATAATACCATATTACGTATGTATGAATGTATTATATATTGTTTTAAAGATTTATTATGAAACATTAGCTAGGTACCGTAAAACCTTTTCTTACTGAATAATGTAATGCGATAAGTGGTTTTTATTTGTAGTTTTTGTACACCACAAATCGATGTTGCTTTCTTTCTATAAGGTTTCACTTTTTTGAAAAATGAATGAATATTTTTTTTGCAAACATCTGGAAACAAAACTATTGACCAAAGACCTCTCCCAGTCGTGGCGGATAAACAAATTATACGCTCGTATTCAGTTTCCAAAACTCACACTCTCCGAAATAAAAATTTATCAATTTTAATTTTTTTTTAGTTCTTTAGTTTCAAATTGTTTATTTCTTAGAACCTGTAGGCCTGTGTGGGGTTTTAAATTGTTTGAAAACAAAAATTGCTGTAAAAATTGCTTTATAAAAGACCTTTGTCGTGTCTTTGCAAACAATGAGACCATTAATGACAAGATCTGAAATCCAAATTAAAATCAATATGTTAACATGAATCTTATTCTTACAAAACAACTTTTGATATGTAGTCTCTATAGCAATTACAGGTCATGACGTCACCAAGTGTTATTTTCCATTCTTTCTATTTGTAAATTTAAATCCTTCATATTTTCGTAGTTATTAATGTCGAAAATTGATTACTCACGATGTTTTGTCTCGATAACGAACGTCTTTTGAAGCGATAAAAAAGTTTTAGGAAAAAGCCCTATTCTGTCTCTATCATCTAGTTTAATCCTGCTATAGATTTTACGGTTACTGAATAATAATAAAGTGCTTATTAAATCCTTTTTTTGTTTCAGGTAAGTTCAAAACTCCTATTTTCGAAAACCTAGATTCTGCTTCGTGAAGTGTCGTGAGTATACTTCAAGCTTTACATATTTTTAATATCTGATGTCAAATAAGCGGCTCACCTGAATTGATTTTTAACCAGCATCGGATCCTAGGCATTCTGAGTTCTAATTTTGTAAACTGAAAATAATATTCTT
Source organism: Chrysoperla carnea (assembly GCF_905475395.1). Taxonomy (NCBI): domain Eukaryota; kingdom Metazoa; phylum Arthropoda; class Insecta; order Neuroptera; family Chrysopidae; genus Chrysoperla; species Chrysoperla carnea. The sequence continues at coordinate 77,543,387 of NC_058339.1, read as the reverse complement.
CGACAAAGTTACTGTTTTATTTTGAAAATTATATTGATTTAAGACCAATATTTAATCAAGTTTTTAACATTTTTATGAATTATTGATAGGTAGATTAATTTCCCAAATTTTTCAATGGATACAAATTTCAACAATATCTAAACTTACCAATGAAATTTTCAAAATTTAAAAATACCACCGTTCACTCAAAACGATTTTTTAGAAACATAGCTCAGAACACTCTCCATTAAATTTTCTTTCAAATAAAACAAAATCAAATTCGATTTATCCGCTTCAAATAACGATGCAACAGACAGATATACACACACATGGGATCAAACTTATAACATTCAGCTTTTTGGTACGGGGGTTACAAATTTAGATATAATTTAAAATTTTCCAATAATAAAATTTTTCTACGTATTTGTGTGGTGCATTTCACTACAAAAATTTAACTACAACAGAAAATTATTCAGTAAATAAATATATATTTCAATAATCCTATTGAAACATATGAAAAAGATGACTATTCAATTCGCAGAAAATAATTTTTTTAGATAATTAATTTATTATATATTCCAAAACAAAAAATTTTAATAAAAAATACTTTTTAAGAGAAAAGCTTGTACTAAAAAGTAGAAAGTAATTTTATCTATAAGCCACTCATACCCGACTATTTGTAAAAGCTTGAGGCAGTTAATTTAAAATATCAAAGATGAATTGGAACGCCTCATCTCCACATGCCTAATTACTTTTCGATTCATCCTTGATATTAAGCGCCTCAAGCTTTTACAAATAGTCGGGTATAAGTGACTTGAAGCGATGGGAAAATCAGGACGGCGCAAGCTTGCCATGCATTGTCATCCAAACTAAATGGGCATGCAAAATTTCAGCTCAATCGGTTGAAGATATCTACTTCAAAATTGAGTTAAAAAAAATCATTACATAATTAAATTAACCGAAGTCTCATACTTTTAGCTTAAAAAATAAAGTTGTTGACTTTTGTTTTACCTTGAAAATGGTTTCCAAGATCTTTTTCTGGTACAGATACTTTTTTTCATTATGTTTCGCCTACTTTTGGGCACCCTATATAAATAAAATGCTAATATTATATTCTGTGTAATTATTTCACTATAGTAATAGTTACAAAATGAGGTGTTTTGGATATTTAGATACATTTATATGTATAATTATTTTACATAATATGTTTATCGACCTACTAAGCATAGATTCCACTTCATAAAAAATCAATTTTTTTTTTATTCTGTAGAAAATCTCGTTATTTGAACATATTATGTCCGAGCAACTATGTTTATGCGACGCTTTTTTCGTAAATCCTATTCAATTAAGGACGTACGAGTGCCAGGGTAATTTTGGATAAAATACTTGATTTTGATGGTTGACCGATTATTTAAATAAATATATTACGTCAAAGGAAGGCATATTTTACTTTGGTCCTGTGGAAAAACTGTAGATAGATGATATGTTTTCAAAGATTTCTCCAAAACTAGTCGGTAGAAATTAAAAAAAAAAAACTATTAAAATTAAAGATAAAATCACAATAAATTATATAATTATATAAAAAACCGTTTTGTCCGGTTAATTAAGGATGTATGAGCACGGTAGTGGGACACAAATTTAAAAAATATATATTTTCTATTATGATGTTGAATTATGTTATAACTTGACAATGCAAGACTAAAAGTAAGAATGTAATTTTTTGATATCTCTCAAATATCGAAAATTGAAAATTTTGTTTAGTTATTTTGTTTTCGATAATTTGATTACCAAGGCAAATAACGAAATATTTTATTAATATAAAAAAAATTAATCATCAAAGATTAAAATAGGAGATAAATAATTTCAACCACAAGTCTTAACTTGTATGGCCACTGGTACTACCTTAACAGGGAGTATTCATGTATTTTTTTATGTTTTTAATTCATTGTTTGCACCGTTATAACATAGTAAAAAATATAAATACTGTTTAAAAATGCTGAAATTAAATATTTAAAATACAGAATAATTTTGAGATGTTTAAACTCAGTCTTTTGGCGCTCTCGGCTGAAGACGTCAATTTGTGACAGTTCAATGTATAATTTACACTTTTAAAAAATGAATTTACAACACTGAATTTACACTCGTTATTATTAAGTTTGATAATAAAAAGTCGTAGAATAATATAGCTCAATGTAATACCATACAAAATTGAAGTAATTAATGCCATACAGTATGTCAACGAATTTGACAAGCCAATACTATGACGATATTTCCGTCTTAAAATTTGATTTACCGTTTTAGAAATTTCTTTCACTGAATTTGTACTTTTACTAATTAATTTCAAGTAATTAAAAATATTTATTACTAAAATAATGATTTAGTTGAAATGTCCAGTCAATAAAGTTACGTAAAAAAAATTTTTAAACGGAATTTTTTTAAATTTCATGAATATTCCCTTTTACCCACTAAATTTTATACTTAACGTAGTTCCAGCATGGTATTTGCAGTTTCTATGTTAAAGCAATGGTACAATTTTTTTTCGACAGAATTGAACGAAAAATTAAATTTAATAATTTAATAATGCTTACTATTAATTCCCAAAGTTTCAGAAATTTTGACCGTTTAAAATGGGAAATAATTATGCCAACGTCCCAATTTCGATCAATTTACGTCAAAATTAATATCTCGAAAGTGAAAATTAATTTCTAAATTTTTTTTTTAGAATTGTATTGTATAAACATTTTTTTCTACTTTTTCTTCAATATATAATAATATCATAAAAAATAGTTGGAGAGACCGGACATTTTACATGCTTTAAATGGGACATGACCCTCAAAATCGCGAACTTTGTCTTTAAATATCTCGCGATCTAAACGGTCAAAAATTATGAAATTTTAGGAATTCATAAATAAAGCTATTATAAACCCGAGAAAAAAAATTCGGCCAAATCTGTCGAAAAGTGATTTCATGCTGGTACTACCTTAACCTTTGTAGTTCTAACTTTTTGTACAATTCTAGAATTCATAATATATCTATTCCTACTAAACCAATGATTTTAAATTATATGAAACAAAATATTAAATATTTGATACAACTAAACACATTAATTTTCAAAAAATATCCATCCATTCTATATAATATGTAGTTTTGAATGTGTAGTAGCATCATAGTCACATATAATGGTTTCAATGTTACCATCACATATACCATATTAATACTGTTTTGACGATGTTAAAGGTAATTCTTTTTAATTAGAATTTATTTATAAATTTACCCCTTTTACAAATTTTTGGACTCATACAATAAATATGTGTATTACTTGTTTCTATGTATTTATGCTATTGATGGCATACAACGAATTCATGAAATATTGAAAGGATGATTTCAACAAGTAAAGCATTATATAAAAACTGGCTTCCTAAATTTATTATTGTTTAAAAAATGCATTTTTATATCATGTATATGAAATATATCAAGGTAAATTTAGTTCCAAGTTTGTAACGCTTAAAAATATTGATGCTACGAACAGAATTTTGGTAAAGAAGTTCATAAAATCACCTAATTAGTTCATTTTTGGTTGTCTATCCGTCCGTCCGTCTGTGAACACGATAACTCAAAAACAAAAAAGATATCAAGCTAAAATTTTTACTGGGTACTCAGGAAGTAAAAAGTGAGGTTGAATTTGTCAAGTTTAAATGTAAAAAATGTTTCTTATAAAAAAATAAACAACTTTCGTTTGAAACATTTTTTCGTTAACATCACTGTTTAGCTGTGAGGGTGCAAATTAGGCGCAAATTGTATAGTATGTATTATATGTGAATATCAGTTATGTATGTGTGACATGTATGTATGTGTAATGTGATAGAGTCAACACTGCCTATACATGGCATTTAAACAATTTACTCAGTCAATAATTGTTTGTTTTCACTTGTTTAAATAAATTTTAAATTTTGTTATATACGTTTTATAAATTTCTATTGAAACCCAAAAAATCCAAGCAAATACGTCCCTCCAACCACAAAATGCGAAATGAAAACATCAGTTTTAGCGGGTTCTAGAGCTAAATTATAATTCATAGATAAATATAATTGTTCGAGTTCTTGGCTGACACCGACTCCAAAAATAACAATAATTTTAACTACATTATATAATCGTTAGTTTGTTTTTTAGTGCATATTAATTTGTTTTGAAAATTTTTTTTTGAAGTCAGTTTTCTTTTTGTTTAAAGTTTTTTAAAAATTTAAGAATTTAATGGAAGTTTAGATAGACAGTATCCACAATCAACCAAGATAAGGGCAAACAAGATAGAAAATATGTGTTCAATAGACAACTCGTCTGATTTCGATTTAAAAAAATAACCCATAATTAATCTTTCTTCAATATTTACGAAGCTCTCTATCTAATTTAGATATGTAAATATAAAACCTAACAAAAATATTTTGTAAAATATATTATTTATACTTGTGTATATACCTAATCCATATGGTTTTAAGGGAATATAATTTCATTTATTATTCTATTGAAAATTTTTTAATATTTTATGTTTAAAACAAAAAAATTCCTATATTATTTATATATTTTTTTTAAATTTTTATTATGATCCACCCCCATTACTCTGTATTTGGGTATTAAATTTTCAATGTTTGAACTAATTTGGATTTATGTGTATTTTCGAAAAAGTTTCATACGAATAAATTTATTTATTTTTTTTTTTAAATTTCCCAAAAATGATTTAATACGAATTATTAGATGATATATACTATTTCATCAACTTTTCAAACAAGCGAACTTCCAAAATTTGCAAACGCAACTTTTGTTTCGGGATTTAATAAATTATATAACCGTGTAGAATTCCTGAAAATATTACATTTAATACACACTAATTAGAAACAGTCCATGTAAATTTTGAACAAAGTTTTCGGTATTAAAATCGTCGAGCTTTTTGCTGGTTAGACAAAAAATAATGTCTAATCTAAAAATATTTTGACACACATTGATCAAACAAAACGAATTACTTTACTGTTTAATGCTGTTATCCAACAAACCAAAAGTGTGTGTACAAAACATTTTGCTTCGTTAAAGAAAAAGCACAGCCCGTTTGAAGGAATTTAGGAAAAAATAGTCCCGGAAGAAAAAGACACGAGAAAAATAGATACGGAAAAAAACCCGGAGAAGAAATAGCGACACAAAAAAAACCTAAAATATGAATAACATTGTAAATTTTTTCTTTTAACTCGAATTTTCATTCATTAACATATAAAAAATTAACATTTCCGTTCAATGAAATTATTTTTCATTTTAACAAAGAAAATATCGGGTAGATATCGCTTACGACAATATCTCCATTTTCTGTTATAGTGTCTTATTTTTTAACGAATGAGTTAAAAACTTCAGAACCCAACCAACTACTCTATAGTCGACAAACTCAACCCAACCAACTCAGTCATTATACCAATACAGAGTTATTAAACAATTTTTTTAATGTCAGATGTGTTTAGGATTTATATTTCCGGAACATTTTTTCCGAGTCTTTTTTTACGGTCTATTTTTCCGTCGTTATTTTTTTCGATTACCCCTTTGAAGAGCGTGAAGTCTTACTTACGGTAAGAATTCTGTATATTTCGCTACAAATTATGTATTATTGAATGAGATATATAATGAAGGTTAGGTTAGGTTATATTGGGTGTCAACGAAGGACACATTTAGGCTATAGAGCCCATTGTGATACCATACATGTATTTTAGCACCTTTCCACTGAAAATTTCATTTATCAGCTCCTCAATTTCAGAGGCTGAGTGCACGTCTTTCATGCATATGCCATGACACCAGTCCATCACAACTATTAATTAAATTAATTTAAACATACCGCGTAGGCCTTAACCAACTTAAGATAATGAAGGAATGGTAACAAAATTGTATTTAACCATTTAATTTAGTTTTTCATTATTCTTCAGTCCTGCTAAGTTAAAAATTGTATATATTGTACTCTTTGGCATTAGAAGCAGACAACCTAGATAGTATACTATAAAAAAAGTGTCGCTTGTTTTTTCCCGTCTAATTCCCATTCTCCAAACGCGCAAACAAAGTTTCAAAATCTTTTTTTTTATACATTCTGTCTTTCAACGGATTTTCTGTGTCAATGTATGTCGAATTTTTGGATGACTATTAATAAGTGTATATGACAAGATATAATAAAAATGTTGCTGAAATGAAACAATAAAAAAAATTAAAAGATTAAATTAAAGAATGTAAAATTACAACAATTCACACATACTGACGGTCACGTTGATGGTAATGGCTACACATCGTGGTGGGTGGGTGTTAAAATAATAATGTAATGTAAGTGTATAATTTGTTAAACAACAAGTGAACCTTATATCAGTTCCACTTTGTTAAATGTACACTGAACGGAACAAAAAATCAGATGAAATTAATCATAATAGTGTCGTCTATTTCAGTGAATTTGTAATTCAATCTAAACGCAGATTTCATTGATTGGTCGAGGAATCGATAATGTAATAAAAACATGTACAATCGTTTAAAATCATTATTGGAGGAATTATTTTATTGGTGGGAGCGCAGGTACTTAGAAAAATTAATAAAAACTAGGAGAATATTTTACATAGGTATAATTGTTACAACTTATCCAAATAGCCTTAGTAGCCAAAAGACGGGCTTTTCGGAAAAATCATCAATGACATCATGCAATCAATAGGACAATTATAAAAAGACTTAAACCTTAAAAAAACAGCAATGGTCTATGGGCTAAGGTCCAAGGGATTCGTAATTTCCTGTTATTAATTTAATCCTGTTGGGCAATTGCAAAATTGCTCTCTGCCCTTCCTAAAATAGTAAATGCTTAATTTACCATTGATATTATGATTTTTCAATTTATTTACCACTAAGTATACATGGTATAATCGTTTTTTGTAGATAATCCGCTCACTAAATACTAAATTTATAATACAAACTATATTTCGTATTCACATAATATTCGTTGGAGGTATACAGGATGGACCATTTTAATCTATAATGGCTTAAAGCTAGTTTTGTAGTTAGCCAATCTAAAAATGACTGTAACAAAAGTTGTTGAGTTTGATGGGGGACATCATGTTTTTACATCAGATTGGACATTATTCTTTGGATTTTTTTAAAAACCGATTTAGATTCTTAACGTTAAGAGAAAGAATAACACTTTAAATTAGATAGTTGACCTACAAACAAAAAAAAACTAACATTTTTAACAAAATAATTAAAATATGTTATCATTGCATTCGAATCATCATTGCAAGTCGAATGAAAACAAGTGAAAACAAACAATTGACTGAGTTAATTGTTGAAATACCATGCATAAATAGTGTTGATTACTCTATCACATTGCACATACATATACAATTTATATAATACATACTATACAATTTACGCCTAATTTGCGCCCTCACGGGTAAACAATGATGTTTACAAAAAAATGTTTTAAACAAAAATTGTTTATATTTTGATAAGGAACATTTTTTTACATTTAAACTTTTGTTCTATCTCTAACGGTTTACATAGGTCAAGACCCAATTGACTAATGTTGCTCATTTACGAACTCGACCTCACTTTTTACGTCTTGAGTACGCTGTAAAAATTTCAACTTGACACCTTTTTTCGTTTTTGAGTTATCGTGTCCGCAGACGGACAACCGGAAATGGACTAATTAGATGATTCTATGAACACCTATACCAAAATTTTTTTCGTAGCATCAATATTTTTAAGCGTTACAAACTTGGGACTAAACTTAATATACTATGTATATTTCATATATACATGGTATAAACTGAAAGTTTATCGGTAATTGTAGATCAAACACTGGCGAATGTCCTCTAGGCTATTGTCCTTGACAACTTTTGGCTAAAGCATTTTTCCGCAGTTAGTGTGTTTTCTTTCGATTAAAAGCAATAATGACGTATTTATAACTCACAATTCCTCCGAAAGTTGACGATTTTCGAAAAAATGATTTGATGAAAAATGTTGGTTTTTTTATGAAGACCTAATTTTAAATGTTATTCTGTCTCTTACCATTTAGGATTTAAATTTGCTAATAAAGAAACCCAAAGAAGTAGGTTCAAACTGATGTCAGAAAATTATGCCCACCATGAAATTCTGTAATTTTTGGATTGGTTAACTACAAAACGATCTATCAGCCATTATATATTAAAATGACCTACCCTGTATACCGAAGTATAATAGATTTTGGGTACACAATGTTTTTTTTAATAAATACAATGTATAATAAAATTATTATTCAAAATATAAAAGCATCATACATACATAATAAAAATTCATTTACATAATTTTAAATTAAATATGCAAACCATTTTATTATCTTTATTTTAATCCTTAAAGTTACTTAGTTATGCAGTTATCTCAAACAAAATTTATTAGCAAAACACAACGATCTTTTTTGACATACCTACCAAAAAAATAGAAATAATCATCTTCATCTAAAAATTCTTATTTTTAAAATCAAAAAAATTATCATTTGTGTATCATCGTTTTTTTTTTTTTTTATTGCGACAGGGTTTTGGTTATAAAAAGATTCATATTTAAAATTAGCAAAATAATCCATTTACATTTCCAAATAAAATTAGAGGTTGCTCTCCCACGAAAATTAAGAAGCATAAAAATGAGAAAAATTAATCGATTTCATCCACTTTCAAATAAAAATTTATTATCATGAAGCGACGGTACCATAGGTGAATACACATTTGTATGCTAGGTTCGCTTGGTCGAGACCGAGGGTTAAAAGTGATAAATAATATTTTCCATGGTATATTTTAAGAAAACTATACTTGGGCAATAAATTCGTTAAAGTTTGAATGGTTTTGGCCTATAAAAATTAGCTGGAATGTGCATATAGATGCTTGAAATGCCTTGTGCTCAAATTTATATTTAAATTTTCGCATTTAAAATTTTCAGAATCCGTTTTCCTGAGTATCAAATTCTTTCCTAGAATTTTATGATGAAATTCGAAGTAGAAAAGCAGCTATAGCCATATCCGCATATCCGTGTAACGGTACGATGCTTAAACTATAAACATTTTCGAAAGAATGTTTTTCAAACTGGTCTGACGTTTTTCTCGTAATCTACGCGAATTCTAACCAATTTGGGACGCAAGAGAAAACTTCAGCAATTTTAATGACTGAGAAACGTGATAGTTAAGTCCATAAAATCATGCTGCCATTAGTACACTATTTGTGACAACAGTGTACAATACTTAGACATTGTATCTATTCATATAATCAATACTCACATAAAACTGCAAATTTATAAGTGGTTTTTTGTATTTATCTTTTAAGAAGGATATACGTGATCTTCCTACAAAAAAATTTGTCATAAATTAATCCTAATACCTACGTTGTTTTTGAAAAAAGTGCCGTTTTCGAAATGTATAGAAAATTATTTATTTTTTTCATACTCGGTATATCTCCAGCCTGTTAATTATGCACATTTTTATTGTGAGTATCTCATTCCACAGACGATTAAAATTTTCGTTTTTTTTATTTAAATCCGAATACTTGTATAAATCTTATGTTTCAATTTAATTGAATTCCTAAGCAAAACCATTTCACTCCCATTTTACGCTAAAGTCCACTTTTAAAATAACAAAGTAAGAAATTTTTTGCGGATATCGCTATGTCGGTGTATCGGTGAATTTAGGGAATAATAACATTAGGAATAGTTATGGTGAATGAGCCAATGCAGTATGAGCGTCAGGCCCATACTAGTTGATAACATCCACAATAATTCTAGTGGAAAGCATTTTTCCTTACTGTAATATTATTTATACTAACGAAAATACTATATGTATCTATCTTTTTACCATACCAGCATTGTAATAAACGCCATGCACACAGATTAAATATATGTACAACAGGTAAAATATATTTATAATTTCTTAAAATGTAAAATAGTCATAAATCATTGAGTATATCATTAAAGATGGCCATGAATGGCTTTAATTTGACTAATTTTACAGAAATCTGTAACTTATGGTAATGTTATGTTAAATTAAATTCTTCTAATTTTTTTTATATATATCTTTATATATTATAGCTCATGGATTTTTCTGGTGTATGAGCTATAAGTTTCATCCAAATCTATTCATTAGTTTTTGTGTGAAACACATTGTTTGTGTAACAAACAAACAAACAAACATCCTTACTTTCAAATTTATAATATATAGGGATGTTAAGGATGTATGAGCATGGTAGTGTGGGCACAAATTTAAAAATAGATATTTTCAATTTTGATGATAAATTTATATTATTACTTGACGATATAAGACGAAAAGTAAGAATAAAATTTTTCGATATCTGGCTTAATTTTCAAAATATCGAAAATTGAAAATTTTGTTTAATTATTTAGCTTTCGATATTTCGAAAACCAAGACACATATCGAAAAATTTTATTCTTATTTTTCGTCTATATTCATGAAGTTATAACAAAATTCATCATCAAAGTTGAAAATAAGATAAAAATAATTTCAACCCTTAATCTACCCTGCTCTTACATCCCTTATATGGACGGTGAAACTTCTTTTTTCTTTTCTAATTCATTGCTAATATGTTTACTTTCTATTAAAAAGTTTTTTTTAATTTGTTTTCATTCATTCCAAATGAAAATTATCAAAAACTTCCAAAATATGTCGTTTTTTGAGATTCCTCCATAAGGGCCAATGTATTTTATATCGATTTTCAATGACTTTTTTCTTAAAAATTTGCACGGATACCTAAGCTGAAATTTTAACCACATATTCTTTGAGTAAAAGACTACCTACAAACAAATTTTGAGCCTTTAAATCAAACATTGTTGTCATGCTCATACATCCTTAATATAAATATTTTTGAACATCCGATATATTAAGTTATCTGACATAAATACATAGTATAGTCATTATATCAAAATTATAATGTATATATAAAGAGTATTACATATTCATAAGGATTACAAATTATACGATTTATATTTCATATTTTAAAAATAATATTTAAAATAATATCTTCATTGTATGATAGAATTCATAATCACCAAATATTGTAGTGAATGGTGATTATATAATACCATAGTAGTAGTTATTTTTAATATATTTTTTAACATAAAAATACGGATCAAATTTAATAAAAACCGTATAATTTAAAAAAATATAACTCTTTTTTTAATACTTTTTTAAACCATGATATAATATAATAAACTTATGTATACGAGCGAATTATCAATCCATTCAGCTATGTAAAAAAAATATTTTTAAATTGAGGATAGTCAGGCCTCTAGCCTGAAAAACGGATCAGGATCAGGATGACATTCGGATCAAAAAGGACTATTGACGATTTTTTTTAATCTTTAATAAAAGGTCATTCATGTAAGAAATAGCAGGGGAAAATTATTTTTCGAATAACTATATAAAAACAATCAAGATAAAAGCTACCAGATTTGCTTGTATCTCTTTCTAGCTAAACAGAATTTAGCATGGAGTTTTTATGGCAAAAGTAGTATATTACGTCATATGTTCGATCTCTTTCCCTCTAATTAGTACTTCAAATTCTTTTATCATGTGCATTTCTTGACCGCTTTTGATTTTAATTTCACTATTTGTCGTCTCTTGTATCGTATTTTCATATTTTGTTGAGAAATGCGAAATAAAATCATCAATATTTATCATTGTTAGAATCTCTTTAAAAATCATTTCTAAGTTTCTCTAATAATTTTCATTCACATTTCAAGTGTTTTCCCTAAACCTGAGGGCCCTCAATGAAAGTTCTTGATAATTTGTATATTACGTCTGATAAATCTTAAGCCGATTCGAAAAAAGCCGATAATTCGATGCAAACAGACTTCTGCTTAATAAACTGTCTCATCTACAAATATGTAAAAATATTGACGCCATTAATAAGTTCCTTTTCCGTTTTTTATCTTTTATCGTTAGTACCTATAAACGGCGTCCAATTCGTGCATCCAATTTATGTAACAAACGAAGCAATCATTGAATTATCGTCATCTGTGAAAAACTGTAATATAAATGAATTATCTGGCCTGTAAGTGTTTTTTGGAGCGATTCTAACAATGTATATGAGAGGCGTTTAGATTCGAGTTTAGATCCATTTTTTGAGCTAGAAACTGATCTAGAATCTCATTTTTTTGGCGTACATAATTAACACTATATAAACTTGAAAAATATACGTGTTATAGAAAAATGATTAAATAACAAATGCTGCTTGACACTCGAATACTTAAAAACTCACTTTGAATTTTGTCATAGAAATTTCCATATTATCACAAGGAAAATATCATATTTTGATTAAATTCATTCTCACTTGAATAACAAAACGGCCCTTTATTAATTTTTAGTTTCCGTGATTAATTTCGCATGAGAACCTAAAAGAGAAACCTTCGGCTATTAAAATTTCCATTGTATATTAATAAGTCCCACTCTCGGACCAAAATGCTGCAAGAAATTGATAAAACAACTCTATAACAGGGCTAAGATTATAGATATTTATAAAATTAACTAATTAACAACTTGTATGCGTCCTTATATAAATATGATAAAAAGATAATTTAAAATAGGGGATAGAAAAGGGAATGTTGATCTTATTATAAAATGCAATTAAATAATATAATTAAGTTGAAATGTTATAAGGGTATACGTACGTATAAGTAAGGGAACAGATCCACTTGTACTCACAAAATAAGGAAAATAAGGAATAAATTAAAACAAAATAATCTAGATGCTTTTAGAGTTTTAGTTTTCATTTCTTCACAACGTTTCGTTGCCATGCTTGTCATCTTCTTGTTTCCTTAATTAATAATTAAGTTTGTATATATTTTAATAAGATTGTTGACAATGTAACTATGTATGTAAGGTTACTAAATAATTCTACTGTTTCATATTTAATTAATTCTTTCTAAAAATTTTTTCTTTTTTTGACATTTATTATGATATGGTTATTAAATATTAAATATGATATCTTAAATCTTTGTCGTTTTATAAAGAATTCTATATTATAGTCGAGTATTCGTGAAACGAACAACAGAAAACTATTATCAGTTTAATATAAAAATAATTGTCAAATAGAAGTTTAAATGTTTGGTAAAAAATAACGATATTCACTTGCATTTTAATAATTTCTCTTGTTGCTGGAAAAGTAATAATAGTTAATTAAATATGTAGGTAGGCAGCATAAAAGGAATGTGTCTGAATACACTTAAGGGATTGTAGTATTCGTTTTAAGGCGTTTCGATACCAAAACGAAATTGTTACAAAAAACGTTACGAAATTTTTTACGTCAATTAATGAGTATTTAATAGGCATTCTGTATAAATTTCAAGTCGATTTTCTATACGTCTTACGATAACTTAATTATTAACAAGTGCAAACAAACAATTGACTGAGTTAACTACTGAAATACCATGCATAGACAGTGTTGATTACTCAACACATACATACACATTACACATACATACATACCATACATACAGAACTGTTATTCCCATATAATACATACTATACAATTCATGCCTAATTTGCGCCCTCACGGATAAACAGTGATGTTTACGAAAAAATGTTTCAAGCAAAAAATGCTTATTTCTTTATAAGGAATATTTTTTACATTTAAACTTTTGTTTTTACATTTAATCTTTAACGGTTTACAAGATGGGTCCTACCCAAGGCCCAATTGACCTAATTTGCTCCTTTTTACATCCTGAGGACGCTGTAAATATTGTAAAAATTGACCTTTTAATATCCTGAGTACGCTGTCCTATGGTGTTGACAGACAGACGGACGGACAGGGGCAGACGGGCAGACAACCGAAAATGGACTACAAATTTGGGACTAAACTTAGTGTACATTGCATATTACATTTATGCATAGTATTAAAACAGCTCATTTTACATGGCGATATATGAAGGAGTCGTAAAAATTTTGGTTTTTAGTCTATAACTGCTTTTAAAAATGTTTCATCTACATAAAAAAACTTTTATCGATATTTTTCAAGTTTTAAGCTTTAAATCATGCCAAAATTAAGAACTGTGCATAAAAATGAAAAACTTTTTTTGGTAAAAACACTGATTTTGATAGTTAAGTTCTCATAAAACGTACAGCGAATCGATATGAACTTTTCACGAGAGACGTGAAAAAGGATGATTAATTGATAAATAAAATTTCCAATTTTTTTGGTTTCATTTTTGCGGTATCGAAATATCTTAAGTAAACATTGTGTAAAATTTTTCTGACATATAGATACTTTAGATTTTATCAAAGTGCTGATATTTATACACCACAAGGCTCAACAATTATTGTAACAATTTATTAAGGTGCGGTTTAAAATTAATGTCATCTTGCATGTTCTATTTAAACACAGGTTGTATTAACATTGTTCTGGTTTTACAAGTATGTTATCATACTTCATTCTGATTAATTCACTCTTCCTGTGTGACATAAAAAAAAAACTGATTTCAACCATCATTGAACATCAAAATAAATAAAATAAAATAAAATAATACTTGAAATATAGAAAATGAAGTCATATTTCTTCATGATCGTTAATAAAGAATATAAATAAAATCAATATAATAATGATTAGATCACTTTAATTTAAAATAATATTCATTTTATTATTAATCGCTTTTAATTTAATTATGGCTATGAAAACAAAGGTTAATAGGTTGATTGTTCTTAATTCTTAAATATATATTTATTATTATAAATAAATTTTTATTTACTCATGCAGAATAATAAATTGTTTGTGATGTTTTTTTTTTTTTATAAAAATAATTGATTATATTAATTGATTTTTAATATATAAATAACTGCGTAAATATCAACGAAAATTATCCGATGGTAATTATGGGTTTCCAAAGTTAATTATATCTTTAGGAATTAATTCTGTGTTATTTAGTTTAATTTTGCTTTTTGTCTTTATACTGCAATTGGTATGGCTTTGAAATAAAAAAAAAAAAAAATTACAAAAAGAAAACCGATTTCAAAAGAAAAACTTTTTCAAAACAAATTAATATGCAATAAAAAGTAAAAAAAAAACGATAATATAATGTAGTTAAAATTATTGTTATTTTTCTAGTCGGTGTCAGCCAAGCTAATGTAGCAAACTGTTCTGTCTGAGTTGTTTTCTTGGCTGACACCGACTCCAAAAATAACAATAATTTTAACTACATTATACAATAATTATAACTACATTTAACTACGTTATTTTTTTTACTTTTTAGTGCATATTAAGGTTTTCGAAATTTTTTTTTTTTTTGAAATCGGTTTTCTAACAAAAGTATCAGGTATTCGTATATGTATGCAGGTACGAATGATTAAATGGTTATTTTTTAAAGACTTTTCACTATTTCATAAATATTCAATGTAAATATGGTAAGAGAGTATTAATTGTAGCATTTAATTAAATAAAAGCGTTAATGAATCTGTGTATTATATATAATAAATAGGATACACATGTAATGTAAAGACAAGATTATTATTATAGACCATGTAAATAGATCGGCTCTAGTATTACACATATATTATAATATATAACTGTAGGCTGTAAACTGTAACTATAGAGCTGTTTGAATAAACATGACCTATTACTTTATTACTAACACATATATTAAGATTAATAATAATAATAATAATAATACATTCTATATTAGATGTAATACTAAACAAACCATCTATAATCTATTGGAAAATATATTATTACAGGATGTGTAATGAAAAATTGTGCTTTTAAGGTATTTGCGATACCGACAAAATGAAAAGAATTCAAAAAATTTGCAATTTTATTTATCAATTATTCATCTTTTTATACGTCTTTTGTGAAAAATTTATATCGATTTTCAAGTTTTAAACCAAATAACGATAATATAATGTAGTTAAAATTATTGTTAATTTTGGAGTCGGTGTCAGCCAAGCTTATGTTGCAAACTGTTCTGTCAGAGTTGTTTCCTTGGCTGACACCGACTCCAAATATAATTTCTTTACATTTTAGTGCATATTAATTTATTTTGGAAAAGTTTTTGGAAGTCGGTTGTCTTTTTGTTAAAAGTTTGTTAAAAAAAGAATCATCGAAATCGGTTGGCATTATATTGAATTATTCGTCCTCTTGTCGTGCATACTTAATGCAAATTTAAGACTTTAAGGGTTTTCATGGATGCCGTTGTCAGAACTGGGCCAAAATGAAATCAAACAGAAAAATAATTGTCAAAATCGGTTCACCCAGTCGAAAGTTCTGAGATAACACACATAAAAAAATACAGTCGGATTGATAACCTTCTCCTTTTTTGTTTGAAGTCGGTTAAAATGAGAGTATACGTATACAAATGTATATATGTTGGTTTGTATTGCAGACTAAATCCAGTGGCAATTGGGAACTATAACCGATAAATGAGTCAATTAGGCTAAAATAAAGTTGATAAGCTTTAAAATTAAGTTTATAATGCTCAAAATATAATTACCATGTTGTTTTGTTGAACTGAAAAAGTATATTCATGTAGCAAAAGTATGTAAATACATGCGTTGGTCATTCTGACCAATATTTTTGTTTATAACTTCAATGAATATTAGTCATACAAGGGAATGTTAGGGCTATAACAGAAATGTTATAGCCCATACATTCCCTTGTATGATTATGTACAGTTTCAGACGAGATTATCTTTCCATTTCATCGTTACACAGTTTCAACGCTATTTTGACTATAATATAATCTTATCTAAAGTTGCAGTCCATTGCTAGTTCTGAATTTCGATGTTCAAGAAACTTTGGCTCATAAAATAGTTTCACTGGTAGGCTTCATTGAATGTATGCAGCGTTGATTTTCATCATTCGTTAGACTTCTTAATTGTCTAGAAGTTTCGTTTGAGAATTATCAAAAATTCTGTTGGTTATGAGATAATTCTTTTTTGTCTCAATTCTGTACTATATTGAAAATTTTACCTTTGTGGCAGTAAATTTACTGCTATAACCAGATTGTTATACCCAATGATTTATTACACATCTAGTTTTATTTATATTGTAAATTTGAATATGTTCACCATATTTTCCACCAACGACACACATTGTTTGTAATTATATTTTATGCACTAAAATAACAAAACAAGGTCAGAATATGTACTAAAATAAGATATGTTATACAAGTACTTTATATATACAGAATGTTCGATTTACATCTATGCATATAAATATCACGAGTATGACAGAATACATGTATTAAGCAATGCATCTAACAATAAATGAGAGGTATTATAAACATGTGTTGAAGCTTCGATATGCGTTGAGATAGATTTAAGACGCTTGGAGAGTGGGAGTTTCTTTGTTGAATAGATGAACTACAACAGATAAGCCACGATACAAGTTTCTTTTGCAATTTCATATAACTCCTATAATACCTCTTACTTAGATGCATTGCTTAACGCATGTACTCTGTCACACACGTGATATTTATATGCCTAGATGTAAATCGAACATTCAGTATATATATATATTATATAACACCGATCACTACTTATATATTTGAACAGAATAGAGTGAAATCCGATCAATCCAAAAAGAACGTCTAGTCTTATGAAAAACGACTTAAGTTCCTATGTTGAGTTGCTTCATTTTTAACCCCTGTCTAACAAAGAAGACTGTTATAAGTTTAACATGTGTATCTGTGTGTCTGCATGTGGCATCGTAGCTGTTAAATGGATGAACTGATTTTGATTTTTAAGGGTAATTTGATCGAGGGTCTTCTTAGCTATCTTTCACGTGCGATTTTAGAATTCCGTATCCGATAACAACTAAAAGACGTAATCATCCTTAAAAATATGTTTCAAAAAAAAGTCAAGGCAGGTTCATCCGTTTAGAATCTATGCATAGTGGAGTATTTACATCAATTTCCGGGCCAAAGTCAGAAAACTCAACTCTTTGGTTTTGCATTGAGAGTAGTTTGTGGGTGTAGTTAGATAACCTCTCCATCTCAAATAGATCAATTGAAATTAAAGAGAATTGAAAAAAATACACTCGAACCAGGACTCGAACCCGGACTTCTTGGATTCATGTCAAGCGCCCTACCAATTAGGCTATTCGAGTTCTAGACACGAATGCAATTTTTAGATCAATTGAGTTTTTTCAACCTCACCCTCCTGTTTTTTAAGCCCTGTTATATTTAATGTTTATGTTTCTATTAATATAATTAAACATTTGTGATTCTTATTTGCAATTTAAAAAATTGGTAATTTTTTACATTAAATTTAAATAAGTCAAATTAAAGCTTTTTGTTTATGTGTCAGGGCAAAATCTAACAAGGCAAAGTTTAGGTATTCTTTAATATGTTTATAAAAGAAAATCTTGGGTCAACTTGCGCCTTTTTCTTAAGACAAGGGTAAGGGCAGAGATTAAGATATCTTAAGGCAAAAGTCAAAAAAGGAGAAAGAAGTATTCCAATGAAACTTCGAAAGTTTGTAACAAAATCAGGTTACGTGAAAACAAAAGCAAGCATAGATAAGACAAAAAGTAGCTCTGAAGAAAGTTATAGAAATTGAGATAGAAAATGGAGTAATTGGGCTAGAATATGAATATGACAAAAAAAATATTTTTATTATTGCCAAATAAAAGGTGATTTTGCATCTAAATAGTCTTTTTTTTTAAATTTTGAGCATAAAAATAATTTCATTATATTTGGTCCAGAAATTTGATATAAATACTCCACTGTTCTACGGTACCACAAACGAATCTTTAAGACCTGATTTTACGTCGTGGATTTCTTTAAATTTTTAATATAATATCAATTTTAAATTGATAGAATCATTTTTCCAGTAAATTGATCATTTGGCTAGACATTATAAAACTTACCAAATGTTACATTTTTCCTCATATTGTGTGTCACGTATATTTTAAGATATTCTTAGGCATTATTTTGAAGATGATATGCTTCAATAATAATAAATAAATATGTTCTTTGTGTACACTACAAGTAACAAACAATATTGTGGTAAGTTAATGAAGTACCTACTTTGTACAAACATTGCCTTCTTTGCCACACACACACACACACACATATACTTACTTGAGTGAGATATGATCTGATATTGTTATTGTTCATGTTAATATGTAAAATAATTTGTTAAATTGACATTATACAAACAAACAACATATTAAGAACAATATAATATGATGTAATATTATAATATAAACGTATATATATTACAATTAATTGCCTCCTTTCATTTCCTTAGTTTTTATATCATGTGAAAAGAGGCATTTAAATCTTATCCTTAGGTATTGAATTAAATTAAATTAAATTCATCATTTTCAACTCTAGTGACTCAGTTGGTTAAAGATAACCAAATACGTACGCGGTATGCCTAGGGTAGCGGATTCGGTTCCCACCGCCACAACAAAAATTTATTTAAATAATAGTTGTGACGTTCTAGCGAAGTGCATGATACATGCAGGAAGGGGGTTTATCCTATCTCTCAAAATCATTGGGGACCTGAAATTATCAGCGAAAAAGGTGGCAAAACAAATATAAAGTATCACAAAGGGTCCCTTTGGCAGGCAAATCAACCTAACCTAACCTATTTTTAACACGCCTTTATTAGATTCATATGTATTTAGTATGTTTGTATGTTAGGAAATTAATATGTAACGGAAACTTTGAACATGATTTTGACCCCGTTCAAAACGTCGGATCAACTAAAATTTGGAATACTTATTGAAGACCGATGATAATACAATAACTAAATAAGTTTGCTTGATTATTCTGATCAGGAATAACGGTTTCCATATTTGAAAATATACACATTTGCTTTGCGCTCCCACCATATTTATACTGAATTTTTGATAAACTAGGAAACTAAAAAACACATAATAAATAATAGTTTAAAAATCCAAAAAACACGCTATTGTAAGTAACTGAACTTAAAGGTAGAAAATAATTTCTTTAAATTCATAAAAGTCATTTTTTCGTGAAAAAGCGTGGGGTTATTCTATAATGACTTTACTCTTAGCATATAAAATATCTGCCTATAAAATATTTCCAATAATTGAAATTAAGTACTCCACGCTTGTTTACAACAAAATGATTTTTTTTAATTTAAAGAAATTATATTCTACGTTTCAGTTCAGCTAGTTACAAAAGCGTATTTTTAGTTTTTTAAACAATTATTTATTTTAAAATAAAACAAAATCAATTATTTAAAAATCCTTAATTTGTTCACCTTTACCAATATGGTGGAAACAAGGGAAATTATCAAATTAAAAAAATTCCCGACGTATTTTTAGGGCACGCAACCCTAAACACGCACACAAAACATATCTAAGAACACTCTCCCTTAAATTACCTTTTAAACGAAAACACAAAAAATCAAAATCGGTTTATCCGTTTAGGCGCTACGATGCCACAGTTAGACAGACAGACACAAACACATGCTCAAACTTATAACACACGTTTTTTTGGTTTGGGGTCATCCGATTTTAATATCTAAGGAAATTTTTTTTTAGCTCGATGTGAAGCCAGAAAGTGGGTCAAATTTAATTTAACTGGTGAAACTAAATAAATGGTTGAAAAAAGTATAAAATATCACACATTCGCATTTAGACAATTATTTCAATTTGCTCATTAAAAATGGGCTTATTTCCGGGAGTCATTTTCATAAGTTGATGTATGAGTAGAGTTAAAAGTTATTTAATTAAAATTGTTATAAAAAAGATGTTATGTTCGATGCTTTGGTTTCAAAACCCAGCATGGTTTTTTTATCGTGTATTCATACAAGGCAATATTAAATTAAACATTTTCTTTTTGTAAGAAAATTTATTGTATTACAGAAAAACACAATATATTATAAAAAATTGGGAATTTTTTAGAATGTGATAATATTTTTTCATAATATAATTTATATTATATGCCTATACCTATATTCCTGTACCTATAATATTTTTACACCTTAATTTAGTTAGTTTTTTTTCTTAAAAACTGCCGGTTAAGAACGAATTGAGTGCGAGTAATCGAGGTTCTGTATAGAAATTTTAGACGGCGACATAAACGGCATACCAAGATATTTATTTGTAATTTACTAAAAGAGAGTGTATGCTTTTAATAATAATATAGAAATATATTAGTTAATACAAGGAAGATCAAAAATTAAAGTAAATAGGACCCAGAAAATAGAGTGTATCACATAAATATATATAGAAGCGATAATCGAAAAAATATTCCTCCAACTTTGAAATTACCAAGATTTTTGTTCTTTTTTTTTTGGAGAAAAATTATTTTAAATATCGAGTTTTATCAAATTCTAAAACAAATATTATTAAAACGACTTTATCTTACCTTTTAAGAAAATTTTACACATAGAAAAAATTCTTTATTTCCGATTTCGATAGATCTTTAATATGAGACCCAAAAATACAAAAATCGGAGTAACTTAGTATCCACAAATCATAAATTAATAATTGCCTAAAATCCTAATAGGATTATAATGCACTATTTTACAAAATAAACGGACCCAAATAATATAAAATTGCACTAATCTAATAAAATTTTAATATGATCCAAATAAAAGTGTCTTTCTTTTTTTGTTCTTTTTTGAAAATTTGGGCAATATTTGGAACGGCGTGAAGCTTCAGTAAAGCTTTAGACTCTATAGTCTTTGTGTAGCATAAAAACTTAATTTACGAGATACAAATTCCTAAAAATATGTGATCACAAAAAACTTTTTGGTTTATTATATATTTTTACAAACAATGTTTTATTAAAAATATGATTGCAACCAAGCGACGACTCTCTTGGTATTCTAATAAATATATTTTCTTGCTCTGCATGGCTATGTCGAAGGTATTTAATTTACTCCACGTAGGCTGACACATAATAAAGTCACTAAATATTTATATATATAGTGTGTTCAAGTCTGTAGACACCATGAGGAAAACTTTTTTATTATTTATTTTATGAAAAAAAGTTACTCTTAATAAACAGTCCCCCATGGTCTAAAACGGAATATAAATTAATCATATATCAATTTTGGCATTCGTCTTCCAGATTTCTTACTCAGAAGTAAAGTACCTACCTTTATTTCTTACAATATCGACAAACCTTATTGAGAAAAGTTGATTCTAATTGAAAACTACATTCAGATATCAATTGTCAATTCTAATACATAGAAGAGTTGATAAAAATAGCAAAATCTATTTTTTCGTGATAGATGTAGAACAATGGATATCTTTTCTCAATAAATATTCTCGACATTGTAAAAAATAAAAATACTATACTCTTGGGAAAATTCGACAACCCTATTATACGAATTCAAAAACTTGTAGTAAATGCCAAACCATTCATGGCCAACTTTTCTGATATACTCAATGAATTATGACTATTTTACATTTAACAAAATTGAAAACTGTGCACATCAAGAGAGGTGAAGGCTATTATGCGGTTTTCTTTTACTAAGCCCAGTGAAACGGGCGGGTATCAGGCTATTTTTTTCACAAAACAAATAATAAATGTTAGTAGCTCAGGAGCTGCGTGAGTTAAGCGAATTACCTCTGGGATTGAAAGAATCACATTATACTTAGAATCAAATATTGCATTTTTAATTTTTCAAGCATTTTTACATAGAAAATTAAGCGCCTAGAGAAAATACACAAGACTACTTTTTCGCTTAAAACTGATAAAATATACACAAATATTTTTTTATTTGAAAAAATTTTAAATTTAGTACTTTGCGATCAGTAAAAAGGCAATAGCTCCAATTCCTTCGGCAATTCGCTTAAAATTTTTCACAGGGTGCCGACTTAATTGAACACAGTGTATATATTATTTCTAAAATTACTCATACCCCCAGCGAGTAGAAGTTTGAGTATTATTTTATATACTTATAGGATAAATTTTCATGGTAAATATTGTTTGTATATTTAAATTTTTCATACAACGAAGGTAAGAAAAAAAAATAAACAAAAATTTGAAAACAGTGTGACCTGGTTTTGGTATTTTATTCCAGAGGGGTTGGTTGTTTAACGAAAATTATATCTCCAAGTACTTTATGACTATTTATGAGAATAAATTATTTCTAAGAAAAATCGTTTTAAATTTTTTATCGAGGTTTGAGGTTAAATTATTTGAAATTCAGGCATAGGAAACAATTTTTTTTCGGATTTTGTAGAAATCACAAAAATTCCACGTGAGACTGCATGCGCATCATAATAAAAAAAAAGTGTTATGATGCGCATGACAGGCAGATGGTGCTGTCAGGCGAATGGTGGAAATTTTGAATCACTACTCTGAAATTGTGGACTTAGCGTGTGCAACCAGGGGTACTACAAATGTTTTCTTATACTGCAATCTTGAGGGTGAGCTTCGAAGTATAATTATTCATTTGTAACTAAACTTCCTACTGTAGCCACAAATATAGTTCAAAACATTGAAACTTCTGGCGCAGTTTAAAGCTTTCTGGATATCTAGAAGAAAATTCTACTACTTTTCGAAACAATTCATACACGCAGTCAGCTTTGGTGTTTGAAAGATCAAGTTTGTTAGTTTTTTTTTGTTCAAAGTAACCTAAGATAAATAAATAAAGAACTCGGCTTTAAATTTCTAGTAAAAAAATTCTAAAAATGATATCATAACTAAAAAAATTCTTCCTGTTTGTAGAAAATAACTTTATTTTTGCACATGATTTAATCACTATAGAGTTTTAAAAATAGAAAACAATTCATATAGCAGGCCATCATGATTGGTCGAACAACCAATGGCTGAACTGTGGCTGACGTGTGTATTTTAAAACTAACCTAATAATAAAATTATTATGCTTTTCTAATATACATATATATCGTTGAAAAGTTCTTCCTCGTTAAACAAACAAGATTGATCAATTTTTTTTTTAAATAATAAAACTAACATATGCAAACATCTCTCATACATTATATTCTCGTCTAAGCTTGATTATATTCATCAATGTACAAAGTGTTTGGCATATATTGGAGGGTAAATTTTAAGCCTACCATTAATATCAGATATAAGGCTTAACAATTTTCAGAGAGATTTTTACTTTTGATTTTTTTTTTTTTTGTTTCTGTGAGAAAGAATCATTTTAGATAAAATTACTAATAGCAGATATTATCCAGTCTATGCAATATCATACTGAAACGAGTGTTAAGGGAACATTTCAGGGAAATGTTCTCTACAAATTAAGAGAGATCTATACGTTCAGGGGTGGCGTATTATTACGCAGGAAAAACAGTAAGTGAAATATTCTCAAAATAACAAACACAAGGTAAAAAAATATCTTATAGTGAAAACTTCTTTTGGCACGTTGAGCACTTTTTGGGTGAATAAGAATCATGGAACTCGCATCATTGGTGTTTGTATTTGAACTCTTCCGAAACAAAGGTACCGATTTTGATGAATTATTTTGGGTGTATTCAAGTGGGTGCGAGGATAGGTTGGATTCGATCTACAACTAAATGTTTTTGAGGATTCCGCTTCAAAAAATTAAAATCCATGAAATAAATGGTGGAAACGCATATAAATCATATATTACAGTACATCTTACAATTCAAATTTATTTATTTGCGTTCCCACCATATTTATCTAGCATTGTGAACAGTTATTTAAATAAAATTGAGGTATTTTTTATTATTATTCAGGTATTTAGGATAGGTATTAATCAGAGCTATATGCGAGCGTGGCAAGGTCAAGGCTGAAGGCCAAGACAAAGACTAGTTATTCCATAGTTTTAAGTTTTGTGACTGAAAATCAAATGCTGAGGTAGACAAAAATGTCCGCAGGTGAGTTTGTCCACCCAGGTGTGTTAAAAATATAGAGAAATTACTTTTTCGCGGGGTAGTCGGTTTCATGGCATATTTTTCATTATTTATTAGGTCAATATAAAATACAGATAGCCTTGACCAACTTTTGTAAATATTTCTAGCTTCAGTACTTAGTGAATCCGCTATCTAGTTTTGTAAATTATAGATTCTGCTATGTGATGACATTATACTGTTTAATGAAGCAGTTATATGTATGTTAAGTTAAATCACTGTGTGTGTGATAACGCCCTTTGTTACGCCTGAGTAGAAGTATACATACATATACATACATATGATCGTTAGTAATAAAAGCCTTCAGATATAAATGTAGATCAAATTCAAATTAATTATAAAAATATTCACTCACCTCAAGAAGAGGTCTTACAATGACAAGTATTTCTCATAATAAATGCTTTCTTATGTTTGTTTAGAAAATGTTGCGTAATTACATTTTAAAACCATACATTTAAGGATATACAGATTTTTCAAAAGTTCATTTTGATTTATACACTGAGTATTTCCTAAACATGGCGGTTGTGGCGCTGCGATCGATTATGTTTCCCACTATGCATACAACGAATATAATGTTCAAACTTTTTTTTTGAGGTGATGTGGTAAATTCTGATAACAGTAAATTCGAATTTTCGAATTAAATTCCAAATATTTAGAAACATAATAATAATCATAATTGCATTGTATAACATGAGATAGTTATGGCTTAATAATTATTATTATCGAATATCTAATTACATATTCTACCCTCCATGCATAGATTTTATCTAATAATATGTAATATTTTAACCACTCATAAACATTAAAGTTTGTGAGCCCATAATAAAGTGAAATTTCCATGATTATTTCTGTCTATATTTTAACTCTCGAGTGTCCTGGATATCGAATTTATGGAAATCGAGTTTCTCGAATATGTCTTAAATAACTATTATACAGCAGCAAAAAACAAATTGTAATGAAACACGATAATTGACATCCATAAAAGTTAAAATCTCAATTTTCTTTAATACCAAATTTATGTTTATCTTAAGGTCGAATAGCTTTATCATGGAAATTTCATTTCATTGTGGGCTCACGGATTATTTTGTATATTAGAATATTATATTACAATTTAAATTAGTATACATTTCTATGGTTACAGTAAAATTACATATTAGGTAGAATTTCTATATTGCCTGGTTTAAAATAATAAGAATTTTATCATGTTTTGGTAAACAGTATTATAGAAGCCGCAAAATTTTTTAAATTGCTCATTAACCTGCTGGTTCAAAAATTATCAAAATAATACGATCAATTACTAAAATATTGTGAAATTTTCTGATATTTTTTGCTTACTTTTTTTCTGGTACTCGGATTTTTGGAGGTAGAGCTATACGCTAAATAGCCATTCGTCTCCTAGTTTGGTAGAACCTACTTATTTTCCAAATTGCTGTAAATCAATTAAGAATATTATCATATATTCTTATACAAGTCTTTATGGCCCTTAAATATCGATTGGAATAAAATAAAAATATTTTTTATCGTTTGGAATCTTTTAACCTTTTTCTGGCTGTAATTGACACAGTCTAGTCATCAGATGATACAGAAAGAGCCATGTCCTTGAGCAAATTCAATTTCTAGGTTCAGCAGAGTCTCTGTTTGTTTTCATATGTGTTTATGTAGGGAAATAATCGAAATATTTTATTTCTATCGGAAAACCCGGTTCGCCGTTACAACCAGTTTTGACTGAATGAGCTTCTCTGCCTATAATGATTTTGTTTATTAAATTTAATTAAAATTAAACATAAAATTACTCTTCATTAAAAATAAATAAACTCTCCTTAAATACAATAATTTATAGAATTCAGTACTTAAAATTTGATTGAATTGAATAATACTAAGTGGAAGCGCTTATATTGATTTGATTGATTTGAGTATTCAATAATAGTTATTTGAACTAAATATTGTAATAACATTGTAATAATAATATTATCATCATATTGGTTCCGGCTTGTTTAATTTGTAATGTCTATAACAATGTTATTTGATTGTTCGGTTCGAGGTCAATATGTCAATTTCTAATTTATTACTACCTAAAATATAATGGTATCCATGTAGTCTACGATCCAATGACCAAAAACGATTTTTTTTAACTCTTTTATTCGTTTGAGTTAGCAAGCCAAAATTCAGATATGGAAGTGACAAATCGAGGCACGCAGTCTGGTGGTAGAATTGAGGCACGCAGTCTGGTTCGAAGTATCGAACGCTTAATACTTAAACAAAATTTTCAATTTTTGATATTTTGTAAATTACTCCATATATATTTTTATATGTTCGATATTTTGAAAAATTTTATTCTTACTTTTCTTCTTATATTGTCAAGTTATAACATAATTCACCATCAAAATTGAAAATATGTTTTTTTTTTATTTGTGTTCCACTACCGTGCTTATACATCCTTAATTAGTCGGGCACAACGAATTTACTTACTAGTTTCAGAGAAATCTATGAAAACATATCATCCATCTACCGTTTTTTCATAAGACCAATGTTAAATATGCCTACTTTTGAAGTCAGGAATTTACGTAAATAATCGAGCCATTCCTCCTAAAATTTTCAGAATGGATTTAGATTCATTCCAACTTCATACAAAAAAATCAAATGTTTTATCCAAAGTTGCCCTGTTTGCACATCCTTAAAAAAATAACTCCTGTAATTTATTGCACTATGGAATTTATTGCAAAGTAACGAGTTTCTTTATTACCTGTGTTAACTAGATAAAAAAAAGAAGTAATTCTGAATTAATTCTAGAAGAGAGACGATTTCTAGAAGGAGTGTTAATAGTTATATTATCATATCATAAATTTAAGTTTCATTAACTTTGAAGAAAATATATGTTATTTTTGTCGAGTACCTCCCAGGCTATATATACAAGCACAGTTGCTCGTTTCGATTATAGCGTTATGCAGAGTAGAATATGTAAATATTAACATTAATATTATTGAATATTAGAAAATGTCTCCGAGGAGACTTGGTTAAAATTTCATTTGTAAATACTGTTCAAATGGTCATCCACATATCTAACTGCAAAATTTGTTTTCGAGACTTTTTCTTTCGTTAAAAAATGGTAAAGTAGGGAGAATTTTTGATACTTTGGTATATTTTAACTGTATCACGTTTCTTACATCATTCATTCTAAAAAGTAATCTGATTATGAAGTCAGTATCTTAATCTTAAACATTATCTCATATTACAAAATTAATATATTTCCATATATTAAAATAATATTGTTAACTTGTTTATTTCAAGAACAGAAACATGGTGTTAGAATTACAGAGTGACTAGAAAATATGACGGTTACTATATTTTACGGATTTTTTCAATTAATACAAGTGAAAATTTACAAAATTTAAAAAACCCCCAACAAATTCGATTTATTCCTTGCAAACCAATTTTTGGAAACTTAGCTATAAAATGTTCTCAATAAAGGCGGTTCGACCGTTTAGGGGCTACGATACCACTGAGAAAAACACAGACGCACATATAAACACTTTAAACTTATAACATTCCTTCTTAAATCATTATCAAAGTGGTGGTCAAGGACATCAGATGAGATGAAAAGGATATTTAGAGAGCTATCATTTTTTGGGACAAATTTTTGGTAATATCTTAATTGAAATTGAAATATTTGAGTTGAGTTTGTTCTTTTGAATTATTGTTTCGAATAACCTAATTATTTTACCATTTCACTTTTCGAAATGAATTGAGCCAGGTTTATTTCACCATTCATTTCCATAGTAATAATTAATTATATGTTAAAGTTATATGTAAAGGCCTTTTCCAAACTGAATCGATTTTGAAGATCATCGCCAATTTTTTAATTTTTTCGAGAACGGAAATCTAAGCTCGCACTTGAAACATAACTAAGAACCCTCTCCGTTAAATTAACTTTCAAATGAAATCAAAAAAATTAAAATCAATTTATCCGTTTAGGCGCTACGATGCCACAAACAGACAAACACACAGACACACACAGATAACGGTCAAACTTATAACACCCCTTTTTTTTAATTCGGCGGATTCAAAATCATTTCACTCATACTAATTTTTCTTCATAAATGTCTCATTCGAAAATAACTTATAACACCATGCAATGCCAATCATTGTCATTATGTATTTTTGGGATTATGATCAAAGGTTTCTACACCTCCACCTGAAATCCGGGATTTTCTTCAAACCAAAACCAAAACCAAAAGAATTAAAATCGGTTCATTCGTTTAGCCGCTTAGATGCCACAGACAGACAAACACACAGACAATGTCAAACTTTTTTTAGTTCGGCGGTTAATGAATTTCCAAACAAAATTTCCAGTAGTATTTATCAAAAATCTAGCTTGTAAAGGGAAATAGTACGTTGTGCTTCGGTCGTTTCGCAGCCTAGGGAACGCAACTTTTACGATTTTGTTTACCATAACAAATGAATCGAATGCCCAATCATAAAACACACACCCTGTGTCTGTATACATATATATCATATTCGTGGCAATATATTTTACAGTAAAATAATATATATTGTAATAATAAATGATGTGTTTATGCTCAATTGAATATGATTTTTAAATTAAGTGTAAAATTGATATAACAAGACAGACATTTTAGAAATAAGAACAACTTTATTAAATAAATAAGGTTAATATTTATGTCTTAATTTTATTTAAAAATTATATCACATTATATTTATTCTATGTGTTCAGACATTTTGTTATACACAAATATTTAACATTAAATAAATCCTATTATGTTACATCATATATCTTGTTTATGTAAGCACAAAGAGTTTAAGTAGGAATTACTTAAAGTATGCCCAAAAAAGCGATTCATCTAAGTATATTTTAAGTATGAATAAATAAAAACTTTCATCTCTTAACACTTTAAACAAAAAATATGAATTACAAGGCTAGAATCGAGATACATTTTAATAACTTATTTTAGAAAAGATACAGACGCTAGTTTCATTGAGTCGGGCATTTCTTTTTCAGGGCGACTTGCAAAACTTTTCATAGCATGACTACAATAAAATTGAGAAAAATTCATAGATAAAATATTAAAGCAAATAATACAGGGTAGGCGTTCTTTTATTTTGGTATATAAATATCGAATAACTTTGACATTTGTCAAGCGATTGAGTAGATTAGTCATGTTTTTGAAACTTCCACACGATTTTCTTCCACCAAGAATCTCTTCACACCGAAACAACGCACCGAAATAGTGACCCTGCCCAAGCGTAGCCAACATTGAGAGAACATAAATAGTGAGCACGGGATCGTTCATCAATGACCAAGGCATTCCAATGAACTGATTGAAGCGGCCAGGGAGAGCGTCGCCCAGAACTAAAAATGTCGTGTCGTCATCGCGTCAGTATTTTGGTGTCAATGGAACCACTTTAAGGAAAATTTTGTGGGGTAAATTGAAAAGCAAAGTGTACGCCTGCTTGACTCAAACCATTGATAAGCTCAAGGCAAATTGACAACGCAAAAATGGCACAATTTATTTGGATCAATAGATATGGCCACTAGATTGATGTTTTATTCAAAAACTTATCCAAATGAATTGCAAAGGACAAAATTGAATATAAATACCTTATAAACAGAAATTTTTTTTTCAAAGTAATTAAATGTTTACATAACGACATAATATCGCACCCGTTATTCCTGAAATAAAGATTGGAAAAATCCATTGAGAGATGGCTGTGCCAACCAGAGATATTTTAATACCAGTCAGCGATATGAACAATTTGGGCGAAGAAATAAATATCCCAAATTTTAAAAAAATTAAAAAAAAACAATTTTTACATTTTAAGCAATTTTTTTAAAATTATTTGAATATTGACCTCAATATTTATGAACCGATTCGAAGAATATAGTTTTCTATGGTAAAAAAACATTTACTTCTGTTTTCGATTTTCGTAAGTTCCTTCCTTTTAGTACTTCAAAGAATGTAATATTAAGTATTGACGAAATTATTAACTTGATTTGCAATTTTATTTTATTAAATGATGGAGATATTGACACTGTCTCAAGTCTAAATTGACGTAATCTCACAAGGCATGTATTTCTAGAAAAATATTATTAAAAATATAGTTGATTTCTAAAATGTGAAAATATGAAATTTAAAATCAAATAAATATATTATTTATAAATGAATTATATAGATTGCAAAACATTTATCATATAAAAGATATTTAATGATATTTAATGCACAATCTATATTTATATTTTAAAGATATAAAAGTAATATGATAATTAATGAATCTACTTTTTGCACAATCAGAAAGGGGCGCACTTATGTACAACATGATCCAGAATAATTGTTTATAATATTTAAAAATAATATCCTCGATGCAAGGCTATCAATAGTTTAAGAGCCAGAAACAATGGGAAATATTTCCAAAACTCCTTGGCATGATATTTTGTCAAAAGCTTTCTACAAAGACTATGTCGTATGTTAAGACACGATAAACTTGTGAATTTCTGTGTTTTTTTACCTTAAGATACGTTAAAAGACATTTTTTCTGGAAAATTTTTTTTCTTTTTATCGTTTTTTCGATTATTTGGTATACGGGACATACAATTTATTTCCATATATATTCGGCTCAAACTTCAGTGTTGAAGCTTAAAGACTTAATTGTATTAAATGCAAATATGATTCTTTCTTATGTGAACTATTAGTCGCATCAATGAATGTTTTTACCCGAGAGTCCTCAACAAAAATGGATTTTAACTTTTGGTGCGGAACTCCACCTTTTTTGAAAATAAATGGTTGGTGATAATGCAGCATTCTATATATGAAAGACTTTGTAAAATCGATTACATAGTGAACTCAAAAATGACGGTTTCACTTGTTATTTAATTTTTACTTTTGGATCACAGCCTTAATTTTTTTGAAAATAAAATAAAGCCCATTTTAATTGCTGATAATGTAGCATTCTTTAGATGAAAGAATTTTTAAAATCGGTTAAGTAGTGAATCCAGTTTGTATACATCATACCATGCATATATGAAATATACATAGTATATTAAGTTTAGTCCCAAGTTTATAACGCTTAAAAATAGTGATGCTACGAAAAAATTTTGGTATAGGTAAATCGATCGGAAATCAAATTCCGACACAATAATTTTTTACGATTTTTTCGAATTTTTCTAAGAGATACCCCTTGAAAAAATTGCAAAAAATCGATACAAATTTATCGTCTCCAATTTCGATAAAACTCTGTATATAAGGTAATTTTGACCCAGAAAATACAAAAATCGGTTTCATTTAAAGATTGGGCGAATAATTCTCGAGATAATACCGGAATTCGATCCGAAATATGATTTTTTTCGAAAACTACTCGGCCAATCGATAAATAAACTCAATTTTTGAATTTCTTGGGTCAAAATTACCTTATAAACTGAGTTTCATCAAATTCCGACACAAATAATTTTTTACGATTTTTTCGAATTTTTCTAAGGGGTACCCCTTGAAAAAATTGCAAAAAATCGATACAAATTTATCGTCTCCAATTTCGATAAAACTCTGTATATAAGGTAATTTTGACCCAGAAAATACAAAAATCGGTTTCATTTAAAGATTGGGCGAATAATTCTCGAGATAATACCGGAAATCGATCCGAAATATGATTTTTTTCGAAAACTACTCGGCCAATCGATAAATAAACTCAATTTTTGAATTTCTTGGGTCAAAATTACCTTATAAACTGAGTTTCATCAAATTCCGACACAAATAATTTTTTACGATTTTTTCGAATTTTTCTAAGGGGTACCCCTTGAAAAAATTGCAAAAATTCGATACAAATTGATCGTCTCCAATTTCGATAAAACTCTGTATATAAGGTAATTTTGACCCAAAAAATACAAAAATCGGTTTCATTTAACGAGTGGGCGAATAATTCTCGAGATAATACCGGAAATCGATCCGAAATATGATTTTTTTCGAAAACTACTCGGCCAATCGCTAAATAAACTCGATTTTTGAATTTCTTGGGTCAAAATTACCTTATAAACTGAGTTTCATCAAATTCCGACACAAATAATTTTTTACGATTTTTTCGAATTTTTCTAAGGGGTACCCCTTGAAAAAATTGCAAAAATTCGATACAAATTTATCGTCTCCAATTTCGATAAAACTCTGTATATAAGGTAATTTTGACCCAAAAAATACAAAAATCGGTTTCATTTAACGAGTGGGCGAATAATTCTCGAGATAATACCGGAAATCGATCCGAAATATGATTTTTTTCGAAAACTACTCGGCCAATCGCCAAATAAACTCCATTTTTGAATTTCTTGGGTCAAAATTACCTTATAAACTGAGTTTCATCAAATTCCGACACAAATAATTTTTTACGATTTTTTCGAATTTTTCTAAGGGGTCATAAGGTCATTTGGGTCTTTGCTGCGTAGGACCTATCTTGTAAACCGTTAGAGATAGAAGAAAAATTTTAACGTAAAAAATGTTCCTTATAAAATATTATACAACATTTTTTCGTAAACATCACTGTTTACCCGTGAGAGCACAAAATTGTATAGTATGCATGTTATGGTTATATCAGTTATAGTATCAGACATAGTAATCAACACTGTCCATACATGGTATTTCGACAATTAACTCAGTCAATTGTTTGTTTTCTCTTGTTTTCATACAAACTTTCATCCCCTATTTCATCCTTTTAGGGGATGAATTTTGAAAAAACATTTCTCATGTGGCATTTACAGTATAAAATCAGTATCTTTTCGAAATTTCGAACTTCATTAGCGATTTAGGCTGGGCGTCGATATATCAGTCGCGACATTACCTATTCCCCTCCACATTATTTCCTCCATCTGAAATGTTTCCAATTTTAAAAAATATACAAAAATAATCATTTTGAAAATAAAAATCAATATCGAAGCTGTTATTGAGGAGTCTCTGAGAATGACTATTTTATGTATTCCTTTATTCGACTATATGTCACAATGGGAGTTTTGCATTTCTTGCCTGAATCACGTTGTTTTATTCCTTCATTAAAATAGTATGTTGATTTTGTTAATTTTTTATTTAAAAGATGGTTATAGTTCTGCAGATAGATGGAAAATAAAAAAGCATTTTTTTATTCAGAAACGGCTCCGACTGAAGTACATTTACATTAAATCTTTATTTGCCCTATCAAGCCAATTTTTAACTTTCAAGAACAAAAAGGGTTATATGAAGAGCATAAGGGCTTAATTTTATTAAATATAATGAAATTTTAACACATCGAGATTCATAGTTCATGTTCAAGAAAATAAAATATATTTCTCAGCTTGGAAACTAAATATTAAATAGCATTTTCTATATATATATATATATATATATATATATATATATATATATGTATCCCTCCTCCTAAACGGACGGACCGATTTTGATGAAATTTTGTGTGTGTTCAAGTGGAGCCGATAATGGTTCAGACTTACTATTCGGTTCGCGTCCAAAAAATTAAACATTAAATGGTGAATAGAATACATTATAAATCATATAGTACATTATATTTCAACATACTATGTACTACGTATTTTTAATAGTTTTGAAGTATTATTTATTATTATTCAGGTATTGTGAATAGAAATTTATTTATTAGAGCTATATGGTAGCGCAGCGAACTCCACTGCCGAAGGCTCTAGCGAGATCGAAGGCCATTTCAAACTCCGAAGGTCAGGAGTTATGATGTTTTAGCAAGACAACATTTGTCCAGGTCCGCTAGTTTTTATATAATTCAAGATTCAAGTTAATTTGTCTACAGAATTGTTTGAAAACCACCTACCCGATAAAAAAGATTAGTTTCAAAAAATATCTTCTTGTAAGAAGCAAATATTTTCTTGAATTATCGAGGACTGTGATCGTTGACTCAAAAAATATTTACTTGTAATGAGAACATCAAAAGCTAAGTAAACGCGTTTACTTCAATCCAGTAATTATTCTTTACAGTGTAGGGGAGACCGGGTACGAAAGTAACACTTTGTACTTTTACCTTGGTTGCTGGTTAGGTTTTAGTATTTTAATGATATTTTTATATCCATTTATAAATTCCTATACATTGCATGTCGACACAGGCTATCATTTGACGGCAGTGAAGCGGTTTTTCGACTGTTAGATAGACCCACAGAGCATTTGTTACTTTCGACCCGCCGTTACTTTTTTACCAGCTCTCCCCTACCTATCTATCCAACAACCAAAGTACATATTCCTGAGAATATGTTATCTATCTACTGCACTATAATAACATATTAAATCATATATATTTTCCATTTCAGTAGATACATTTATTTTAATAACTTTTCATATAAAATTTTGATTAATAGTTATATTTACATCGTTCATTAATTATATAAAATAATTTTTTATTATATGTAAAAACTGACTGCAGACTGACATGTTTCGATTAAATTTTTTTTATTTTTTAAATAATAATCAATGTTTTTAATTCGCTTTCATAAATAAATATATATATTATTTATTTAATAATATTTAATGAATCTGTTAAAACATATGTTTTTTAACATTAAAATCTGTTAAACATTTTTAATCCTTTTTATTTAAACGTTACTTTTTATTTACCAATGATGCGTTGTTTGCTTTGAATCTGCCGATAATTGTACGCATTTCCAACAAGCTAATTTTGTACTTATCAACATATAAATTTTTCTCAAAGTAAATTTTTGAAGTCAAGGTCACTAAAAAAAGTTTAAATAAATGAAACAAAAAAATGAAAAAGGTTAGCATACACACATTCATAGGGGTCAAACTTATAACAACCCTTTTTTGGTTCGGGGGGCTAAGAACGATCGAATCATCGTATATCTGGTAAATCTCGTTTGGGTCCCTAGAAATAGTGAAAGGTCGTAAAATCTTCAATGATCTACTTTGGGACGATATTTGGAAAAACCTCGTTAAAATATTAGGAATGTGATAAATGGCTGGGATAAAATTTTAGTTCCGAATCATAAAGTATAAAGACAAAATATTGAATTTTTATTTCATTGAATTCATTTTTCACATTATTTTGTATTATTCCAGAGAATATTTCGTAAGTTTTCAGCGTCGATTAACTTGGATTGTAGCTAACAAACAATATAATAGAATCTTACAATTGAACTTTAACATACTTGAAAATTAGCACACATATCAAGCCAACAATACAATTAATTGATGATTTTATCCTAATATTCCGATCATGATCACCAGGATAAACGATCCCATCTTTATTACTTTAACAATATTATTTCGAAATATTGATATCCCGACGGTTCCATGATGCTGTGCATGTTATTCGCTTCTCATGGTGAAGATTAGCAGCTCGAAACTCATCCACGTCAATAGATTTTTTATAAATTCTATTTTATTACTCAAAGACTACATAATTTTTAATAAAGTGAGATAGAAATAAAATAAAATAAATCAACGAACTCTCTATTGTTTATCCCTATATATTATAAATGTGAAAGTAAGCATGTTTGTTTGTTTGTTTGTTACTGTTAATGAAACTGTACAGTAATATAGCTGATATTTCTGAATAACACATGAACTATAATTTATAAAAACATATTTTAAAATAAATTAACAAATTAAAAAATTAAATTGGATCTGACATTTACCATTTTTTAAATTTTTACAAAATCTTTAATTTATGGTTCAAAATGATGATTTTAGATGGAGCAGACCTATGAACATCATTTTGAACCATAAATTAAAGAATTTTGTAAAAATTTTAAATAATAAATGTCAAACTAACCATGGCCAACTATTCTGAAATACTCAATGAATAATGACTATTTTACATTTAACCAAATTGAAAACTGTGTATATCAAGAGAGGGTGGAGGGAGGAAGCGGTGGTTTTTACTTTTAGGCCCAGTGAAGCGGATGGGTAACAATCCAGTTGTGTATAAATAAAATGTGAAAATTGTAGATCCCCAAACAAAAATATCTGTTTATAAGAAAGATATAATCAAATTGAAGCTGTGGGTATATTATTCATTTAATTATTCTTTCGTATATAAGAAAATAAATGAAAATTAATGTAAGAAACCTGTAGGGTATACATAATGCGTGTTTTTTTGAGATATCAGGAGAGAAAATTTAAAGGAAAGTTAATTAAATTATGAACAAAATTGTTTAGGAGGTAATTAACATGTTTTAGGTATTTACATCGGATCGTAATGTTTTAATTAGCAGTTTTTTCATTAAATATTTATCAAAACAGTGAAAATCTTTATCATCAAATATGCATGAAAGCTTTCATACTTTTAATAATTAGAAGAGTATCAAAGAATAGATGCAGAAATAATTAGCTGAGGTTCTACAACCAAAATGTACAAAATCTTTTTACTTCTAATTGTATTCGTTAAATGATTCGGTATTTAGTTTTAAAATATCACTTTTTTGTTCTAACAAAGTCCGTCGGCGTCAAGGCACTCCTACTGTTCTTAAACAGCTCCAAATGGTTCATGGAGTAGTGGCCGAGAATGGGCCATCCCTTTTTTCGGAAGCACAACGGACCCTAAGGTCTAAGTGTGTCCCACTCCAGAACAGCCACTCTAACCTTACCTTACCTATCTCCTTTCTAAGACATATAACTGAAAGAGAAAACTGATGAAACAAAAAATACTTCTAAAACTATATTCTACGGTACTTATAACTGAGCGTTCCATATTCTGTGCCCTCTGTTGCAAAAATGGATCAACGTATAAAAAAAAGTTTCAGCCAAAATTTGTAGAAATTTTATCCTCCACAACTTTTACAATAAATGTAAATACGATTGAAGGCAAAGGAAACGAGATATTACGATTGAATATCTACTTTCTAAAAACGAAATAGTAAAAAGTAAAATAAATCACTATTTTGCAGTGACATTTCAAACTTAAGAAAGTGAGGACGCTGACAAGTGACCATTTGCGGTGACTTTTGAGAAAACATTTGCACTAAGAAACTGAAGGTTTGGTCCGAGGTGAAGCCCTAAGATGATTAGACTATAAAACATTAAAAAAGTCATATTTTGAATCAGATTTCGGCTGAATATAATCCTTTTTCGAAAAAATTGTCGGGCACAAGCTGTAAATACCCAACTATGAATACCAATATGGTAAAAACAACAACTAGAGTTCTATCAAACCGAAGTGGCACCGAGCAAGAGAGAGTGTATGATGTATATGTATGTACACTCGCATCTACACTCTCTCTTGTTCAGTGCCACTTCGGTTTGATAAAACTCTAACATCGCGATATTCTTTGCAAATGCTAGTAATAAATCAGATTCCATTTATGATTTCCTTTTATAATCAGTATATGCTACTCCTCTTTGAATGTAAATCAAGGGTTAAATTCAAATTTTTATTCAAATTCATCTATCTCATGTTCCAATAAATAACCAATAATTTAATTTTGATGTTATAAATATTGTACAAAAAAATAAAGCATATAGTAACAAAATAAATTGATTATAATTTCATTAATAAATATTTTCTCATCCCTGTCAAATTTATGTTTATTGCATATGAATCGTGGAAAAAATAATACCTTTCCAAAAGAGAAAAATAATATATTGGCAAAATAACAAATTATATATAACAAAAATGCGTAACGAAATACTCGTTAATTAATTCTACTGGAAAATAAAAAGCACTCTTGAAAAATTTAACGTTTCGTTAAACAATTATAATAATAAAATAAAAAAATAAAAATTTAATAAACAGAAAAAAAACGCATTGATAAAATAAATTGTTTTGCAAAAAAGGGAAAAAATGTTAGGTAAAACAAAGCAGTTAAAAAAATCATCATCAGAATATCAGTTCTAACGTTTTAATTTAAAGAATTTCAATATAAAAATTTGAATACCGGGTGCATCAAAAATTAAAATGTTATGTAAAGTGTCCCTTATTTGGTCTACAAGTCATGTTCATCAAGTATGTTGGTGTGTTGGGAAAATCACTAATGACGTCAAGCAGTCGATATACCACTCCTAAGCAATTCATTCATACATTTGAATATTGTTGTTGCAAATTACTATGGTTTCTTAATACTTTTTTATTTATTCAACACCGTTTGCATTTGCATTTTTTTATAATGACACCAGTCATTGCATGGCAAAATGTTTTTACCAATAGGGCCAACAAAACAGATAATTATCATGGCTAGTTAGGAAACAAACGAATAAAGGTGGCGTGAAAGGGAAAATTAAAAGACTAAAAATAAATGCTTAAAACCTCTTTCTCTTGTGGCAAGTATGGTAGATATTTCTGGTTGAAAAGGATTATCACTCTAAATTTATTTAAGTGGACGAATTCCCTACCTCTTATTTCATTACAATTAAAAGTTTTAGTTAACATTTGATCAGTATTGTTGTAAATTACTATGGTTTCTTAATATTCAATTCTTTAAAACTAGTAATAAGTAAGGAGACAAATGAATAAATAAAGCGTGAAAGGGCAAATATAAAAGGATAAAAATGAAGTTTAGAAACCTTCCTCTTGTGACAAGTATGATAGCTATTTCTGGTGAAAAAGGATTACCATTCCATATTTAGTTGAAAGGGAGAATATCTTACCTCTAAAATCATACATATCAAAAATTTTAGACGATCTTTCTTCGGTGTTTGAAATCAATCATAACAATGGCTATTCGTAA
This sequence comes from Chrysoperla carnea, assembly GCF_905475395.1. Taxonomy (NCBI): domain Eukaryota; kingdom Metazoa; phylum Arthropoda; class Insecta; order Neuroptera; family Chrysopidae; genus Chrysoperla; species Chrysoperla carnea. The sequence goes on along the minus strand of NC_058339.1, from coordinate 77,503,890 downwards.
ATTTTCAGAAGAAATTGAAGCTTGAATTTTTTAAATATTCCTTGACATCTTCGTTTTAAAAAGACAGAATTGGTGTTTCACAGCTAAAAATATATGTATGCCATTGATTTTATTATATCAAGTTATAAAAAGTTTTGCGAAATAATTTTAATCTGTGAAGTAAATACTTTTAATTCTTAATCAAATAGCTAATTTTGTTTTCTTTTTTTTTTTTTAGGTAAGTATCATTGTTTACGAAGGAGAAGTAAAACTCATTTAAAATCGTAAGTAATTAAAACGGAAACACTTTTTAAATAACACTCTTGCCAGACCTAAGTGGCCGAGCGGTCTAAAGCGATAGACTTTAACCGTTTGTCTACTTAAACTTAGTTTGGGGGTTAGCATCCAGGCAGCGGCAGTGTGAGCAATTATAATTAATGGGGCGGTATCATTGATAACATTATCTTCGCTTAAATAAGTACGAAGTCACCGACCAGACCCACATCATAAATGTAATTATATATATGAGAAATGGAGGCTAAATCCCATTATTATTATATAAAATAACGTAATACATTAATTTTTGAATATCATTATACATTTTATTCGATTATTAAACGATTGAAAAACTAAAAAAAAAAAAAAAAAAAAAATGATGAATGAATTTAACAGAGCAACAAAGTTGCAAATATACGTAAAATAAAATCTAGAAAATCCGATATAAATAAAAAGTCTCGAGTAGAAAGGTCGAGGTGGAAATGTCGACATTGTTTAGCAATAAGGCCATACATACATACGTATATTATGTAATATTGCATTAAAACCATATAACCATGAATAAAATGTTGAGCTTTAAGCTGTGTACTTTAAATACATACATACAAACATATTGCTTGTCTAAAATACTTTAGCTATAGTTTTACTATAGTAAGTCTATACTTTGTATGTGTACGATAAAGCTTACCACCGTGTATTAGGATTTAATATGATGTAAGCGTATATAGTTCACCAATAATATGAACTTTAAAAAGTTCAACAACGTTCTATACACATACATACATACATGATACTATTCAATATAAGCTTTTCTGTTTAGATTATTATTTCATGGGAATTACAAGCATAATAAAATTAGACTCTTTATGAAATGACTGAAGAAAATGTGCAATCATAAAAAACTTATTTATCAGGGCAAAGTTTGTTTCCAAAAATATAATTTTGAAAATTTCAAGTGTGTAAGTGGTACAGGTTAACAAGTGAAATTTACAAAATTTAAAAAACCCCCGACAAATTTTTCTGGTACGGAACCCCTAACTCACACTTGAAACATAGCTAAGAACACTCTCCATTAATTTATCTTTCAAATGAAACCAAAAACACCAAAAAAAACCACAATCGGTTTATTCTTTTGGGCACTACGATGCCACAAACAACCAGACAGACAGGCAGACAGACAGACTAACACACGTAGCTGTCGAATTTATACCCCTATTTTTAGTTTGGGGGCTAAAAATGAAATCACGAAAATCGAAATCACCAGAATTCAAAATCATAAATCTTCATGTAAATGATATTTTTGTATTCTTTTTCTCTTCTTTATTCTTTTAAGATAAAGAGAGACAGGAAAACTTCAAAACAGGCTTAGAAAAAACATATACAAATAGGATAGTTTTTTAATTTTAAGTTCCCGTTGTCCGATTTTAAAAATTTGATATGATACTGCTAGTATAGACTATCTCCTGGTTTGGATTATCTAAAGGGAAGAAATCCAGAAAATTTCTTTAGCCGATAGATGAATATAGGTATTAATCCAAATTCTCACCGAATCTTGCTCACCGACTTTGACAACGCTATTTCGAGCAAAACGCGTTTAGAGTTTTAAAAGACGTTTACAATCAGTTAAATTTTTTGTTTATTCATTTACTATTTCATTAATTGCCTCCACTAAGCACAGATGTTGTTGTCTGCGAGCCACTGTTTCCTTACGGCCTCGATAAGCAGCTGCTAATCCGGTATCCGTTCCGCCTAACTTTGAACGTATAGTTCATACGATTCGTGAAAATTTCTCGGATCAAATTGAAATTTTCAGAGAATATACTTAATTATATGTTCATTTGGGAAAGGAAAAAAAATTGATTTTTTGAAAATTCTAACTGGATATAACCTCTTAATTGGGGTACAATTTTGTTCTCAACTTCTGTCGAATTTTGTTTTCGAGACATGTCACAACTATCAAAGTTTGTATAATAGAGTTTAACTTTGCCATAATAGATGTTCCATTTAAAATAAATTAATATTATCGATAACTTTTCAAAAATTTGAAGAAATGCGGATTTATTAACTTCAAGAGAGAATAATTTAGTTTTAGAATTTTATAATCTGTCTAGACATAATTTATTTGAACTTATTTTTCTTGCCCCATAAATAAATATGTAGTCTATATACAAGTCCTGATTATAGATTTAAACGATTAATACTTACAGTATCCATCAATAATTCCAATCGTTAATAAATAAATATTCAAAAGGTCTGTGGTTTTATGATTGAATGTTTATGATGAAATACGCGAACATATTTCGCAAATATCGAAAATGTCGATCGTTAACAATTATTTTCTTACTATCAAATTTTATCAAAGAAAATCTAATAAAAATACAAAATTTATCTCAAATTTTGAACGATCATATCCCCTATCTAAGATTAAGCGTAGCATCTGTGTATATATAACCTTGGAGTTAAACACAGGGAAAAAGAAATCGTTGCAATGAACCTCTTAAATTTTCCCTATATAAAAGGCATGTAAACTTTTTTGATCATTATGCAAATGTGAATGTATAAGATTGCTTCAATTAAAGCTTCAACTTAATTGACCTTTAAAAGAACTTTCTGCACCAAATTCACTGTTACAGATGAAATCTTACAAGCATATCGTGCGATTGCGTTGAGACAATGGAAATGATAAACATTGGTATTTGCACGAAATGAGTGGGGTTTCTGGGTCAAATCTCTAAAAATTTAAAGTAACGAAGTCACATAAATATTTAAATCTTTTTTGCGGTAATGATTTTGATGGACTAATTTTTCTTTTGTTCTTTTTAATGAAATAATAGTTTCTATTATCTTTTATGCATATTTAAGAGCTTTATAAACAAAAAAATTGAGGAAACGTTTCAAATCCATTCATATGTTTTAATTTAATATTAATACTCGTTTCGCTAATGTTTTATCTTTTTCTATGGACATTTTTCAGCTCATCCTGTATTAAATAATATTATATAAGTTTGTTTTTCATATAAAATATCTGTATGATATATAAATATTGATTACACTCGGAAACTGACTTTTAAAATGAAAATATAATTTATAGCTGGTAGCGTTTGTGAAATATCAACTGTGTGAATCCTATATATATATTACCACACTCAACAGAGAGTTAGTTAATATTCATAAAATATAAAAATAAAACTTCATGATTTCTCTGTGAAGTTTTTTTCTTCAAATATAATAAAAATAAAAATAAGAGTAACGGAAAATGCATTAAAATTTTTCAAATAAGCTATGTTTTGGAAAGTTTGGCATAATTAATTAGTTAGTTAGTAGATTATTAATTTTATAACTAAAAACGCGAAAGAAAAATTAACTCAAATTAAAAAAGCACATTGGAAAATTCATTAATTATTTTCAACAAAAAGTCTTGTTATGAGTCTTGGTCTTGCTCAAATAAGTCTCGGGCTTGCAGAGTTAGGCCTTAGTCTTGCAGAATACAGAGGTCTTGGTTAAAATTTATATAGATTGGGTCTTGTCGAAGTGGTATTGTATTGGACTCATTTTGCTCATCACTTTTCAAAACTATTGAAGAAGCCGCCAGAATAAAAAAGATAAAACTAGAACCCTTCCTCTTTTCTAGCCCTTAAGGTTAGCCTACTCTGTTCAGCCATTCTTTGAAATTCTCGGATGTGAAATCTCTCCAAATCATGTCTCTTTTTCTATTCTTTAACAACTCGAAATGGTTCAAGGAGTATTATCTGCGGATTAGTTAGTCAGTGTCTTTGAGATAAGATAATGAGCATTCTGGTCGTAGATGGTTAGCAAATTTTAGGATAGGTTTTTCGATTTATAAGGATATGTTGAAGACCACAAAACAACTTACTAGCGAAAACCATTTTATATTCCGCTACAAAAGGTCAGCTTGCTAATTAAATATGTAAAATCAATTCCAGTTGATTACTATTTTCCAAAATGGTTAAAAGTAGGAGTTTGTTGGATAAAAGTTTTAGATAAACTAGCTATAGTTGATACCTCAATAATGACGTGTATACATATAGTGCAGAAGGTAGTACTGATGATGACTGTAAAAACATAAAGTTGTTTGTTTGTTTTAGAGTACTAGACTTTACATTACATAAACAGTTCGTACACAAGTTGTAATGTTAAAACTAAATGCACTATGTACAACTGATGTGGTTATTGTCAGTGGTTGGTTTTATAGTTTGATGAAAATACACTGTACTTTGTACACTTAAACTCAGAAAATTGGATCCGATAAAAACTATGTAAGTACTTCTGTTTTACGCTTAAGAAAGATCACATATTCCGATGCATATTCCATTTCTAAGAGGAATACACAATAAAAAATTAATTTTGCAGATTAATACTTTCCTACAAAAGCTAAGTAAACCAAGTGTTTTTACTCAAAATGCGTAGATACTGTTATCTATGACGCAACAACTACATGAGGAGAAAACTTGCTTGCTCGACGGCAAGCAACCGAAGGCATAAATAATTTTTTATGCCATATTTGAACATAAAATGTTGCGGGTAAAGTATAGAAAACGTCTGCTAACCTGAATCGAAGCAACCTTCGGTACCACTAATAAATTACCATAAGTACTTAATCCCAACAGGAAATTGTCCCAGCACATATGTTTGAACCCAAAAGGGAACAAAGAGGGAATTTCAAATAATTCTAGGACATTCGGTATCCAATAAAAATCCAACTAGGATATTCCAATGTAGGAATTATTAAAGCTATGTTATTTTTCCCCACTTGGGATCTATTTCGAAATCTTTTAGTATAACCCCAATGTAAAATGCAATGATCTGACATTTATTTTGCTAAACTGGGATTTTTACGGGAAACTATTAAAAAAACTTTACGTAAAAATTACAATGATATCGAATTGGCCCAACTATCGATCTATTCAGGATAGAATTGGGAAAATCCAATAGAAAATTATTAATTTTGCCCAAATGGGATATACTGAGGATATGATTGGGAACACCTAGTGAAAAATTACGAATCTGTTATATAAGTTTTGCCTAACTGGAATCTGTTAGGAATATTATTGGGAAAACTAAACATAATAGAAGCAAAAACATTAAAAAAAATCTAGTTTTTGTCAATAATTTTGCTCCTTGTGTCCACCTCGATTTTGAACGAAATTAACTTGATCTTTCAAATACTAATTTACTACCACAGATATCAAATTTCAATTAAATTCAATATCAAATTTCAATTCAAACAAACTTTGGACTGCTTCAAAATTTCCAACATTTCGTGTACTAATTCAACTCCAACAAATTGCCATCTCATCTAGACTAACTAAAACCGTTTAATTCAACAACAACAACAACAATAACAATGATCTATAACTCTTTGGGGCAGGCGGTACCTAAAGTGGTTTTGGGGACATTATTGCATTTTAAAGCCTACATATGTAAAATTTACTGTATCGAATTGAAATATTTCGAAACTTAAAAAAATAAAATAAACATTCTGGTTTGCTACACTTCGGTAATTTTACTAAGTTGTCTAAAAACAATAAATATTATCAATATGTGTGTAATAGTTTGCATTGACAGATTTGGACATTGAAAAGAAAAACATTAACGTCTCTTAAATCTTTGCTTCGAACATTTCCAACTTTAAACGAAGCTCGTTATTTTGTTGAGATAACCGATGCATATATTCCCGAAAGCTATTTACTTGTCCATGACGTTGTCGCATAAGGTAACCACTGCGGTAGTTGGCTAATGTCGATTTTTCCATATTACGCATAAAAATGTTAATCTCAACTTGATACCATGACAGAATTTGAAAGTGAAATTAAAATTGATTAAAAACCGAAGAAGTTATAAGCATTCAAATATAGCTGCCCTTTTCCTTTTCGCAAAACAAAGTTTTATAGATATGTATCTCTGTGGTGATATCGGACAATGAAGTCAATAACTTATCTTCCTCTTTGTTTAATTAGAAATTTTAATATTCATATTTTGCGTTGGCACTTATAAAGATTTTCAAAAAATAAATTCACTTTTTTGCCCGTGCAGTAAAAATAAAGTGATAAAAAATTTAGTCAAGAATCCTATTATACCAGCAATAGTTTAGATAGGCAATAGTAACTAGTATTTTTGAAAATCTGACTTGGTCGTTAATATGGAGCATTTCTCCAAATCATCCTCAAAATTTTAACAATTTTTGGTTATCAAAAGAAAACTACAATCGCAAAACAACAATTATTTGTAATTAAAACATAACTGGAGATTTGGTTAACGATTAATCGATAACGAAGGCAAGACATCTTGTATTTATTAGGTTCTAATGGTAAATTTGTTATGTTGAATTTACATAAATAATGACTATTTGTAAAACAATTTCAAAAATATTTCCTGATTTGTTTTAATCTTTGTAACGCCTCTTATTCACGATTATGTATTACATCAAAATTACATATATAAGCATTTCAAAGAATTTATTTTTAAATTATGAGAGTTATCTACAAATCTTTTGTTTAAAACAAATGTTAACGGCGTTTATTAAATTTTTTTGATAAATAAAATAAAATTTATTTCATCTGCCAACACGTTTGATAACAAAGTCGAAATAAAATAACTAAGTGCGCATGTTTACTTGAACACCTAATATTAACGGTATTAAACCGAAAAAAATACGCATTTATCTAAGATTGTAAAAAAATTGTTCTCTTCAACGTTCCTGTACAACCTTAATTTGACTTACAAAATAAGGTTTGTTGATTAAATGAAAGCGAAGAAACTAATGTCTTTTTACCCTTATCTTTCTAATTACATCTTTTCAAAATGTACTCAAAAACATATCCTATTTTCTCTTCACATACCTACACGATAAATTAGAAAATTAATCAAATTTCTTATACATGTTTAAATTATACAGAATGGTCCAGGATAAATAGATACAAAATTGTCGGATTGGTTTAACTTTGCTGTATGCTATGGATTATATAAGACATCATCAAAATACATCAAATTGATTTTAAATAAAATCTGTTGAGCCGAGATCATTCATACGAAACATTTTTCTTGTCGAAACTGATGTTTTGATTCAATACTCAACACAAGAAAAAATAATTAACTGCAAAAAGAAGTAGTTTCGGAGTAGGTTCCAGTATCAAACTATCCAAATTCGTGCCTTTATGTTTTCTCGCGTTTGTTTTTACAGATATTGTTCTTCAAGATTTCAGTTGCGGAACACAAACGTTCGAAAACATAGAAAATATGATATACAGGCAGTTGCTTGTATAAAACCCGATGCCTATTGGAAAAGTTATATAGCCATCAGACAGTCAATGGAAAATTAGAACTACGCACGTTAAATAAGTAGATGTATACTACGAAACCATAGTAATTTACAATAATGCTAGTGGAATGTTCGAATCAACTGTCTAATAGAAAGCATGCTACTCTTTTAATGACCTGGTCTATCCTTAAATCACTGCTGCATTTTCTAAGAACTAAGGCTGCTTATGACTGCCAGATTGACTGCTTGACGTCATTAGTAATTTTTGGAACTATATTCCTTATCGCACGCTATTGTTCTGATTTGTTTTGCTGGTTGGTAGGTAAAACCAAAAAATATTGCACCAAAAAAAAGACACCAAAAACCGAAATGTAGGTTACCTAGGAAACTAAAACTTTTTCAATCGATTAAGCTTGCTATAAATTTTGAGAAAATGCAAAAGTATGATTACAATTGCCAGTTTGTAATTTCAGTTTTTAATTTTATGTTTTATCATTTAAAAAAAGTGAGTTGTGAAAGTTATCAGAAGTTAAACATAACAGAGATAAGTTAAAGTAAGTAAAATGAAATTTTATGTTATGTCATGGTTAATATCCTGATCAAATCAAACGTAATGTACGCACATATTTGGTTGACTACTAAATCAGAAGTTTTTCAAACTAATATTAAAATTAATCCGTACAGCTATAACTAAAAGTAGCCATAAAATTTAATTCTTTAAGGAATCACACAATTATTTGACTTCTAAAATTAATTCCTTAAATTTTCAGAAAAATATGTTGTAAATAAAAAAAGTAAGCGCTCCATTTATAACATTTCGTACCAAGGTACGAAAGGAATATAGTTCCTACCGGGTGTACCACGACACCCCTCGTTCTTTTTTTTAACACAGAAACATTTCCTGTTACTTCCTGTTCAATATTTAAGAACCGAAATGTATTTGTATGTTATTTATATAAAATTAATTTCAATCGATTACAAACATACCCTAAAAAACTAGCTATATGGATAAAATCTACTGTTAATTTTATTTTCCCTTTTCTACCATAATTTAGAAAACACACACACACACACATACAGCTAAAACCCATCTATATTCATCCATTGGACATGGACGCAAGCACAAAAACTTTTAAATGAAGAACAAAAAGCTATCATGAGCTCCTTTTACTAACCAAGTTATATTTTACATGTGTTTATAACAACATGTGAACTGTATATAGTGAGTGGTTTTGATTAATTGCCTGTCAATTTAGTATAAAAAGAATGATGAAGTTTACATTGTTAATCGGACAATATTATCTCAGATAAGATAAATTTAGTATAATGTTTATGATATAGAATACTAAGGTAAGTAAATATATCTTAAACGGAAACCTTTTTTTTTTATTGCTTTTACTGTAAGCATGTGAAGAAAAGATGAACATTGAATAATGGTTGTACCATGTTGTTTAAAAACTGTTGAATTATAGATAAAGAATTATAAAAGAAGCAAACTTACCTAGACTTGATTGGCCAACATATTTTATCGCACTCGATGAACAAATGTCCAATATTTATAAACTGTGAATCACCATAATGTGATTCAAATAAGTCAACTACTTAGAAGTAGACCTTTTTTATTCTTTGTTATGTTCAAATATTTAAAAGAAATCAAGCGGCTGAGGACTGAGAGTGTCTAACTGCATGAACTTGGTGAGAAATACAATATTCTATTTATTAATACAGTTCGACCCAAGCGGAATTCCACCATGCGGTACCGGTGGCTAAAAACAGGATACAGAAATAATATATAAGTGATAATTTACTTACTTTTTATTTATAGGCAGTCTTTTACAGATATTACATACAAGTTAGAATGATAATAAACAAAATTAAATCTTAATAATATTTATCTAGCTGTCTTTTCTTAAGAGATACATTTTTCGACTGAACTTTTTGTCATTAGCCAGCACGAAAAGCTTTAAAATGAGGTGTAAATCATGAAATCTGTTAAAGCAATACGGAGGTATCGCGTGGACGGGAAAATACAAACTAGAGAAATAATATATAAGATTATAAACTCTCTGTGTGATGGCTGATTATACATGCACTGAGACCACGATCTTGAAAGTTTATAACTAATATATATTTTAAAAAAACCATCGATTCAGCAAACATTCAAAAAAAATTAAGCAGAAATAAGCATTCGTGAAGCAACTTGCATCCAAACACTAAGAACTCGGTTGATTACGATGCAACTACTTCCGCTCATTGTAGCGAGCTGATCAATAATCTTTATCTTTTTTGTATATGAAATTGACTAACATAATTCGTTAATTTTCAAATAACTGTGTACGTTAAATTAATAGTATATCTATCTACTTCAAAACCTGATGGAATATTGATTCTATTGACAGATTAAAACTATTATAATATGATGAACAGTCATGTATTACACACAAAGTGTAAGGAAAACACCAATTAATTTATTTAAACGAAGAAAACTCGAAAATTTCTACATTTTTTCTTTGTAGAAGATTTAAGAAGGAAATTGTTTTCAAAATAAGTGAAATAACGGATAGTCCTCAAACAAACAACCTTGATTATTTTCAATTGCAAACACCTCTTGTGATAACAATCTTTGAAGATATAAATTAGAAAAAGTAACACTATTAGCAGTAAAAATTTCTGAATAAAATAAATAATTAAAATGACAAAAAACGCGACTGCTTTATATAAAATGTGAAAAGAAAGAACAATTCCAGTAGATTACATAGCGACTTCAACCGTCGCGTCCATTATTGGGTCCGTTTTTTTTACTTATTACTTCAAGAATCCGCCATTTTGTTTTGTTTTTTCAAACACTATCTATGAACACTTGGGTTTTACAACAAATATAATGATACCTCAAATGTTGAAATCCACTATCTTAAGTTTGAAATAGTATACAACTATTTCAAATAATGGTATACTTCTCACTAACAAATAGTGAATAGTGACTACAAAATAGTGATTTTAAATACTTTTCACTATTTCCTCCTTAGAAAGCATTGAGCCTTTTGGAAAATACGAAGTAATAAAGAAATTTACAAGCAAATATACATACATGCATACATACATACATACAAGATACGTGCGAAAAACAGAACCACTACTTGATAGTCGGATAAAAATAAATTTATGAGAAACGTAATTTTTGTTACATTGTGTATATTCATGATTATTATCAATTTTATTTCTGCAATTATTGTTTTTCAATATGATATAATGGTGAATATTATTTTAACATTAATTTTTTTATAATTGTGTTATTGAACATTGATAAAACATAAATCATTTTGCACTACATAAACTAATTCAACTCTCATTGCCTACATAGTTTTAAATAATGTTACAATATCATACATTTTACAAGTTCAATTTACATATTTTATTTGATTAAAATATATCATTTACATTATTTTAATTTTACATTCAATATTTTATGTATTATTACAAAAAGTTTAGTGATAGGGCATCACATGCGACCTCCATATTATATATAATGTATATATATAATATATATTATATATATTATATAGTTCTTTGGGTTGCGTTAATAATTTAGATCCTAAAAAGTTGCTTTCGGAAAAATATGTTATTCTTGCATATAATCGAAAGAAATCACGGTAGCTACAGAAAAATGCTTTAGCGAAAAGTGGTCAAGGACAATAGAGGATACTCGCCAGTGACTATGACTTTGATCTAAAATTCTAATTTCAAGTTCATTTGAAAATTTACCTGAGCTTATGCAATACTTACATATGTTTAAGTCGCATTTCCTCGGAAGAAGCTAACGATTTTCAAATAAATGTTTTAAATAAAAAATGTTAGTTTTTTTTTATGAGGATCTACTTTTTAATTTAAAATGTTTTTCTATGAGTTACCTTTCAGTATCTAGGTTGACCTTTAAAGCAACCCGGAGAATTAGCCCATAAACATCAATCTGCACACCTGAATTCTTGAATTTAACTTTAAAAACTATTAACTAAAATCAATATTTATCAGTATATAATCGGTTAAGACAAACGATGCTTTAAGCTCCAGGGAATCCTAGAATGAAATTGTTAAGCCTCTATAAATTTCACGTGGTATTGCATATAGAGGTTTCAAACAACAAGAAATATCCATTTAGAAATTAGTTTTAATGGATATTAGTTTTTCTATAACGAAAAATTATGATTTTACGAATGATTAAGGATGACAAACAATTCAATTTATTTTCCGTGTCATTATATAAAATGTCCAGCCATACTATTCATCATTCTAGGAGTGATTATTTCAGAATTTGTTTTTTCGAAATTTCTAAAAATTTTATTTTCGTTGATTTCCTCAATTCAAAAAATTGTTATAGAATTTTAACAAAAATATTTTTATTTTCTGGGACTAAAAAAGTCCCAGAAAGAGTCTTATCAAAATCAGTTCGATGAAATAAAAACACCATTGGGTGAATTATTTGGAACTGTGATATATATTATTGTTTAATTTTTATTTCACAAAACCAATTTACAGTATCAATTTCGAAATATATTACCTACTTTTAAATAATTCAATAGCTTTACTTGAATCAACTCCGATACTCCCGAATTCACTATTAATATTCGTATCAACTCGTATATACTCGTATCAACCGTCAATAATGAACTCGCCACATAAATTCATTACTTCTATAGTTACCTTAGATCAGGCATGGACGAGTTATTTTAAGTCAAAGTCACCATTGTTATAGCTTTATTGTGTACTATAAACTTTATTGTATGTCCCTTTATCCAAGACCGCATTGCTCATAGAAGAGGAAGCGAGACGGGTGTACCAATCTTCTACCTGTCTCAGTCTCTCTAATTGTAATGAGATAAGTAGAAAAAAATGCTGTTTCTCTGTTTTACTCGTATTTTAGGTTGTCGTTGGTTAAGTTGTCACTGTCTTACTCGTATTTTAAGTGGGGAGTCGGAGGGACTTTTCTGAGTCACATTTGCTCATGCCTGCCTTAGATACCAGACTTAATTTAGGTACTATCTAAAAGAGACCTTTTCAAAGCCGCTCACATGATCCATAAAAATACATAAATAATATTTTTTAGTAGTCTGTATTTCAAAATAAATGAAAAATAAATTTAGATAATATAGAATGAAATTAGAATTTCTCATAGATAAAATAAAATTATTTTATACAAATTCAATGAATTCTATTTATTTGACTATTGTAAATTTGATTAAATTAAATTTGGAACAAAACAAAACAACAAAAAATACATAGGAACATTATTTTGTATGACTTGAATATTAGAATCACTAAAACAAAACATGTGCATTGTACAAATAACTGGAATATATCCAAAATTAAATAGTTACGACATTATTATAATATTATTATTATTATTATCATTATTAAAAGACAAAATAGAAAACATAAAATGGATAAAACATTATCGGATTATTTAAATAACAATTATAATTGACGAAGGGGAGAATTTATCTTCAAAAAGGTTCGTTTCCATAATGCCACAATTCACAAGTACATTTTTTGAAAGTGAACTACAGACTTTTTTAAAAGTTAGTTTTATACTTATGGGTAGAACACATTTAAAAAATAAGCCAGTGTAGCGCCACTTTTTCATAAATTGACAGTGAGCCATTCAGGCTTCCGTAAGAATTCGTTTATTATGAAATTCATTTCTTTGTTCGCTTTTTATGACTTAAGCTCTAAGCATTCAATTTGCAAATTTTAAAATATTTTAGTGTGATGTTGCAAATATGGTGGAAGTGCAAGTAAATATATATTGTATAGTAACACCATTTATTTTCTTAATTGGCGCAAGAGAGATAAATAATTGATTATTGATGACGAGGTGAGATAGAGATAAGTCAGTATGCAATCTTCAGTGTCTATACATTTTTAATATATTAACACCTACTCTCACGGAGTTTCCTCTGCGGAAATAGTCGCCAAAGTTAGCCGCAGTTAAGCACTCTCTGACATACTTTCATCTTACTTCTCACATAACTATGGCTGACATCGAAGTGGTGATTTCTGCCGTGGAACGATTTTAAACATAATTTAAAAAACTTGTGTTTGGGATATTTTTGTTTCGATGACGCTTTTTAACGATTATATACTGTAACTGTTGATTTAAAATTTCTGTGGACACCATTTGAATATTCTCGATCTGAACACTCAATTAACATATTGTTTTTTATTAAATTCGTTAGATCACACTGTACCTATTACACAATTGTAATGTGACATAATGGATTAATATTTACATACAAATTTTGAATTAAATTTTATAAGTAAATTTTAAGTCAGTTACATAACCGAATATTCTTAAAGAAACTCGTTAAAAATGCAACAATATAATATTTCACAGTTCCTTAACAACTGATAATTTGAAAGTATTATTTTCCAGGGCTACCATAGGTTAGGTAAGGTTATATTGGCTGTCCACGAAGAACACACTTAGGCTATAGAGCCCATTGTGATACCATATTTATGTTGTTTTACCACCTTTTCGATGATAATTTCATTTATTAGCTCCTCAATTTCAGAGGCTGAATGCACCTCCTTCGTGCATATACCATGCACTACACCAGCCTACCACAACTATTAATTAAATTAATTTTGTTTTGTGTATACCGCGGACGGAATTGGTTACGCCTTAACCAACTGAGTTAATAGGGCGAACATAAGCTGCATATAATCTTTTTTATAAGCTTAAGCTTTTTCAAACATATGGCAATTATTTATGTATTTTATGGCTTTCAATCAGGGCCAGATCTGAGAGATGGCAAGCCGGTTAAATTCTCAAAGCGGCCAAAGTGAAGAGCGACGAAATTGTGAACACCACACGGTTGCACGGTTGAGGATTTTTTTTTTGGCGTTTCTTTTAAATAAATGTAACTTTTGGAGCCGTAAATCCGTGGACAGATCAATATATTTTGTGCTATCTAATATTTTATTAAATTTCTTAATGCTTTTCTAAAAATATTATCTGAAAGAGCGCTTAAGCAAACTAAACCAAAAGCAAGAATAAGTAATACTTAAATAGGAACGAAGGAATTAACTCTTTCGATTTTTAATAATTTTTGAATTGAGAATACAAAAAAATTCTCTCGAATTCAATCCATGCAGTAGTTTCTGAGAAATACTTTAACTTATATACTATCATAAACTTTTGTATTTTGTTCAGAAGCCCCAGTAGACTTAGACTAACATAATGTGGACATAATACTATTCCTTTGAAATAACAATTTCTTGGCTTATATGGTGCTAGCGACTATTATGTTTTCCCGGAGCGGCTAAGCTGCTAGATCGAGGCCTGCTTTCAATAACTTTAGTTTACAGGATTTTAAAATCGAACAGTAGACAGAACACATCATATTTTCATGACAATTCTCTTTTAATGCGATTTAAAATATATTTGTAACGTTTCAATCAAAAAGTGTAAATATAAAGTGTTTAAACTGTTCTAGAAATTGGTTTTAGTGAGAACCATGATGTTTAAATATAAAACGTATTTTAAAACACATATAATAATAATAATATTTATAATTCCTAAATGTAGAATATAGAATGTTTACCCAAATCAAATTGTTCATACATCATTTGTTTTTTGAAATATCTACGAACCGAAAACAAATACAGGTTGGATATTAAATAGATTGGTATAGAATCGTTTATTCAGATTTTAACATTCGATACTTTATATATTTGCTTATCATAACACTCATATTTCATTTTGACGTTGATTGACCGCAAGTCAAGTTTGATTATTAATAATATCAATGAGAATGGAGTAGCAGTAATATCGTAACTGGACTGAGGTAATTCAAGTCACTGCAACTGTATATGATTTTGATTTTGCATTTTAGAACAATTGTTAACTCGATAAATGGTTTGGGTTAATGCGGACTCGGCAAAATTGTTATTTTAGTCTATTCTGATAATTTTCTTTCGCGTTTCTTCGAATAGGAAAGAAAAAAATGTCTGTTTTTATGTTAATACAAAACTGCCAGTGCCTGATAAATTGTGTATGGGTAAGTTATTTAACTCGAAACCAATTCGAAAGAGGGCCAAGGATTTGATATACAGAAACTTTTGTTTAATAGATTTTGACTCGACTGGATTTCGAACATTGGTGTGACAGTCCAATAGTTCTAACACTGAGCCACAATCCATCTTTAATAAACTTAGTTTATACACAGTGAGAAAATGAAAGTGTCTTTTTTACAATTTGCTCCGCAATTTTCACAATATTCTCTCCATAAGAACCATGCTTGTGGCTTAACGAAAATATTTTAAAAAATAAACCGTATTGGTCAGGCTGTTATCAAGTTTTTCGCTTAGTATTAGTATTTTGTAATTGATTTTAAACTAACTCTCTAGGGAGCTCGAGATTCGAACTTTGGACCATAGCTCAGAAATAGATGATATTGCAGGGAAATGTGAAAAAAGAAGTAGAAAAACGAAAAGGAGGAGAGAGAGGGAGAGATGTAGAAAACGCTTTTTATCATTCGGGTGGAATTTTGTAATTGATTTTAAACTTCCCGCTGAGCTAGAGACTTCAAATTTGGACCATAGCACAGAAGTGGATGAAATGCATTCACGAAACTCTAAAAAGCTGCAATAAAAATTGAAATAAAAAAATTTTTTAATGTACTATGTTTTTATCACGAGCTAAAAAGTAAAAAATTATATACAGCTATTAAAATACTTGATTGGAAACGATAAACATGGGGCGCATTCAGTACATAACTATAACATACTTTTTGGTGCGTTATAAATCATGGTAACTACATAAAAAAAATTTTTATATTTATTTTGTTATTTATATTGATTACATTGATTATATATTACTAATTCAACTTCTTGGCTTAAACTCGTAATTAGATTCACCCTGTATATATGTATTACAATTGAATGTATATCAATTGTTTTACTAAGAAAATATAATTTATTCAATACAAATTCTAAATATTACATTTATTATTAAGATTATTTTCGAAAAACAATGTGTGTTTGGCAATAAACGACTATACAAGAAACTAAAATGAACGACATTTATTATAATATCGTGTTGTAGTTAAACGAGATGTTTAACATGCCCACGCATCAATTATATTACATACATTTTAACATTTAAATAAAGATGTATGAAATAATTTCTATAAATTTGTTTCAATTTTTTCCTTTTTGAAGAATGTTTATGAATCACATAAAAGTATCGAATGAAATTTGGATCGATTTTGTTTTAATTATGTGTTTAATCAAAGTGAAAACTTGCATAGAGGTACAATTCATAAACATAGACAAAAGCACTATTGTAAAGAAATTTGTAGAAAAATTTTGTGTGAGAATCCTTTTTTTGAAACTATAAAAATCAAATTAAAAAGAAACTAAAAGTTAAATTATCTTTCTTCTGATACTAATTTCGATCAGCTAACAGATTGGTGAAATAACCTCATCGTCAAGTATGAACAAATCAGTCAATATAAGTAACTACACCGATCTGTTAGCCAATCGAAATTGGTATCAGAAAAAATATAATTTTATAACGATAATAATGGTATAGACTTGCCTGAAAAAAACCGTTCATAGAAAAACTTAATTCAAATTAATGAAATTGAAAATTGGCATGCATACTTTTCGATACAAAAAATATGAGAGGCATGTTTGAAAATCAATAAAATTTCATAAAAAATATGTCTCAACTGGTTATCAAATGGGTGAAGATCGACCTTATACCGTCTCTTGTACTATAATAAATACATATAATTTTATATACCAAATATAATTTTCCACACACATATATATAAATTTTATTCATGAAAAAGTAAGTGAAGCTTGAAATATCAACTGAAATGTCAACATTTTCAGAATTATCACAAATGTTTCATCTTATTAGTTAGTAGTAGTAGGGTGTTTTCAAACTTAATAAACAAACAATATATATATCTGAACATATCAGTCAGCAGCTATACTGACTGAAACATATACCAAGTGTTTTTGTACCATCTAGGCATATACATATCTGTAGTATGACTGAATACATCCGTTTAGTAATGCATCTAAGCGAGATGTATTATATACATATATTGTAAGGCTACAGATACGATACACAAGACTTTTGTTGTATGCATGCAGAGAGTGGTAGTTTTGTTGCATACAAATATTATTAATTAAGGTAGTACCAGCATGAAATCACTTTTCGACAGATTTGGCCGAATTTTTTTTCTCGGGTTTATAATAGCTTTATTTATGAATTCCTAAAATTTCATAATTTTTGACCGTTTAGATCGCGAGATATTTAAAGACAAAGTTCGCGATTTTGAGGGTCATGTCCCATTTAAAGCATGTAAAATGTCCGGTCTCTCCAACTATTTTTTATGATATTATTATATATTGAAGAAAAAGTAGAAAAAAATGTTTATACAATACAATTCTAAAAAAAAAATTTAGAAATTAATTTTCACTTTCGAGATATTAATTTTGACGTAAATTGATCGAAATTGGGACGTTGGCATAATTATTTCCCATTTTAAACGGTCAAAATTTCTGAAACTTTGGGAATTAATAGTAAGCATTATTAAATTCTTAAATTTAATTTTTCGTTAAATTCTGTCGAAAAAAAAATTGTACCATTGCTTTAACATAGAAACTGCAAATACCATGCTGGAACATCGTTAACTAAAAAACTTCCACTGTCCAAGCGTCTCCCAACTAATGTTAAATACATGTATATAATACCTCTCGCTTAGATGCATTACTAAACGGATGTATTCAGTCATACTACAGACATG
This sequence comes from Chrysoperla carnea, assembly GCF_905475395.1. Lineage (NCBI taxonomy): Eukaryota > Metazoa > Arthropoda > Insecta > Neuroptera > Chrysopidae > Chrysoperla > Chrysoperla carnea. Next base: position 77,485,539 of record NC_058339.1, on the reverse strand, counting down.
TATATGCCTAGATGGTACAAAAACAGTTGGTATACCAGATACACAGATACATGCCGATACGAATACAGATATAATACACAGATACTTTATATAAGAGTTATGTGAATTGTATCTCTAACAAATTAACTAAAACTATATTATGTCATAAAGACTAGATAGAATCCGTTTATATTATATAACTTTATATAATACAGATCATGTACAAGGTTATTCAGTAAAATAGGGAAAATAATTCTAAATTGTTTTTAGAGTTGATTTAGTTTTTGAATAGGTACTTTGGTATCATTTAAGATTTTTGTTGAATCTTTTTTCAACGCATCCTTCGTAGGATTTTTTCATAGGGATAGGGAAAAATGTTCAAGGTAATTTTGACCAAAAAATTCCAAAATATTTGACGATTGAAAGGCTAATACTATGATATAGCGTGTAATCCTATATATAAAAAAAACAATATCCCGATGTCCCAAATCGATTTTTGCTCATATTTCAGGAATCATTATAGTTGGGTCAACCGTATTTTTATTATCAATTCGGAAAATTTTGGGAGAATTTTTTTTAATATGTTTCTGTCGTTGTTAAAAATAGAGAAAAGAAGTTTTTCGGTGCCGAAATGATCTGAACGACCTTCTGCACGCGGTTTTTGAACAAATTTATCTCTACATTGTTTGCCTTGGAGACGTTTTGCCTAGTAACCTCATATTTTCAGCGTTCTACGATAACTTTTCGAAAAATTGAAGAATCTAGTTGAAATTCTGGATAAAGATGTAACTTATGTTCATGAAAAAGTGAGGTAAATTTTAGCCTGATCAACATCACGTACAGGTCAGGCAAATAATCGGAATTTAACTTTTTTTGCAAGCTTTTTATGTACTTTCGGACAGTGTGAACGTTTTTTTTTTTTTTTTTTCAAAATCTGATTAAGAGCAGAATTATTTATTACAAAACAAAAATGCATAAAACTCGGGAAAAATCTAGATTTTCATCAGTTTAATTGTTGTACCTTGCAATGATGCAAATCTGGATTTTTTGAAGGTATTTATCTAAATATTCAATACATTGCTTTCATTCGTCTATTGAAAGAGTAATTTCTATTATATTGTCTGAATTTTCAAAAGAAGAACATCCATGTCAAGCTATAACCTAGAAATAATTTTCTAGGTTATAGCTTGACATGGATCGAATTTTTCTAATGGATCGAATCAATACGAAATCAAATCCAATTGACCAAAAACTTTGCTAAATTGAATAACTTTTGGTCAGTTTTTTTAAATCGTAAAATTCCATTCGAAATTGATTTCCCAATTCAACAAAAAATTAAATCCTGTTACATCCTGTAATATATTATTTAAGTCAATATCAAGAATACTTCATCATTTTTTTTTTCGTTTTGCTATAAAAAACAGTTGTAACAAGGAGGTATAAATTTTCATGTTTTTCATGCATATAGATATAGAGGAAAAATATTATCAAGAAAAACAGAAAATGATGTTTGGCAAGCTATAAAAACTAGAAAAGTTTGTATATGTCTATGCCTCTAAATAAATCATTTTATTGTTTATTCAATGTACCATGTCCTCAATTTTCGAATAAGGATGTACAACCTTTAAACAGATAAAGATCAGAAAAAATACGCCATGGTAAAAAAAGAGTAAAGAACATCATTAGAGTATTGTAAGTACTTTAGTTATTTAGCAGATTCGGCAGTTTCATGGAAAAACGCCTACAAAACCGACCTGTTATTATTTTTAGAGAGAAATCGTTTGGCCGTGATCTGTTAAAAAGAAAAAAAATTTATTTATACCCTGGATATGAAAATTTTGAATATATGAGTTCGTTTAAACTTAATGTGTACTTTTTTAACCTAAATAGGTTGGAAAAAAGTATACATTCATTATAAATAAATCAAAAGGTGATCAGATCAAATTCGAGAGTCCAATTCCACCGATAATTTTCATGTGGATCAATTGTAAAAAGTCCATTGCCCTTGGATCTACATACAAAAATCGGATGCAAATAACAATGGGGAAACAAATTTTAAGATTCATCCATACCATTTTTTCAAGATATATAATACCTTAATAAGATTTCAGCCGAAATTTCAGAAATTAATTATCAAATAAATAAGATTTTTTGATTTTTGGGTCAAAATTCCAAAAAAATGAAAAAGGGTATTGCTAATTTGGATAAAACTCTCTGATATCTCTATCTCTATATAATATAAATGCAAAAGTAAGGATGTGTGTTTGTTTGTTTCTTACGCTTTCACGCTAAAACTAGCGAATGGTTTTTAATGAAGCTGTACAGCAATATAGCTCATACTTCAAAATAACGTATGCGCTATAATTTATAAAATATTTTATAAAATAAATTTTAATCTGACATTTACTATTTTAAATTTTTACAGAATTCTGTAATTTATGGTTCAAAATGATAATTATAGATTGAGCAAATCTATGATCATCATTTTGAACCATAAATTAAATTATTTTGTAAAAATTTAAAATAGTAAATGTTAAACCACTTATGGCCAACTTTCCTGATATACTCAATGACTTATGACTATTTTATATTTAACAAAATGAAAAACAGTGCACATCAAGAGAGGTGGAGGCTATAAAGCGGCGTTTTTTACTTCTAAGCCCAGTGAATCAGCCTAGGCGGGTATCAGACTAGTATATTATAATCGTGAAAGTTTTGATGGATGGATGGATGTTTGTTACTCAATCATGCCAGAACGGATCTGGATGAAATTTTGCGCAGAGATACAGTATAACCTGAAATAGCACATTTGAACCTGGTTTCCGTGGGATTAATTTTGTTTAATTTTTCATAGAGCAAAGGATCGACATAATTTTTTGCATACCACTTATAAGTAGTGGTAGTTTAGGGTCAGAAAATGACTGCTTTTTTGTCCGGAAAAAAGCACGGTTCCTATGGGATAGCATACAGGAATCGTATATTTTAAGAGTTTTTGTAAAAATTCGTTAAATAAATTTTTTGCGCTTTTTTTTGAAGGCTATATTAATTTACACAGTAACGATAAAAACTCTCAAAATCTCTTTTAATCGTGGGTAACACCGCGGGTCGCAGCTAATATAATTTTGACTCAAAATATACAAAATTTGGGTTCGGAAAACAAAAAGTGTAGACGATATAGTTTGAAATCCTAAGCAATGGTCGAAACAGAAAACCATACGATGGGTTATAATTTATTTTTTCAACGAGTTATCCGTTCCATAGAAACTAGTAAAAGTTTTGTGTTATGTGTATGGTATATTAAATATATGATTATAACAAGGATATTTATGTGTTTTTATTAAAGTGCTTACAAAAAGATCATTTCACGCTTTTGTAAACAACAATGAACATGAAAACACACATGAAAAACATGACAAAAACCAAAAACTATAGACTTGGCTGTGATGTACGAAAATACGAAATGTTTAATATATATTATTTATATGAAAAAAAAATTTCTTTTAATCATTTCGATGATAGATTATTATTTAAGTACATATTATTTATTTTAATTAATTATTTGTGGTTGGAAAATCTTGGGTGGGCAATGGTCTGAAAATCGATTTTTTTATTTTCTAATACTACAACTTATAAGAAATATTCTCGGAAAATTTGAAGTCATTGGCAATACTTTCCGAGTATTAAACAATTGAGTCTGGTAAATTCGAAAATTCGAGATCCTTGGTCTTTTTGATTAATTTTATTGTATCGAGATATCAGCTATATTAAAAAAACTTTCGATTGCTATGTTTTCCTTCTAAGAATATTAAATTGATCGTTCATGTGTTTAATTCATAAACTTCAAATGTGAACTTATTCGCAGTGAGTTGTGAGTTGTGTGTGATAAGCTCTTTTTGCTCCACAAATTCAATAACCAATAGTTTGAGTTTATAAAATGAAGTAAATTTCTGAACGGGCAAAATTATGCTATTTCGAAATTTGGATTTCAAAAAATATTGCATTCAAATCGATTGAAATTTGGCCAAGATATCCAAAAAATGGATTTAAAAAATAGGGATTTTGCTCTATCGCACCCAAATTTTAAATAAATAAATCAAGTAAGTCATTCCACTAATTTTCGGTCATACTTTTCAAATATTTGGTTAAATTTAACGAAACTGCCATATCTTTTAAAATTTCACTTTCATGGTTTCCAATTTTGGCACAAGAACTGGTATAAAAGAATCACTAACTTAAAAAAAATGGAAAATAAATTCCAAAATTAGTAGGTTTCAAAAAAAATTTTATTCAAATCGAACCAAATTTGGCCAAGATATCCAGATATTGATTATTTATGCTTTATGAAGTCATTAAAAAAAAAGGATTTTGCTCTATAACACAAATTTTATCCTATTTAAATAAACCAGTATGTTATTCCACTAATTTTGGGCCATTATTTTGTTTTATTTATACAAGAAATCAACTTGCATGCTTTACCAATCCATACAAATAATTAATCAATAACATGACAGTGTTGAATAGAATAATTGATTGATTTTACATTACTCATCTTATGTTTGTAGTAGATGCATGCAGCAATACTTCCATGCCAGATCATACCAGGCCACACGTTTTGTATCATATAACATACAATATACAGAGTGAGTTGAAAGCGCGTATACAGTTAAGAAAGCTAATTGATTCACTTTTTGAATTATTACTTTTTAACTAATTTCTTTTCTTGCGTTAGAAATTAAAAATTTTTGAATCCCATGATTGACTGTTTTATTAAATTAGAATCAAGAGACAAATGTTTTACGCAACTGTACATCTACTTACACTTCACTCTGTATAAGTGATTCAACCTATATTGAGTAAAACATTGATAAGATATCATAGGAAATGATTTATATGCAAATATTGTATAATATTATATAATATATATTATTATAGATTGATATACGTCTGAAATTATATAATAATGCATAGGTACTATATAACATATATAACACTATACGGGGTGTAACCCAGTGATCAGTATTCTCTTCATGATTGTGTGCAACTTCTTCACGTTGAAGGCATTATTAGCGAATTTCCGAAGGGCATCAATATTTTGTTTGTGTTTCTACACGTTTATGTCCGAAAACTTTCTAGCGGTTACAATTTAAGTCGAATTTGAATAATATTTGGTATCAAGAAGGGTTTATTATATGAAAGGTCAAGTTCGTTAATGAGAAAAATCCACAGATAAACAAGGGTGCGCAAAGTACAAAATTTTTCAAAATATTTTGATCAGTTTTAAGCAAAAAAGTACTCTTGTCATTTTTTTCTCTAGACGCTTAGCTGTAAAAAAATTTTTTGAAAAATTAATTCTCTGAGGGAATTCGTTTAGCTAAGCATACTTAATTATGTATAGTTTCTTAAACAACGAAGTTATTTTGATATAAAATAAAAGATATCATCTATTTCTGATAATATTGAAATGTGAAACTTTCGAGCTAAATGAGAGAAATTTTTCTTACTTACTACTCCATCGTTTTCTGACTAGGTTTTCAGATATTTCTGCTTTGAATTTTTGACATAAAACAACCATAAGTCCAAACATCTTAGGGTTGCACGTCAGAATCAAACCGAATAAGTTGAATACTTGTACAAACCTTTATTTTGATAATACAAATGTTGTCTCAAAACTCACATATGGTCACGTGTCAGCGTCCTTAAATATTTAAGGTCAAAGGTAGCAAATATAAGTTTTTTTATAATACTTCGGTTCCTTTGACTTAAATCGTAGTTATATATTTACATTTTATAATAGTTGTAGAGGATAAAATTCTCTACAAATTTTGCCAGAAACCTTTTTTTTCGCTCAATCGTTTTTGAAAAAGAAGCCGCAGATCTTTCACAAGTACACTCAAAATATCGTTCCGTTCTTGTGCTCTATTGCAAAAACGATTCAACGCATAAAAAAGGTTCAAACAGAATTTGTAGAGAATTTTATCTTCCACATCTTTCTTATTAAATGCAGGTACGATTGAAGGCAAAGAAAACGAGATGTTCTCAAAATTGATATTTACGACCTTTGACCTTGAATATCTAAGGAGCCTGACATGTAACATACATGACTTTTGATGCAAAATTTTGTGAGTAAAAATTTTCAGCTTATTCCGTTAGATTTCGAGGTTGATCTCTTTTTTTACTAACATGAGTGAATTACATGGGAATATCAAAAAGAAGCTACTTAATCAATAGTGAAACACACTGTATCGTTTCTGTGTTTAACTCGAATACGTTAGATTGATAGGATGCTTTCTAAATCGAAATTTCAAATTCAATTATCTTAATAGAAGATATATATTTTCTTATCAGAATTATAATAACAATGTCAGCATGAATTTATGATGATGAAAAAATTAGTTTGGTAAATTATTCCGTGAATGTATTACAAAACTTTATGATATTTTAATTTAACGGTTTTTTTCAGCAACCTCATTTTTTAGCTTTTAACATTAACAGAAATAGATGATATCGCTTCTCCAGCGTCTTTTGTGAAAAATTCATATCGATTTTCTGTACATGTTAGAAGAAATTAACTATCAAAGTCAGTGTTTTTGCTAAAAAAGAGTTTTTCAGTTTTATGCACAGTTCTAAATTTTGGTATAATTTAAAAAGCTTAAAACTTGAGAAATGTTTAAAATGCTTTTTATGTGAATGGTAACATGTTTAAAAGCAATTATTGACTAAAAAAGCAACACTTTTTACAACTTCTTCCACCATGTAAAAAGGGCTGTTTTTAATAATTAATTTATCCTAAACCGTACAAAGAATCGACTTGAAATTTATACAGAAGACGTATTAAATACTTATTAATTGACACACAAAATTTCAGTTTTTTGGTAACACTTTCGTTTTGGTATCGAAACATAGAAGCAAGGAAATATTTACTTCTTCAGAAAAAGAAAATATTTACTAGCTTCCATGTTAAGACGTTTCAATACCAAGACGAAAGTGATATCAAAAAACTGAAATTTTGTGTTTCAATTAATAAGTCTTTATTAATACGTCTACTGTCTAAATATCAAGTCAATTCTCTGTACAGTTTGCGAGAAATTAATTATTAACAAGTGAAAACAAACAATTGACTGAGTAAATTGTTTAAATACCATGTATAGATGATGTTGATGACGCAATCGTTTGTTTTTTGACGTCATATATAAATAAAGAAAGATATCCACTATCTCAAATAGCCACAAACACATAAACGATATTCCCATATTAATACACACTATAAAATTTGCACCTATTAGCACTCTCGTGGGTAAACAGTGATGTTTACAAAAAAATAATTCAAACAAAAGTTGTTCATATTTTTATAATGAACATTTTTTACCAACTTTTATTCTATCTCTAACGGTTTACAAGATGGGTCCTACGGATCCAAGACCCAATTGACCTATGTTGCTCATTTATGAACTCGACCTCACTTTTTACGTCCTAAGCACGCTATAAAAATTTCAACTTGATCTCTTTTCGTTTTGGAGTTATTTTGTTGGCAGGCAGACGGAAAGATGGACATACAACCGGAAATGGACTAATTAGTTGATTCTATGAACACCTATACCAAAATTTTTATCGTGGTATCAATATTTTTAAGCGTTACAAACTTGGAATTAAACATTTCATAGATACGTGATATAAAACAGCCTTTTTACAGGGTGGTATATGAAGAAGTCGAAGGGCAGACAGATACTTATTTTCTTGAATTAAGTACTGTGATCGTTGATTCAAGAAACAATTAGTTATTTTAAGAACATGATCAGACAAGTAAAAACGTTTAATTTTTTACAGTGTATATGGATACATATGTATATGGAGTGCAACACATTCAGAAATAAATAAAAAGTACTCATAAAATTTATTACAATCATTTTATCTTGAAATTATGTAGCGGAAGGAAACCACAGGGAGAAAAAAACACAAAAAATAAATAATATTTTTGGGTAATAATTTAAATACTTTTCTTTTTTTTGGTTTTTTTGTTTCATAATAAAAATCTTTTTGCTATTAAAACACATTCATTACATTGACTTTTTTTTCTACATCTATTTCATTGTTGTGTTATAGTGAGTGGAATTTAAATTGTTGGAAATTTGCCAACAATTAAAATATCATGATGATAGTTAATATAATAATAATTCTGGGTCGTTGTTGTAATGTTTAAATACCACAACAGTGAACACTTTTGTGTCCAACAACGAGAACGATTATAATATGCTTGTGCTCTATTGTTACACTCCTGCAAATGGTTCACTGGCAGTTTGGTTGATAGCTTCTGGCTACAGGCTGGCTACAGGCTAACTAATGGTGGTAACACACTTTTGTTCTTAATTATTGTAAAAATTAATGATACTACATTGTAATGTAATACGTAACGACTATTATTACAACAATGAACTGATTTTAAATAGGGTGGGAGGAAATATGGAGTATATTGATCATATATAAATTACTAATTGTTCCTACTTCCGTAATGATTACGACACTCAAATTGCTTTTTTGGTATGTTATATGGACTTAGGGGAATGTGAAACTACGTTTTGCAAGCAAAAAAATGTTGTACTACAAATTTTCGAACTTTTTTCGATTTTTCACGTATTACACAGATAGCACCACTCTACATCGCTCATTTCCGGCCGCCATTTGTACTAATTTTCGAAAAAGTATATTTTAGAAAATTTTTCGTAAAATTTACCATAATGCTGACTAGTTACCTACAAATTTTCATCTACCTATCTTTTATATTTTTTTAGAAAATGGATACCAAAGTTTTGTCCTAATTTGATCCCTCACGTAAAAACAATGATGATTGTTTTAACGAAAAATTGTTTCATACAAAAGTTGTTTTTTATAAGGTACATTTAAATTTTTATTCTATCTCTAACGGTTTAACTTAAGCAAAACTCAAAATTTTAACATTTCAGAAAACCATGTAAATTCTTGCAAAAGTTTTTATTTAAACAACTATGGAAGTGATGTATTTTGTTTTAAATATAAAAAATAAATTCTGTTAAATAAAAAAAAAAAAATGTACAGGATGCCAGTGGGAATCATTTACATATTACTATAAAATTAATTGAGTTATAAATCGATTAATTACCCTCCTGTTTCATACAAAAAATATATAATTTTTTGTAGTAAGCAAAAAATGTATACAAAGTGTTCCAGAACTTTGTTCCTAATTTTTTATTTGACAAAAATCTTAAATAATTAAAATCTCTGATCTCTGAAAAAACAATGATTAAAAAAAAATAAAAGGTAAAAACTAAAGTAGCATATTTGCCTTCTTTGGCATAAAAGCATCCGTAATATTTCTATCCAATCACCTCGCTTCGTACTATATGTATTTTTCTGATCCATAGTATGGTTCTGTCCATTGCTTTTTGTGTATTCTCTATTTTTGTTATATATTTCTTGTTACGTTTGACAGCCATAAAGGAGACATGGCATAATACTGGTGTCCATGACAGTTTTTTTCATGTGTAGGATATAGTAGGAATGTTGAGTAAATTTTTTCAGGTGAGGATTCAATCACTTCAGGTGAATAATTCTCACTGAACTGTAAAGGGAAGTTGCTTAATTTTGAAAATCTTTAGAAGCACGCAAAATATGAACGTTCAAAATTACTAATTAAACAAAAAGGAAGATATAAGTTAGTGACATCATTGTCCGATAAGTTACTGTTTGTTTTGAATGAGACTTATTTTCCCAAATAAATGTAATTATCAACATATTCTATTATGTGCATATTTTATGTTCATATCAAGTCCGACTTTTTTACTTACCTTATCGAGTTCCGGTCCTCGAGTTCCTTCCAAGAACATTTAGTACTATTGACAATTTTTTTTCCATACTTCGATGACGCCCGCGTACGATGCTCTGTAGTAAAACAATCGATCGAATTTGGAGTAATCTTTCCGTTACATTCTGTAAATTTTATAAAATTTGTATTCAGAAAGTAATTAACAATTTTGTCACACACTTTTCCACTTCGAATATCATCGTACTCTTTTTAATAATAAAGACAAAAAAATTTAAATCTAGGAAAAGCGTGTTAATGTTTTTACCACAATTTTCTGCTGTTATACAATCCGTTAGTATGAAGTTGAACCGGAGCTAGGAGTAAGAGGAATTACACCACATCAATGTAAAAATATTATGTCGTGTTTAAATCCCAAGGGAAGGAAGGGGATGTTAAATTATATAATATATATAATATTATATATGAATTTTATTCGAAATTATATATATTTGATTTAAAAACTTTTCGAAATCTATCATTAAATTACAAATTATCTTGAGCAATTATTATTTATGTTTTTAAGGCGAAAAATCTTTTTCTCGTATAGTATAATAGTAAAAATTTAACAATTTACTGTAATCAAATTTCTAGATAATAAAATTGCTCTAAAATTATTCTAAAAACAAGATAGAAGAAAATTATACCAAAATTATGCTTATCAAGACAAATGGAAAGATCTTTACTGAATTTCGAGGCCTGAGTCGGGAGATGCGACTATGGGAAAAATAGAAAGATTTATGAATTCACAGACATATCAACTTCATTAAATTAGTAGGTGTCACTTAGAACATAGAGGGGACTACCATAAAACAATAATTGGGTAATGAATACTAAAAAAAAATATTTTGTTTCGTTATTTATAAAGAAAACAAACAAAAAAATGGTTCACCAATACAGAGACACTTAGATGAGGGAGGTACCAAATTATATATTATTATAGGTGCCGGGGGAGGGGGAAATTAAGTTGTGTAATACATAGCACAAAATCTTAAACATCGTATCACTTTACAACTTCAACACACAATATACATAGTGTGGTTTGTCTGTCAGTATATGTATCTTAGAATGTATTTATGGCCCGTTTTGTCAAATCGATGCTTAATAGTTTTTATAATAACATAAGTAGCCATATAGAGTTTTTTTGTAATAATTTTGCATTAAGGGACGCCTTCCACTATGATAAAACACATCCTCTCTCTCACCCTCTTTAAGTATTGTTTTATTGGATGACTTTGATTTTGAGGAGTGTATTTTTTATTAATTGATTATAACAAGAGTTGGATAATTATCTCGTAAATTAGGCCTCAGATCAAAATTTGGCAACGAACCATGTTTATAAAGCCTAAAAATGTTTATAACGCCTAAAAATATTGATGCTACGAACATAAAATCACCGGTTCTGTTTTTGTCTGTCTGTCCATCCGTCAATACGATATCTCCGAAACGAAAAGAGATATCAAGCTGAAATTGAAATTTTATGGCATAATCAGGAAGTACAAAGTGAGGTTTAGATCGTAAATGAGATAGAACAAAAGTTTAAATATAAAAAATGCTCCTTACAAAAAAAAAATGTTCGCAGAAGAAGTAAGAAGAAAGATACTGTTAGTAATTTGTGTGTAAGACTGGCTATCTTTTTACTTCACTAACGTAAAAAAAAAACTAACGATTGCCTAATCAAGACTGTCTATACATGGTATTTCAACAATTAACTCAGTCAATTATTGGTTTTTCACTTGTTTTACATAGAATCAAATTTTTTGAATGAGTAATTTACATGTTAGATAAAAAGTTACTCGCTTTTATTCTAAAACACATTCTTATATGTAGATCAGTTTTCTGCAAGTTTAGTATTGTTTAAATGATTTGTTCGATGTCTATATACTGAACTTTTAAATTAACTTTTTTAAATATCGCTAGAGTTAAATTTAACAAGGGTTGCATTGTGCAAATTAATACGTACACTTTCAGTGCTTTCGTACAACAAACTTAGTTTCTAAAGTGAAATAAACAACAATGTTCACAACTCAACCGATTACATAAACTATTACTCATCATAACCTTTAAAATATATGATACTTAATTTATAATCCAAAATAACAATAAATATTTATTAAGAAGTGTACAACAAACTAACATGGATCTAATTTATAAAACTATTTTATTATAATAAATTTGTATATTTAAACTATAACTAAAACAATGGTAGATATATATACCGATTGTTTTAAAAATCATTTGATAAATACTTGTGAGAACACGATACAATTTTCTCAAAAAAATGTTTATTGGATTGTTTTAAGGCTTATCGTCGAAATAATCTTTTTACTTGATCGATAAACGAATCCAGCATAGTAATTTTTTGGTTTGGCCTTTTATAAAAATGACGGTTGAAAAAGGTGTAAACATCTAACAATATCAAACTATCTCCATGATATAAACTCTAGTCCTTAGAATAGGGAATATTCAAGTAGTTTTTTTTATATTTTTAATTCATTGTTTACAACGTTATAAGAAAGTAAAAATATCAATACTGTTTAAAAACGCTGTAATAAAGTGTAAAAAAATATTTAAATTACAGAATAATTTTGGCGCTTTCTGTTGATGACGTATAAGTACGTGATCTGTCAATTGGTGACAGTTCAATGTATAACTTACCCCTAAAAAAATGAATTTACAACACAGAAATTACACTCTTTATTATTAAGTTTTCTAATAAAAAGTCGTAGAATAATATAAATCAATGTAATACCATGCAAAATATAAGTAATTAATACCATACAATATGTCAACGAATTTGGCGAGCCAATACTATCACGTTATGTCCGTTTTAAAATTTTTCCATTTTAGAAATTTTGAATTTCTCTCACTGAATTTGCACTTTTATTAATTAATTTTAAGTAATTAAAAAGATACTAATTACTAAAATAATGGTTTAGTTGAACCGTCCAGCCAATCAAGTTACGGAAAAGACATTTGAACCAAATTTAAATTTCATGAATATTTACTATTAGCTAAATTCCCTTTTTTTTGTCATTTAATTATAAGTTCTAAGCTCGGAAAAGATACTACATCTAATATTAATATTTTGGTCTCAAATTTTCGGTAAATGGTTTTCTCATTTGCTCATGCCTGAAATAATTTTAAAAACGTATGGTAGCTTATTATTATTTTTAGGTGCCCATGTTTCAGTCATTTGTTTCATCTACCTGCGGCTCATTTAAACATCAGGTAAACAACGTATTTATAATACAGTTTACCTAATGTATGCTACAAATCAAAAAGATCCACAAATCACCTGTAAATTTTTTAAACTAACCCGAGTCTCTCGATTTATTTACGTACAAATATTAACGAAGTAATAAATTTCGATTTTTGCCTCAATTCCTAGATCAGTTTTTTGTATTTTTAAAATACGTATTTTCGACTACCAAGTAGTCATCATCAGTAAGAATTAGCTAGTGAATGTTAGTCTTTGCTAATTTGGTGGCGGACTGCACATCACTAGCTAGCTAATTCTTACTGATGATGACTACTTGGTAGTCGAAAATACGTATTTTAAAAATACAAAAAACTGATCTAGGAATTGGGGCAAAAATCGAAATTTATTTCGACATATAGAGTTCTCATTTATTATTTTCGATAATATTTATATTAACGAAGTAGTTTTCAAACAATATAAGCTTAAGATACGTTTTTCTCAAAAAGCGTCTAATATCGTTCTAAATATACTTTTTTCTCATAGAATATTAACCTAGTCCTTGAATTATTCGAAAACTTCGCCTAACTACTAGAAATTTAAAATATAAGTTTCGAAGTTATTACATTGGAAATTGGACTGATTTATTTGAGAACTGATCCTGATACATTAATTTGTATCAGGATCTCAAAAAAGTTCGAATCGTTCTGATACAATAGGTCTTTGCCCGGATGTCAATTTCAATGTATCTCCCGTTAAAATTAGAAAATGTGCGAGAATAGGAAAATATAAGCAATTAAATATAATTTTTAATCTTATTCTTGCATAATAACTTTTGATATGCAGTGTCCGAGTATTTTTTTCCTTTCTTTCTATTTGTACATTAAAATCCGTCATATTTTCGTAGTTATGAATGTTATCAAAAAATTTATTTCACACGATGTTTTGGCTCATTAACGAACATCCTTTGATGCAATAAAAAATTTTTTGAACAAAGCCCTATTGAAAGCTTTAAATGCTCACTTACAAAACTTAAAACCGATCAAGTTTTTTGTATCCGATGTGTACAAAATGTTTTATAAACTAAAATAAATATACTAGAAACTAACCTTTAGTTACCTGTGGAAGACTAGATAATGTTGTCTGGAACATGGAGGATTGTATCGTACAGACATTAAATAAATACTTGATGATAAACTTTACATACACAAAGATGCATATATTATACAGTTTTACTGTAAACAAATGTAGTTGTTTATTTCATTCAGTAGACATAGTATTTGTGTCATTATAGTTTATAGTTATGTCTTCTAGGTCTAAAGCTAAATGGTGATCTATGAACTTTGGTGAACAATATATCAATTATTAACTCAAAATACTTATTTTTCGGTAATAATGGAATCGTGACGTACGCCACAGTCAACTAGCCTAATTAGCTGTTTAATTAAGAGCCTAGTATTTTTACTATACGATCTCCAATTAGCGACCTAAACGATATTCAGTCATTCCATCAAATAGCGAGGATGGCTTGGATAGATATCGTTTAATTACTTGCCTAGCCTATTCATTTAAATTAAGTATCACTTTCTGTTACCTGGCACTGAAATCTATACACTGTGAATATGGTCGCAAAAGGAACAATATTGATAACATTTCACAGTGTGATTAAGTCACGCAACAAAATAATATTCTTAACTGGTTTTCACAGCAAGAGTTTTCAGTACCCAAATACAAACAATGGCAACCAAACCAAAATTCTATTCTTTTAGAAATTCAAAATTCTATGAGAGAAGCTTCGGTAAATAAATCACCTTTTGGTGACCAGGAATTAAAAAATTTCAGTTGTAAGGCTGCTGTGAATCAGTCTCGAATTAGATTTTTAGAGTACTCCTAAAAAAATTTTTTAGATATATACGAAACTATGCCTTTTGTTTTTACTTAATCGGTCCCAACGCATGTTAAATTGTGCTGTTTAATTGCAAATATTTCGCTTCTCAATCGTTTCTTCTTTTTTTTACAAATTAAAAACATCCAGATTAACACTATATTTTAATTTCAAGAAAAACAGGTTTGTCTAAAAAACCTGAAGCAATTTAAAATGAATTTTTACAGGGAGAAAATAGTATATTACACATCTAAGGAGCATTCTTTACTTACTCCCGTGGGGTGTATACTATTTTTCTCCCCGGTGTAGGTAGAAAGCGGCAACTTCGTTTTGCAGAACGGGACGAAAGTTGACCTTTCTGCACGGAGGTGAGAAAACATTTTTTACGAACCAAAGAAAATCACCACGTGAATTTTTAGCATATCACATAACTAGCCATATCTTGACTATCCTAGACTTCATCACCGTACATACACTAACGAACTAGAATTCTAGTTTCTATATGAAGTATGTTAGTTGTATATTTATTTCTAAAATGATATGAATAGGTTAACTATATCTATGTTAGTTTTGGTATGATGATGAATATAACCAAGGAATTGTAAATGAAGAACAGGACTTTATTATGCCCTTTGTGGTCTGACTACGTACATATAACATATACAGATATATATCGTTTATAATAAATATGGAAAATATCTTTCCATTTTCCGCATTTCATACTAACTATTACACAAATCCTCTTTCCGTTCTTCGTTTGTTCTCCTATGTGTATCTCTCTTCATTCCATTGAAAATGATAATAACGATGATAAATACCTTTTCTTTATGGCTGATTACCTTCGCCATATTTATATATAAATTTTAACTATCCATATTATTATTATATTCGAAATATATATATATATATATATATATATATATATTTATATATATATATATATATATATATATATATATATATATATATATATATATATATATATATATAGGGTAGGCCATTTTAATCAATAGACTGAAATTGCAAAGTTTGATGGGAGAGATCATGTTCTGACATCAGACTGGACCTAGTTATTCGGGTTTTATATCTTAACCGGTCAAAGATAGAATAAAACTTTAAATTTGAAAGTTGATCCTTATAAAAAAAAAAACTAATAATTTATATTCAAAACATTTTTTCCAAAAACGTTTATCGAAAATTATAGATAAAAGTCATGGACACAGGAGATGTTATTCTTTTCTCTTACCGTTGATTATCTAAATAGGCTATTAAAGACACTCGAAGATCTCGGACTAATCTTATGTCTTATGTGCTCCATCAAACTCTGAAACTTTTATTAGAGTTATTTTTTGATTGGTTAACTTCAAAACAAAATATGCAGGTGTATATATTAAATTGACCCACCTTGTAGTTGACGTTATTTCATAATATTATTAGCGAAAATTGGTTTTTTTCGTTTAAATTGAACTCATTTCGAAAAACGATTAATTATGTTATTAAAAAGGTCTCACTTCAGGTGTCAGAATCAATATATATTTTTATAATTTCCAATTGAAATATTATCGAAATCACTTTACCTTGAAATTTAAATCGTATCCCGTACATTTTCGTTACTTGGGATTTTAAACCAAATTTTTTTATTGAAAAATTGGAAAGATCATATATAAGTTTTATAACAAAACTGTTTTTATTTTTTATTTTTTCATAATAATTTTTAAGTTACAGGCAGTTTTAAAATAAATTTTCAAAAGAGAATAAATTCCGAAAAAAAAATATCGTTGTGACGTAATATTGTTAATTGAATAGTATACACTCTATACAATTATTAATTACACTGGTCAACACAATTTTGGCACAGAAGCATGACTTTACTTTTTGAAAAGTACTTGACTTGCTGAATATGAATCTGAGCGCAAAATTGCTTCATCACGTTACGTTATCGAGAAATTCGTCCCTTAACATGGAAAAAACTTGTTCTTCTTCTTAATTCGAGGTCATATTTCACCGGTTAATAGTTTTTCCTCACGAAAAAATTTACGCCATTATAAAATACCATTGATTCCCCCTCAAAAGCCTTTTTGAATTTTTCCAAAATCTTCTTCCAAGAAATATAATAGGTAATATATAAATATATAAGTATACAAGTAATTAATTATACATAAATATTTATATTAGTTGTAATACAATGTATAGGTATTTTAACTATAATAAATGTGATATGATTTCTCGAAGAGCAAAAAGGAAGAGGAAAAGAAAAGGAAGTCTTTCAAATTTTCATATGAAAAAAGAAATATATAGTGGTGTTACGGAATTTCGAATATAATAAAAAAACGAATTTTTTCCTCTTTTAGCTAAAAATATTTTGAAAACCTTACGTATTAGAGAAATTCTCAATTCGAATACGAATTCAGCATCCTCAAAAACTATAAGAAATGTCTCTCGCATCAATGTGGCAAAAAAAAAAAAACAAATTTTGTTGACCAGTGTTATTATTGTGATGTTACACAATCTTTTACGAAAATTTTCTGTCGGGAGTTTTCGTTTCTCTTTTGAAAAGTTCTTTTGAAACTGCCTGTAACTTAAAAATTATCATGAAAAAATAAAAATAGTTTTGTTATAAAGCTTATATACGATCTTTCCACTTTTGTCAAAACCCTAATTTTCAAAAACCCAATTCCGTTTCAAGAATGTCCAATTTATTAGAAAAGCATAAAATTTTATTCAATTTAAACTTGTACCATCATATTTTCCATAATTGAGAACATATTTATATATTCCTACCTATTCCTGGAATGGACCAGACCAGGTAGTTAGTTAGTTATATTATTCCCGACAACTAAACTAATAATAAATGTAATATGAATACAATCCTTTTGTCTTTTGTTATTCACTAATGAGCTATACTATCTAATAGCCTGGCTGATTGTTCTGTTGTTCCTACAGGATGTTAAGTAGTTTTATTTTATATATTTATAAAATTGTAGTTCCTCTTTTTATTATTACACATTTATAATAATAGAAAATATTTACGTATTGAGAATAATAAAACTATTATTTTATTACGGATATTAAATTTTATTTATTAATAACTACAAGCAGCTTCAAACGCGGAATTTAATTAAAAAATAAATTATTAAGGTTGTTTTAACCGAGAACTATAGCCAAGTTCATAAAAGTATGCTCATATATACACTATTTGTCATATCAGACGAGTTCTTGTACTTAATACTTAGACATCGTATGTACACATATACAAATCATATACTCACAGCTATATATTTATAAGTTTATCATTAATAGGGGCAAGAACCGTTTCTAAAATAGGTATTATTAAGTTTTGAAGAAAATCTGTAGAAAAGTTTTGAAGATATTATATAAAATGCATAAGTTAAACTTTGTCAGCGAATATCTGTTTTATTTAACAGACAAAAACTTTTAAATTTTCCAGTTCTCACGGTGTTAAAATGTAATTATATTCTGTGAAAAAATGGGTTTACGGAAATTCTACCTTAATGATGAAAAATTTTTTAATTAAATTTTTGCTCTAACTAAAAGACAAATTTATTCAGCTTTTAGATTATACTAGAGTGATACCCACCCGATTCGCTGGATTTAAGAGTAAAGATTGATAAAGATTGCTCTCGCTTATCCCCTTTCTATAACACTCGAAATAATGGTTAGGATTGTTTTAAACAGGTAAAATATATGTATGGTTTTCAATTTTTTTTAAATGTATAATAGTCGTAATTATCCATTGAGTATATCAGAAAAGATGGCCGTGAAATATTTTATATTGACTACTTTTACAGAAATCTGTAAAAGTATATTGCTGCACAATTGCATTAAAAATCATTCGCTAGTTTTATCGTGAAAGCGTAACAAACAAACAAACAAACAAGCATGTTTACTTTCGCATTTATAATAAATAGAGATAGAGATTTTATATAGGTACTTAGGTTAATAATGGGTAGCCAATTCCGTCCGGGGTATGCTTGGGTTAATAGTTGTGATGGGCTGGTGTAGTGCATGGTTTATGCTTGAAGGGGGTGCACTCAGCCTCTGAAATTAAGGAGCTGATAAATGAAATTATCAGCGGAAAGGTGGTAAAACACATATATAGTATCAAAATGGGCTTTATAGCCTAAGCGTGTACTTTGTGGACAGCCAATATAACCTTACCTAACCTAACCTTTCGCAACTTTGAAGGGTTTTAACAACTGTCAGACAATTTCAATCTTTTTTTTTACTTCTAAATATAATTTTTTATGCATTTGTTAAGAAAATTTCAAGATTCTTATGGTTCTAAATAGCTTTTGTTAATGTGCAAGTTCAGAAGGTGGTGAAATTGCTTGAAATGTTAATAATAAATAACTGTTCAATAATTTTGGAATCAAATATTCATTTAAACGTTTGAATTAATTTTTCTTTCATTTTCTTTTTTAGGTAAGTACCAGTTTTCTATGAAATAAAAGGATCCAAATGCGTAAGTAAAAAATAGCCAAATAATTCTCAAAAAAAAACAGGAAACGTGCTTTTTTATTTTTAAAAACTTATTGTTAATAAATCTTGATTGAACAAAAATGTTGAAATCCCAATTTGAAAAAGTAACTTCGTTAGTAGTAGTAGTTAAAAAATTTAGAAATTAGTTAAAGAGTGATAAGCATCTAAAAATACAAATTCCTTAAACCATGGGTGGTAAATATTTTTAAAAGAATAAAAATTTGTTCGGAGTCTATCATAATAACTTTTATTAAAAGAATGAATATTAATTTATAAATTTCGTGATTTCATTTAAACATATCAAAAAGCATTTATTTCAATTTTATATCATTACGAAAACTTGTACAATGATGTTCATCCCTATAGTCGTTATATAATCCAGTAACTAATGATAGTCCGTACTTTACAAATATGTTAAATTAAAATTTGTTTTGAATTTCTCAAATTATATAAGATTTCGGGTGATACCATTACGTCGTATCAGAAAATATTCAACCAATTGTCAAATGAATGCTACTTACAAAATTTTGGTACAGGTGTTCATAAAATCACATAATAAGTACGTTTTCGGTTGTCTGTCCGTCTGTCTATCAACACGATAATTCAAAAACGAAGAAAGATATCAAGCTGATATTTTATAGCGTGCTCAGGGAGTAAAAAGTGAGGTCAAGTTCGTAAATGAGCAACATAGGTCAATTGGGTCTTGTAAACCGTTAGATATAGAACAAAAGTTTAAATGAAAAAATGTTCCTTATAAAAAACTAAACAACTTTTGGTTGAAACATTTTTTAGAAAACATCATTGTTTACCCGTGAGAGCGCAAATTGTATAATATGTATTCTATGGCAATCATTTATGAATTTGAGGCTATCTAAGAGTGGATATCTTTCTTTATTTAAGTGATGTCAAAAAACAAATGATTGCTTAATCAACACTGTTTAAACACGTTATTTCAACAATTAACTCAGTCAATTGTTTGTTTTTACTTGTTTTTATTAACTTAAACTCTATCATTTTTTCTATTGACCTCTATCGTTTGACCTTTTAAATTATTTGCTTCCGATATATCGCCTAAGATACCCTGTTGAAGTCGAAAAGTCACCACTTTTCGCACTTAAGCGCATATTTTGAATATTATATTTATTTTGAAATTCCAGATCATTGCATAACATCTTGAGTGTATTACTTCATTGTAGCTAACTAATACCAAATAAAGTATTTTATAATTTCTTCTCGTAAGTTTTTTTTATGTATCCAAAAATTTTGTAGTACAAATTTGTTATTTATTTTTTATTTAATTATATTGATTAAATAAATAAAAATATTGTAAATAAATTTTATAATTATATAGTTGTAAAAAATTTACCCAAAAAAAAATATAAACAAATATACATTTTTCTCTATATATATTCAACCTAATAGGTACAACTTCATACCATATTATTAAAATATTTTGTTACTATTATTTATTATAGTTTAAGGCCGTGCTGTTTGTGTAGTGCGCTTTGAATTTATATTTATAGCGCAGCGCATAATAATTTAAATAAAATTGTTTTTAATAATATTTATTTATTTAAAAGAGATAAAAACCCGTTAAGAAATACCATACTCTTGGAAATAATAGTAAAGAAATGAATTGACTTTGTGCGCATTTTACTTGTTAATTCTTAACAGTACCAAATTTCAGATCATATTCACTAAAAAACAAAACCGACCCAAAAAAAATAAATAAAAACAATTTTAGTCAACTCGCAACTCCGATAATTCTCAATCAGAAACGAAACTGACAATTGGCGTAAGGACTTGTACTTATTTTGGGGCGAAACCGACTATCAATCAAAATTATATCAAATTCTCGGCCCTGTTTCGAGTTTAATTATCATAGAGGGTGCTCAGATTTAAGAGAAACAAGTTTAAATAGACAATTGACAGTGTTAACCGTTGAAATACCTGTATAGACAGTGTTGAATATCAGTACTTTCATTATTTTTTAATAAATTCGAAAAATTAAACTCAATCTTACCTTTTACATTCTATACCACAAAATTTTCAGCTCAACATCTCTTTTCGCTTTTCAGTTATTATGCTATAGGCAGACAGACAAACGGGCGGGCAAACGGAAATGGACTAATTGAGTGATTTTATGAATACCAAAATTTTGTCCGTATCATTATATATATTTCTAAGCGTTACAAACTTGGGACTAAAATAAGTACACCCTGATATATATTCATATATACAGGGTATACAAATTATAAGTCGTTACACTTCGAAGTAAACGTGTTTTTGAACAGAAATTTACACAGGCGAGCATAGAAATGTAGCCCGTCTACCCCTTTTACGGAATAAATTCCAAGCTAGATACTTTATAATATTTTCTGTCATTTTAAGCTCTTGCAATAACGCTTGCGAATTGTATTAACACAAAAATAGAAAAATGAATGATTCATGCAAGATACTAAAAACTTTTCTCCATAAGAAATTTTCGATTACAAGGACATTGGACGGGGAATGTTCAATAAAAGAGCATTTATATATTTTGTTATATTTAGAAAACGTTTTTGTTGATTTGCATTCAAATGAAATAAATTCATGTAATAATAAATTCTTCATTTTACATTTTAACACAATGTAGTGTCATTTATTAAAATTTATTAGGCCTGTCATTATCATTTTACAGTATATTTATGTGATTTATTATTTAATTGTTTGAAAATCATGCATGAGTGAAGTAATTTTCCCGTTAATTTCAAGGTTGTACCGCTCACGATTCTTCAACTAAATAATATTAACGCTGAATTTTTCAAAAAGAGTTTAATTATCCAAAAATATAGGTTTTGAAAATTTCGTGGAAGAACATTTTTGTTTTTTTCCTTGTACAAAAATATTTTTTTGAGTATATATATTTTATGGTACGATAGATTATAACAGAAGTTTTATCCAAGAAAAATGCAGGGGTCATTTCTTTTTTTTGCATTTTTGTCTAGTTTAATGTGTTTAGAATGGATTAAGGAACCGAAAAAAATAGACCGTATGATTGTTTCGCTTTACGAATAACAGTAAAATTGGAAATAAGTTTATTGAAAATGAAGTAGGATACGTTATTATCCTTAAGTTAAATTGGCAAACCCGGTAACAAGAAGAAGAAGATATTAATAAGAAAATTTTGTTTGATTTCTTTTCTGACCACATATAAGTAATAAAACTTCTCAAAAAAAAATTCAAACTTGGTACATTTTTCAAAAAAAATCTGAAAAGACCCTTTAAAGCTTCATTAAGGCAATAAAGCAGTTTTTTTTACAAACCCAGTGAAACGGGCGGGTAGCAGGCTAGTAAAAAATATTTTCCATAAGAATTTACTGTAGTTTGCTTATTTAGTTTAATATTTTTTTTAAAATATTTACAATAACATGAATTATTCAGCATTTTGTAAAATAAAATATTCACAAAATGTTGGAATTTTCTATTGGATACAAATTTTCAATTAAAACAAAAATTTTAGAAAGAATTTATTTAAAAATTTTATTTAATTAAATGAAAATGTATATAGATATTTAATTTTCATGTCTTTTAAATGTGAAAATATGTAATCAATTAAATAAAAATAAATAAAAACCTATTTAAAACATTTTAAATGTACAAAATAATTTAAAATACAGAGTTTATCAAAATTATGGATCCCATTCCATTAAAAAATTTCAAATTTTTCAACATATAGCTTCGTAAAAGGAAAATTGCACTATAAAAAATCGAAAATTTCAATATTTTAACCAATTTAGTTGGGCTCTTAAATTGAGCTTAATTAATTAACGATGGTTGAATGTTAATTAATCAACCAAATTCCTACCTGGAAAAATAATATTACACTCTTTCGTAAAAAACCAAATCACTAAAAGTGAAAATTTTATTAATTGTTTGATTAATATGTGGTAACGATGCTAGCAACTGTGAAACTGTCTGGTAATTATAAAAAATTGTCTAAAAATGATTTTAAAATAAGCAACTTTCGCAGCTATTTTCGGGGTGGCGCTGTAAGTAAACGATGTAAACTAAACCGAGCCAGGGGAACTTTATCCCTTACCAATTTCAATAAGAATAACATAAATCAAAATTCAACAATCTTAAAATCAACTTTTTCGTATTCAATAAGAATTATTATTCCAATGTATCAAATTGTTAAGAAAAACTTATTGCCATCAAAAGGTGTATGCCCGTCCACCTATTTCGTCGGCAGATACAAGTATAATTTCATATCGCCTTGTTTTGTACAACAAAATAACCGAATGATTATTATTACATAATATCGTAAATATAAAAGTATTTTAATATTGATGATGATTAATTAATTAAATTTTTGACAGAAATAAATGTACATGTGATATCGTTTGTATGTAAAACATTCTATATTTTACTTTTACTTGTAAAATGACAACTTGTAAATTGTATATAAAAAGTATTTATAAAATAAAATAAAATATCAAATATTTATGACGGATGTCTTGTTGCTATCCAAAAAGTTATCATTTGTCTACACTAAAAAATATTTATACAGGCTGTATCCTTTAAGACTGTATATATGAAGTGTTCCATAATAACCACAATTAGAGGCATACTTGAGCACTGCAGAAAATAGCACATAATTATCTGGAAGTATAGTCATTGACGAAATAACGGTGTCGTTGGAATTGAATTTCGAACAGATGAATTTTAATTTTAATTTCTTCTAGGTACTAGATACGGAAAATATTAATATCGCGAAAAAATATTAGTGTCCAAATAGAATTTTTCGAAACAGCTCTATAATGGCTCCGAATAAAAGTTTTTTATGCACTATTCTAAATTGTTAAATGTTTTTTTTATTTTTTGGGTCAAAATTACTTTATATACCACATTTCTTGAGATACTAAAATTATGACTATTAGAAGAAGGAAAGAAAGTTATTCCTTGAAGAAAATTTTTTTGCACTCTGATTTCGACAAAAGTCTCTTTTTTTGGGCCATTTTTGTCCAAAATGACTCAATAATCTATTTCGTTTGTTGATATTCTTCGATTGTACGTGTAATTTCTGAGATATCAACCGAAATCTTATATGGCGAATGCCATATAATTGCTTCTTCGGAGCAATTCTAGCCGATCTCAAAAACATTTTAGTCAATCCCAAAATAAGCCGGGTTTTCCAATAAAACCAAAGATCCAGTATCAATGAGAAATAAAACAAACTAAATTCTAAAATAATATGAGCACGAAAAATGTAAAATTCTTAATTACTTTAAAATAGCTCATTGAGGTTGATTTTTAAAAAAATTACTAGATGCTTCGTTAAGACATTTTTCACAATTGGATCATTGGCCAACAGAGCAGCAATGATATCGTGCAGTTCAGAAATCTCAAACTTTCTGCATTTTTAGTGTAATATACAATTTAAAGCGTATATGCACTTCTAAAGAATATACATCGTAGAAAGTATTGTGTTCATAAAACAGTTGTTCAAAGTGTCAAGTTGATCAATCATTCAGAAAAATATACTCTTGAGAATATTGTTAAGAATATATAAATAAAATAATATTATTCAACTTTATTTTATTGCAGGGGATATCGATATCGACGATGTATGGATATCTGTTCGAATAAATGAAGTTTTCGAATATAAAATATTTCTTAAAATATTATGAAAAGTTTATTTCGATATTACAAAATATATTAATACGCCGTCTAGACATACAAAATATGCACTTTTTTCAATTGTTTTTAGAAATCAAATTTCAATGGGATCAATTTTCGATTTAAAATTAGAAGAAAACAAATTAATATAAATAAAATGGTCCAATATAATATAAAAATCACGTGACTCGAAACATGATGTGTTTGATCTACCGTCATTGTCAACATTATTATCACTTATACATTATTCGCTCCATGCGTGAGTTTCGTTTCCATGGTAACGATACACTACTTTAATTATAGAATTGTATGGATGCATATATAATTGTATGGATTGCATTTAAGACTTACATTGAAAATTAAATATTATTGTGTCATAAATTTAAATAAATAATTATGATAATTTACATTTGAAAAATAATATTTGTGCAATTTGATTTCTTATTTTCACAATTTTTAATGCATTAAGTTTAATTAATTCGTGTTTTTCAATAATTTTAATTTGACATTTCTATAACATTAACATGTAATGAACTGCAAATTAGTCATAACAGCCTCCTTTAACGCCAAAATTTTTCACTGGAAGCGCTGGTATCGATTTTATAGTCCCTACCATGACTACGCACACAACGAATAGATAAAAATAGTTATTGGTAGTAATTATATTGAATGGAATATGCACAGTGACGGTACATACACTAGATGGAGCTACCTATTCGTTTAAATTTTTAAGGTAGTGCGAGCGCCAAGGAAAATACAGATTTTTGATTCCAGTTCTTTGTACCTTATTTTCAACTTTGATGATGAATTTTGTTATAACTTCAATAATGTAGACGAAAATCTTTCGATATCTGCCTTGGTTTTCGAAATATTGAAATGCTGAATAATTAAACCAAATTTTCAATATTTTGATAATTACAAAAGATATCGAAGAAGTAATTTTACTTTTCGTCTTATATTGTCAAGTTATAACATAATTCACCATCAACATTGAAAATAAAAACTTTTTTGTCCCCACTACCGTGCTTATACATCCTTAATTAGTCGAACACAACGGTTTTTTTTTTCAATATTTTATTAAGGTTTTAACTTTAATATAAATAGTTTTTATTTTTTAATTTCCACAGACTAGTTTTGGAGAAATCTATGAAAAGATATTATCCATCTACCGTTTTCCCATAAGACAAATTTTAAATATGCCTATCTTTGAATTCATTTATTTATTTAAATAATCGGGATCCCCCAAAAATTTCCAGAATTCATTTAGACTTAGTCCAACTTCATTAAAAAAAAAATCAAGCCTTTTATCAAAAATTACCTTCGTTTATATTAAATATTTGTATACCATGTATATGAAATATACCAAAGTATACTAAGTTTAGTCCCAAGTTTTTATACCATGAATATGAAATATACCAAGGTATACTAAGTTTAGTCCCAAGTTTGTAACACTTAAAAATATTAATACTATGAACAAAATTTTGGTATAGGTGTTTAAAAATCACCTAATTAGTCCATTTCCGGTTGTCTGTCTGTCTGTCTGTCGTCTGTCTATCGTCTGTCTGTCGTCTGTCCGTCTGTCATCACGATTTCTCAAAAACGAAAAGAGAATTTTTATGGCATGCTAAAAACGTAAAAATTGAAGTAGAGTTCGTAAATGAGCAACATAGGTCAATTGGGTCTTGGGACCGTAGGACCTATCTTGTAAATCGTTCGAGATAGAACAAAAGTTTAAATGTAAAAAATGTTCCTTTTAAAAAAGTAAACTACATTTTCTTGAAACATTTTTTCGTAAACATCACTGTTTACCCGTAAGAGCGCAAATTATGCGCAAATTGTACAGTATGTATTATATGGGTATATCAGTATAATAAAATTATTCAATGGAAACGAAAATCATGAAAATATCCAATTCAAAATAATTCCGACGGTGGTTCTGAATACCCGATAATCTTTAAAAGACTGAGAACATTTTATCAAATATAAACTAACTTTTAAAGTCTTGCAATTAATTTGGAATTTGTCCTAGAAACACCTAATCAAGCTGGCAATCGCCTGAATTTCACAATCCTTATTGGGCAGTCGGGCATCGGAAAATATTCTGCTGTGGTTTTGGTAACATCATTTTGTTTAATGGTAAATTTTAAATGAATCTCCTCTCTTTGTTCCTACTTGACAGATTTGTCAATGTTAATCATGAGAATAACAGATTATATTGTAATCAGTGTATGAATGAATTAGTGTTTATAATGAAAGCAATCTTTTTGTTGACATGAAAAGTGTCCTGAGGGAATAAAAACGGTTGTTATTTATTTAACTAAAAATGTTTTAAACATTATTTTTGATATTTATATATAAAATAATCAATCATTTTATATTATACAAACAATGCTATAATATATATTTTGTTGTTTAAATTAAACAACATAAACAATGATTGTTTAATTTTATATATCCAGATATATAATGCAATGTGTACCTACCTGGGAGTAGGCATGCGATATGGGACATTCAAAACACGAAATTACTGAATAAGTAGTAATCATGACCAACTTGTATTATTCGATTATAACACTGAGATGTCTACGCCACGAGTAATAAAACAACTCTGATTTTTTTATTGAATTAAAAGGCAAAAGACACGTACTTTATTATACATTTTAAGGTGCTGTATTCTTTTATGTATTCCTGGTATGTGCATAGAGTTTACTAGATTTGTAAACAAATGTTTCCCTTAAATATTATGTATCTATGGGCGTTGTAAACCATAGTTATTTTTCAAAACGAACGCAGCAAAGCAGCAAAACGAAGTTAAATTTAAGAGGATTTATATTGGGGTAATCACTTTGCTATGCGACAACCTTCCCTTTAAATAAAACGATCATAAGAGCCTGGAACTGGGTTTCAACAGGCTTTCAATAAATAAATGAATATTAAAAAAATCATAGTAATTTACAAGAATACTATTAAAATATATGAATGGACTCTTTAATAGCCCATTATTTTAAAGGTCTAGTCATTCCAAAGATCACTGCCGTTTTTTTCAAGGCCTTCTTATGACTGCCATTTTGACTATTTCATTAGTGACTTTCAACCCCCGGCTAAACAGAAAAGTGCTATAATTTTGATTGAACACGTCTGAATATCTGTGTATGGGTATATGCGTGGCTATCTATGGCAACCGATTTTTTTTAAGGCAATTGGATCGAGAGAACTAGAAGAGAGGTGACGATCTTCAAACAGTTGAGCAGACTTCCTTGAAACAAAGCTCAGTAAAACTCTCGATCAAATTTACATTCAAACATTAAAAAAAATCAAAATCCATTTATCCGTTTATGAGCCACAAGGAAAAAAACGATTATATCAGACCTGACTATGTCGGGGATTTCTTTAAACTTTTATTTGAACATTTTCTATTTTATCGGAAGTGGAGCATTGTCAGCGCATATTATGAACAGTAGAACGCTTTATATAATTTCGGATTTCTATATTATTTAGCCACAAAAATTAATATATGTTGTCGGTTGGCTTCGGGGTGTTGAATCGATATATTCACAAAATTTGATTTATACTTTTATAAACAAATAATACATATTATAAAACAATACAATCAAACACCATTACCTGCCTATCAAAGGTAGATATCGTCTAGCAACACAAATGTATGATTTATTAAATGTTACGATATTAAACCATATTCACACTAATATACGGTATGGAACTTTTAGTCTATTTCAAACTACTATGAGTCTTTTAAAGTTATAGTGGTTCATTTTTTAGTTATTCTTGCAGGAAGCTTAGAAATACAATAGCAAAGAAAAAAAACATTTTTTTAAACACTCAATATGGACATTGATCGATTCAGTGAAAATTATAGTTTTCAAAGTTTCCGATAATGGACACCCGCTTTATTTGGGATTTATAGATGTATCGATTAAAATGACTCACCTTGTATAAGGGAGGTATGTATCACTTATAATTGAGAGGATAATGAGAGAGGTTGTTTTACGATTTATCATTGTATTTTTGAATACCTTATTGGTTAAGTTGAATTGAATATATAATTGACTCTTCCCGTTCATATAACCCCCCCCCTCTTCCACTTCTCAATGTTTTAAATTCCTCTCTAGAACTCTCTAAACTACGTTTTAACACGTGACTTAAGATAATCAATCGTCAATTTGTACAAGTGTGACCATGGTCTTACCTTATGTATAAACATTTATAAAGTGTGTCCAATTAAGCGGCACCATATAGAAAACTTTTTACTTTATAAAAAAAAAAATTATTCTATATATATATATATGGCTCCAACGATTTTCAAGAAAATAAGTTTGCAAGGATTTTTTGGGGCGAAAAGTCGATTTAGCTAGCTTATTTTTAACAACGTCGTTTTATTAGTGTTTTCAGGAAGAACTAAAACATATGACCCAGGGAGGACTAAAACACTGCAAAATATGACTCTTCCTGACATCTAATGGTGTATACTGTAGTTAACAAAATCAAATATATTATCGGGACATTCAATTGGTATTTGTGTGGAGACATTTTAAACGGTTTTTATATTAATGATACAATTTGTGCCTATCAAGGAAAGTTGGGTCATCCAAGTACTCCAATATTATCCATCTGCCATGACATAACAGATTTTAATATTTTTAATAATTCATTTCGCTATTATCATTGGAAATTTATGTCCACTGATCAGTGCATGATTCTAAATTAAATGTTGATCCGAAGACATAAATAATGAGTGTCGATACATGAGAAAAGCTATTAAAACTACCAAAATCTGTTTTTCCATGGTAAACAGATAGTATTGAATATCTGATCATAGTTTTTAGAATCAACTTTTCAATATAAAAAATTTTTCTTTTCTTATTCATCTTGTAAAAATGAAGGAACTTCATTTCTGAGCAAAATTTTGTCATGCCTCGTTTTGAAGACAAAAAATTGATATTTGATTATCTAATTTTATCATTATCTCAACAAATAATGAAAAATGTTTCCCATATGGTACCGTACTTAATTGGACACACTGTATAATCATAATATAATACAATTAAATGTAAACATTTAATAAACGAAATCAAATATTATAAATTTCATGGAACATATTAATAATTATTTATTATTGTATTATTATTATTATTATTATTATGAAAACAATTGTTTATATATTGTTTAATTTGGTAACGCATACTGTTGGTTATTATTCATTCAATCCATAAGATGTCACAAGGATTAGTCGAATTCAGTAAAACATTATTAAAATTGAGAAAAAAAATACATGTAAAAACGCATAAAAAATTAAAATTTAAAAAACCCTGAGAAATTTTTCGGATACGGAATCCTAAATTTGCATTTGAAACGTATCTAAGAACACTCTCCATTCAATTGAATTTTTTCTTAGAGCCTTCTCCAACCTAAACCGATTTCGAGGATCATCGTCCATTTTGTAGTTGTCCCGAGTACGGAGCCCTAAACTTGCGCTTAAAACATAGCTAAGGACAATCCCCATTAAATTACCTTTCAAATCAAGCAAAAAAAATCAAAATCGGTTCATCCAGACGGACACGCACAGCTTTTAAACTTATAAAACCCATTTAATAAAACCATCGATTTGCAGACCCTTTCACCCCTTAACGATTAACTAACGCAAAGACGCCAGAGCACGGCGAAAATTTGGCACAACCAACTGAACATCATACAAAGCTCAATGCTTTCAATAACATATTAAAAATGACTTTTCAATAATGATTCTGAGTAGATAGATAATGTTATCAAATGTATTGAACTAATTATAGTGAATCATATATTTACCTTTAGATATAATGTTTATGTTACTCAGGTTGATACAACAGTTTTCATATTATAATATTCTTGATTAATATCACAAGGGACAAGGCAAGCATTATAAATTTATATATTGGGTATACGTATAATAACAACTTTATATTATTAAGGTTGTTAGGACATTAAGAGAATAGGAGTTAGGACATTAGGAGAATAGTATAGACTGTGTTGATTACACTGTCACATTACACATGCATACATGTCACACAAATACAACTGATATACCCATATAATACATACTATACAATTTGCACATAATTTGCATTGCCACGGGTAAACAGCGATGTTCACGCAAAAATGTTTCAAACAAAAGTTCATTTTTTTGTATAAGAAATATTTTTAACATTTTAACTTTTGTTCTATCTCTAACGGTTTACAAGATGAACCCAAGACTCAATTGACCTATGTTGCTCATTTACGAACTCGACCTCACTTTTTACGTCCTCAGCTCGCTATATAAATTTCAGTTTCCAACCTAATATTAAATAAATGTTTGATAACTCTTTTCGTTTATGAGTAATCGTGGAGACAGATGGACAGACAGACAGGCAAACGGAAATGGACTAATTAGGTGATTTTATGAACAACTATACCAAAATTTTGTTCATAGTATCAATATTTTCAAGCGTTACAAATTGGGACTAAACTTAGTATACCTTGGTATATTTCATATACATGCATGTATATGAAATGTACATGGTATACCATGTAAATTAAATTTTTAACTTTTTTTATTCAAATAGTCGTGTATGTAATTATTATTTGTATAAAGTTGAAGGTAACATAACATCATAGTCACATCATAGAGGTTTGTTCGAGATTAAAAATTACGACTTTTAATTTTAATATAACAAAACAATAATGGGCTTTTATGACTCAAAATCAAAATATTTAAGTATATTTCTGCATAAATTTTAATTTTTATCAAATTTTATTATTTCTTCTGACCACCGGAAGTACCGAATAGCAAATGTTGAATAAACGTAAAAATACATTTTCGAGAATGTTGCTACAACTCTTATAGATTAAAAAGTTAAAACTTCTACATTGCGTTAAAATTATTTTAAAAACGAAGCCTGATATTTAAAATTTAAAGAATTAATTTACAACACAATTAATTTCTGTTTAAAAAAAAATTACTGAAAATTGCAGTGTCTAGTCCGATCAACCTTAAGATATATTACATATTACTAAAACATATACATTATATTATATTGGTTGTTTAATTCAATTATAAATGATTTCTAATAAACATGAGAATTATTATTATATTCAATGAATTAGTTGAGTCTAGGACATTTCTCTATGGAGTTATTTCTTCTCTTACCATTTATTTCTGATCCAATGAAATGTTTTGGACCATAGAATATGCAATTGTTTGGAAGAGTATACATACAGACAAAATATAAAGTATCGTGCCAGGCTTTTTGCACTATAATCGAAATGGCACTAATGCATTTCGTTATGATATTATAAATGTGAAGTAAGGATGTTTGATTGTTTGTTTGTGATGCTTTCACTCTAAAACTAGCGATAAGTTTTAAATGAAACTGTACAGAAATATAGCTAATATATCAGAATAACACATGAGCTATAATAACTATAATTTGTTTACAGTTTAAAGCAATAACTCGATGATTACAGTAAGGCAACAAAAAAAAATTTAAAAAAATGTCGTGCCATGCATGAGGTCAGCTCTTGTTTAATCCATAAAGTACCAAATAGACTGAAAATCGTATTTTTAGGATTGCTGATCACGAATCCGATGTCAAAAAAATTTCTCGGAGTACCTAGGGAATTTGGCATCCTTATTTCAAAAACAGAACTCATTCGAAATTTCAATCATTATTTACTATGTTATTTTGTACAAAAAAATAACATAGTAAAAACAAATGCATTTTTTAATACACTAACGAGGGAAATTGTCTCCCGCTAATCTGCAATGTTCACATACTTTGGTATAAAATACCTTCTAGAATGGAAAAAAGTCGCATCTTCATCCATCCTCGCCTAGGACTTTTTATTACTCTCAAAGCAATCTTTTTTGCGTCCACTGTTCCGTAGTCTATGATATAATTTCTAGTTGAGAAATAGGTATATATTATGGATAAAGACTAATTAAACAATGCCAAGGTATGTAATATTTCATAAACATAGGTACATATCTATTCGCTCCGTGCGTGAGTTTCGTTTCCATGGTAACGATACACTACTTTAATTATAGAATTGTATGGATGCATATCAATATCAATTGATATGTCAGTGAAGCTACATGAATAAAGTGTTTGTAAAAATAAATTAGCAATTACTTAAAATCCAAAAAATTTTTAAATCAATATAAATAACGATAGTTAATTTCTTTCGTGAAAGTGTTAGAAATTAGGCATTTATTTAATATTTAAATAAAAGTTATTCAAAATCTTATACTTCAATAACCTAAAAATAAAAATAACATTTAGGTATTAATTTAATCTTTGAGGATTTAAAATTTAAAAATTATTGTGCAAAGTTTGAAGTGTATTTATCCGAAAGTGTGAACTTGAAAGTGCTTAAAAAAAAAAAATAAAATAAAATAAATTGGGTGAAGGAAAGTCATCTAATTTTTAAAAAAATCTTAAAACATAATAAAAAAAATAAAAAATAGTGGGTCATTCAAATAATTGAAGTTGATTATACAAAACTATATTGTTTGCAAGTACCAGTGTGGTTGTGTGGTTAAGTGATCGGACTTGAAAATAAAACTCAGTGACCATTGAAGGTTCAAATCCATCTGTAGTAAAAAAAAATTTTGTTTTTAAGTTATTCTTTTTAAATTATTTTTGAAAGAGCAACGGATCATAAAATATTGTTATTATATACATAAAAACAAAAACAAAAAATTAACAATGAATTTAGAATTGATATTAGAAGCAATACAAAAATCAGAATCGAATGTTAGACAAGATTTAAACAATATTAACATTAATATCTGCAATCAAATTCAACAAATTAATGAAACCCAAGCCTTGTTTGCAAAACAACAAACTGAATTAAGCAAAAAATGGGAAACTTATGACGAAGAACGTCGAAGGAAAAATATTGTAATGTATGGAATTATGGAATCTGAAACAAACTACTTCGAATTAGATGCGTTGATAAAAAAAGTATTAAAAGAAAATTTGGACATAGAATGTAATCGGCTTGATATAGATTTTGTCAAAAGATTAGGCGAAAAATCTGTGGGAAAATGTAGACCTGTATTGGTTGGATTGACAACTTGGGGCATGAAGCTAACAATATTACAAAGAAAAAAATACCTCAATGGAACCGATATCTTTATAACAGAAGACATGTCACAAAAAACATTACAAAGACGCAGAGAATTAAGGCCAATTTTAGAAAAATTCCGAAACGAGGGCAAAAAAGCCATTTTCAAAAAAGATGATTTGTGGATAGATGGGATTAAATGGAATGAAAACAATTTTAAATATCAAGAAAATGATAAAATCAAATCACATATCATAAATGATAAAAAGAGGCCTAATGAAAATAGCCCCGAAAAAAGTTTTACAGTAAAAACAATTGCACGAGAGTCCAAAAAAAAAACCACAAACCGGATCTCTTTCACAAACATCTATTTCGAACTTCGCAAGAATACGATCTAATTCCATGGGTTCTTCAACAGCAAATAATCTAAGTAATGAAAAAGAAAATGATAAATCAAATAAACTACAAAAAGATACATAGCCACCATCCGAGGTTCCCGGTATTGAAAATAAGACGAAAAGAATTTGTCAAACGGATAAGCACATGGACTGGATAACAAAAAATAGATATAAACAATTTAACAATCTCTCAAGACGACTGGTAACCGTGAGAGATCATAACCAAATACCTCCTCCCAATATAAAGGTAAAGCAAAATGCTGAAAACACACGAAGAGTAGAACCAAAAACATATATATGCACACTTAACGTACGTACTTTAAAAACGGAAGATAGAATGATCGAGCTGGAAAACGCGTTAAATAAATTAAAATGGGATGTATTAGGTATATCAGAAATAAGAAGAAATTTTACAAAAATAGAAGAAACTGAAAATGGTAACCTATTTCTACACTCATCTGCGATAAATGGGCAATATGGTGTTGGTTTCCTGGTAAATAAGAAATGTAAAAATGACATTGAAGAATTTATACCAATTAATGAAAGAATAGTTACGCTAAAAATAAGAATTAACAAAATGGTAATATTAATTATTCAAGTACATGCCCCAACAGCTGTATCTCCAAACGAAGAAATAGAAGAATTTTATAACAAATTGGAAGAAACTATTAAAATATATAAGAAAAGAATATATTATTTTATAATCATGGGAGATTTTAATAGCAGAGTGGGGAGAGCTAATCCAGGAGAAGAACACTTGATAGGGAAATATCATTTTGGCGAAAGAAATGATCGTGGTGAAAATTTATTAAACTTCGCGTCTAGTCATAATTTAAAAATTGGCAATACCTTCTACCAAAGTAGGCAGAATAAAAAATGGACTTGGTTATCTCCAAATAAAGACAAGTTTGAGTTAGACTACATTTTGATAAAAGATCTAAAAATTATAAATAACATTGAAGTGTTGAATCGTGTTGAATTTGACACTGATCATAGAATGTTGAGAGCATCTTTGGCGATGAATTCTAAACATACCAGAAAAGAAATGCATAAACAGAAACAAAGTTTGTTTGTAAATAATATAAATAAAGATGAGTATACCGCAGAGATAAGAAAAAATCTGGATATACCAACGGATGAAAAACATATTCCTACAAACCAATATTATGATCTGATAAAAAACGGCATTATCAACAGTGCTAAAGAATCAAACAAATGTATGCAAAAAAACATCAAAACAAATAAGTTAACGGAAAAAACTCTCCATATCATTGCCAAACGGGAAGAAATGAAAAATATTAATCCGAGAACATCCGAGCTAGAAAAGGAATATCGTGAAACCAAAAAGCTTGCTAAAAAGGCTATACGTAAAGACATTAAGGCCTATCGTGAAAAAATTATTAACGATATTCTAGAAAAGTGCAATTCGTCAACTAAAAAAGTTAACAAAGAACTCAACTATATTAATTAAACACATTTTATTTGCTTAAAATCCACTTTATTTTTAAAAATTTTGTTTATCAAAATATTTTGTTGATGATCATTTCAACTTGTTAGTCATCTTCAGAACAATAGAATTTAAAACAACAACGTACCTGTATTTATACTAAAATACAAATTTGCAAATTATGTAATAATCAGGTGATATTAAACCTGTAGATTTAAAAAATAAATAAAAACAATTGTATGATTAAAAAACGTTAAAACTTATTCGTTAAAAGAAAACGAAAGCAGTTTTCGCTTGAATAAAATTAAAAATAAATAACAAATAAATAGTTAAAAGATAAATAAATAGATAAAATTTGTTTCTTTTTCAGAAAATCGTTAAAAAGTTAAAAGATTAAAAATAAGTTAATAAAACAATTATGCACTAATGTCCATTTGACTAGAAGGAAACTAATTTCTATAAATGCGAAAATAAAGTTGAACCCGTTAGAAACATTTGATCGTTCAAAACTTCGAAACCATCCCTGGTGTGTTTATGGATTTCCAAAGCCTCTAGTAGATTCATTCTTGTACCTTTTTGGGCAAAATGTAGAATTTCCATCGTGTCTTTAGGTTTATGCCCTGAATCCACTAGGTGCTTTGCAAACGTAGAATCATCAGTATTGTTTCGATACGATCTTAAATGTTCCCTTTTTCTCACTTCAAAATTTCGTCCGGTCTGCCCCAAGTATACTCCCAAACAATCTTCGCAGGTTAACTTGTAGATACCAGATTTCTTCATTTTCTCCACTTTGGACTTATTGTTCAATAAGAAATTAGACAACTTTACAGGAGGTTTAAAAGCTATATTAACTCCATGTGATTTTAAAATTTTTCCAATTTTATAGGATATGTTCCCATAAAAGGAGATGGTTTTATAGCCTTGTTGTATTATAGTACCTGGATTGTACAAAGTGCTTTTTGTAAAGTTGTTCAATTTCTTCTTAATGAGAGAATCTATTACATAATCTTCAAATCCATTACTTGCAGCGATGCTTTTTATAGTAGTAAATTCTTTTGCCAAATTTTTATCACTTAGTGGGATATTCAAAGCTCTATGGATCATTGAATTAAAAGCAGCCATTTTGTGGGCACGTGGGTGGAGAGAATCCACTGGAATGGTGGTATCTGTGTACGTGGGTTTTCTGTAGATATCAAACTCAAAATGGTCATCTACCCTGCTTAATTTTAGATCCAAAAAGTTTAAGGACTTGTTCACTTCCCTTTCTAAGGTGAATTTTAATTTGGAGTCAAAAGAATTTACATGATCCAAAAAATTGTTCATTTGTCGATCCGATCCGTCAAAACATAGAAAAATATCATCCACGTATCGAAACCAAAGGATGACATGTTGTTTTGACTGAGGTGACAATAATATCCTTTTTTCTAACGATGACATGTATATTTCTGCAAGTAAGGGACTCAAAGGACTACCCATAGCCAAACCATTTTTTTGATGGAAGAATTTGTTGTTGAATTCAAAGTAATTTTGATCCAAAGTTAATTGGAGACACTCCAGAATTTCATCTTTAATTATCGGATTAACTAGTTTCTGGTCCAGTAAATCTGATATCAATTTTACGCAGTCTTTACCTGAAATGTTTCCAAACATATTTGTTACATCCAGTGAAGCAATTTTGTAACCAGTCTTCATTTTGAACTTTTTAAGATGTTTTGTAAGTTCAACTGAGTTTTTTATCCCATATTTGCTCGTGAACCCAGTTTTCGATGTGATAATAGTATGTAGTTTCTTGCTTAATTTATGTACAGGACAGCCTACATGCGAAACTACAGGTCTAATGGGAGCATCTTCTTTATGAATTTGAAAAGCACTTTGTACAATCCAGGTACTATAATACAACAAGGCTATAAAACCATCTCCTTTTATGGGAACATATCCTATAAAATTGGAAAAATTTTAAAATCACATGGAGTTAATATAGCTTTTAAACCTCCTGTAAAGTTGTCTAATTTCTTATTGAACAATAAGTCCAAAGTGGAGAAAATGAAGAAATCTGGTATCTACAAGTTAACCTGCGAAGATTGTTTGGGAGTATACTTGGGGCAGACCGGACGAAATTTTGAAGTGAGAAAAAGGGAACATTTAAGATCGTATCGAAACAATACTGATGATTCTACGTTTGCAAAGCACCTAGTGGATTCAGGGCATAAACCTAAAGACACGATGGAAATTCTACATTTTGCCCAAAAAGGTACAAGAATGAATCTACTAGAGGCTTTGGAAATCCATAAACACACCAGGGATGGTTTCGAAGTTTTGAACGATCAAATGTTTCTAACGGGTTCAACTTTATTTTCGCATTTATAGAAATTAGTTTCCTTCTAGTCAAATGGACATTAGTGCATAATTGTTTTATTAACTTATTTTTAATCTTTTAACTTTTTAACGATTTTCTGAAAAAGAAACAAATTTTATCTATTTATTTATCTTTTAACTATTTATTTGTTATTTATTTTTAATTTTATTCAAGCGAAAACTGCTTTCGTTTTCTTTTAACGAATAAGTTTTAACGTTTTTTAATCATACAATTGTTTTTATTTATTTTTTAAATCTACAGGTTTAATATCACCTGATTATTACATAATTTGCAAATTTGTATTTTAGTATAAATACAGGTACGTTGTTGTTTTAAATTCTATTGTTCTGAAGATGACTAACAAGTTGAAATGATCATCAACAAAATATTTTGATAAACAAAATTTTTAAAAATAAAGTGGATTTTAAGCAAATAAAATGTGTTTAATTAATGTTAATAATTTCCACAAATTAACGCTCTCAAACTTAAATTACTTAAAGCAAGCAAGCTTATCTGAGCAACTTAAATATTATTTTAAACTACGTACCAAAACTAGATTAATTGGACAAAATTTATGGTTTATCCAATCATGTTTAAAATTTAAAGTTTTTCCTAAATTTGTGAATTTAAAATGTAAAACGCTTAACAATACTGTGACAAAAGTTTTAAAGCAAGCCAAGATCTTATGGTTGAAAGAGGAAGCAAAGTTGTGGTTCATAAAAAGGAATTGTCTGTTTCATTATTTAAAAGTGCTGCACGATGAATTAATCTTCAAACTGCATTATTTGGAATTTGAAGTATTTAATGAAAAATGTAGAAATTTCAACAATATACTTATAAAAAATAAATATAATCAACAAAATATCAAGTTGAATAATTTAATTAAAGACAAAGCTCTTAAAGAAATAATTAAACCTACACCTACAATTAGTTTTGAAAAAAGAACCATTAACATGACCACAGTAAAATTTGACGATAATGAATTACAATTATTGAACAAAGGTTTAAAATATGCTCCACAAGTTAAATTCAATAATGTAAAAGAAAACTTAGTTATTGATACTGAATTGGCATTGAAGAACAAAAAGGACAATTTAGCGAAGGAATTAATAGGAGAACTCATTTCAAAAGATATAAATATTCCGTACGAGCCCACTATAACCAAATCAATAAAATCAACTAAACAAAAAATTGAAGATAATAATTTAATTTTGACAAGGGCTGATAAAGGTAATTCTATTATCATTTTAAAAAAACAAGACTACGTGAATAAAATATCAGACTTTATATACAAAGAAAAAATTACTCGACTAAAAAAAGATCCAACAACAAAATTTCAAACTGCCTTAAAAGATGTGCTCAAAAACACTAACACATTATTCTCGAGCTACGAAAAATATAATTTACCTGAAATGAATCCTAGTGCTCCAAGATTATATGGACTGTTAAAAATTCATAAAGAAGATGCTCCCATTAGACCTGTAGTTTCGCATGTAGGCTGTCCTGTACATAAATTAAGCAAGAAACTACATACTATTATCACATCGAAAACTGGGTTCACGAGCAAATATGGGATAAAAAACTCAGTTGAACTTACAAAACATCTTAAAAAGTTCAAAATGAAGACTGGTTACAAAATTGCTTCACTGGATGTAACAAATATGTTTGGAAACATTTCAGGTAAAGACTGCGTAAAATTGATATCAGATTTACTGGACCAGAAACTAGTTAATCCGATAATTAAAGATGAAATTCTGGAGTGTCTCCAATTAACTTTGGATCAAAATTACTTTGAATTCAACAACAAATTCTTCCATCAAAAAAATGGTTTGGCTATGGGTAGTCCTTTGAGTCCCTTACTTGCAGAAATATACATGTCATCGTTAGAAAAAAGGATATTATTGTCACCTCAGTCAAAACAACATGTCATCCTTTGGTTTCGATACGT
Source organism: Chrysoperla carnea (assembly GCF_905475395.1). NCBI lineage: Eukaryota > Metazoa > Arthropoda > Insecta > Neuroptera > Chrysopidae > Chrysoperla > Chrysoperla carnea. The sequence goes on along the minus strand of NC_058339.1, from coordinate 77,445,232 downwards.
GGATGATATTTTTCTATGTTTTGACGGATCGGATCGACAAATGAACAATTTTTTGGATCATGTAAATTCTTTTGACTCCAAATTAAAATTCACCTTAGAAAGGGAAGTGAACAAGTCCTTAAACTTTTTGGATCTAAAATTAAGCAGGGTAGATGACCATTTTGAGTTTGATATCTACAGAAAACCCACGTACACAGATACCACCATTCCAGTGGATTCTCTCCACCCACGTGCCCACAAAATGGCTGCTTTTAATTCAATGATCCATAGAGCTTTGAATATCCCACTAAGTGATAAAAATTTGGCAAAAGAATTTACTACTATAAAAAGCATCGCTGCAAGTAATGGATTTGAAGATTATGTAATAGATTCTCTCATTAAGAAGAAATTGAACAACTTTACAAAAAGCACTTTGTACAATCCAGGTACTATAATACAACAAGGCTATAAAACCATCTCCTTTTATGGGAACATATCCTATAAAATTGGAAAAATTTTAAAATCACATGGAGTTAATATAGCTTTTAAACCTCCTGTAAAGTTGTCTAATTTCTTATTGAACAATAAGTCCAAAGTGGAGAAAATGAAGAAATCTGGTATCTACAAGTTAACCTGCGAAGATTGTTTGGGAGTATACTTGGGGCAGACCGGACGAAATTTTGAAGTGAGAAAAAGGGAACATTTAAGATCGTATCGAAACAATACTGATGATTCTACGTTTGCAAAGCACCTAGTGGATTCAGGGCATAAACCTAAAGACACGATGGAAATTCTACATTTTGCCCAAAAAGGTACAAGAATGAATCTACTAGAGGCTTTGGAAATCCATAAACACACCAGGGATGGTTTCGAAGTTTTGAACGATCAAATGTTTCTAACGGGTTCAACTTTATTTTCGCATTTATAGAAATTAGTTTCCTTCTAGTCAAATGGACATTAGTGCATAATTGTTTTATTAACTTATTTTTAATCTTTTAACTTTTTAACGATTTTCTGAAAAAGAAACAAATTTTATCTATTTATTTATCTTTTAACTATTTATTTGTTATTTATTTTTAATTTTATTCAAGCGAAAACTGCTTTCGTTTTCTTTTAACGAATAAGTTTTAACGTTTTTTAATCATACAATTGTTTTTATTTATTTTTTAAATCTACAGGTTTAATATCACCTGATTATTACATAATTTGCAAATTTGTATTTTAGTATAAATACAGGTACGTTGTTGTTTTAAATTCTATTGTTCTGAAGATGACTAACAAGTTGAAATGATCATCAACAAAATATTTTGATAAACAAAATTTTTAAAAATAAAGTGGATTTTAAGCAAATAAAATGTGTTTAATTAATGTTAATAATTTCCACAAATTAACGCTCTCAAACTTAAATAACTCAACTATAAACGCTCGTGGATAAAATCGCTTAAAGATTCCAATGACCAAGAACAATTCAATCGCACAGAAATAAATCTTATAGCCACAGAATTCTATAAAAATCTATACAGCCATGAAAGGGAGTCAGAAATACTAGAAACAAAGTTTGATCTTAATATTACTGATGAAGAAATACCCCCAATTTTAAATGATGAGATAGAATTTGTATTGGAAAATTTAAAATTAGAAAGAGCAGCAGGGCCAGATGGAATTACAAATGAACATTTAAAGTTTGCCAAAGATGTGTTATGTGAGCCGCTGAAAATTCTATTTAATAAAATATTAATAACTGGTAAAATTCCTGAAGAATGGCGGTTGACAAAAATTACACTAATTCATAAAAAAGATGAAAAAAATAATATTTGTAATTATAGGCCAATTAGCCTCACATCAGCTGTTTACAGAGTCTTTAGCAAGGCTATACAAATACGAATTTCTCCAATACTAAATGAATACCAATCTCCAAACCAAGTTGGATTCAGAAAAAATTTTTCAACATTGGACAACATCTTAACTATAAATCAAATTATTGAAAAAACAACAGAGTACCAAAGAACAATATATATGGCCTTTATAGACTTCAATAAAGCATTTGACTCTGTATTTCATAAATATATGATATATGCGTTATATAACAGCGGATTACACTTCAAATATATAAATCTGATCAAAGAAATGTACACCAATAATAAGATGTATGTAGAAACAGAAATATCAGGACCAACTTTTGAGCAAAATAGAGGTGTGAGACAGGGTGATCCCCTGTCCGCAGATATTTTCAACTGCATCCTAGAAACTATATTCAGACATATGGAATGGGATAGTTATGGCTTAAATATAAATGGAGAGTATCTATCCAATCTCAGGTTTGCAGATGATGTAGTAATCTTTGCTGAATCAGCTGAAAAGCTGGAGACTATGTTAATGGAACTAGCTACAGAGATTAAAAAAGCGGGGCTATCCATCAATTATAATAAAACTGCAATCATTACCAACGGTACATACAGAAAAATATCAATTGAAGGGTATGAATTGAAATACACCGAAGATTACATTTACTTAGGACAGCTAGTTAGTTTCGTCAACAAGGAAACAAAAGAGGTGCAAAGAAGATGTATTACAGCTTGGAAGAAATTCTGGTCCTTAAAAGAAATTTTAAAAGGAAACTTTCATTGGACAATTAAGCAGAAAGTCATGGATACATGCATCTTACCGGTAATGCTCTACGGATGTCAAACTTGGTCTAGGAAAGACACAACAAACACAGCAATAGGAGTGTGTCAAAGAAAAATGGAAAGAGCAATACTAAATATACGACTACGCGATAAAATAACAAACAACAGTATCCGTCGTAAAACAGAACTTAAAGATGCGGTCTTCATGGCAAAAAAACTCAAGTGGTCTTGGGCCGGTCACATTCTAAGAACGCAAGATGACCGATGGACTAAAAAACTAATATATTGGACACCTAATTACTGCAAAAGAAGGCAAGGAAGGCAGAATATAAGATGGATGGACGAATTTAAACGCTATGCTGGTAACGAGTGGACCAGATTTGCAAGGGACAGACATGCGTGGAAAAATGCCATAAAAATCTTGCCAGCAATCTAAAAAACATAAAAAATTTAAAATTACTTTTCCTTAAAAATGGAGGAGAGGCCCATACCCACTTAGTGGGTCCAGTGGCTAATTATTATTATTATTATTATGGATGCATATATAATTGTATGGATTGCATTTAAGACTTACATTTAAAATTTAATATTCTTGTTTCACAAATTAAAATAAATAATTATGATAATTTACATTTGAAAAATAATATTTGTTCAATTTGATTTTTTATTTTCACAATTTTTAATGCATTAAGTTTAATTAATTCGTGTTTTTCAATAATTTTAATTTGACATTTCTACATCATTAACATGTAAAGAATTGCAAATTAGTCATAACAGCCCCCTTTAACTCCAAAATTTTTCACTGGAAGCGCCGGCATCGATTTTATTCTCCCTACCATGATTACGCACACAACGAATACAGTTTTATCAGTGTTATATTGATATCGACTCTCTATCGAGAATTTCTATATTGGTATATATTATTTTAACTCTAAACATATATTTCTTATTATTGAGTAAGTAAATATATCCCAATACAATAAGTAATTCTAATATAAGTATATCCTTATCGAATAAGTCGACAAGTTAAATACATATATTAGAAATTCTAAATTTAACAATATATAGTTCGTATATTAATTTGTCAATATATTCAATATTTGCTCAAATATCAAACAATATATTATAAATGCGAAAGTAAGCATGTTTGTTTGTTTGTTTGTTTGTTACGCTTACACGCTTAAACTAGCGAATAGTTTTTAATGAAACAGTACAGCAATATAGCTGATATATCAGAATAACACATGAACTATAATTTATAAAGATAGATTAAAGAAAATAAATAAAATAAAAAAATTTAATTTAATTTGACATTTGAAATTACCATAAATTTCAGATTTCTGTAAAATTAGTCAATATAAAATATTTCAAGGCCATCTTCTCTGATATACTCCATGGATAATTACTATTATACATTTAGAAAAATAATATATTTTACCTGTGTACAACAATCCCCCCTTACCATTATTTCGAGTGTTATAGAAAAGCTATAAGCGAGAGCAATCTTTATCAAACCTTTTTTAACCCAGCCTTTTACTTTTAAACCCAGCGAAGCGCGTAAGTATCAGTCTAGTCAAACAATAATTATCTTTCGAAAGTTCGTTGAAGAGTACATTTATTAATGACTATATTTCTATGAATTTTTCAGGAGATAAACTTTGAAATGATACGCAAGCGGTAGTGAATATGATCTCTATTCTATGAAATCATAAATTATAGTAAAGTTTCTTCTTTAAAACTTGTCTTATGGTAAATATTTACAACCCCCTAGCCCTAAAATGGATTACGATTCTGATCTGAATGCCACTTGCATTAGTCGATAAAATCTCTCCAAAATGATTTTCATTTATTTCTCCCTCTTCGATAATTTTCATTTACGTTAGCTTCGAAATTTAACGATTACAATGTTTTTTCTTAAATATGAGCGCTATTTATGTCAATTTTTTATAGATAATATCGGCGTTAAGATTGTTATTCGTTAATTTGGAGGGTAATTCTACCAAAGTTCCAATATATTTTCAGTTTCTGTTTTTTTTTCTTCGATTAAAGCCTGGTCTCGAATGGGCAAAATTCAATTTATATGTTTTAAAACATTAAAATATAAAAAACTAGCATTACACACGGTAAGAACTATTTTGTGGATATTAATATGTGAGTATCGGTGTGAACGCCATACTGATTTGATGGAATAGCAACATTAGAAATAGTTATGGCGGACGACCTAATGCAGTTTGAGCGTCAGATTCAAACTGATTAGCGATAACTACAATACTTTTGGTAAAGAACCCTATTCAATACTGTAATATTACTTATTCGAACAGAGATACTATAGTATCTGTCTCTATACCATACCAACATTGTAGTAAACGCCATACATTTCTAATAGAACAGTAAACTTTATTCGAAAATATTAAGTTGATTAGCTTTAAATTAAAACAGTATACGATGTACCAACATTTCAAATCCTCACATGTCAATAATATATTTTAAAATTATTGTAATTGTTCGAATTACATAACTTGAGGGTTTCAAGATTAATTGAAGAGACCACCAAGGTTGTTTTTTAAGTATACGGAAAGAATTAATTATATAAAAAATTATTTGTTTGAAATTTTAAAGCCTAGGTATGCGTATACCTGAACTGAAACAAAACAACAACAAAAACTGTCGGTATTGAAAGTATTGAAACCAATTATTAACGAACATATAGTTTAAAAAAATGTTGTACAATGATGTTCGGATGTTTAGACATTGCTAATCATATTAATATATTAACATAAGCAAACATTTTGATTCAAAGCAAGAAATATAACTCTTTTTCTTTGAAACTTGACGTATGATAAATATTTCCATTTTAATACTGTGAGATCCATGAATACTTTAAACTGAATTTCTATACGTAAATGATTACGTTTTTGTTCGATATATTTCACAAGTCAAAGAAACAAGTTAGTTAATGGGCAGTCGTTTTTGTGGTTCGTACATGAATTCTATATGAATGTATTTAATTTTAAAAATGACGATTTTGATATTAAACTGTTTGAATTGCTTCGCTTGGATTTGTCTTTGAGCAATTAACACCTGTTAAACTCTAATTTAGTATAAACCCTTTGAATTATGTTGTTTTATAAACCAAAAAATGTTGGGTTTATACGCACACATTTTACGCAGACATCTTGGCCAAAGTTTTCAGGCGCAATGAAAAAGCTCGAAGCAATTTTCCGCAAACCATACAGTTTAGGCAAAAACAGACTGAAAATTTTACCCTAAAATTGTTATTTCGTATATTTTGTATAAAAACCTATGACATGTAGTTTCTTATAGGGTATTTTTGCTATCAATTACTGTATAAAATATTTGTTTTACAAAAAAAATTTTCAAACCTAAAATGTTTGCGTTTTTATAAAGAACAACTTTCTAATTTAAAGTGTTTGTCTAATGTTTGGCAGATAAGAATTAGAGTGAGGTTTTAATTGAACTAGAAAACTTAGATCGATTTCAATACCAGTATAAGATATGTGCCTTTGAAATTAATATTTTTTGGTTGAACCATTTTTCTAGATTCCACTTATTTTTCAAGTTCCAAGCATATGTCAACTTAAAAAAAGACACCATGTATTAGAATATGATATCATGTGGTTTAACTATAAGTTCATCTGAAATATGTTTGATGAAACAATCCCAGTAATTTCGAATTCAACTGTAAATACTTAATATTAGATAATGCTTAGTTTATAAACTATAGTTATTAACCACGAAATTCAAAATTATACATAACATGTGCGCTTAGATATTAAATAAATCAGAGGTCCATAGACAGTCAATTTTTGTCTGCATTTAGTTTCCATCTTTTTCGGTTATTTTCCTGAAAATTTCTGTTTAAGGGTGTCCAAGCACCAAGGCAGTTTTAAATCAAAAGCTATATTTTTTTTATATAAAGTTGGAGTAAGTGTAAATCAATTCTGAAAATTGTAGGAAGGGGGATGGTTGCCCGATTATTTAAATAAATAAATGACTTCAAAAATAAGCATATTTAACATTGGTTTTATGGTAAAACGGTAGATGGATGATACGTTTTCATAGATTTCTCCAAAACTAGTCGATGGGAAAAAAACTATTTAAATTAACGTTAAAACTTTAATAAATTATTGAAAAAAAAAACCGTTTTGCTCGACGTATTAATGTTGTATGAGCACGGTTGTAGGGAAAACTATTTAAATTAACGTTAAAGCTTTAATAAATTATTGAAGAGAAAAAAAACCGTTGTGCTCGACTAATTAAGTATGAGCACGGTAGTAGGGACACAAATTAAATAATATATTTATTTCAATTTTGATGGTGAATTATGTTATAACTTGACAATATAAGACCAAAAGTAAGAATAAAATTTGTCGACATCTAGAGTAATTTTCAAAATATCGAAAATTGAAAATTTTATTTAATTATTAAAATTCATCATCCAAAATGAAAATAAGGTACAAATGATTTCAACCCTAAATTTAAAATTGCCTTGGTGCTCGTACCACCTTAATAGGCGTTGTTCTGTATTTTTGTGGACGTGGTTCTCAAGGATTTGAAAAGGTAAGTTCAATTATCAAACAAAAGAAGAAATATCGGCAAAAAAATAAATTAGAATAAAAAAACCACGTTTAAAGCCTCAATTTTCTTTATATCCAACCTGAATCCTCCAATTTTTAATTCTACAAGAAGTAAACAATCCAAGAATTTCACTTAATAATGAGAATTTCACTTCATAATGAGATTTATTCATCTCAGCTCGATTTTGGTTCTACCAAGAGTTAGAAAACTGTTAATTAAGTATGATTGTTGGGTATTTAGAGGTTACTAGACCTTACGAACTGTAAAAATTGATTTTTCTACCAGCAGTGTACCTTTAAATTATTAGCAAGCACGAAAATTGTACGTCTATTGGTGGCTTTAAATATATAAAGCTGCTTGTAGTATATATACAAAATATTACTAAATCTGACAATAATATTATACATGTAACCAACAAATTTTGACTAGCAAAACTATTCTAGTATATGTAGTGTAAAACATAAGTTTACAAAATTATTACCACAAAACTTTAATTTTCATCCATGATAATACATCACATCAGCTATTTTGATGATACTAACACAACTTACACACCCATGAGCAAACACAGAGCCACTCAACATACCTAATACACAGTTAGTTTACATCGAAAGACCCAGGGAAATATGAATTATGAACTTTTATTAACAAAAATATATCATAAATATATGGAGGTTTCGATTACTTGTGGCTATTTATTACGCCATAATATTCTCTCATATTTTAAAAAATAATAAAATATTATATCCCCTGTTTAGAAAATTTGTTGAAAAAAGTTGGAGATTTTCCAAGAAAAATAATTTTTTTACTATCTTGAAAACTTTTGGAGAACTTATAATAATATTACAGTGACTTTATACATTACAGTCTGTATCAAATCCGGTAGTTCTCAGTTTTAGCAGACTTGATTATGATGTTGTTGAAATGGGTGAAAATCAATCTTAGCCTATATAAGGAATTTCGTTAGTCTCCTTTATCAAAATTTTCTTGTTAATAAAAAAATAAAGGTAATAATAGTAAATAGTTGTATAAAATAGGAATAGAAACTTGTTTGATACGTTTTCTGCAACTTTGTATTGGTACCATTTAGGAAATATTGTAAAATTTAAATAATATTTAGTATGAAAATTTAGGTCAATATTTCCACAATATTTTCATCTCTTGACAAAAAATAAAATTTCATTGATTAAAACTTAATTTTATTTATGACTAAAAATTTACTGTGAACTAAATTTCTGTATTAAATAAGACACACTTATTTTCTTTTGTAAAATCAACCATAATTTACAAAATTTACTGTGAACTAAATTTCTGTATTAAATAAGACACACTTATTTTCTTTTGTAAAATCAACCATAATTTACAAAATTTACTGTGAACTAAATTTCTGTATTAAATAAGACACACTTATTTTCTTTTGTAAAATCAACCATAATTTACACAACTTTATTTGAACACCGGTGTTGTGTTCGTCCGTTATTTAGAGTTACAGTCATAAAATAATTTAACGGCTGTCATTAAGGAATTATGGGTATAAACATTGATCGTAAATATGTTAAATAGTTATTTGAAAATTCATGAATCAGGCAATGGGCGAGCAAGACGGTGATATTTAATCGAATCAAACGTGTTTCTCGACGACAGTGGAAACAAATTTTACGCTAGAACGAAAATTATATTGGTAATTGGATTCTAAATAATAGTATTTTTTATCAGTACGTGTAAAAAACTTCATAAGAGGAGAAGCGGGAGGAGCCAGCTGTATTCAATAAAATTGGGATATTAGTGAAATTTTTTAACGCCACCATAATAACTGGTAAGAAGCTTTGTGCTATACTCATTCTCACAGATTAAGAAATTGTGAATTTTTTTAAGGAAATCATAATAGTTCACTCATTTAGGTTTTCCTCACCTTTTAGTTAGGCCGTTTCGATACCAAAACGAAAATGTTACCAAAAAACTGAATTAAAACGCCTTCTGTATAAATTTCAGGTCGATCCTCTATTTTAAGCTTTTCTCGATTCCTTAAGCTTTAAGCTTTGAAATTATACCAAAATTTAAAATTGAGTATAAAAATGAAACACTCATAAACCCTTCATAGAATCAATATGAATTATGACAGGACGTATAAAAGGATGATTCATTGATAAATAAAATACCTACCTGGTCACCTGGTCACTGTTAGCTTGCAAAACCGTAAAGATAACTTTTAAGACCATAGAAAATATAAATAATTAAGGCAAAATCGAAATAAATTCCCTCGAATCAATATATATATATATATATATATATTTTTTTTTTTTTTGGTATTTTTACAAAGTTTGTGTATATGAAGCGATCTTTTACTTGAGATTGATTCAAATCTCGGGTGCCATTAAATCAAGTAAAGTTCAGTATGTTGAGTTTATATATTCAAGAAAAAAAAGAAGGGCTCAACCGGGATTTGAACCCGGGACCTCTCGCACCCAAAGCGAGAATCATACCCCTAGACCATTGAGCCGATATGTTGATTCAAAGAAGATTAATATTGCAGACAAAATTAAATACCTTTCACTGCTCTATCAAGTGGTTCTTTTATAACATACTTAACCAAAAATAAACTATAGTATTTTTTCTTATTCTGTTACATTTTTTTCTTTAAGTAAAATATACGTGTTTCGTTAACAAAAGCATTTTCGTAACTCAAACTTTATCAAGTATATCTCTCTGACTTGCCTGTCCATACACTAATTATTTTGTTGTAATGTAATTAAATAAAATTTCATTACTTTAAAATAATAGTAATATGCTTTTAAAATCTCATTTTGTACAAAACACAAGAACAACAAACAACAATACTAAATTTATTTTTTGAAAAAAAATACTACTAAAATAAAGACCATTTAATCACCCAATTATGTAAAAATAACTTTTTTATTAGGTATGTTCATTTTACATATACAATTTTATTACGTATACAAAATTTTTTATTAAATTTGTTTGTTACATAATCCTTACAAAAATAAAATACAAATGTACAAAGTGCTTTGTTATAATTGGAATATTGATTGACCATAGAATGTTGCGAGCAGACACGAAGGCGAACATCAAACATCCATGAAGATAGATAGAAATAAATTCGCCTTATGGTTAAACACTCGTTTTGTAGTTAGCCAATCAAAAAATAACTTGTTGCAGAGTTACAGATCCCCCACGCCCCCCCCCCCCATGAAACTCTGCAATTTTTATTAACAAGGGTTTAACACATTCTGACATCAGATAAGATGTGAATTTAGATCCACATGTGTAAATAATTTTTAAGCCCAGTAAATTTTAAGGATCATTTGAAGAAAAAGGAATGACCCTCAAACTAGAACGACCCCCCCCCCCGAAAAATTGCAAAACGATTTTTCTCTTTTGTGGAAAATTTTTTGAATTTTTTTGTTAATTTGACTTTATTTCGAATCGATTGGTGAAAATTCCATCTTTCTAGCATGTATTGAAGAAAAAATCGTTATTTTTGAGTGCTTTTTCGCGGGCTCACGTAACAATTAACAATCAATCACTTAAAATGCACTTAGGTCAAAAACGAGATGTTGAGTAAATTTTACACTACAAATAAAAATTGTAAACATCATAATTGTAAAAAACTGATCTAAGTGCATTATCCTTTCAGGCGCTACGATGACACAGGCAGACAAACACACAGACACACACACAAATAGCGGTCAAACTTATAACATCCATTTTTTAAGTTCGAGGGTTAAAAATAATTAAATTAAAATGTGGTTTATGTGATTTAGGTCGGTTGCTAAGGCTTTAAATAGTACCAGTACATAATATCAATAATTTCCAAATACTTTGTACAATTTTAATCTAAGTATTTTATAATTCACATTAAAATGTTTCTCATTAATTTACGTTTTTCACAGAAATAAGTAAAGTACTTACTTTATACATACATATGTTTGTTTCCTTTTATTTTTACCAAATTGTCTTTTGTGTGCGGGAAACCCCATTCATTTCACTTGAAACATATAAAAAAAAATATAAAATAAAGTAAAAAGAAAATTCCGAATTAAAATACTCTTCTACCATAATTTTGTTTCCTTTTATTTTTTGCTGAACAAGAAAAAATTTTTAATAATGTTTATATGAAATGTTTTTTAAAATGCTACTTGAAATATTTAATCACTTTATTCCATAAAATAGATATTTCTGGATTTGTAAATTTTGTTTTAGTTATATTTTTTTAGGATTTTGTATCTTTTGTAAGGAATAAATCGTGAAAATATATGCATCATTATATACTGATTGTAGGGTTAATAAGTGAAACCTTGCTCATGGTTAAAAATTTTATTTGTCTTTTAGTGATTTTTTCCCATTCATCAGAGTGGTTTTCGGTGTTTGATAAAATTTTGTTTAATCGTCTAAGCATTATGAACTTTTTATTGACCAATAATAAATTTTTCCACCGCCTCCATCATAAACAAATTATTTTGACTGAGACTACGGTAGGAATTTTTAGCTTGTACTTACCTTACCTGATATTATTAAAAGAAGCGCATGCAAACATAGTCCTTAGCTACAAGATATAACTTTTATGAAAGGTAAAAATATTGGGCTCAACCGGGATTTGAACCCGGGACCTCTCGCACCCAAAGCGAGAATCATACCCCTAGACCATTGAGCCGCTGTGTAATTGAATATTTAAAAAATAAAGAAATACCTTTCACTTTATATACAAGCCCACAGCTCTTTCATTACAATCATGCCTGACCAAAAAATCTAGTATGATTAATTTAGTTATAAAGAAAGTTTCCTCTATTCACTTTCCAATAACCCTTCACAAAACTGTATAAATTATGGACAAGCGTTGGACCTAACGAGCTTAATTCAATCTCCTTGAATTACGATGGTACTCCTCATCGTAAGCAGCTCCCCAAAATAGGTTAACTCTATGAAAAATGCTACAAATGGAAATGCTTATCTAGTTGATACGATAGGGAATATTCATGAAATTTAAAATTGGTTTAAATATTTTTCTTCCGTAACTTTCTTGACTGGACATTTCAACTAAACCCTTATTGTAGTAATTAATATCTTTTTAATTACTTAAAATTAATTAATTAAGAGTACAAATTCAGTGAGGGCATTTAAAAATTTCTAAAACGGAAATTCAAATTTGTATACGGACGTGACATCATAGCACTGGCTTGTCAAATTTGTATACATACTGTATGATATTTATTACTTACATTTTATGTAGTATTTCATTAAGTTATATTATTCTACGGCTTTTTATAAGAAAACTTAATATTAACGAGTGAAAAATTCTGTCTTGTAAATTCCGAATTCATTTTTTTTAGCATGTAAATTATACATTGAACTGTCACCAATTGACAGATCACGTACTTATGCATCATCAACAGAGAGCGCCAAAAGACTGCGTTTAAACATATCAAACAGTATTTATATTTTTTACTTTGTTATAGCGGTATAAACAATGAATTAAAAATATTAAAAAAATACATGAATATTCCCTATTGTCGATGAATATTATTGGAATATAGAATCCTGATGGTACAAGCTTAACTCAGACTAGACTAATTTTGTCTTTAAAATATAAATCTTTAAATCTCCATACAAGAGCTTTAAATTAATTATAAAACGGACAGTTGTAATAAAACATGAGGATCTGTTTTTTTTTTTTTTTTTTTTTTTTTTATAAAAATTTTTTATTTTGTTTTAAGAAAGTTTTGTGAAAAAAGTTGTTTTACCAAAACTAAATTTAATATGATGCACAAAAAAAGTGCATTATTTAATAAAATGAGATAATAACAAAAAAGATTTTGTCAGGGCGGGATTAACTTCCATATAAATTTATTTAGGCCTCAAGTCAAGATTCTCATTTGTTCTCAGTATTTGGAATACGCGTCCAAAACTAGAACTAGCCAAACACTTTTTTTCCTACATCTTTTTCGAGATGAGATAAATTTTAAAAGTTTTGGTAATATTTTGTGGTTTCAATTTTGAGAAAACTGAAAAAATTGTAGAAAATCCAAATTAAAAATATGATTTCCAGTATCAAAAATTTGGTATACATACTCAATACACAAATTTTTTATAGTTTTATAAAAAAATTAATATAGGCTAGATTGTATTTTTATGGGCCAAAGATCGTGTACAATTTTTAGAAGAAAAAATTAAAGTCGAAACGAATTCTTTAGTTAGAATAACAAACGAAGTACACAGGGGTAAACAACAGAGGTAGAATGAACGAGGGTTGGGGGGTATTATAAATAAAATAAATTTATTTCATACCGTGAAGAGCAGCTTGATGTAAAGAATGAAGTTCTAAGAAGAACGTATCTTTCCTGTTTTTGAATTGAGCGTACCATTAAAGAGATATTCAACCTCATTAATATTCGTTTTTAATTTTGAGAATTTCTCGAATTTTTCAAATTGCAAATTTTATAGCATAAAAACATTTAGAAAAAAAAAATTCTACAATTAGTTTTTTTTTTTTAATCATTTTTTATCTTTCAATTAAATGTTGGCGGAGATGTTAACGCTTCATATTCTAAAATAAAAATTTGCCACAAGAATCCAAATTTTTATACTTTAAAACTTTAAGCTACATATTTCTATAAATATTAAGGCAAGAAAAGAGGATAAATTGTAGTAAATTTTATTTTATAATCCTTTCCTTGTTATAAATATAAAAATCAAATCCAGGCAGGAAAGACAGGCTTTCATAGAATTTTTAATACACTGTTTCTTTTTAAAATTAGGTGTAGATGATCTACGTTTCTTTCACCTGATGTGATTAAATATCGCCGGATGTGTGGTATTGTCATCGAATTTCTATGGCAATTATAATTTAAATAGCTAAAAAGTATGATAAATAATTTTTAAGGAATTGACTTAATCGTTTCAAAGTCGATCATTTTCACCTTTACAGGCGGGATGCGTTTACTAGCCAGTAAACTAAACCGTTTTCAGATGCCAGGCGTACTTCACCCCGACACAATTTCAATAAGGAGAGAAATATTCAAAATTTAACCGTTCTTGATATCAACTTTTCTTGACAGTGCAAGTCTTTACACCATTGTATCGTTCTGCTCTTCCAATGCAATAGTTTTGACATACACTTCACATTTAGTGTTGATAATATAGAGAAAGTCGTAAAAGTTGTTAATATTTAAGAGAATATACCAAGTCAATTTTACGACCGTTTTATGTATTATAGTTTATGGGTTACATTTTTATATCGAAAAAGTTAATTGGCTGTAATGTATACGGGAATTATTAGAAAACACAACACAAGTGTAGGTTTTGAAATAAATATTAACATTAATAAAAACATGAGTCTAGCCGTCTGTCTGTTTTAGAGAACACACACGATTTAAAACGATCGAAACATTACACTTTACGACCAGGAAAATAAAAAATTGTCTTCAACACTCGTTTTATTACGAAAGTTCAAAAACTACTGCAGAAATTAGATTATAGAATGTTGTTAGTGTCGAAGACTTTCTTGAAGAAGGTGTTAACTTTCTAACTTAAAGTGTTATTCTATCTCTTACTATTTAGGATCAAAATTGGCTATTAAAGAAACCCGAACAACTAAATAGAATCTGATGTCAGAACATGATATCTTCCATCAAAATCTATAACTTTAGTTTAAGGATTTTTTGGATTATTTTGGTGTCAGCTAAGAAAACAACTCTGTCAGAACAGTTTGCTACACATTAACTTGGCTGACACCGACTCCAAAATAAAAATAATTTGAACTACATTATATTATTTTTATTTGTTACTTTTTAGTGCGTATTATTTGGTTTGATTTTTAGTGAATCTGAAGTACACTAACTAATTTGTCACTAATAAAAGAATCATCGAAATCTGTTGGCGTGATATTGAGTTATTCGTCCTCTTGTCGTGCATATACTTAATGCAAATTTAAGACTTTTATGGTTTTCTCATGGATGCCGTTGTTATCACTGGACCAAAATGAGACCACACGGGAAGCACCAGCCTTAAAATAGATCAAAAATCATCAAAATCGGTTCACCCAGTCGAAAGTTCTGAGGAAACACACATTAAAAAAAAAAATACAGTCGAATTGATAACCTCATCCTTTTTTGTTTGAAGTCGGTTCAAAAACCAAATTTTCTATGACACAAAATTTACAAAAAATCGATTCAATTGATTAATAAACAAATATTCTAAAACTTTTTTTTTTATTTCGGAATATGACAAAGTGGGTTTAAAAAATAATTTCAAACCAAAAACCAAAGCTAAATTTATTTGACGATTTGTCAAAAAAATTTGTATCACCCGTAATATTTTTTGATGCACTATATTTTGTTGTGACATATATTCGACGATATCTCGGGAACTAATTCTTTCATATCGTTAATTTTAATCGTAATTTGTCCATGACTGTATAAATATAATATAATAGTGGACGAATTGTGTTCTTAAAACTTTCACGTTATTTATCAATGTCCAAAATTAATCCTATAAATTAAATGAGAATTAGAGTACGAACCTGGTGTAAAGATAATAATAAGAATAACTCGACTATTACTATCTTAATATATATATTTCTTGTGTGCGTGTGTATGTAATTGAACTCCTCCTAGACGGCTGGACCGATTTTGATGAAATTTTTTGTGTGAGTTCAAGGGGATTCGAGAATGGTTTAGATTCACAATTTGGTCCAGTACAACTGTTTTTGAGGGCTCCGTACCAAAAAAATGAAATTTCATTAAATGGTGGGAGCGCATATAAATCATATCACATTATGTATACTATGTGTACTATGTATTTTTAATAGTATTCAGGTATTGTCAATAGACATTTATTAGAGCCATATGCGAGCGCAGCGAGCTCTACTATCAAAGACCAGGCCAAAGGTCGAAGGTCAGGCCACTCCAATAAATAGGAGTTAAATTGGGGTTTAGCGGGATGGGTTTAGCGGACAGGCTAAACGTAGTATAGGTATTAATGAATTGGAGTTACGTTGGAGTTACATTGGAGTTACGGGACAACGTCCGTCGGGGCCGCTAGTACATTTATAAATGGATTTAAAACTACATACATACATACATACATACGTAGTAAGTACCTACATTCGTAACTGGATTCGTAGCACCCACCAAGTTTAATATCAAACATTATATAATATAGTAACATAATTTTATAGCAAAGATATTATCTTTTAACACTTAGTTTTATTTTATCTGTGTTATATAGTAATTTTAAAAGATATTTACTACAATGTAATATTAAATTTTATAATACAATATTTACTTCAATATTGTAGCTTGATCATTTAAAAAGCTTTAGCTCTAGCCTTGTTTTCAAATGCTTATATTATAGAATTTCCAAATATGCCTAAAAAAATACACCTTTTTACCCCGACTATACAATGGCGAGGGCTATGTGTTTGACCCATATGTATGTATGATCATCTGTTCGCACTTAGCTTCTAAACTACTTATCATAATTTGACAAATAACGTATCTTTAGAAGCATCTTGATTGCCCGCTGGTTATAGGTTATGTTCCGTCACATTAAATTGCAAATGACGCAATTTAGAGAACATAAAGCGGTGATAGCACTTTTCAAATATGTATCTGTTGTTATACTTTCTCACGAAATTATAACCCCAAAAAGGATTTAAATAAAATTGAGTTCGAAACTAACACGCCGACAACTACAGAATCGTGCTCTTAAAAGTATGAAATGAGAAAATATTTTCATCTGAAATTGTTATGATAAGTAAAATCGTCATTACAGTTGGGGGACCTCTTTTCGGTCCTGCGGAAAACTGTTTAATCTTGGAGGTCCCCCGACTGTAATGACGATTATACTTAACATAACAATTTCAGATGAAAATATTTTCCCATTTCATACTTTTAAGAGCGCGATTCTCGTTTTCGAACTTTATTATAATAATAGATTAAAATAATCTACTAAAAATAAAAACGTTTACCTATACCAATTTTTTCTTAAAAAGGACGTAAATTTTACTTAAATAATAACACAAAGTTTAGGACATTAAAATCAATTTTACACATCTAAATCGTTTGAAAAAAAATAAAAATTTTATGTAGATGAACCCCGCAATAATAGATAGGAAAATGGCTTTCTCTGAAACTTTTTCAAGCCCTGCCTAAAATGTTAATGGATCATTCGGATCAAAAGCTCTCACAGCCACAAAAGTCTACAAAAATTAGTTTTCGAGCCACGGGCGATCAAAGCTACGGATATATTAAAGTTTTACTATATGACTAGTAAAATGGATATTTGTGAAATTTTTCAAACCACTTCCAAAATGTTCTTCGGATTGTTCTGATCAAAAGCTCTCAAAGTCACAAAAATTTTTATCGGTAGTTAATTGCGTAGCTTAGAAAGTCCGTATCTCGATTTAAAAATTTTGTAGCCGTAAGAGCTTTTAATCAGAACGACCCGTAGCACCTTTTGGATGCGATTTGAATAACTTTCATAGAAAGAAATTTTCCTTGGCATGTAGTACCACAAATATAATATGTATATGTTTAGCTTTGATCGAACGTAAAAATCTCGATAACTACTCGTTAAAAAGTTTTGTGGGCGTGAGAGTTTTTGATCAGAACGATCTGAAGAACAATTTCGGGGTGGCTTGAAAAAGTTTCACAGAAAGCCATTTTCCGAAGAAATCTCAAGTATGATAATACTTTTTGAGGAACTACCTGAATAATAAACGGTAAAACTGTTCATGTATCTAGAGGTTGCACAAATTTTCCAAATTATATTTTAATACACTTGTGATAATAATACAATTTATATAAAATGTGTATAAGAAAACCAAATATTGTGACTAATAGAATATGAAATTTTAATGCTTTTTTTTATGTTGAAGTTATTATAATTTATATATATTTTAATGATAATTAAAATTAAAATTAAATATGTTTTCAAAAATACTCCACAAACATATTACGTTACGCAATAGAAAAATTATTTTATAATAAAAACAATATTTATTTGTAATAATTTGTGTGTAATTTTTTTTCTATACATATAGTTTATATTTTATGGTTTTTGGCACGAATTTTGTAAATATTATTAGGGCGTAAAGAAAATAATAATATTTATTTGTAGTCATTGGGAAATGTTATTTTCATTTACGAATACCAACACTGGATTAAATTTTTTATATCATCCCCCTTCAATCCATCCCTTTATTCCAGCTGAAAATCTAATGGTATCAAAGCCACAAAAAGCATCAACATCTCAAAAATTTTCAAATAATCTTTTTTACACAATTTCCGCAAGCCAGGACTATAGGTACCAGAATTATATCCAGGAGAAACCATTGAAAGACTTTCAATGTATCAATCACCAACATTCTATGATACTGTTCTCTAGAGATTCTAGGTACATAAACAGTGTGATCCATGGTAAAATATGACTTTGTATCATATTTACACATCATTTTACATGTAATGCTTCCTTCTTTTTTATCAATATAGTTTTAAAATCTTAATAAAAATACATAATGTTGAGAAATAACAATTCCTTAAGGAGAGACAATGTCCATTGTGATGCATGGCTATAAAAAACACATAAATATATATGTTTAGTCTAGGCATTGTATCTTCCCCTACAATTAAAGTCTTATAAATCTATACAATCCATTTTTTCAAATCGATGGATTTCTTGATTTCTTCGATTTACAAATTACTTAAGATTCGTCACGGTCATTCGTTCTCACTCTAGTGAATATTTCCTATTTCGTTTACAATACTAATAATGTGTTGATCAATAAATGCTGTGAGAAAACTTCTTCGTGTATAAAATAAATAGTTTTAAAAAAAGCTAAATTTTTCTGCTATTATTTAGTTGGAGAGGTATTAAAATAAGGAAACATTCCATGCAATAATACCCATGGTAACTGCAGCATAGATATCTCTAAGTATTAGTCTGTTGTTCATTTATCGCAATTTGAACAAAAAATAAAGGAATATGATACCACTTTTTTTCTCTTGCATGTAAGCAATGTTATAAAATTCTGTTTTTTAAAATATTTCATTCACAATAGGGATATACTTTGAAGTAGCTTTGCATGTATTTATTACAATTACAGAGTGTAGAAGAAACGTTCTTATTCGAGGAATAGTACATATTTTCCAGCCACCTTTTTGCTAAGTTACCATGATGTGACATCATATAGGCATCCACTGTTAGTTAACGCAATCATTCTCATGTACGAGGCGTATATACTTCATCGATGTCTAAGTTCAAAAAGGAAAGAAATATCTAGAACTTAAGAAGCTAAAATCTAGAATTCTAGAAGCTTCCTTAAAATAACCTCTCGAAAACCTTGCCAGGTCTCGTACCATTTTATTCAAGGAAATTGTGCTAATGCAGTGTCAATGACTGTTTGTTGTATATTTGAATCGTTTATACCAGCCATAAAACTTCTTTTAAAATTTGGTACCCATCTTTTGTTATACCCTGTATAAAGAAGTATGTATACAATACATACTTAAAGAGAATATACTTGTGTAACGAATTACTTATCTCTTTGGATTATTTTAAAATGCTTTTAGTGCGTTCGTATCTCCCTATTTCTCTTTATCTTCTCCCGTTTCTTCGTTATTATTGTCTCTTTCCATATCATTTATATTTTGTAAATAAGGACAACTCATTATGGATATTTGTATTCAAATACGTGATATCTTACAGGGTTTTCCGTATTTTTTTTAGGTCTTTTAGTAAAATTTAACGTCACTCTATTATTCTTAAGCTATTTTGCCGTTTAAATAAATATTGCTGATATACCAGGAGTAGCATTAGTGACATTACAGTGTTAAATAGTACTATTTACCAGGAGTATTGCGGATATCACAAGTTAGAATGGGCCTGACACCCATTCTGACATCGGCTCATGCGCTCTAACTGTTACTTGTGTTTATATCAAAACAAAATCATCGAAGACATATTTAATTCACGCCTATACCTACATCGTGATATCGGCAAAAAATTTCTTAACGTAATAGTTGCAAGAAAAGTGTATTTAACATGGTTGCAATTAATTATTCAAGAAAAATTTTGTTGATAAAGGCACTTTCATTTCAAGTTAGTTTTTCGATATCATTTGCCTTATGCTAAATATCGAGACTAGGACCCGACATCCTTGAAAGCTGTTAAAGGTAGGTTAAGTTTGACCGAAAATTCGAAAAGATTAACCAAAATTTAGCGAGATTACATGTTTGTTTTATCAAAATTGGATACAATTTGGATGTGATTCAGCAAAATTCAATTTTTTTTATTTTGATGACGTCATTAAATTTAAAAAAAAAACTAATTTTTCGATATTACAGGCAAATTTTATCAGATTTGATTGGAACTTTTTTCGAATCCTAATTCTAATCTACTAATTTTAGGTCAAATTTTTCATTTGTGAAGTTAGTTTTTCGTTACCATTCATCTTTGTGCTAAATATCGAGACCAGAATCCTACATTCTTGAAACCTATTAAAGGTAGGGTTAATTTGACCAAAAATTCAAAAAATATGACCCAAATTTAGTAGGATTACATCGATTTTTTATCAAAATTGAATATTTGGATGTTGAGTAAAATTAATTTCGTTGGATTTTGATGACGTCATTAAGTTTAAGAAAATCGATTTTTTCGATATTATAGCCAAATTTTGTCGGATTTGATTTAACTTTCTTTGAATCCTACTAATTTTGGAACAAACTTTTCATTTTTAAAGTTATTTTGTCGATACCTTTTGTACAACATATCGAGACCAGCAACACCACATCCTTGAAACCCCTTAAAGGTAGGTTAAATTTAACCAAAAATGGGAAAAGTATGACCAAAATTTAGTAGTATTACATGCTTGTTTTATCAAACTTGGATACTTTTTTTTATATAGATAGAGCAAAATATATACTTGAATTTAATTTTGAGATCATTGGCTCTGGAAATATTTACTTGTTATAAGAAAGAAAAGCAGCAGCCAAGTAAGCGCGTTTACTTAATTTCATGTAATTTTTTTTACTGTGCAGCATTAATTCATAATGATGTAGGTAGGGAGTTGACGTCATAGATCCAGGAAAAATTATGTATGGTTTGAATATTTATACCTTAGAGTTTTATCCATTTTATATATGTTCAGAGCAGACATTCTGGGAATCCATTTATTTTCGACGTCTTTTACCAATTTAAAATACACGAATAATATAGTCACCACTAACTGTGGTGTGTCTACCAGATAGTAAATATGCAAATTTATTATAAAACTTAACGGTTGAATTCTGTTGACATAAACGTTTAAAGTTATATATCCGTTAACCAAACATAACTGATCTATCTACATACAAAACACAGTCACATATAAGTAGGTAAAAACCTTCAAGGTTTATAAACCTAGCCATCTCTCTACTTATTTAAATACTAAATGTTTAAAAAACATTTATTATTATTATTTATTTTTAACTTGGGTAGGTTTTAGGTAGAAGTAAATAGATACTTTGTGAAAATGAGGGACATGGATAATATTTATTTAATATTTAGTTATAAAGGATATCCTTTTTGTCACGGTAATGTATATGAAAATTTTGTTGTAGGTGTATTTATTTGTTTACACGAAAACGTTTAAAATTCATTTTAGGTTGAACAAAATTCTACAGCTTTTTTTTGATAAAAGCAATGTTACCAGATTGGGTATTACTTTCGCATATTTTATGAAAAAATTAATCAAATGAAAAATTTGTTTGTTAATTTATGTATTTTTGGGAGGAAATGTATATTTATTACAGCTTTTGAAGAGAAATTTCTAAATAAGCAGAAATGAAGATATAAATGAAGTCTAAGCAGAAAAAAATGGAGTAAAAAATTCTGTTAAATCTAATCTCTGTTAATTTCTGACATAAAATGAATAAAATTTTTATGCTTTTCAAATATTTTTTAATAAAATTGTGTATCTATGATAAATATTTTAAGCGCAATTAGTAAAATCATTATAAATAAATAGATGCATATAAAGAAACCATAGTTACAAACAACAATACTGTTCAAATATACGAGTGAACTGTCTAATAAACAAAAGCTCGCAGATCACTGCTTTTATTTAATTTAAGCCTGATTATATGACTGCCAAATTGACTGCTGGACGTCATTATTGAGTTTCCTAATGAATCTTGAACAAAATTTATATTATCAGGTACTGGCTTTCACAGAAAATAACATTACATGAATTGTAAAAAACCTCATTTTAGAGAGGAGGGCTCCCAAGTGGGGAGACTACCCTCTTGACCCCCGTGGTGGCGTTCGGCCTTGACACTGCGTCATAGAAAATAACATTACATGAATTGTATGAAAACTCATCAAAATACTCATCAAAAAGTAATAGAACTAAAAAACCTAATTTTAGAGGTGAAGGTTCCGATTTTTCGGGGTGATTGAACTTTACTTAAACAACTCAGCTGATTTTTTCATTGAATTAAAAAGCAAAAGATACCTAGTTTATTATACATTTTAATGTAGTGAACTCTAAAACTATGTGTATGGAACGTGCGTATGGTTTCAAGATTGTAAACAAACATTTCCGTTCAATATTATGTGTCTATGGGTGTTGCAAACTACAGTTCTTTTTTCTATCGCTAGATAGAGTCTTTATTAGTATTAAAATCCAATTGCATTATATAAATTATAGTTAAGTTTAATTATGTAAATAAACTTAAAGGATTTGAAAAAAATCAATAAATTTGGAATTGAGATAAATTAATCGATTTAGATATAAGGTTCTTTGACATTTTGATACATCCAACCAATCATATTTGATGCTACGTTTAAAGTTAGAAATTTAAAATTCTGTAATATTATACATGAATTGGACTATTCATTGTGTAATATAAATTTAAAATCTAATTTTCCACAGTCAAAGCTCATGTATTTGTGTCTCGTGTGTTCATTTTCAGTGCTTACGGTGTTTTGTCATACATAGTGAATATAATATGAAATCGTTATGATATAGCAAACACATATATGCACAAAAATATAATAATTACAGAACGTTTAAACAGTAGGTCCCTTAAAGGTTAAAATAAAATTGCGCACGAAATTAAGGCTGTTGAATCCGTACAATATTGTAAAAATGTTTTAGACTATATGCATGGTAACAGTATATACATGCCTTGTAGTGAGTCAAATAATGTGTTATTTTTAACTCTAAGGTACAACGTGACGTATTCTCGTAATTAATATCGGTTCAACTTTAAAATTAATGAACTTTGAGTTAAGTAGGTTGAAATTTACTTCTAAGATTTTATTATATTAATCCAAGGGAGGGATTCAAACTTTGTTCGCCATGTTAGGTCATAAAGTCAATAAAAACATGGAATTTTTTTTCGAGTTTTAAAATTTGATATTCAGTCACTGTTAATTCTGCGCGGCGCATAAAAATTTTTTTCCAAAACTCTATGCATCGGCCTCTCACCGCAATGTACATTGAGCGAGGACTCAACCATTTAGCCGATCTTTAGATATTGTCGATCTAAGGTATGTTTTGAGACGAACATACCTTAGAAGGTTGAAAACTGCCAGAAGTATTTAGTAGGCTTTCGGATGTCACGGGAATCATCATGTAAAATTGAATATTCTAGAAGTCGAGCAAGAGCTTTCATTAAAATTTTTTATTTTATAGAGAATGACAAGCTAAATTTGATAAAGTATTGAGATGGTTCAAAATTCGATAAATAATCTTTAACTGAATCAGTCTGTATATTTGAGCGTTCAGTCTGTCATTACGCGAACCTTGGCTTCCGCACATTCATCGCAGATATCGCACATGATTTTAAAAATTTGGCTAAACTTTTCTTCATTATTTCTACTTGTTTCAATCAAAATATGCTTCAGGGTGCTCGACAACCTTGCCAAGATCCAGGTTTTCTGTTTAGAGTACTCGACTCAAAGGCAAAGAAAAATAATATACCGAGCTCAAAAAATGCATTGATATCTGATTCGTCAGTGGAAATGCATCTCATAAATGGATGCATTTACAGGACTATATTTTTAGTTCAAATTTTATGTGAAATCATTCTCAATGGGAGGGGCTTCCAAAACACCTTCATTGTGCACAGGCCTAGTTAAAAATGAAGCAAATAAAAGCGTGTTAAAAATGTAATCTTCAGATATTACCAGTTTTCCCTAATAAAACCTTAAAATTTAGTAGATACGTTTTGAAATTTCTCAAACCAAATTATGCATAAAATGGCTGAATTTGATCTGCACTGAAATAAATGGATGCGACTTTTGAATGTTTGGATACAAATTGTAGTATCCAATATAATAATATAAACAAAGTATTATAAATTTTAAATCTTTGTATTATATTTTAAATTAGCAATTTAATTCTAAATATATTTGTTATTATTATTTTAATCCATAATAAATGTTTACAAAATTTTGGAAAATTTATAAACAAAATATACAAATAGATATTATTTTGTATAGATTAGAATTTATATTAAAATACTATGCATGGAAAGACGATTATTATAATCAAATATCAATTTTATATTTAGTTGTGTCAATTATATAATGTATGCTGGTCTGGCTAGAAAAATTTTACGAGGCATGAGTACGTTTTTCTTTTTTCATCCACATCAAAACAAGAATTTAGAGCTCTTAACCCCTTAATAGTATCGGATTGGCTTATAGTATGAAATAAGAATCAATTAACTCGATCATATTTGAAGCTACCCTGAAATTTTCTAGTAACTATCTTTTAAAGATTTTGAGAATAAGTAAGTTTGGCGCTTATTTTGACCCCACGGAAAAACAGAGATATTTACGAAAAAATGTTTCAATCAAAAGGTGTTCATTAGTACATAAAGGGCATTTTTGTACTTAAATTTTTGTTGTATCAATTACGATTTAAAAGTCCTAAGTCACGTTTTACGCCCCAAATAGGAGATAAAAATTTTTAATAATAATAATGGGGTTTATCCTCCGTTTCTCAGATATATACGTCTATAACAGAGGCCACCCACATCTTTACTTTTCATCTTTATTTATTTAAATTACATCCGACTACCATTAAAGTATTATCATGTGAATGGAGTCGTTACTTTGTTCTACTAATCCAAATGACGACAGTGTGATCAATTTACCGCCCCATTAATTATAATAATGGGGCAGACTACCGCTCCTTGGATTCGAACCCGCAATCTTAATCTAAGTTTTCCAACGGTTAAAGTCAGTTGTGCATTAACTCGTTCGGAAACTTAGTCTCTCGTTATGAAAATTTATATAGATTTCTCTTTTTATTTTTGAGTTATCGTGCTCAAGAACAAACAGGCGTGCGGATGGAACCTTTCATTTTCGTTGTTAAAATCGGTTTATCGTTGTAAACAATTTCGACTGTAATAATTGCTGTTACATCCTGTAAAACTTATGACATTATTTTGTAATTAAACTGTACTGATATGGTTTTTGAGGTGGTTATTAAGATCAAATGCAATTGGTTCGTTACATACTTTAGTTTCAAATGTTCTCCATGATGTTTAGGTATTAAAACTATTTATAAAGTTCAAGTTACATTGAAGTAAATACAGAGACTACACTTAGCTTAGTAAAGCTATCAACATACCTACTTCCTTTTTGCTAAACAACACAACAAGTGTATGTGAAAATCCAAGAGAAAATTACAACACTTTATAGTCAAAGTTCATAAATTAGTTCATTTACGAATACAGTAGAGTCTCTCTAGACGGGACTCGATAAAAATCAGTGGTAATTCTATTAATTGGAATGTATGGAAAAATTCGGCATCACTTTATGCAACCAAGTTGCTTCCCGCTATCTGTCCCTATGTATGCTTAGATCTTCAAAACTACGCAACGGATTTTGATGCGGTTTTTTTATTAGATAAAAAACAATTTTTGTATATAAAGACATTCTGTAGTATATTTATTATCGGTATTATACCCGTGCGAAGCCGGGACGGGTCGCTAGTTATAAATAAAATAAAGCATTGCAAAAACTCTTTTGCTCGTCTACTTTTTACCGTTTAGAATTCAAATTGGCTATTAAAAGAGCCTGAGGAACTAGATCCAATCTGATGTCAGAACATGCTGTCCCCCATCAAACTCTGTAACTTTTGATTAAGTTATTTTTTTATTGGTTAACTACAAAACGAGATATTTAAATGTACAGATTAAAATGGCCCACCCTGTATATACAAACAAACAAAATCATTTTTTGAGTGTTAGGTACAAGTGTAGGTGGACGAATAGTGTTGGTGGGCTACAAATTGAGTGTTACGATTGTCGTAATGTAAAAAGATAAAAAATTACACCAAATTTTATTCAATTTTTCTAGCCTGACAAAAATATGTACTATTGGAATAATAACCATAAGAGATAACACAGAGCACATTTAAGTCAATTATTATTGTAAAATTTTATTTGTCGTGAGAAATATTATTAAAAACTTTTTTTATATCTATGTTTTTACTACAAATGTTAAAATTATAGTTTTTTATTAAGTTCTCGGTTCTCCTTCTATACGTTTAACTTTAAGATAGCATTTTAATTAGGTCCTTAGGTTAATAGTTAATATTTATTTCAGTTATAGTTGTTCGTCTTTGTACAAATAAAGTATAATAATTAATAACTTCAACATCCTTACAATCCTAGTCAGTCTACCAGTCAACTTCATATTCTTATTAAAAACTTTTATTTATTTAAATTCATGTTTTTTTTTAAATTATATAAATTGTTATGACTATGACAATATTTAGTTTCTTTAGCTTCTTATAATGAGTGAACTTATTTAACTTATAAATTATAAATAACAAGCGAAAATAAACAATTGAGTGAGTTAGTTCTTGAAAAACCTTGTATAGAATGTGTTCAATGTCAGTGCTTGCATTATTTTTTTTTTTAAATTAGAAGGGTTTAAAAAACTAACACAATTATGCCGGACTTTCAGCCTAAATGTTCTAGAAATTTGAACGTAAATTTCTCTTTAAATATTAATATTATCTGACTAATAGGGCCATTGACCCGGTTCTTTTTTTTTCTGCTGAATCTGAATATCACTAATTCGAGTACCGACATTCAACTACAACTAATCATATCTTCGGGCAAAATTAAGTTAGAGATGTCATAATTGTCATTTATAGGACAATAATATGGCATATGCATATTATTTAAACAAATTACTTGTAATTTTTTCGTAAAATTTTATAATTTTTAACCGATGTAACTTCCTATTAAAAAATATTTGGGTATTATATGATACTTAAATTAAATATTTAGACCTTTAGCTTGGAAATAGGACGCCGCAGAGTTTCATTTTTTCATTAGAACTCGAGAAAAAAGCGAAATTGTCTAAAACAAAAGCTATTTCATATATAGGTACATGGTATAACAAGGCTTTAATTTTAAATTTTGCATCGAATCGAAAATCGCCAAGAGATGTTTCATCTTAGAATTGAGTAATACGAATAAAATTTGAATGATTAATTTTTTTATTTTAGATTTTCAATATTTGAATTATTGTTTTGTTTGATAAAAAAAACTTTTACATTTACAATAAAAAACGTTATTTTTGTTTCATGTTTTATGAAGAATTCATCATGAATAAACACTTACACAAATAAAAGAGAATTAGTATGGAGAAAAAGTTTTTTTTCTGTTTTCATCAATGCTTTTCTCAGTGTTGATAATCAATCAACAAATACTTAACACCGAAGAATACGAATGGATAAAAAAAAGCATATCAAGATGATTGAGTTGAAAGCAAAATAATTAACTAATTCTTTTTTTTCTCTGTTCAACTTTTCAAACAAAATACATTTCAGAAACTTTATTCATTTTCAAAATTACTTTTGACAAAAAAAAATGTACAAATTTTTTATTTGTTACTTTTTATTTATTTTTTATTCTTAAAGTTATTGCTTCCTACGGGGATTAGGTACAGAAAATCGATCTGTATAGAATATTGAAGCTATATCGTTTTTCGTTAGGTAAACTCAACTAACGTGATGAATGAGTCTCACATTTTATTTCGTTATTGTGTCAGAAAAATTGTGTCAGAATTTTTTCTGAAATCCAAGCTATATGAATTTTTTTCAAAATGGATTGTGAATTCAATGCATTGCTAAATATGAGCCGATTCCATTGAAAAACATTATTCTTTGATGTGTGTCAAATTCTTTTCTGAAATTTACTTCAATGTAAAAGTTTTTGATAATGAAATTTAATCAAATAATTAATTTTGTCTTTCTTTTCTTTCTAGGTAAGTACCTTTCCTCTAAAGTGATATCCGTTATTCGTCCAATATCGTAAGTATACAAGAAAAAAATGGAAGCAAGTATTCCAAATTATAATTTTAATTATTTTGGTGTAATAAATATTTATACTTATAGAATATTTTAGCTATCTCTTATATAAAGAAAGTTTTTTACATATTCTTTGGCCGATTTTTTTCATTTGCACTGTTTAAAAAAATATCAAGAAGTTTCTTTTATTTAAAAAATACTTTTTAAACTTATATTCTCTAGAAGTTAATGAAGAAAAGATTGTTGTCATTGGAGAAAATTTTTAAAATAAATCACGTCTACTTCCTTGGTATTACTATTTTTTATAAAAATAAATGAAACTCTAGTAAATTTCCGAGATTTACAAACATTTTTAATTATCAAAATTAAAATTACTTTATCATATCAAATTTTACTTATTCACTGGTCAACAAAATTTGATTTTGTCTTTTGTCACTTTGATGTGATAGAACATTTCTTATAATTTTTTGGACGCTGAATTTGAAATCGCATTAAGAATTTCTCGAATACATAAAGTTTTCGAAATATTTTTCCTCAACAAGGGAAAAATCCGTTCAGGGTTATATTTGACATTCCGTAACACTACTATGTAATTCTTTTCTCATACGGAAATTGGAAGCCTCTCAGCACGTAAAAACCTTTCAAACAGTAAACTCATGCTTCTTGGACAAAATTTGTGTGGGTCAGTGATTTTATAAAAATTAAGAAATTTTAACTTTCCAAGTGACACAAAAAGTACAGATCTAAAAATAAGTTTGACTCTTAAATAATATTTATTTTGGAAATAAATTATAAATTATGCAATTCATGTAAAGAAATTCGAAATAATTATAAAATGCCATTTATAAAAATTTTTTTTGACTAATTTTGTAAGAATCATTTTGTGTACTAAATCAGATAAAATAAAATAACAACTGTTCTAGCTACGAACAGGTTTATTCGTTTTTCGATGTCTTCAATACCAATAAAATAAACCGCAGCAATTGCGTTAGTATAAATACTTCGAATCACTGTAAACAAAAGATATCAAAAACAATCTTCAGTTAAATTATAACATCAATAATTTCTAGGATTTCTTATCTTAGATTAAGATTAACTATTTCTATTAAAGAACATTCAAGTAGAAATGATTTAATTTTTCATAGAAATGTTTCTCCTACTTACTCACATGTAATAAACAATTATTCAGTTTGAGTATAATATTATTATTGAGTTGAGTTGAGTTTAAGAAGTGGAATAGGATAGTGTAGGTTAGCTTTAGAATTCTTATAAGTCAAGTGGAAGAAGCATAAGCTTA
The DNA here is from genome assembly GCF_905475395.1 of Chrysoperla carnea. NCBI lineage: Eukaryota > Metazoa > Arthropoda > Insecta > Neuroptera > Chrysopidae > Chrysoperla > Chrysoperla carnea. Next base: position 77,415,393 of record NC_058339.1, on the reverse strand, counting down.
TTATCAAAACCTGTATAATGCTAAATATAATGAATACAGTATGTTTATTGTAGATACATTTAGCTTCAATGTATTCATATTTACTGATTTTAGCAATGATGCATGTTCTGATGGTATCGTTTATAGATCAAGCAGTTTTAACAAAAATGGAATACCAAACTGCATTCGGCCTTTTTGAATGCTCAAAATACAGGAAGTCAAATTCTGTTTAACATAAAATGTGAAACTGTATGCGTTAAGAGGAGTAACACCAGGCAGGACACTAAAATATGTGAGCTATTTTTATCTCCGACGACGGTGTCGGCTATGTGTTTAACCGCTATGCTTGTATGTATGCATATATGCTCATCTATTCCATCATTTTAAACTAATAATCATCATGTGACTAATGAGGTATCAAGCGTTTTGATCGTCCGCTGGTTATAGGCTATGTGACGTTAGATGTAATTGAATGAGGCACTCTCAATAGGACAGAAAGTTATTAACGGAGAAAAGCAAAAATTCCACGAAAAATTTTCCACAAGTCGATCTCCCAACTGTGATTACCATTTTACTTATCAGAACAATGTAAGTAAGATGAACATATTTTCTTGTTTCATACTATTTAGAGCGTTATTTGTCAAGTCGTCGTGATTTAAGTTTTTGAATTTTATTTTATTGCATTAGAAGGTTTTAATGAATAATTCAGAAAAAAAAGTCACCCCAGTCTGTTTTTTACTTTATCATATTATAAATATAATAAGGTATTGTATAGGTTCAGTTTAGTCATAATTCCAGACGATTTTTTCATTTTTTCCCTAGGATTTTTGGGGTTTTCTCAAAAACGGCTCTAACGATTTCGATTAAACTTGGCACAAAGCTAGCCCTTAAGGTCTTCCTAGGATTGGTATAAGCCACATATCCGGAAAAATTCGAGAAGGCCCACACACTAGGGAGAGGCTGAGGGGACAGCAGTGAAACTGCGTATCGGGGTTTATATCGGTTGACCACTTTTATTTACTAGGATGATCGGATTACTAATGCAACAAGGGCATCCATTTACTCCTGGGACCCTGTAAATTATGTTGATACCGAAATAACAAAAATCCCAGAGAAAAGAAAAATATTTTTCCATGGAAAAAAAAAATGAAATAAAATCCAGATTTAAAAATCCCAATTATTAGGTAAACTCATGGTATATTTTATACACAAAATTATATTTAGTCAATTTTATAAGAGAGGGTAATAACATTTCTGCGATTAAATGATAAGGAAACCTCTTTAATACCTACCAAGAATAAGATTCAAGTACCTGGATATCTAGTAGAATAATTCTAAGATAGATATACTTAGAACTTCTAGACTAGAAAATTCTATACAATATTAGGTATTATTATATTATTATTAAATATACAGAACGCTTACTGTGAAGATTCCTCTTGAACGCACAAAACTTAAGGTTGTTAATTTTAAATAGGTCTACCTATAATAAAAAACTTTGAATGAGATATGTGGAATGAGACATTAACAATCAAAATGTGGACAATTATTATCCTAAAGGAATACCGAATATTACCTATCTCGAAAACGGTGCTAAGCATTAGAAAAAATCATATATTGGTTCATGACCAATTTTTTCGAATCAAGAAATCAAGTTTTGTACGATTTGTAAAAAATATAAGCAAAAAAAAAAAAAACAAAAACAAAAACATCTTTAAATTGGCAGTTGTGTGTGTGTAGGTATTGATTATATGTATTGATACAATGTGTTAGTATTGTATACAGTTGTCACAAATAGTGCGTGAGTATTGTTAGCAGCAAGTTTTCATGGATTTTATGACCATTGCGATACCTGAAAATTGATTCTTGGAATTTAACCACAATACGACATTTTTTACTGCTGAAACCCGAGTCTACACAATTAGTACATACATGTAAAATGCTTTGTCCTGAAAAATTGACTGACAGATCAACGAACAGCCTAAACAGCTGATCGTAGAGACATGAAACTTAGGGAGTATGTTTCTTGTCACCCTTAGGGGGTGAGAAATGGGAGAAAATTTCTGTATATATATTTTACCTGTTTCCTATCCCTATTTCGAAAGTTATGGAAGCGGAATAATAGACAGAAAGAGAGGCGGAGGCTATATCGCGGTGGTCTTTCCTTTTAGGCTCAGCGAAGTGGGTGGGTATCAAGCTAGCCGATGATAATAAGCAACTCACACATGGATTACTTGTTTAATTATTCTTAGACAACCGGTATAATTAACACTGTATATATTATTTTGTCAATCATTTCTTAGAAACATTTGCGAAGGTTGACTACATACGAACTGAACTTGATATTTTACACAATCAAGACGTGAATATCAAAACTTTGTGTGATGTGCTTCAAATTCTAAATTGTTAAGCTGTCATAATATTATAAGACTTCAATCATCATTTCTTACTTAATGACTGTAAATTTCATCATCATACAGTGTGGCATTATTATTTATCAATATTATTATAATTATTGTCACTATAATTTTATAACTAGGTATAAAACTTGTTGAAAAATCGATGATACAGTCATTCAACAATAATATTATCCCATTTTATACAAATTTAATAAGTCTTGTATTAAATTTGAGTCGTTCCATTTAAGTTTCGATACCAAAACGAAGTGTTAGCAAAAAAATGAAATTTTGTGTCCCGATTAATGAGTATTTGATTCGCTTACTGTATGAATTTCAAGTCGGTTCTCTTTACGGTTTACGATAAGTTAATTATTAAAAATAGCCTTTTTTACATGGCGATGTACGAAGTCGAAATAAATGTTGGTTTTTTAGTCAATAAGTGCTTTTCTCAATAAATCTTATCAATTACTTAAAAATTTTCTATCCATATTCCTCCAAGTAATTAGCTTTATAATTATACCAAAATTAAGAACTGTCCATAAAAATGAAATCTTTTTTGGTAAAATAACTGACTTTGATTGTTAATTTCTCATAAACAGTTCGGAAAAACGATATGAATTTTTCACAAATGACGTATAAATGAATAATTAATTTATAAACTAAATTTCAAATTTTTGTTATCATTTGTATTTTTACGGTATCGAAATACCTTAAAATAGTATGTCTTATTTTGGATCAATTTTTAGTTCATGTTATAAAGAAAATTAATTTTTTGTACTGTACCAAAAAACTCGGTATGCAAGTAAGTAAGTTTTACAAAAATATAAGAAATGAGGTTCATTTAACAACTAGGTCATGAGAAAATTTTGAGATATCGAAGAATATGCTTCGAGAATTGAATAAGAATTGCTTCTCTAAGTTTGTGGGTCAAAATAAACTGAAAAAATTATTATTGACTCAAAACGGAGACGCAAACATATTTTCAATTCCCTTTAAGAAATCGCGAAAATTACAAAAACATTTTTAATCGTAATTCGATTGGATGAGTATTTTTGGAGATATCGCCTAAAATCACATACGAAAAGATTTTATTTTGTTTCAACTGTAAGGATATCTCTGAAAATGCGCTTCTAATAGTCTTCTAGTTTTAATTCTAAGACAAAAATACTTAAGAAAATGATTTGATCATTTTAGCATTTTTATTTTATTTCATATTTTACTCCTTTGCAAAAATATTTTTTTCGTTGTTCCATTCCAGCTACGAGCTATGCGACGGTGCAGTTGATTTCATTTTACTTTTTAGAGAGACAATTCTCTTGTATTCTCGCTTGTTCCAAGGACAAGACCCATTGAATGTTGGTCTCTCAATATATAGAAAATGATTTTATTACAATAATAATAATTACTATTTTACAATAAATTTTACATTATTATAATTTTAGTATAATTTTATCAGTAAATAATATATTATTTATTTATTATTAACAAACAATAATGGTTGGTTATAGCAGATAAGCAATACGCCTCTGGTGATAAATAATTAAACTAAAATTTATTTAGTAATTGTGGTTGTTTAACAAATGTTTAATCATTTTATTATTATTTTATAATATTTATTGTTATTAAAAATTTTATTAATGAGAGAATCTATTTAGAAGGTTTAATTGAAAATTTATTATTATTTGTGTTATAAATATTGAAAAATTTAAAACTTTAGATAGGTAATGGGTGATTCATTTAGAGGTAGGTACTTTTTTCAAAAATGAAAAAAATTTATCTGGTTATCTTTTTTATAATACAAAAACCTATTAAAGCTAGGTTAATTTTGATCACAAATTTGAAAAGAATGACCCAAATTTAGTAGGATTACCAGATTTTGTTGATCAAAATTAGGTAAAATTTGAACTTGATAGAGAAAAATTAAATTGTTTGAATTCTGTGACGTCATAAAGTTCAAAAGTTCATTTGAATTTCGATTTTTTTGATAATCCGGGCAAATTTTATCGTTTTCCACTAATTTTGGGTCGTTTTTTTAAGTTGTGATCTCATTTTTTTGCTAGGTATCACTTATGTGCTTCATTCCGGATCAGGAGTCCACATTCTTAAAACCTATTAGAGCTGGGTTAATTTTGAACACAAATTTGAAAATTATTACCCAAATTTATTCGGATTAAATAGTTGGTTTATCAATTGGATAAAATTTGGTTGCGATAGAGATAAAAAAATTAAATTTTTTTGTTTCTGATGACGTCATAAAGTTCAAAAGTTCATTTGAATTTTTTTGATAACACAGGCAAATTTAATACGAGATTGTTGGAATTTTTTGGAATACACTAATTTTGGGTCATACTTTTCAGCTGTGATGTCAGTTTTACGCTAGCTATCACTTATTTGTTTAATTCCGGGAATAGGACTAAACATTCAGGACTAAACAACCTATTAGAGCTATCTTAATTTTGAAAGTATGACCCAAATTTAGTAGGATTACATACTTGGTTTATCCAAATTGGATAAAATTTGGATGTAGGTAATAGCGAAAATTATATTTCTTGGATTCTATTGACATCATAAAGTTAAAAAATTCAATTGTTTTTATAACTCAGACAATTGGAATTTTTTTGAATCCCACACATTTTCATCCAGTTTTAAAAGATCATAGTTTGACGAAGTTTTGAGACGACATAAATTGTATTATTAGTTTGAAATCAATTAAAATAAAAGACATGCTCGTAGAGCTAATCAAATTACATTAACTCTTGGAGAAAAAAAAAAGAAAAAGTAATGTACAAATAAAAAAATATAAAGAAATAGCACTCTAAACAATAATAAACATAATATTAAAAAATAACAAGAAAGGTATAGAAAAAAGAGAATATAATACAAATAGAAAAAATTCGTAATAATAAAAATAGAAAAAAGAAAAAAAAATATCAAACACTTATACCAGTCGGTCTTTTCTTCTTTTTAATATGTCATTGATCTATCGTCCCACCATTATCACATCCTCCTGTTTCCCCACATTTAGTATTTGATCCGGATTCTTCAACCCAGAATCAAGTATGCTTACCCTCATATTCTCATCTGTGCCCTGGCAATCCGTTAATAAAGCGATGCCATGACACAGAACACACCATCATTTACCATTCACTCTGATTTTATTCTCAAATAAAATTGGCAAATACTCTCCTCACCTCTCTACCAGCAACTGTTTAATAAGGTGCTCCGTATTCAAAATGCCCAATACAGTTGAATAATTCCAAAGAGGGCTTTAACTTAACAGACTCCAGAATTTAGAACTGACATAGTATTACAAAGTGAAAGGTGCATTGCTTGCTTGCATGTAAATTTTATAAATATATGTATTAAAACATCGGCTCAATGTTCTAGGGGTATGATTCTCGCTTTGGGTGCGAGAGGTCCCGGGTTCAAATCCCGGTTGAGCCCACTATTTTTGCCCTTAAAATTACATACTTATTTCTCATAAAAAAGCATTAATTTTAATATTTTTTCAACAATGTAGAAATTATACTCCCTAAAATCGATACTTTTTCCCCCATTTCGTTTTCCCATGAGCCTTCACCTCTTAAAATAATAATACATAACAGTTAAACAAAAACAAAAAAAAGTCTGTTAGTATTATAATTGACAATTTTCACGAGTTTCTCACGAGAGAAAATTAAATTATCTTTCCGTATAGATGTAAAGAGTGTACAAAATTTTCTGTTACAATCAAAAAGTTCAATCTTCATTAAATAAATACAATTAAATCTTCATTAAATAATGATATTATAAAATATTTGGAGGGAGAAAAAGACACAAATACATCATTGGTGTAGGTATGTAGTATAGTCAAGTAATGAATAAATGAGTTTGTAAATTAATTAATATATATTTAATTTAGTATTCCGTACTGGAAATCAATAGACTTTTTATTAGCTTCAGCTGTTACTAGTATTGTACAAAAACAATTAGCACACTTTTCACTCACTTTTAGTAATTGCTCTATTCGTTTTAAATCTGCGAAGTTGATCTACACATAAGAAATTAACTGTCCGAAGCAAAAATTGTTAGAGCCGTTTTTGAGAAAACCCCAAAGATCCTGTTTTGGCCTAGAGGGAAGTACTCTTGAAAGGCCTAGGGAAAAAATGAAAAAAAAGTCTTGAATTATGACCAAACTGAACCTATGGCTGTTAATGTTCTTATAACAAGTAAATATTTTCTTGAATCTAGAAAATATTTTCTTGAATCTAGAAAATATTTCTTACTATATTAAGGATATTTTTACTTACGAATAGTAATTGTTCAAGAGAAAACTTCTTTTGGCACGTTGAGCATTTTTTGAGTGAACAAAAGTCATAGAACTCGCTTAAATACAATATCAGATAGAAAAAAAGGTCTGATTTTAATGTAAATACGTAATCGAAATGACGTATATAAAATAATTAGTACATACTTGACCGATATATTTGATAATATATTTTGACATTTTATATTTTACTTTATATAAATTGTTATTGTAAAACGATATTGTATTATATTTATATTATATAACATCTTCAATGTTCATATTCCTTAATTTATTTTATTTATTATTATTATACTTAAAGTTGAAAGTACACGGTGTATTATTTAAACGTACTTTAATAATAAGTATATAGATATCAAGTAACGTACTTAAAGCGAGAATCATTTAGCCAATATTCGCGTAAGTTTAAAATATTTTTAAACTTACAAGTTTGTAAAACATCTCTCACTTTTAGTACTACACCGATTTATACAAAATCGTTCCATCTAAACATGAAAATTCAAATCTACTAAATTGAAATTGCTAAGGCACGTGTTCTGTGTAAGTACAGAATCGAAATTTATCGAATTTCTTAAAGAAAAAAGCTGTAATACGAAAAAATAAGCTGAATAACCTCACTTAACGTATATATCAATTTTTTATCGCAAAAAAAAAAAGTTTTCATTAGCAATATCTCCAACTGAAACTTTCATTTTTAATAGTAGAAAATAGTTATGTTATTACAGCAGAATCTCGTCGAATTGCAAGAAAAATGCCAAAAATTTAACGAATAACGATTTTTCGACTTAACATTACTATTGCATTTTATTTCTATGAGCCCGGGGAATTCCAAATAATGGTTCTTTATTCATACATACATACATATTTTATTAACTTCAAATTACGGAGTCTGTTTTTTCTAATCGACTATTTTTATTAAACGAGGATCGAATTATCGAAATATCTACGGTACTATAATAACTTAATATGTGTGAACATGCCTTTAGCTATAACATTATAAAGCTGTACTAAAGAATTAAGGACCAAAGAAAATGATGATACTATAAAGACAAACGATATGAAACAGAATCAGTTATGAAGTTAGTTCTTCTCATATAGAATATGCATAAATTCTGTAAGCGACAGTTCTGACATATCATTATTTTAAAATGTTTCGTATCTACAGTAAGTCAGTCATTCTATCGGTTCGCTCAGTAGCTAAGGCTTATTTATATAATTGTTTCTTGTTCATGAAACGTGCGTAATTCTATTGTTTTATTTATATGCGATATAGCGTAGTGTTCTTCAAATATATTGTAAAGATGTTGTTTGATACAGATACTGGATATCTTTTACAAAATGCTTAAAACCCATCCTTTCGTAGTTTTTGTAGGCCAGTAGCAACCCAGAGGCTAGAAAGGGCTGCAATTTCTTTAAAATATTTTCTGCTTAAGAGTTTTACTTCTCAAAAATTATTTTCTGTAGTCATTTTTTCGATCCTTTGCCGTTGCCTTTCCTTTGTGACCCTACACAAATCATTATTTTTTCAGCATTGACTGTTTTTTAACGCTTGTACTCACTATAATCTGTGGGGGCCATAACATTATGGTGGCATTTACACTGGCAATGAGCTATGAAATTCTATTATCCTCTCAAAATGCAATACCGTATTGAGTATCCTCTTGCTACAAAATATGGCCCTTAAACTCATATAGAAACATGTGATAAATAAAACGGATAATGAAAAAAAAATTCTGTTCAATAATCCCATACAGAAAATGATTGCAATCATTCAATCTTAAGACATAACAAGTGAAATTTACCTTAAGTTCGAAGAAAACTCCCGACAAATTTTTCGGGTAAGGAACGTAAACTTGCACTTGATTCAACTCCATTAAATTAACTTTTTCCATAGAGCCTTCTGTAAACTGAACCGATTTTGAAGATCATCATCTACTTTTTATTTGTTCCGGGAAGGAAACCCGAAACTTGCACTTGAAACATAGCACTCTCCATTAAATTACATTTCAAACGAAACAAAAAAAAATCCAAATCGATTCATCCATTTAGGCGTAACGATGCCACACACAGACATATAGACACACATATAGCCAGGCAGACAGACAAACAGACAGACACTTTCACAAAGCGGTCAAACTTATAACACCTTTTTTTGGTTCGGAGGTTAAAATGGTAACCAGTGGAGCTTCTTTCGGGAAAATATATAAGTTAAACAACGTATATAAGATAAAATTGAGACAATTTCTCCTGTGTTATAATGTAAATCATGTCCGTCATAACATTCTTAAGTTCGTGGATTTGATTGTGATCTTCAAATACGAGTACAATTTTTAATGAATTAATGTAGTACTCAAAAGTGAAAGTTATTTAACAAATTTTTAATTTTAAAAATATTTTTTACATCGTACATCGGCTCAATGGTCTAGGGGTATGATTCTCGCTTTGGGTGCGAGAGGTCCCGGGTTCAAATCCCGGTTGAGCCCATTTTTTTCCTCTTCGAGTACATATTTAGAAGTCATTCAAAATAATAAAACTTGCTGATTTTGAAAATAATATTATATTTTGTATTTTCTGTCCCCAAAATCATTTTTATAATTTAATATAGTGTTATCAAATCCCCCAACATATTTTTCCTTCACTCAAATCCATTATCATTGGACACGGAAAATGTGTAGATTTATATAATAACGAGAGAGAAAAACCCTCCCGTTATGGTTTTCCCCTGTTGTATGGGGTAAATTTAATGTTGCTTATGTGACAATATGATGCTTGTAATATTATTTATATATTTATATGTATTGGGTATTCGTTATTGACTGCTATTATATAAAAAGTTTCAGACTTCGATATTTTCGTTTACGAAAAAAAAAAAAAACAATCTCTCGGAGTTAGAGTAAACACTAGATAACCCAACTTTCACTTTCACTTTAGTGGGAATCCAGGTTTCAGATATGAATGCCAGCGCGAAGATTGAAAAAAAAAGATTTTCTGATAAGACATGCAAATATAAGATATTCATGATTACTTTAAAAAAAATAATAATCAGCTTTGATGGACAGATTATGGGATCTTAGTAAATTTCGATTCAATAAGCGTTACAGAAATTATGTTTTTAAGCCCAATAAAATTTCAATCAACCCAAATTTCTAGATCAATTTTCTAAATTATAAATACGTATTTTGACTAGTAATAGGGGATAATCCTATCGTTAAATTGGTCATATTACCCATAAAAATGTAAAACTAGACTTGATTCCATGACAAAATTTGAAGTGAAATTAATATTGATTGAAGAACGAAGAAGTTATAAGCAATCAAAGATTGTATTCAAAGGTTGCCCATCTCCTTGTAGCAAAACAAAGTTTTATATGTTATCTCTATCGTGCATACTATCGTAAAAATTTTTAAACACCAACTTCACTTTTCTCTTTGTGAAGTGAGAATTCTTCATCAGAAGTGATAAAAAAAATTTAGTCCGATCTCCTATTATCAACAGAATGATTTATGTAATAATGTTTATTATCGTAAGAGGTAATCGACTTTTGGCTAATTTTCATTTTTACAAGCGTCAAATGAATATGGCACTCCTTTTCCAGATATCCAAAATTCTAGTTTATTATCTTTGATTTGGCTTTTCCAAATCATATCTACCTTGGCTTCTCTTATTCTACGTCGTAAATTCCATTTGATGCAAATGACATAATTTCAAGAATTTACGTAATACTTTGTACTTACATATAATAAATGTTATACAATAATACTACATATATATACGTCTATAATATGGCCTATTTTGTAACAGCATTTTGTTGGCCTAAAAATATCTGTCTATCTACGTCCAATAGTGGTCAAATAATAACAGTAGTCAGCTTTTTTTTTGTGTGTTATATCCCACAGGACTAATTTTTTGGAATACGAACATTATGTTTTCTGCATTTAGTTTGTAATGTACGTTTAAACAAAAAGGATTTTTTTTTGTATTATTAAATCAATATATTTATACTTTAACTTGATTTTCATAGATTCCGTACATAAAATTTTTTTATTTTTTTTTCAAAATTTACTGTGGTCCAATGCAATTTAAATTAAATTGCCGAACCATCAACCCAAGCAAAGTTCGAAGCTTTCGATTTTAATGAGTAGTTGTTTTTATCGATTCGTGAGTACTTATTCTGGTTTTAATTATTATACTAAATGCCCAGATTCGGTTAATTTTGATCGTGCACTAGAAAATGAGAAACTTATCTCTTATGAAGATAAAAAGAATTCTTTTGAATTTTTCAATAATTTTTTTTGTAATTTTCTCAACTTCTAGTCAACAATATTTTTGTCTTCCATTTAGGTAAAAATCATTTTTGGAGTAATTTTATCTCACAAAATACAAAAACAGGATCTATTTGACGATTGGATGTATATATTTTGAGATGTCAACCAAAATTTTATTCGAATTTAGCTTTACCCAAGCAATTTAACTTGAAAAACTGAACTAAATGAACTAAATTTTCGTGTGAACGCATTATTAAGAATGGTAAGAACCTAAAGACATGAAATATTTCTAGAAGCGAATCGAACTATTCACCCTATTCACCCTAATGATTGGCTGAGCTATTTCGAAAGTAGTTCGTATACAAAAAGCGCCTCTTTGTCAGATACAACTTGTTGCCGACTAGAAATTTTCAAGCGCTACTAATTTTGATTCCATTGGGAGCCAATTGAGTCCCAAATGGCTCCGGTAAGTCATTGGATTATCCCAATAGGTTACAATCCGGTTTCCATCCAAGTCCCAACTAGGCAAACCTAATTTTGAATGATTTATTTTTATCTTGGATATTTCCAAAAGGTTTTCATTCAGGTCACAACTAGGATTACCTAACAATAACCAATTGAGTTCCAATGTGTAGTTTCTAGTTGGGTTGTTTTCAAGACTGCATTATTAAACATATATATTTTCTTTTACAGTTTCAAAGGCTGTTTCATTTTAATATAAAATTTGTTTATACCAACTTAGAAATAGAAAAAACAGAATTTTTTTTTTGTTTCAAGCAAAATAAATACATTTATACTGAAATATAGTTGAAACAAAAAAAAATGCTATCTAAAAAAACAGAATACGATACGGAAGCAATTACTCTTTTAAGAACAATATTGTTTGTTCTGTTACAGAAAAAGGTATTTAAAAAAGACACGTAAAAGTTTTTCTGGATGGTGTTATATGGAGAGAAAAAAACAACAACATTGTTATAAAACTGAACTTAAACATACTTTTAGCTATGTACAAGATGTAACGGAAATTGAAGTGAACCTTGTAGCTGTTCTTATGAGGACGAAAAATCTGATAAGAGTTACATGACCTTTAAATTACGCTTTCATTTTAAGTAGATTGGACATTAGGGATGGTCATTAACCAACCTATATTGCCTTGTGCGTTCATAGAGAACGCAGTACGTAAATCTTAAATAATTTTAAATGAATAGAAAATTGCAATTTTTTTTTAAAATATAGTACAGTTAAGTATGTACGAGAGCCAGGGCGACTTTGGATAAGATGCTTGATTTTTTTTAACACGAGGTTGGACTAAGTATAAATCAATTCTGAAAATCTTAGGGTGGGTTGCCCGACTATTTAAATCAATAAATGACTTCAAAAGTAAGCATATTTAATATTGGTCTTATGGGAAAACGATACAAGAATGATGTGTTTTCATAGATTTGTTCAAAACTAGTCGGTGGAAAATAAAAAAATAACTATTCAAATTAAAGTTAACACCTTAATAAATTATTGAAAACAAAAAAAAACCGTTGTGCCCGACTAATTAAGGATGTATGAGCACGGTAGTGGGACACAAATTTAAAAAATATATATTTTCAATTTTGATGGTGAATTATGTTATAATTTGACAATATAAGACGAAAAGTAAGAATAAAATTTTTTGATATTTGGAGTAATTTTCAAAATAACGAAAATTGAAAATTTTGTTTAATTTTATTCAACTATCGATATTTTGAAAACCAAGGCAGATATCGAAAAATTGTAGTGTTATTTTTCGTCTACATTCATGCAGCTATAACAAAATTCATCATCAAAGTTGAAGGAACAAGTAAATTCAGCCTAACTTGACCTAATCATAAAATGGCATGGGGCCTCATCGTAGAGAATATGTAGTCAAAAATTTTTTTGAAATGCTTTTTTTGGCTTAACATTGTCATCTAGACGGTATTTTTGGTCGCTGAATACGATTCCAATATCAGATTACACGGATTCTGTCACGTATTCCGAAAATTGTACCATTTTTTGATCGAAAATTCCACTTTTTCATAAAAAAACGGCAAACTAAGTATTTATCGTTCAAACTGTGCTCTTCGAAGTATTTTTGGTCACTAACTATTAATCCGATGTCAAATAACCACGGATTATGTCACGTATTTCGAAAATCGTGCCAATGTTGTGAATAATTTTCAATAACATCGTTCCATTTCCTACTTTTATAAATTAAATCTCGTATACTCAATGTCACAAAAAATGCTCGTTTTAAAACATTCTAAGTGTTACTATTATAACATAACATATGATGCGTACGCTTAGAATGGTTTTAACTGTGGCACTTTTTCTGACAGTGAGTGTACATTACGTTAAACATATTTTTTTAAATAGTCTGGTAAAAGGTTTAATAAATATGTTATTTTGATAAATAAAATTCCAAAAGTTTCGTTCACCAAGACGAACAGAATCAGAGAACGATTATTTATTATTTTTAATTTCTGTTAAAAAAAAAATTAGAGTGTACTCCATAATTGCGGGTTACTGTTCGGTCAACCTTAAAAACATATTCGAGTGGAAAACAATAAAAACAAGTAAAAACAAAAAATTGACTGAGTTAATTGATGAAATACCATGTCTAAGCAGTGTTAATTACTCTATCACATTACACATACATACATGTCACACATACATAACTGATATTCCTATATAATACATATAATAGAATGTACGCCTAATTTGCGCCCTCACGGATAAACAGTGATGCTTACGAAAAAATGTTTCAAACAAAAGGGTTATTTTTAATCAGGAATATTTTATTTACATTTAAACTTTTGTTCTATCTCTAACGGTTTACAAGATGGGTCCTACGGACCGAAGACCCAATTGACCTATGTTGCTCATTTACGAACTTGATTCACTTTTTACGTTCTGAGAACGTGGTATAAATTTCAGCTTATTTCGTTTTTGAGTTATCGTGTTGACAGGCGGACGGGCGGATGGACGGAAAACGAAAAATCGAATAATTAGGTGATTTTATGAACACTTATTTATACCAAAATTTATGCATGATAAAAAATTTGATTTAATTCTATTCGAGTCCGGTATTTCTTGTGGCCAATCCAAATATTAGGTTTATTTATTATAATATTCTTTTTGCTTTTCAGATCTATCCGATTCAGAGCAAAGAAAATTCAGCACATTAAGTTCGCTATCATGCAGCATATTAAGTAGACTTAAACTTACATAGGTTTTTCTAATACACCCGGTATAAATATAGAGGAACAAGATAAAAGACTTCTATTTCTGTGACGCATTTCCGTTTTTTATATAAATACATATATATATATATATTTTTTTTTTTTTGTGTTAACATTTTTTTCAAATCGTAAATAAATGTGCATACAATAAAAATATCTATATCTTTTTTCATTTAAGGGAACTAGAGCTTTATTTCTCTAATAAAGTGTTTCTCGAATAATCAGAAAGACATGAAAGACAAATTTCTCGAAAGACATTGAAGGATATAACGACCCCCAAAAGTCGTTATAAGCGTTATGAATTTTTAATTTTAATTACATAATTTTTAATTAAATTTTTTAATTTTAATTTTATTTTTTAATTTTTAATTAAATTTATAATTTAATTTAATTTTGTGCATATGTACATGTTGTTCGTTATTGCTGATTTATTTTAATGTAGTTATTATAATTTAGTTATTATAACCGATATATGAGATAATGAGGTTTAAAATTAATTAGAGTCAAAATGAAAGTTTTAAGGTTCAAAATAGTATTACGATTGTGTTTTTAACTGAAAAAGTATGTACATGCAAAAAAAAGTATTTTTTTATCATACGTCAGTCGTTATAGCTGATATATCTACTTATAATTCCAATGCACAAAGTTCAGTGTCATTATAAACGAACTTTACTTCTTTTTATTTTTAATTAATTTCAAATTAACGAGAGGAAGAATAATGAAAAAGTGAAAAATATATAATTTCCAGAAATTGATCTTGATTCTTTCGAGCAACGCACCATTTTAATAAAAACACAGAAACTAAAAGTAGTGAACAAAATATGTAGTCGATAAGAAGTGAATAGAATCTTTCACCGTCTCCTTAAGAAAAAAACTTTCAAGCTAATATAAATATAAAAGTGTAGTAGGTAACAAAAAAGAGCAACATTTTTTTTTTTGAAGTTTATGTATAGTGTATTTTTTTCGTTTGTAAAAGAAAAATGCTTTTACGAAAATTATTTTTCTTTCAATGGATAATCATTTTCATGTTAAATTGAAAATATTTTTCAAAAGATTTAATTTTATTATTTTATTTTTTTGTAGTTTTCGATAAATTTTTTTCCGCTTTAATCGGAAATAAGACACTTAATACTTAAATGAACAGAGAAGTAAAACAACTGAGGAATTGGAACATCATTTTTAACTTTTAAGATTAAACGACGTAAAACTAATTTTACGTTTTTGTTGGAAATAAATGTTTGATAACCTGACATGCGCTTCCACCAATATCAAGACCTATATAATAGTGGATCTAGTTAAACAAAGAGGAAGATACTCATTAGTGACGTCATACGTGGGTATCGCGAGAAAGAACACATATAAAACTTTGTTTTTTTAAAAAGGGATGGGCAACTTTTGAATGCAATCTTTCTTCGGTTCTTAGATAATTTTAATTTCACCAAATTTTATTATGGTATCAAGTCCAGTTTTACAGTTTATGGGTAATATGGTCAATTCGATATCAGAATTATCCCCTACTACAAACAAAGATTCTTAAGTAACCTCCAGTAAAAATCTGGTTGAAAATTTGTTCATTTTTATCTCTTTGTGAAACTGCTACGATGCAAGTGCCAGATTATTGTCAAATTTAGAATAACCTTCACTCCTCTCTTTTAAATAAATTTAAATCATGAAATAAAATTGTTTTAGCTCAGTATAGTTTTTCGGTTAGAAAAGGTCTTTTCAGTTTTTTACACAATCTATCTTCGACTACCAAGTAGTCATCATTAGTATGCATTATATATAAATAGCGTATGTTACTCATTGCTAAATTGATCTAGAAATATAGCAATTTATTTCGAAAAATCTTAGAGTTCTCATTATTTATCTTTGATAATACTTATCCTAAACATATAAACCAATACTTCCTTTTCTTTTTTAATGGAGAGTATTCTTAGCTATACATTTAAAAGAAAATCGATTTAGTTTGGAGAGAGCTACAAGGAAAAAACTGCATTTGTTCAGCGTTTTTTAAATTTTGTAAATTTCACTTGTTGTATATTAGCTATACATTTAAAAGAAAATCGATTTAGTTTGGAGAGAGCTACAAGGAAAAAACTGCATTTGTTCAGCGTTTTTTAAATTTTGTAAATTTCACTTGTTGTATATATACTGCAATAGGGAATATTCATGTATTATACCATGCATATATGTAATATGCAAGGTATACTAAGTTTAGTCCCAAGTTTGTAACGCTTAAAAATATTAATGCTATGAACAAAATTTTGGTATAGGTGTTTATAAAATCACGATAACTCAAAAACGAAAAAAAGGTCAAGTTCGTAAATGAGCAACATGGGTCAATTGGGTCTTGACCTATGGGTCCGTAGGAATCATCTTGTAAACCGTTAGAGATAGAACAAAATTTTAAATGTAAAAAATCTTCCTTATAAAAAAATAAACAACTTTTGTTGAAAATATTTTTTCGTAAACATCACTGTTTATCCGTAAGGACGTAAATTAGAACGGAACAAATTAGGACGTGAATTGTATAGTATGTATTATAAGGGGATATCATTACGTATGAGTGACATGTATGTCTGTGTATTGTGATAGAGTAATCAACATAGACAGTGCATGGTATTTCAACAGTTAACTCAGTCAATTGTTTGTTTTCACTTGTTTTTTTCTTATATTTTTAATTCATTGTTTGCACCGTTATAACAAAGTTAAAAATATAAATACTATAAAAAATGATAAAATATAAAAATGCTTTAATTAAGTGTAAAAAAACATCATAATTTTGATATATTTAAGCGTAGTTTTTTTTGGCGCTTTCTGTTGATGACGTATAAGTACGTGATCTGTCAATTGGTGACAGTTCAATGTATAATTTACACTTTAAAAAAAATGAATTTACAACACAGAATTTACACACGTTATTATTAAGTTTTCTAATAAAAACCGTAGAATAATAGAAATCAATAAAATACTTGGTAATACCATCCAAAATGCAAGTAATTAATACCAAACACTATTTCAACAAATTTGACAAGCCCGTACTATGATGTCACATCCGTTTAAAAATTTGAATTTCTTGTTTTAGAAATTTTTGAATTTTTCTCACTGAATTTGTATTTTTATTAATTAATTTTAAGTAATTTAAAAGTAATTAATTACTAAAATAATGGTTTAGTTGAATTGTTCAGTCACTGAAAAAATAATTTGAACCAAATTTAAATTTCATGAATATTCCCTATTGATAATGCCTTTTTTCTTTCTTCGTTGATTGAGCTCATATTAAGGGTTTAGGAGTATTTATCATTTCAAAACGCATAAAAATCATGAATGTATATAACATTGTTTTGAAGTGGAAAATTACTTGAAAATTCAAAAAATACTCCTGCATTGAATATGAAGAATACCTACTAAAGAGGATAAGTTTGTATCATTTTTATGATGCGTAAATTATAAACACTCAAGCACTTCAGACATTTTTAATGCAATAGATACTTCAGACATTTTTAAATTCCCTAGTGAAGACATTTTTGTATTCTCTAGTGGTACGTGTTTACCACACGTACTGTTTCTGATAGATTGTCATGTAAATAGTTAAGTGTTCAATAGATGGATTATCTTATCTAGTTCTTGTGATTTGACTTCGTGTATAAGTTTTCAACTTTATATTAACACGATTTTTGTGATATTTGGACCCATACTACAAGGGGTTTCGACAAATTGAAGGAAAAAATTATTTAAGTTAGATTTAAAGATCTCTGAATCTTTTAGCCGTAGAATGTTGGAATTTTCGACAATAAAAGAAAGTACTAATTGCAAGAAAATATGATCTTAACATAGAAGCAAGTATACATTTTCTTGAACCAAGAAAATAATTACTTACCATACTTTTAGCTATCAAATACTTACTTTCTTTACTTAAGTATTGAAATCATTGACTGAAGAAATATTTACTTGTTATAAGAGCATCAAGTCAAGTAAACTCACTTACTTCAATCCAATAATTTCCACTTTGTATGATTGTTGCAACATTTATTTGAACACTTCCTCTTTCTTCCTTGTATGTAGCGATATCGAATACTTTCGATTTTCAGATTCCAACAGAAATACCCATTTTGATTATCTCTGAATCCATTTTGAGTAATTTATAAGAGTCATAAGAAAGATATTTTTTCAATAAAACTTTTTTCCTATGTAATTATGGCACAAAATTCCGCCACAAGTCCAAAATCTTTTAATATCTGTATAAAAAACATTCCTATCAAATTCGTGATTTTCGCTTGGAACCACTTTTTATAATATTTGGCAATTGTCCATCACCTCTTGAAAAAGAAACAGATTTTGTTCAATCTAAATATATTTGTAGGGTTGATCAGGGCTAGTTGTGAAATGGGGCAAGTTGGTCAATTGAAATTCCGCCGAAACTACGCATCGTACGACAATACATCAAATGAACGAAAGGGTAGTAGTGGTGTGCTTATTTCATCACAACATCATGTGATGGACTTGCAGTGAACCAGTAAAGGAGGGCGTTTTCTAAAGGAAGGAATAAGCTATCGATTGATATATGAATCAAATAAATATGATTACTCGTTAAGAAGCTACAACTCTGAAAGCAAAAACCTGCTCAACTAGCTCCGGTCTACCCTATATTTGTGTAGAAATAAATTTTGGTTTCTATAAATCGTCTAGATTTATTCTGTGTGAATAAAAACATAAACCAATTTTAATTTGTTATCCAAAAAAAAGAACAGTATCATCCATATATATCTCGAAAAAATTTTAGTCGAAAAAAACTTTTGTAATAAATTTATTTAAAAACTAAATCTGCATAACCATAAAATAGACACCAAAGTTGGACTGCATATAATTTGTCGGGCACTTTCCGATCACGGTCGCAGGCGAGACATTATAATGTATGAAATAAAACTAAAAATAAACTTTGGTAAATATATAAACATTTGTTTGGATTTGAAAATTTTACTGACATTAAAACCGACGAACTACTGCAAACACAATAAATAAACAAACTTTTAATAAACAAAACTCTATTTTATATCGATAAATAAATGTACCTAAATACGGAAAGTTCCTCAAATATTTAAGGGAGAGTCTTACCTTTGTTCATTCAACATTATTTAATAATTTGGTTGTTTAAAAATTTTTTTAATCAGATTTTCATAGAATATATGTGACTGAATGTTCCTTGGGATCATATAAAAACGTTACAAAAGGATTCATTAAAATAGAAACTTTAAATTATCCAAACACTGAACTACGAAATTTCCCTTAATAATTAATTTTTTCCTTTATTCTACGGGTATTTAAGAATCAGGTTGTTTGATTGAAAAAAAAAACTGTTTCAAAAATTACACATGTTAATTTTCACTATGCTAATACACGAAAAACATAAAAATCTTCCATGATATTATCATACAAAAAATAAATTTCAATATTGCAAAGAATAAATAATTGTCATTTTGAAAATGTCTCAATTTTGATGAGTTATAGTTAGGGAGAATAGTTTTCGGAAATTAACAACCAAGATTGTGCCTTGTCATCATATATATCGCATTTGAGCCTCTGAGCCTCTACAAAATCGAGAAAAACATTTTATCCAATAGTTGGGTAAATCTACCGGATTATAATAATCAATTTTGGGAGAAGGCTAATTTTTTAAAATAGGTTTCTTCGTTGTAAAAAGCAGAGAAAAGGAGTTTTCCGATTGCGGAACGATCCGCAAGACCTTCTGTACACGGTTTTGGGACAATTTATCTCTACATTGTTTTCTTTGGTGACGTTTTCTTGAATAACCAATAATATGATCAATAGAAGCAAAAGAATATTTAGTTATGAATTTTCGCATCGACCTTGCATGCTATCGAACCCTTAATGCAGCAAAATAACATCAAAATCTCAAGAAAGCCGCAGAAGCTAAACTAAACTAAACTTTTGAGAAAAACTAAAACATTATTCTGAAATATTCAACAGCTAATATAGTTCAGGCAAATCATAAGATTTTAACTTTTTTTTTAAATTACAGGTTTTTATATACTTTGCCAACGTTTTTTTTTTTCAAAATCTGATTATGAGCCGAAGCATTACAATACCAAAATGCAAAAACTCGAAAAAATCTCAAGGTTGTCTCAATCCGATCACTATACTAGCAGAGATATTCAAGAAAACCAAGGAAATGTAGAGATAAATGGCCCCAAAATCACGTGCAGAAGGTCGTGCGAATCGTTCCGGAACCGGAAAACTCATTTCCTATGGCTTTTACAGCGAAAGAAATTTATTTAAAAAAATAGCCTTCTTCTGAAGTTGACTATCAAAATCCGGTAGATTTACCCCATTAGAACTAAAACCATAGCGAACCCATAAGAAATCAAGTTTTTTAAATCCAGGAAATGTCTTTCACTAATTTACAAATTTACGTGAACAAGGTTGTTTATGTTTCGTAATTTTTCATCAAATATTTTCATTAAACAGAGATAGTAACATAAAATTTACCTGTGTAAAAAAAGAATAAAAAATCTATAGTCTACAGTTCTACACTATACATTTACTATACATATACTTTTTTATTGCATACACTCTTCCGGTTTCTCAGTCAGTCTATGCATGTTTTTCTATTGAGACTTCGAAGAAGTTTTATTTTATTTTATTTTATTTTTTTGTATGAAAAAGAAAAAGAAAACATGCAAGTTTTGCAGATCTTGAAAAACTATAAGACATGAATAAATACCAACCACATAGAAACGTCTTAGAATGTCAGTTGATTGATTTATAGGGAAGTAAACTATTCTTTAAAAAGCTTCTTCCAAACAAATGTAGTGTAAGTCTTTCTTTCTATGTATATAAGTATATCATACTTATAGAAAAGTATATTTTGTACATTTAACAATGATAAGATGTTACACGTAAAATTCGTGTATAATAGAAAATTGAAAAATTGACTTGGAAAAAGTAATTTGCCATGCGACAACCGGTGTCTTTAAATAAAACTACGAAAATATTACTTGAATACAGAAGTTGCAGTATTGTTTTTTTTGCCATAAATTCATTATAAATGAAAGAATTATTTATCTGAAGTATATTTAAGAAATTTTTCTAAAAATTATTAATTCCATTTTTTTATTAATTATTTTGTATTTTTGAATAAGTATAACGGTAGTGGCATATTAACCTCCGTTGAGGCTGCGTGCCAATCTATGGGAATTTGTGTTATAATATAGTGAAAGCCAGCTGAGAAACAAACCGTTTATCATTTTCATGTTAAATTCATTTCTCCGTATCTTTCTTCCGTGCTATAGTTTAAAAAAATCATTTTCAATTGTAAAATTACATGAAAAAATTTGTTTTTTTATTTTTATTAATCTTTCGGAAATAGTAAAAAAAAAACACATACAACTTTTATATTAGACTTCAGCAGGCGTTGAATAAATAGGTGGATATTTATAAACCATAACAACTTACAACAATACTGTTCAATCAACTGTCTAGTTGAAAATATTCCACTCTTTCAGCAGAGAGTGATCCAAGGCGTTATTCTTTAACCGTTTGGTTACTGACCCTGAGGTTGCGGGTTCGAATCCAGGCAGCGGTAATGTGAACAAATTATAATTAATGGGGGAGCAGAATTGATCACATTGTCGTCGCTTGGATAAGAATGAAGTAACCGATACCACACACATCATAAAATTGTAATTGTATACATACGGATGTAAGTAAATAAATAAAGATTAACAAATAATGATGTGGATGGCCTCTGTTATAGGCATATGTCAGAATAACGGAGGTTAAACCCAATTATTATTATTATTATTATTATTAGTCATTCCATAGATCATTTTTAAAGATTTGAGCCTTCGTGTGACTGCCATATTGATTGCTTGACGTCAGTATTGATTTTCCCAGTACCCGATGGTAATCACAGACTTTTGGCTTTTCCAGATATGAAACAGTCTATTCAGTTGAAACAAGAATGATAACAACTAACAGAGTAAATTGTGTAAATATATTATTCAAAAAAGATAAGATGTACTTGATTACGTCAATAAAAATGAAAAAAAGGATATTTTTTATCTGTGTTTCTCGACAATTTTATGCAATTTTACAGCAAGAATGGAATTCTTCATAAGTCATTAACAAAATTGCTTTTGAAATTTTAACAAATTTAAACATATTTTTTGTACGTTATTATAATCGAAAAAAAGAAATTAATTTTTCACATCCACAAATAATTATTACATTTTACTTAAGATAAGGAATGTAATTCTTTGCCACAAAACCAATTTTGAGTCATTTTTTTCGAGTTTTTAATCAAATTTTACATATATCCAAAAATTTATTTACTTATTCAAAAAATTGATTTGTTTGCAAAAAATGTATTTTATATTAACCTTGAGTTATACTTTTCATTTCTCATCAAATTCGGCTTGCTTATTCAAAAAACATGCTTTTTAACTGCCGTATTGTTTAAGAGACCGATAAAAAAATTACATGGCTGATACCCATCATTACATCATGTCAATATTTAAACGTACAACTAAATTTAAGAAAAAAAACATTTTATGAATTGTAAATTCACATCAGTAGTTTTATTCGGTGTACAACCGTACAACAGCATAACCAGACAGCAAAAAGTAAAGATAGTTTATCTAGATTTTATCGCCCACATAATGTCTACTAATGTAAATACAACTACTATTCTATTCTCTATGTATTTGGTATCAAGAAAATAAAAAACATTTGCATCACTTAACAAAAATATTGTTACACGAAAGAGAAAATCCCCGTTGAGAAATCAACGATATACTTCATTCTTTAAAAGCCAGTAGCCGGTTGATATACAGAATTTTTGAAATCATTTCCTTACATGAAGCACAGATTAGATTAGATTAAAATAAATTTAAGGCTAAGGCTTGAAAGACTATTCTATTTAACCAATTTGGTTAAATAGAATCAATCTATTATATCCCCTAAGTGTTTTTCAAAATGCTCCATATATATAGTTGCAAGAAAATGTGTTTAACATTGTTTTAACTGAGTTTTCAAGCAGTCAAATACTCATGAATTAAATATTGAGATCGTTTACTCAAGAAAAATTTACTTGGTTTAAGATCATCAGCGAAGTACTACACGCTTACTTCAACCCTGCAATTTTTTTTACTGTTCATGAGCAAGGAAGACATTATTCTGACCAATATTTCTTATAGAATCACTCAGTATGAGAAAAGCATTGTTTACCCAAATTTGCGACGTCGGAAATCCAGAAACTTATTTTATTCATGCCCAAAAATTTCTCTCAAAACCAAAATTTTGAAATCTTTCTCGAAAAACTACGTTCTTATAAAAAAAGAAAACATTCTCATACACGTTAGTTATAATAAATTAAAACGTTCAACACAATTCTTTTAGCTCAGAGAGACAATGATAAATTCATTTTAATATACACGGATTCACATGCGAAAAAAAATATACGTTTTAATATTTAAAAAAATTGAACAAAACATACCTACCATTTAAATATTTTTTTTTAACCCATTTTTATGGTAGAACCAAAGTCCGCTTTATAGTTAGAAGAAAAGACTGCTTCACAAATCACAAATGTATTTTAACAAGTGTTTATCGATCGTTTTCGAAGTGTTCTACCAATCAAGTGATCAATTTGGGTGACAAAAGCAAATTTTGAATTCAGTGATCTTTGCTCTTTGAATATGGTAGGGGCCTGATGTCGAATTTTCCATATTACCCATACAAATCTAAAACTAGACTAGATACAAAATTTGAAAGTGAAATTAAAAATAATTAAAAAACGAACAAGTTATAAGAATTCAAATATTGTTGCCCATGTTCTTTTAGCAAAACAAAGTTTTCTCAAAGTCACTAACCTATATCTTCCTCTTTGTTTAATTAGGAATTTTAAACGTTCGCATTATACATACTTCTAAGGTTTTTCAAAAACCATCTTCACTTTTCTGCCCGTGCATTGAGAGTTCTACACCTGAAGTGATCAAAAAAATTTAGTCAACATGCAAATTGAATTAAAACTTCGTACTTTGAGCATAATTCGTATTCCAGCTCTTACGATAAACTCATATATATTAAAACGTGAATGTAATTAAAATACGCTTTGTGAACAAAAAAAACTGTAGAAAAAGTAATGCGTGAATTGTTTTGTAACTTTTATTAAAAAAATTTTATCTACTATTTTAACATTTCATATAACATCGCATTTTCATCTTTTACACCTTGGGGTAGTTTTCTTGACTGTATGAATATTTTTGTTTTCTAAATGTTTTCAGATTTTAATTATTATTCAAACATAAATTTGAATTTTTTTTAAATTTTGAATCAGAGTCAAGCGTTGTATTCGATAGTAATTTCAGAACGACTGATCATTTGAGAGATAGTTGTTGAGGTTCAGCTTAATAACTTTTTAGCATACTTAAATTTTCATGAGCGTTAAAAATTTTTATTTAATGAACATTTATTGACGACAGTATTTAATTACGAATTTAAGGAAGCTCGACCGTTATAGTCCATTCAGACATGCTCTAATATTCGTACCCTATTTATGACAACAGTATACAATACTAAGACATTGTATCTATGCATAAACAATTTATACAACACAACTGCACATTTATAAATTGTTTTTTATGTTTTTATCAAGATGGGCAACAAATTCTTCATAAATAAATATTAAAACATGTTGTTTTTGAAAATGTTAAGAACCCTTTTCGAGATATGTATAAAAAAGATCTAGTTTTGTAAACGCAGTATACCTCCAGCATGTTAAGCATACCTCTTTGATTGTTAATATCTCATTCCACAGATGGTGATAAAATTTCCTTTTTTTTTTTAATTATAAGGAATACTTTTATGAATCTGATATTTCAATTTTATTAAAATTCTAAGAAAAGCCATTTTACGATTGAATTATATTACAGTTTGTTTTGTATTTTCTTCCACCCGAATGAAAATATTAAATTTTCATTTTTTAAATTATTTAAAAATAGATTTAAAAAAATTAAATGTTTAATAACAAAACAAATTTTTATTAAAAACACGTAAATTTGGAAGACATGAAAAAAGCTTCCTTCTTACGTGGTTCTGTATTAAATATAGGTACGTACAGCAAATGTTAATGATATCAAACTAAAAATATCAATCTTTTATTAGAAAAATGAAATGTTTTATACAACTATAAATCGTTTTTGACCTTTCCGAAGAATCTCATCGGCTTTCGAAAATATTTTCTGATTTTTAAAAAATGGTTATTAGAAAATATGAAAATATTATGCGTTTTGTGAGTGTTCTACCAATCTAGTTGGGTGAAAATAGATACTGTGATTCACACAAAAGTAAAATGATTGACCAGAAAAATGAAAATCTAGTTTTTACACATGTTTTCTTATTCTGAAAAAAATTTCAACTGCCTGTGATTCAAAAGCGCGAAAATGAAATACTCAAATCTGTCACTATTTATGGTCTACGAATTTTGCTACGGAATGTTTGCAGAACTTGCAAATTGATGAGAGTTAAATATTAATATTAAATTTAAATTAATAATAACTGAATAAAGTTTCTTGTATTCGTAAAATATTTAGTACACCGAGATATTTTTCCAGGAAGAACTACATGCTAGTTTTTTGTGTTTCAATTTTATATTTTATTTTTTCACAGTGTACTAGGTTTATTACAAAAAGTTACTAATTTTAAGTAGGTAGTACACCGAGCTAAAAAGAACAAAACGCTCCAATTACCTCGGATTTAAAAAACAAAACTGGGACTGAGGTCAATTATCTATAAAAAAATCATTCTAAAGAAATGTTTTTTGAAGACATCCCAACCATTCCTGTGATCTACATCAGAATCAGAATTCTGATCCATTTTTTCGAGATATGGACAGATCTAAAACCATTCGACAATAAATATTGTTCGCATTATGATCCGTTTAAATTATTCACCGTGTAATATTAAAAAGTTGTATATACTAATAATTTTATATTATTCTTATTAATACAAACTGATTATTATTAATTCTTACATTCATTTGCTTGGCATTCATCCAATATGAAAATATGTTACGTAATAAAATTTCAATCTGTTACTTCCGTTCTTTTATAAAAGAAACACATCAATAAGGAAATTAAAATTTAATTTTTTATACATTTTTTATTCTATAAATTCTACGCTCTTGTTTTTCATTTTTCTATGCAATTTGTTCTGTTACTAAAGAAAACGGATATTTATAAATAAAAATAGTATTTTATTAAATTTTGCATTTGGTATGTGGAAAAAATAAAACTATTGGGAAAATCCCTAAAGACGTCAATATGCGGAACTCGCTTAATTCTTAAATTAAACATCATTGATCTATGGGATGATTAGACCATGAAAAAAGTAGTCTATTTATTTAGACAATTCATTCATAGATTTCAACTGTAACTTTGAAAGCAGTACAGAACGATCAATTCAAACTTTCTTTAACAGAAAATCCGATGTATCTCCGAAAATAATTCGAATTTTGAAAAATCCTTTTAAGGGCATATTCGTAAGTGCCTAACCTTTATGACTATGCAATCGATTTTTTTCAACTTTCAACTGTCTTAAGATGCTACTGGTTTCTGGAAGAAATGAATACACTTCTTCTTTACTAGAAAATAGAAAAAAATAATCAAAACTCGATAAAATTGCGATTTTCCTATCTTTAAACTTTTTTATAAATTTTAACCTAATATTTTTATAAATTTTGAGCTTACAGAAAGATGCTTTTGTGTAAAGTTTATTCTCTATAAGTTTATGCGGTAATATTAACTGAAAATTTTTTTCTGATGGGTGGACATTTCGCTCGCAAATTTTTAAGAGACATAAAATAACGGATTGAAATCGAACAAGGTTTTGCATATCAGAATGGCAACAGGTTTTTATGGGAGGCTCACAAGAAAGCATTATTACGACAAATTTTTTTGAATAATGTGCCGGACATTTTTTATTCTATTTATTTATAAGAAGCCATTTTATATGATTTATTATCAATAAAAATAAAAGAAGTCTGTGTACTTATAATAAGTCGTAACTATTTATAAAACAAACAAATCACTTTTTTATGATTTTATTAAGCGATACATCATGATCATGTATCTGTTGTAGTGGTTGTGTACTTGGCCGCAATTTGATTTTTATCATCATCATCATTTTATCATACCATGTATCTTAAAATTTTGTTTTGATCGACGATTTTTTATACCATGTATATGAAATATACATAGTTAAGTTTAGTCCCAAGTTTGTAACGCTTAAAAATATTAATACTATGAACAAACTTTTGGTGTAGGTGTTCATAAAATCACCTAATTAGTCCATTTCCAGTTGTCTGTCTGTCTGTCTGTCCGTCTGTCATCACTTTTACTCAAAAACGAAAAGAGATATCAAGCTGAAATTTTTATAGCGTGCTAAGGATGTTAAACGTGAGGTCAAGTTCGTAAATGAGCAACATTGGTCAATTGGGTCTTGACCGTAGGACCCATCTTGTAAACCGTTAGAGATAGAACAAATGTTTCAATGTAAAAAATGTTCCTTATAATAAATGTTTTGTTTGAAACATTTTTTTGTAAACATCACTGTTTACCTGTGAGAGCGCAAATTATGCGCAAATTGTATAGAATGTATTATATGTCTGTGTAATGTAATAGAGTAATTAACACTGTCTATACATGGTATTTGAAGAAATAACTCAGTCAATTGTTTTTTTTTTCACTTGCTTAAACCCAAGTTCACATGTAAATGCAATTCACTTCAGAATTTTATATAATTACATTTATAGTAAATTAGTTTAAAAACATTGTTAGATATTCAAGTGAAAAAAAAAAAAAAGATCACAAAAAGCAAAACTAATGGGCTCAACCGTGATTTGAGCTCAGAATCTCTCGCACCCATTGCAGAAATCATACTCCTAAACCATTGTGCTGATGAGTTAAAAATTTGTATTAAGATTCACACAAGAATTCTTTTATTTTAAATTTACACACTAATTTTTATACCATGTATATATGAAATATACATAGTATATTAAGTTTAGTCCCAAGTTTGTAACGCTTAAAAATAATGATGCTAGGAAAAAAATTTTGTCATAGGTGTTCATAAAATCACCTAATTAGTCCATTTCCGGTTGTCCGCCCGTCCGTCTGTGGACACGATAATTCAAAATCGAAAAAAGATATCAAGCTGAAATTTTTACAGTGTACTCAGGACGTAAAAAGTGAGGTCAAGTTCGTAAATGAGCATCATAGGTCAATTGGGTCTTGGGTCCGTAAGACCCATCTTGTAAACCGATAGAGATAGAACAAAAGTTTAAATGTGAAAAATGTTCCTTATCAAAAATTTAACAACTTTTGTTTGTAACATTTTTTCGTAAACATCACTGTTTACCCGTGAGGGCGCCAATTAGGCGGAAATTTTATAATATGTACTATAATTGATTATCAGTTATGTATGTGTCTCATGTTTGTATATGTAATGTGATAAAGAAATCAACACTGACTATGCATGGTATTTCAACAGTTAACTCAGTCAATTGTTTGTTTTCATTTGTTTATTCATAAATATTTAAACTATTCAATAATAAAAAAATTACTAAAATTTATTTAAACGAATAGGCAGCTCTACTTTGCGTATTCCATTCAAAATTATTAATTATTCCAAAATTACAAGTATTGGTTTTTTCGATTTTTTGTAATTTCTTTAAGGGGTACCCCTTTATACAAAATCGAAAAAATCGAGAAAATTTTTTTGTCTCTGATTTTGATAAAACTCTGTTTATAAGGTAATTTTGACCCATAATTTACAAAAATCGTATTCATATAACGATCAGGAAACTAGTTTCGGAGATATCGAGTCAAAATATGGGATAATGGGTGATATTTCAAAAACTATGCTTCCAATCATCAAATGAATACGATTTTTGAATTTTTTGGGTCAAAATTACCTTATATACTAAGTTTTATCCAAATCAGAAACCATAAATTTTTTTCGATTTTTTGGAATTTTTTTAAGGGGTACCCCTTTGCAAAAATCGAAAAAATCGAAAAAAAAATGTTGGCTCCGATTTCGATAAAACTCTGTTTATAAGGTAATTTTGACCCATAATTTACAAAAATCGTATTTATATAACGATCAGGAAACTAGTTTCGGAGATATCGAGCCAAAATATGGGATAATGGGTGATATTACAAAAACTATGCTTCCAATCATCAAATGAATACGATTTTTGAATTTTTTGGGTCAAAATTACCTTATATACTAAGTTTTATCCAAATCAGAAACCATAAATTTTTTTCGATTTTTTGGAATTTTTTTAAGGGGTACCCCTTTGCAAAAATCGAAAAAATCGAAAAAAAAATGTTGGCTCCGATTTCGATAAAACTCTGTTTATAAGGTAATTTTGACCCATAATTTACAAAAATCGTATTTATATAACGATCAGGAAACTAGTTTCGGAGATATCGAGCCAAAATATGGGATAATGGGTGATATTTCAAAAACTATGCTTCCAATCATCAAATGAATACGATTTTTGAATTTTTTGGGTCAAAATTACCTTATATACTAAGTTTTATCCAAATCAGAAACCATAAATTTTTTTCGATTTTTTGGAATTTTTTTAAGGGGTACCCCTTTGCAAAAATCGAAAAAAAAATGTTGGCTCCGATTTCGATAAAACTCTGTTTATAAGGTAATTTTGACCCATAATTTACAAAAATCGTATTTATATAACGATCAGGAAACTAGTTTCGGAGATATCGAGCCAAAATATGGGATAATGGGTGATATTACAAAAACTATGCTTCCAATCATCAAATGAATACGATTTTTGAATTTTTTGGGTCAAAATTACCTTATATACTAAGTTTTATCCAAATCAGAAACCATAAATTTTTTTCGATTTTTTGGAATTTTTTTAAGGGGTACCCCTTTGCAAAAATCGAAAAAATCGAAAAAAAAAAGTTGGCTCCGATTTCGATAAAACTCTGTTTATAAGGTAATTTTGACCCATAATTTACAAAAATCGTATTTATATAACGATCAGGAAACTAGTTTCGGAGATATCGAGCCAAAATATGGGATAATGGGTGATATTTCAAAAACTATGCTTTCAATCAACAAATGAATACGATTTTTGAATTTTTTGGGTAAAAGTTGCCTTATATACTAAGTTTCATTCAAATCAGAAACCATAAATTTTTTCGATTTTTTGTTAATGTACTTTAGTTTATGTATATGAAATATACCAAGGTATAGTTTTGTCCCAAGTTTGTAACGCTTAAAAATATTGATGCTATGAACAAAATTTAGGTATAGGTGTTCATAAAATCATTAAATTAGTCCATTTTCGGTCTGTCTGTCTGTCGTCTGTCCATCTGTCATCACGATAACTAAAAAACGAAAAAACATTACATGTGTTCTCTCCCACTCTATGCAGGCACACAACAGAAGAACTGTTGTATAGCTGAAAAGACATCGAAGCCACGATACAAGTCTTTTTTTGCAATTTCATAAAACACCTATAATATCTCTTACTTAGATGCATTGCTTAAAACATGTACTTTGTCATACTCGCGATATTTATATGCCTAGATGTAAATCGAACTAGTGGTATATGTGTGACATGTATGTATGTGTAATGTGAAAGAGTAATCAACACTGCCTATACATGGTATTTCAACAATTAACTCAGTCAATTGTTTGTTTTCACTTGTTTTTATTTAAAATTTAAAAATAAATCATATTTTTGCCTTTCAGGAAGCGATTTCTAAAAAACAATCTTAGATATAAAGAGGCTAAAGACTAGCGAAGATATTTCCCAGCCATACAAACATTTAAACAGTATTTAAACATAGAAGTGCAAGAAATAGTCCATTTCGAAAGAAAAAAAACTCCTTTAAAAATTAAGAACTGAGGATATTTTCACGAAACACAAAAGCTTGAATATTTTGCTTAAAAAATTTAATTTTGGAAAAAAATAAAGATTTCCAACAACTCAGAATTAATAATTTTTGACCCGTACTTCTGTAGTATTTGTTGCAAATTGGATGGAGTACGACCCGTTTAAAGAATCGTCCCGTTGATCATCGAATAATCAAATATTAAAAACTTAATGCAATGTTGTAACGCGACAATAGAAATGAAACCTCTCAAATTCAAAGAAAAAACATTCCCATAAACCTTTGAGCCAAGAATTAATATATACTAGCTGTGAACTACCCGCTATGCTGGGCAACATCCCCACTTGCACCCCTCCCTCCACATTTCCTTGCGTGGGATAACAGTTTTGTAATGTACACGTCATGCTCTTTTATTTGATACCCCACCTAGGTATATTTGTAAATATTCGATAATTCCTTCCCACTTTCTCGCTACACCTTTCTACCCTCCGAAGGTTAAAAGTAGATAAAAACAATAGATCTTTGAAGCTGATTGTATATCGTGTCAATATTTCAGCTTAATCGATGCACAACTTTTTTAGTTTTTGAAGCATATCCCTTTCAACCCCTATTTCAACCCCTTTCTCTACTATAATATGGATGTATTATACATAAAAACCTTCCTCTTGAATCACTCTATCTATTAAAAAAATCCGTTGCGTAGTTTCAAAGATTTAAGCGTACAAAGGGACATAGGGACAAAGGGACAGAAAAAGCGACTTTATTTTATACTATGTAGTGATGTTTAGTTTTGAGATATTTTGTATAAAAATATTCAATCAAAATCAAAACCTCTGACCTATCATGATGACTCACCGCAGTTCGTGTAATACATTAACAAACATTCAGTATGTGTTTTTAGTTTTTATTTTTGAAAAATACACGACCGCATTAACTAATTTTCAAAAATAAATATTTTTACCTCTATATGTACTATGTAGTTACAGACAAAAAAAAATGACCTTCAGATAGAGAAATTGTGCTTTAGCAAATAATACTTTTTGATTTATTATTATCAAATACAATTTTCTGAACATTTCCTAATAGAACCCAGGTAGTAGCGTTTAATAGTAGAGCGGGCCCTGGATGAGGTTGAGTGTGCAAAATATGAGTACCGCATTTTGTCAATTGATTTTTGATCAGAAAAGCTTATAGATTAATATTCTGGATCTTGCCAGAAACCCTATTGGTCCAATTTTTGCATACTCCCCCCCCCCTCCACAGAAACAGTTAAATGAATCAAGTAAAAGTTACTCTTCGGAACTTCATAGAGGATGTTAGAATTTTGATAAGCTAAAAAATGTAATTGTGAGCCCCGTTTTCAGCTTTAAAAATGGCATTTTTGGAGTTTTTCCAAACATTAAACTGTTAATATCCCGAAAACATAGAAGATTACGAAAAAATCACAGAAGGTCTTTTTAACGTTCAATGAACCATAGAACCTGGAGTAACTTTTACTTGATTCAAAAAATGTCATTTAACTGTTTCTGTGGAGTGGGGGGGGGGAAGTATGCAAAAAAATTAGACCAATAGGATTTCTTTCATATTTTGCACACTCAATCCCATCCAGAGCCTGCACTAAGTCAAAAAAAAACTTATTCCGCCTCAAGTTTTAAACTGAGTTTTGGACTATAAATATAGGTTTGCTGATTCATTTAAGCTACCTGCTTTTCTGTTAAAATTAAATCGTTGATTATACACAATACGTATTCAAAAATGGTGAAAATTTGGTAATTTTCGAAAAGAAATAACGAAAATTTTTTGTTCTTTTGTGACTAATGTACTTCCTTTTTCAAATCTTGCGAAACTTGAAAACGTCCTGCCATTTGCGTTACATTATCAATAAATTTCATTAATCATAAATAGCAAGAAGAAAATTGTCGAAAATAGGGAAACTCAATTTCTATTGACGTGGCAGTCGCATCCCAGCTGTTATACCTTAATTTGGTTTTCGGTAGTCTTTAGTCTCGTGATGCGAAATTTACAGTACATGGACGACTTGTAATATCCGCACCACTTTTTATTACTATTAATATCCAAAATATAATTTTATATCCAAATAATTTATCTAAACAATATTTATTGGACATAGAAAATATGTCTTTTCAGAGATATATTAATTTCCATTTTCAACACACCTATTAATTCTAGTTAAAATTAAATGAAATATAAAATCTAACTCTTTTATGTATAGAATGAATGTAGAATTAATATACATAGAATGTTTGTCTGATGGCTGTGTATCATGTTTTCTTTTAGTATTTTATAATAAATTATAAGTTTACTATATAACTATTATAAAATCAATGAACTGATTTATTTTTGGAAACTATTATTAAATAAAATGAGACTTGGAACTTCGTATATGTTTTATTATTAAGATGAAACTGTATGGCAAATAAAAACTGTACGTTTATTCTCAATTATTATTGCCACCTTTTTATTTTCTTCCATTTTTATACCATGCATATATGCAATATGCAAGGTATACTAAGTTTTGTCTCAAGTTTGTAACGCTTAAAAAGATAAAATCACCTAATTAGTCTATTTTCGATTGTACGTTTGTCCGTCCGCCTGTCAACTCGATAACTCAAAAACGAAAACAGATAAAAAGCTGAAATTTTTCAACGTACTCAGGACGTTAAAAGTGAGTCGAGTTTGTAAATGAGCAACATAGGTCAATTGTGTTTTCGTAGGACCCACCTGTTAACCGTTCAGAATAGAACAAAAGTATAAATGTAAAAAATGTTCCTTATAAAAAACAAAACAACTTTTGTTTGATAAATTTTTTCGTAAACATCATAGTTTACCCGTGAGGGCGCAAATTAAGCGTAAATTGTATATTATGTATTATATGGGAATATCACTTATATTAGTTATGTATGTGTGATATGTATGTATGTGATTTAGGCGTCATTCCCCGTCAAAATTCCTTGTTGAGGATACTCGATTTTCAGCAATTTATTCTGAGATGACTACTTCAGTATAGAGCATACGTGGCCTTTAATATTTTGTCATTATGAAAAACTATAAATTGTTACATTTTCATCACCGCATCTGGAGATGTAGTTATAAGTCTTTAGGTACCACTTTGTCCCAAGTTAAAACGAAATATTTCTCTATACGTATACTGTTTGTAAAGCGTATCGTTAGCCACATATTTTATATGAAGTAAAAGGGTTCTTATGTATAAAACAAAGAGGGATTGTATTTATGTATACAAAAACCTAACCAATCGGACTAATCAATTGAAGTTGAACAAATACAATACCAATCACACCCCGTAACGCATAGCCCTAACACACTATACTCTTTGAAAATTTACTAACTAGGATTGATAACAGAGTCAGAACCACCTCTCAAAGTAGATTGAGAAGGATGATAAATGCGAGAGGATAATAATTGCCATTTAATAAATATTAGTTAAGAATTAAACTTTACTCAACTGTAATACATGTCTACGTTAAAATATTCCTTGCAAATAGAACATATCTAACCATTTTTTATAACTTTTATACAGAATTAATTGAAGAAACAGTAACTATTAAAGCAGCTGACTTCCGTCAATACGATCATGCGCATTGAATACCATGCTCTGTTATTGTGTTTCTCTGTTAGCTGATTGAATATTGTATTTTTATCTTTGTTAGTCTTCTCTGTGAAGCAAAAGTGTACATACTTGGTAACTTAGAGATATGACAGATAGAGAACTCTAGCCTGTAAGTGGATGCGATATACGAAGCGAGAGAGAATACTGCCAGTGTGTTCCCCTGTGTCCTTGTCTAATACATATACTTATACTTACTAATAGATACATTTATACTTACTAATACATAAAATAAATATATATGCACATATGATTATGACAAGGACACAGGGCATATCGCATCCACTTACAGGCATCCATATCGCATCCACATCCCCTTACAGACTATCCACTATATGCTTCGCATATTGCATTCACTTACAGGCTAGCAGACCCCTGGCGTTCTCTAACTGTATTATGTTTATGCATGGTACACGTTGGGCCTATCTAGCAATAGATGATCTGAAACCATAGCACATAGTACACATTCCCTCTATGTTTTATACATACAAACTCTGCTGACTTCATATATTTGATATGGCTAACGAGATAGCTTACAATCGATACACTACCTACACATACAAAATTAAAAATATTTATATAGATGCCAAATTTATGTTTACAAACAGATGCAAGAATCCATCAAAGTAATTAAATAAACATAAACTGTAAACATTGTAAACAGTGAACAGTAAAGTAACTGAATATGGATGCACTGTATACTATTATTCTATTTCGTTAACTTTCTTCAGTATCTGCTACCTACAACTTGTACTAGTATCACGTTTATAGAAATAAATCACTCAACTTGAATGATAATTCACATATATAATAATTATAATTACTATTATAATTATTATTAACAAAGCTATGTACAGCATTCATTAAAATATTATTGTACATTTAGTAAAATAAAATTTTAATCAATAATTCAGTCAAAATGCATTGCCCTCTTCTATTTTCTACCTCAGCCCCATACGAAAAAATGCTTGCCTCACCATTAATTTAACGTACAGTACATACTCTCAACTCGTCAATAAAATCACATCTACGCTTCTTCCAGAAGTTTTTATTTTCTTTTTGTCACAGTCCACGATTCGTATGCATACAATAAAACAGACCAGAGATAAACTTTATTACCCAAGTCTTTGTCTTTTTAGAAATGTTTTGGTTTGCCTGTAACGACCTGAATTTATTTTAGCTATTTTTGCAAAGGTCACATGCCTCTTGATCTTATGAGTTCATTTACCGTCTTCAACTATAAGAGCTCATGGTGTTATGAATTCTTAATTTGGTTTTTGATTTCTGATCACCATACACTCTTTTCCATACAATAGGTATATTTTCAGCTTTGGCTACGAATATCCCTTAAACGTTTACACTAATCTATAAGAAACCATTTTTTTAGATCAGTTAATTTTCTTCAAAAATATGTATTGCTCATTTTATGAGTTTTATAAGCGAGTTATAAAATTGAGAAAAATAAATTTTATTCAAGGTAGATATACACTACTATAGTAACATGGTGGTGATTGATATTTCAATATCAATATCGAAATGGTGATGTTTCGAAAATTTTTCGTTTAAAATTATCAGAAGAATTTAATTTAATATAGTATTTTTTAGGGTCATATTGTCCAAATTATACAAAATTTGTATTATATTTACGACTTTACTAATAAATGATTTTATATAATTTATTCAAAAAAACTTGCAAATATGGTTTGAAATCACTGAAATAGAGGGAGCCTGGAACGCTGTCTAGCCTGCTGGCAGCGACGATATATATATATATATATATTTATTACAGCCTTGTTTGAAAGGGACTGACTATAGAGTTGTTTGATTGTACAGATAAGTGACTGAATAGTTTGAAAGAAACAGTTATAGACGCCGAATCATGCTGCACCGTTGGGCACTATAGACGGTGAGCCTATAGCGTCCAACGGTGCTCGGTCACCACTCGTTGCGCGCTATAGGCAGTGAGCGTTCCAGTCTCTCTATATTTCAGTGGTATAAAACGAACCTAGATATAGATCTTGGTTAGGTATCTTATACGGTATCTCAGAAACTGCTTATCCAATCACCAAAGGAATCCAATTTCTTCATTAATTGATTCAATATTACTTTAAATGCAGTTTTATCCGAGTTGAAAACCAAAAATCACTAAAAAATTCCCTTTTAAAAAATAGAAAAAAATCCCTAAGCCATTTTTTCATCCTTTTCCCTTCTTTTTAGGTCATTACTACTCAAAAAATTAAACTGATAATACAGCATGTATAATAATATTTTTATGCATACTGTAGACTATTATATATACAAACTGTTTTATAAATGTTTAGATATATTATTATATTGATTAAATTGATTGACAACGTAAACATAGTTAAGTATATCTCAAATTCAATTCAACTGAACTCAATGAATGTGTATATGAATTAACTGTAAAAGTCTACACTTTATATTAATATTAATTATTTAATTAATTTAATTCAATTCAATTCGATTCAATGATCGATTCTTATCACAGTGAAAATTATTTATTATTATTATATTTATTTAATTAAAAATATACTGTGAAAATATTATTCATTAATTTTAAATAAATAAATAAGAATTATGTATTTAGAAAGTGTTCGTTTATTGAATAAAATGATTGATTGTTTAGTGATTTAGAAGGTTAAAAACTTGTGTTCTTATATTAGAGAGAAATAGAAGCGAATTAAGTACGAGGCGAGGGTTGTTTAAGAGATACAATTAGTCCTAGTTTCTTGTAAGAATAAAGCAAGATTTGTTATTTACTATTTTTGCTGTTAGATTTTGGCTACCTACGATGTCGATACCAGAACTTCATTAAACATTCTTAAAAACTATTATAGTGAGGTGAAATTTGACTAGCAATTTTAAAAGTATGACCCAAATTTAGTAGGATTAAATACTTGGTTAATCAAAATTGCATAAAATTTGGATTGGATAGGGAAAAATTAATTTTTTTTTATTTTGATGACGTTATTAAGTTCCAAAATTCGATTTTTATGATAATATGGCCTACTATTATCCAGTCTGAATGGAATTTTTTTTAAACTCTCCAATAATAATAATAATAATGGGAATTAGCCTCCGTTCCTCAGACACATATTTCTATAACAGACTAGCCACCCACATCATTATTTTTAATCTTTATTTATTAAACTCCATCTGATTATAATTAAATTTTTATGATGTGGGTGGATTCGGTTATTTTGTTCTTATCCAGCGACGATGGTGTGATCAATTTACCGCACCATTAATTATAATTGATCAAACAGCCACTAAGTCTAAGCAGTCAAAGTCGATTGCGCTTTAACTCGCTAAGATTATTGTTATTGATGTTAGATTTTCGGTATCATTCACCGATGTGCTGGATCTCGGTGCCAAGACATTCTCAAAATCTATAAAAGACCCAAATTTATAAGAATTACGTGACGCCAATAAGTTAAAAAATCGATGTTTCCTAATTTACTAAACCAAAAATAAAATAGAATTCATAAAAGTCCCCCAACATATTTTCCTAACATAAAGTCTATTTAAGACGGTTCTATACACATTTCTCAAGGGCGTGAAATCATTACTTGATTGGCGTGAAACTGTCTAATTTTTTTAAGACTCCTTTTAAATATTCATGTGGAAAAAAATAATTGTAAAGGAAAGCAGTTTTCCAGATAAGAATGGTTAAAACTACATTTAAATTTCAAGCACTGCGATTATATTCTTTACTCTATCGATTTGAAATTTGGATATGTTATAGGTACTCATATTCTACCTGCCCTGGTTT
The DNA here is from genome assembly GCF_905475395.1 of Chrysoperla carnea. Classification (NCBI taxonomy): domain Eukaryota; kingdom Metazoa; phylum Arthropoda; class Insecta; order Neuroptera; family Chrysopidae; genus Chrysoperla; species Chrysoperla carnea. The sequence continues at coordinate 77,376,805 of NC_058339.1, read as the reverse complement.
TTCGCAAATCCTGTTAATTTTCCCAATTTCCATTGTACAGATTCAGGTATAGTGGAATACAAAAAAGTAAAAGTAAGTAAGTAAGTGTAAACAATCATAAATTTAAATGAATAATTATGATGATTTACATTTGAAAAATAATATTTGTGCAATTTAATTTCTTTTTTTCACAATTTTAATACATTAAGTTTAATTAATTAGTGCTTTTCAATAACTTTAATTTGATATTTTCTATACCATTAACGTGTAAAGAACTGCAAATGTCATAACACCCTCCTTTATCGCCAAAATTTTTCACTGGAAGCGCTGGCATCGATTTTATTGTCCCTACCATGACTACGCACACAACGAATAGAACCGTCCTACCAATTGTTTAATTTGTATTTTTTGTCTCTCCTGTATACAGTATTTAATTTATAAATATAATATTTGGTACCATGAATAAATCCTTTGAATATTTCTGGAATGACAACTTTGAAGGCTACGACTTATTATAGTTTATACCATCATACATTTTATATTATTATAACACAAAACAAGAATAACGTAAAAGGTATCACATCTGTTATATAAAATATTATGGTCCTATATAAACTATTATGTATATCTTTCTAGCGAACACAAGAGGGCAACAAGAAGAAGATTCAAAAGAGAGTTACATAGAAAATAGGAAGAAATTTATTATTATTATTATTATTATAAAGAGAATAAAACTTATTATTAATTACATTTACGAAACTTATTATTATTATTATACATAGTCAGCTCAGAGTACAAGACAAGACATTCATTGTCAGTCATTCAATGAAATACTCTGTAAGTTTGTGTGGTTTTCTGGCTCATTGTTTTGAAAACAGGGATGTTTATATTAAATCTAGATCACTAATCTCATTTCTTAGAAAATCAATAAATTAAAATAAAAGGTTAATAATAATATTCTGTTTTTAATATGGAAAAAAAGATCGAGAGGTGTCGTGGAACACCCGGTAGGATCTATATTAATTTCGTTCCTTCGTACATTATCAATGTAGCCCTTACTTTTTTTATTTACAAGGTATTTTTCTAAAAATTTTAGGTAGAAATTTCAGAAGTCAAATACTTGTTTGATTTTGTTTTTACTGTATGAAATAATTGTAGTATTAATTTAAAAAATACATACTTCTGATTGAGAAGACAACCCAATATATGCGTACATTACGTTTGATTTGATTAAGATATTTATTATGACGTAACATAAAAATTTCCCTGACTTAAAACTATCTCTGTAGTTTAACTTAAAACTATCTCTATACTTGTGCATTAAATTATCTCTGTCTTCTTTAACTTCTGATTACTTTCACAGCTCAATTTTTTAAAATAATAAAACATAAAATTTTGACACACAGTACAAATTGGCAGTTATAAAAAGATTTTTGCATTTTCTCAAAATTAATGGCAACCCGAATTGATTGAAAAAGTTTTAATTTCCTATGTAACCTAGATGTCGGTTTTTGGTGTCTGATGCAGTTTTTTTGGTTTTAACTCCTAACCAACAAACAAATATCGTGCGATAAGGAACATAATTCCAAAAAGTGAAAACAAGCAATTGACTGAGTTAATTGTAGAAAAACTCTGTATAGAAAGTGTTGAATGTCAGTGCTTGCATTATTTTTTTATTAGATCGAAGAGTTTAAAAATTCAACGATCTAGTTTAATAGACAAACATCTATATTTTTTAATACTTGCCACACAGAACAACACAAATACATATTAAAATAATCCTTAAAGAAATGACACCAACAATATTCTACGAAACATTGTTTTAACTTATTGTATTGTATACATAAAATGTCGAATAAAAACAATAGCCATCAGCCAGCTTGATAGCCTGCTGGTATACCTGACCACCTCGTAAAAACAACAAGAACATTGGGTTCGTACTTGGATACTTGGATACATTTAATAAAAAGATCGTATGAAAAATAATATTACCTATAAAAATAACAAAACTAAAGAAAAAAAACATTACAAAGGTATTGTTGTAGTGGTTACACGTAAACTGCGCCACCTCTGCGCAAGGTGGCGTAGAGAAGTATGCAATTTTTAAAACGCGGTGTAGCTAAAATTGCAAAATTTTTTCTATTATGTTTTTTACCATCTTAAAATGAAAAAGAAAACTGAAAACAAACAATTGATTGAGTTACATGTAATTGTTCTTTTACGAAGTTTTTTAAATACACTCCTACATATCTCGGGAGTGATTTCTTGAACCGTTTCCCATATTATCTGTTCAAAATGGTCTACATTTCTATGCGACCCTATATATTCGATGTCAAAAAAGTGAATAGCTGAATTTTAATATTTTGGAAAGCAGAGCTTTTTATAAAAATAAATTTTTTTCGTAAACCTTATAATAAAAAAGCTTTCCATATGTTGCCAACTTAGCTAGACACAATGTTTATTACACATTACAAATTTGATACTGGATGGAATTTCTTTTGAAATCCACAATTTTTAGGTCAATTCCAATTAACGATAGGTCAAATTTGAAAATTACGAGCCAAATTTAGTAGGGTTACATACTTGATTTATCCGTAGACATAAAGAATGGAACTGAACATTCCTATCTAACTGAACAGTAAATAAAAGCAGAAAATAAAAAATAAAAATCAATGTGCGGTCAGTTGAACGTTCTCTATGTCTATGCTACAGACAGAGATCTAGATCATTCTCTATGTTTGTTAATTTATCAAATTCAATATTTAATTTCAATCCGATAAAGCACAAAATTAACTTTCTTTGTTTCCCTGAAAAGTGTTCCGAATTTACTTTCAACCTACTACTTTTATAAAGCTCCATAAAAATAAATAGCATTTTATTGTTAAGCTGTAGTTTTATTGTTGCAACATAAATGTGTACAATAATGTATTCGATTTACCTGGATAATTTCCTATGTTACACATAAAAAAACAATATTGTTGGGAGAAATTGAATAAATTGTTCCTGCTTCTACTGTGACCTTTAACAGCTGCTGTTTGTGGAATACAGTTTTTTTTCGAGGAAGTGTTCATGTAAGAGATACAGTCCTGCGAAATAAAGGAAAAAAAATATTTTTTCTTGATTACTTTTATTCAATTTTAGGAAGACAAGAGGGTAGTTGTAGATCTTCGTAACAAAACAGCATAAAACACGAGGCGAGGGCGGGACTTTCGTCTTTAGATCCAGATTTTAAGTTTATCGCAATAGAGTGTCTCTCGAAGCGTTTAACACTGTATGTTTGATTTTTTTTTTTATTACGTTCTAGTCTTTTACTTGCTGAGACTAATCGGAACCACTTCTACAGATAGAAAGAATCGGTAAAACCTATAATCGCACTCATTCTCAAGCCTACTTTTCTAGGTTGTCAACACTGAGAAAGGTCGCTCATTAGTTTTTGGGCAAAGCTAATTTTTACTTGTGTCACGCCATGGGCTTTAATTCAAGGCTGGTGGATCAATTAAAATTTGGCAAAGCTCTGTACTCGAAATGCGTGGTTTTCTCAATAGCGACTGGCAATCGGAAAAATACAGGTAAAATAGGCCGAAAATTGTATAGACCTGGAGTATTATTGTAATTACGAGTTGGTTGGGTTGAGTTTGCCGTCTATAGAGGAGTTGGTTGGGTTCCGAAGTTTTTAGCTCTTTCAAAACTGGGGCGATATTACTGTTTGATTACATTCGATTTGAGAATTGACTTCGAGGTAGTTTGAGTGATAAACAAACTTTGGTTTACGAATTCCAAAATCCGTCTTCAATGTTATCGTGTTATCTCAAATCCTATGTCCTGTTAAATTTTGTATTTTTTTTTTCAGATAATGAACGCTGAATGGCTTTATGCCTATAAGCCATTCGCATCTGTTTATTTTAAAATAAAGGATTGTTCAATTTATGGCAGTACATAATCATTAATTTTGATCATTTCAGGCTAAAATGACCTCCCAGCTGACTTTGAAAGGGAAAAAATAGGTTGTAGCTTAGAAAACGAAAGCTGGTAACTTATTTTCTTTTCCAAAGTCAGTCTGATGCCCATATTTAGAAAGCAACGGAAGAAAATTTTAAAACTGTGTACAACTTACTATACAATCAGTGGTAACATGATATTGTACCTATATTTATTTTATTTCATAGAATTTCTTTTAAAATCCCGCGATTCCTGGAAAATAGATAGTTAAACAATACCTACACTGACGTAAATTTGCTCTGACTGGCTTCTTCGTAATAATTTACGCTAGATAATATTCTGTTTAAGACATTTTGTTACTGTTACTGTTAGTTTAGTTTTATTCATCATTGAATATAATAATAATATAATGTACCTTGACATGAAAGCTGTTTTGTTTTTATCTTACGTAAAAACATAAATATAAGCATAATAATGAAAATATTTTATTAAATAAATGTATTTATTTTGTTTGTATGCTGTTTTTGAAATATGAATAATAATATTTACAAGAACTATGAAGTTGCGTATCTGGGAAGTTGTACCTGGAACACTTATGCTCGAGTGAAAGCATCTTTCAGCTGTATAGAAAACATTCGAAGTCAACATATCTGACTGATTGATCTGTGAATTGAATAGCGCAATCTATTTTCTTTGTCAATTTTTTATCCGGTTTATATGGACGGGTTTCAAATGAATACCAAAGTAGAATCAAATCTATATTAAGGATGTACGACCACTGAGACAATTTTAAATAAAATAGCTTCATTTTTTTTAAATATAAAGTTGGACTAAGTCTAAATCAATTCTGAAACTTTAAGAGGGAGTTGCTCGATTATTTAAATAACTAAATGACTTCAAAAGTAGGCATATTTAACATTGGTCTTATGGGAAAACGGTAGATGGATTGTTTTCATAGATTTTTTAAAACTAGTCGGTGAAAATTTAGAAAAAAAAAACTATTTAAATTACATTTAAAACTTTAATAATTTATTGAAGTTATTGCAAGTTAGTCAAATAAGGGTGTGTTCGGGTTTACCTATACCATTCAAGCCAACACTATTCGAAAATGGTTAGTTCGAAAAAAAAAAAACTTGAAACAAATAAAAGAACGCTTCTATTACAAGTTCGATTAATCACCCTTCGATTATGACCCGGTGAACAGGACCGGGTTTCAACATATTAAGGACCTTCATATTTGTAACAAAGGACTTGAAATTTTGTATCAGTGTCTTTCAGTAACTTTCGTTATAGTCGTGTAAAAAGATATTACTATAAAATCAAGGGAATTAAGTTCACTGAGAGAATGGAAATTTATAATTATTTCTTATTATCTAAACTAACGTCAACATTTTATGAAATGATTATAAATTGAAAAAAATAATAATTCTAAGATGGTACTGTTTATTATTTCGAGGGAATTTTACATTTATAGCTGTTATATAATGGACAATGAACATTTAACTTTAAACGAAATTTCACAAAGGATGTTCTCAAAATTAAAAATTTCTTAGTTTTTATTTCTTTGAAATATTTTGATAAAAAAACTTTCATCAGAGGCCTAAATAAAACTACTTAAATTTCATATTAGAATTAAGGAACATCTATAAACAATCATTCATATGCAATTCACAAAAATTGACAATAAATTATTTTTAAAATGATTTAAATATGGAAACGCTAAGTAGAGAGAATCGGATTGAACTTTCACATCTATAATTTTAAAATGTTAAATTTTCCATCGCTTCCACAGAACCAATTTAGTTACTACTTTGTTTTGCACTTGCCGTGAAAGAAAACAGTCGATTTCCAATAATTTTTCAATATCAAAAATATTTCATGCTACAAATCAATGTTTCAAGTTCTAATGAAGGCACAAATAAAATTACAGACGAGTGATAGATACTATACAAAGCGTCGCATAGCTATATAACTATTGCTTTTAGAATGTGAGCCCATAGCGAAGTTCAATTCATCGATTATTTTTGTCTTCTCTTTAAAGGCTTGATAAAAATAAGTTTGACAAGAAAGCAATAAAGAAAATACAGCTTTTAAAAGGAAGTTATCGTCAACACTATTCGAAACTGATTGAAATTTATTGAAAAACCAGGAATACACTTTTAAAGCCAAAACCTTTTTTAGTTGCAAAGTTTTGCCTTTTTACTTCGTTTTATTGTATGTGGCTCATTTTCTTTTATTAACCCCCGAACCAAAAAAAGGTATGTCATAAGTTTTATCGCTATGTATTTGTGTCTGTCTGTCTATCCGTGGCATTGTAGCGCCTAAACGAATGAACCAATTTTGAATTTTTTTGTTTCGTTTGAAAGGTAATTTAATGGGGAGTGTTTTTGGCTATGTTTCAAGTTCCTTACTCAAAAAATTGGTCCGGGGTTTTTTTAATTTTGTAAAATTAGCCTAAATTAAAAATAGTGAAATGTGTTTTCATTAACTAGACTCTCCTACGGATTAAACATTCTTTACTTTACTTTAATCAATCCATCCGAAACATGGTCAAAAATAATCATAGAATTGTTATTTCATTACGAGCTCTAAACTCCTAAAATTTTATTCTGATACATTCTGTATAATAGTACACCCCTTTTCTTGTCAATATGAAAACAAATAACACAAGCCCTCCACACAACAACCTAGAAACCAAACCAAACTAAACCACCTTTACTTATTTGTATTAATTTCCCTTGAGTTAGAATTTCAATTCACAATATCATTCTCTCTACATAAGGAGTCGAGAGTCATGTATAGAAGGTATCTAGATAGAGTAAATGTACTCTGTGCTACAAACCATACGTACGTTAAGTTGTTCAAAATGAAATCCCATTACAATCACAGAATAGAACTAAGTAAAGTGTATTCACTTGATAGTATTCGATTCAGACGAAAACTAACCAGAAGAAAAAATTATTAGACATCTTAAAGAAAATATTAGTTTAAATATTTATTTTCAAAAAACCAATGATAAAAAATCAACGATATTTATTTTTTATCTAAATGTAAAATGGTTCCTAGCCCGAAAAATGATTCGGAATTCGATGCTATTTACTGCAATTATTCGGCTATTTACATTAAACATTCATTTCATTTCTGAATTCGGTTCTTAAACTTCATTAAAAGCAGTATTTTCTTATCGATTTTAATTTGTAAATATTTCATGATAGAACTGATTTAAAAACACAAAGTGAAAGTAAATTTTGTTTAATTAAACAAAAGGTTTTGTGAATTTTAAATTCTTTAGTGAAACACGTTGGCTCAATGGTCTAGGGGTATGATTCTCGCTTTGGGTGCGAGAGGTCCCGGGTTCAAATCCCGGTTGAGCCCTCTTTTTTTACTACCATATCATAATTTTTGTAGAAAATTTCTTAGATTATGTTTGAAGATTATTAGCTCTTTTTATAATTGAATTGACATCTGATGAATGATAAAAACTCAAATACTTTAATACTAGCCCAATTTTATTTTTAATAGCAATATAATTACATATTTATTAAATTGGGTGCGAGAGGTCCCGGGTTCAAATCCCGGTTGAGCCCATTATTTTGCACTCACTCCATTAATTTTAAGGTTGTACAAGCGCAAGGGAAATTTTGGATAAGAGGATTAATTTTTTTATATCAAGTTGAACTAAGTCTAAAAAATTCTGAAAATTTTAGGAGTGGTTTCTTGATTATTCCAAGGCTAGTCGGTGGAATCTCCAAGTGATGTTTACGAAAACAGTGATGTTTACGAAAACATGTTTCAAACAAAAGTTGTTTAATTTTTGATAAGGGACATTTTTTACATTTAAACTTTTGTTCTATCTCTAACGGTTTACAAGATGGGTCCTACGGACCCAAGACCCATTTGACCTATGATGCTCATTTACGAACTTGACCTCACTTTTTACGTCCTGAGTACGCTGTAAAAATTTCAGCTCGATATGTTTTTCGTTTTTGAGTTATCGTGTCCACAGACGGACGGACGGTAATGGACTAATTAGGTGATTTTATGAACACCTATGACAAAATTTTTTTCCTAGCATCATTATTTTTAAGCGTTACAAACTTGGGACTAAACTTAATATACTATGTATATTTCATATATACATGGTATAATAATTAAAATTTATAAAATTTATTTATTTTTGTTAATTTTTTAATATAAAATTTATTTTTGTTATTCTTTTTTACAGAGATTTACGATTCAATAAAATTCGTGACATACCGGCTGGCACATTTCGTGGCTTAAAACATCTGGACACACTTCTATTAAATAATAATATGCTGACATCATTACGTGATGGTGCATTTGCTGGTTTAACATCATTACGTTATCTATACTTGTACAAGAACCGGATTTCACATATTGATCCAGCGGTCTTTCAAGGATTACCACGTCTAGAACAATTGTAAGAATTTTATAACTAACTATACTATTACTAGTTCTTTATTTTAACTGTGTTTTATTTACTTTGTTTTAATATTTTATTAGGTTTTGTATTTTTATACAGTGAAACGTCGTTATACTTGTTCGTTCTATTTTAAATACTATGATAGAAGAGGCAGAATATTTAAATCTCTAGAGGGATCAACGAGAATAATATTGAACAGAAATAATTTTTCTGGTGAAAGAATAATTTTTAGTTTTTAAATATGACCTATGTTCCCGTTACAAAACAAGAAAATTTAAAAGCTCGAAACCTCGATACGTTCAAGGTTCAAAATCTCGAAACGGCAGATTAAAAGCTTTAACAAACACATCAATGAAATATGTGCCTGTTGGATAATAATAGTTATTTACGATACTAGTGGGATAACAGCATTATTAACGTACGCCTGCGAAATTTGGATAACGAGTGCGTAACACGAGTTGGACAATCACAGATGTACGTTAATAATGCGGTAATCTGCGCAAATAAACGATAATTATTATTTAAAATTGGTCATGCCTTATTGAGAAAAATAGAAAATTTAAAAAGTTCCTATAGTAATTTCACATTTTGACAGTAATTTGAAGTGTTTTAATGAATTCATTACGATACAAGAACGATAATGAATTAATTCATTACCACACTAGGGCGGTAATGACCTATTTTTCCCATGCATAATGAGTGAGAAAAGTACTTCTTATCTCACGGGCATAGATAAAAGATATTCTGTGATAAACTCTTGTATCAAAGCAAAAAATGCGCATGTAACTTTGTTAAGTTTTATATTTTTATATTTTTTATCATTGTAAAATATTACATATCATTTTTACAGTTTATAGCGGCCAAATTTATTTTGAGACAGTTTTTTCAATTGATTTAATTCTTCGTTTCAACAATGAAAAGTACAACAATAACGGTTTAGTTATTGTAGGTTTTAAAATGCAGATCCTCGCTTAATACACATACAGCCCTGAATCTCATAAATTTTTTTCCAAGTCATTAATAACCAGCTAATTTTTTTTTAAACACCTTCAATTTACCATGACTTGGAAACATTTTATTCGCACACGCACAAGCCTCCCATTCACAAAAAAATTTAGCCAGTCCTTAATGACTTGGAGAAAAGCCATAATTTACAAACGTCAAACTTCAAGTTTTGTGGTCACGATTTCATTGCCTAGATTGTTACATATTCTTAATCTTAAATATATTTTATTTGAGAATGATTTTTGGCCTAACAGCATACACTATTTGAAATATCCAGAAAATTATTGAAAAATAGTGATCAAATGGCGTTTGCCAAAAAAAATAAGATTACTCCAACCATACTTGTACAAATCTTTGTTAGTGTCAGTGTTAGCGTCCTAGATTTTCAAGGTCAAAGTGCGGAGAAGGGCGATTATAATAAATACGATTGAAGGCAAAGAAAACCAGATATTTTCAAAAAACTGATTTTTTGCGACCTTTGACCTTGCATAACTAAGGACGCTGACACGTGAGGATATGTGACTTTTGAGACAACATTTGAGCTATCAAAATAAAGGTTTGTACAAATTTTCAGCTTATTCCCTTAGATTCCGAGGTTGGCCCCTTTTCTAAGAAATGTTAAAAATGATTATCTTGGAACATCTTGTATGTATTATTCAACAAAAAATTATTTTTTTTTTTAATTTAAATTTTTTTACTCTCTTTGAATTCAAACTAAAGTAAGTCCAGGTAATTGAATTTATAAATCACTTTTTTTTATACAATTATATTAAATAGGAATAAACAATTTTTATAGGGCATGGCATTATGTATTGTACAAAATAAATAAATATGTTTTCAATTAAAGTTTGAGTGAGTATAAAGTTTTTCTTGAAAAGTTTAAATACATTCTACATGCCATAATAAATAGCTTTAACTTTAACAGTAGTAACCCATAAAGTGATGCTAATGTTATGGCTTGACAAAAAAAAAAGTTAATTTTATATATTATGTTACATAATGACAATTTTATTTTTATTAAAAGGATTTTTTTTTAAACTTTTTAGTTATTTAGTTTTAGTACAAGTTAGTTTGAAAAGAATTGACCCATTTTGAAATGTTTTATGCTCAAAAGTTTCTGAAATTTTTATCAAGTAAAAATCATTGGTAAAACAAAATTACACATCTCAAAGTATGTTGCAAAAAATATAGTTCGTTATTTAGTCCGAGCAAGTCAGCCTGAGTTACACAGTTAGATAAAGCGTAGCCTTATGATTCGAAAATTGGATCTGAGCGCTATTTCGTTATTCAACGATAACTAATACAAACCTGAAACAAAATTTATAAATATTAAGATCAATTTTAAATCAATGGCAAAATGATCCAATTTATGCATGAAAATTATTCGAGAAAGGTACAATTATTGTTGAGGGAATTACAATAATTGATGTTGTAATATTGTTGTACTGAAATGATATCTGTATTCAAAACCCTGTACATTTTTTGGACTAAATAAGTTTTATTTGAAAAATAGATTGATACCCACCCGCTTCACTGGGCTTAAAAGTAAAAACCATCGCTTTATAGCTTCCACCCTCTCTTGATATACATAGTTTTCAATTTTGTTAACTGTAAAATAGTCATAATTCATTGAGTATATCAGAAAAGTTGGCCATGATTTGTTTCACATTTAGTATTTTAAATTTTTACAGAATTCTTTAATTTATGGTTCAAAATGATGATCATAGATCTCCTCCATCTATAATCATCATTTTAAACCATAAATTAAATATATCTGTAAAAATTTAAAAAATGGAAAATGTCAGATTAAATTAAATTTTTTTATTTTTTTTAAATATATCTTTATAAATTACAGTTCATGTGTTATTCTGATTTATCAGCTATATTGCTGTACATTTGCATTAAAAACCATTCGCTAGTTTTAACGTGAAAGCGTAACAAACAAGCAAACAAACATGCTTGCATTCGCATTTATAATATATAGGGATAGGGATAGGAATAATTGTAATATCTACCATTATATCATTATAGTCGCTATCATACTAGTCGCGTGAGAGTCGGGCACTCTGAGATATAGCAGAATCCATTATCATGATTGATTTATCCATCAAAATAGCTGACATTTGGCTGATTCAACAAAAATTGAATTCAGAGAGCCAGACTCTTACCCCATCACACATTAGAATAATTATATACTTATGCTAGCTTAATTATAATGCATACTTGTAATATGTGTTGCATAAGTAAACAGGATATTACATTAGATTAATAATTTCATATTGTTGTATCGCCACTCTTTTTTCTTTTGGAGTTTTTTTAAGTAGTACATGTTGTTATAATTTGTACTTCATTCAAATCAAAGTTGATGTCGATATTTTCTTTAGAAACTTTGCTATTTAAGTGTAACACTTTTGAAGATCACCTTGTAAGTAAATTGCAATAACATTAACACTAAAAAGGGTAATTTTATTCATTTAACGTTTGCTGTAACGATACTAGAATAATAGTAGATAGTAAGAGCTATCAACTAATTCTGGTATTATTTTACTTAAAGACCTAAGTCGATGAATATTAAAGCAATTGTAGTAATGATAATTATACATCTTGTTTATTTAATTCATGTACATACATTTTAAAATCAAATACCTACACACAGTATGGTGGAGAAAATGCTTTTAGTGGGGGGCTAGACGGGGGGGAGGGGGTTCATTTGGTACATAGGTGATTGTATACTTCCTTAAAAGATCTCAAACTTTATCAATAAGTGACTATATTATTGCCCATGTGGAAATATTTCAGACAAAAAACTTAAAATGTCTTACAAAAAACAAAATAAGAGAATTTATCAGACGTAGTAAGACATTTTAACCATTCCAAATGTTTCCACAAGGGCGTGCTTTTTTCCTCTCTTCTCAACAGCTAAATCCCAGTTCTTCGAGATCTTCCGCTATTACGACGTCTTTCAATAGATCGCCGATCTATGGTCCTCCTGCAAATATCATCGAAGCATTCACATGTTTAACAAAACTCACTGATTCTGAGCATACGCCAGTTTGATTGGACAATTGGGGTTGTTAATAAAAAATAATAATCAGTTTTTGTATTTTATTTCAATTCATTGAAAAGTATTCACTTTTATTTAGTGATATAATTTGAAAAATTAACCCGTTACTTTTTTTAGAAAGATTAAAAAATCATTTTGCATAAAAAATACGAATTGTGGGAAAATAATAAGCATAATTTTTAACCCACTTTTTCGAATCTGAAGACGTTCTCGATAATAAAATTGTTTTAAACATTTTACAAGTAACACGAAACAGTTACTGCTATAATACTTGAATAAACATTTCATTCTTCACATTACAATACAAAACTATTATATTGCACATTTCCATTTAACTCTCTGTTTACGAAAATATTGTAGATTATTGACTTCTTTACAATAAAATTTAATAAAATCGAGCTAAAAAATTGATATGAATAAAAATGTCAATTAGGTTCGCCAATTTCAAAAAGGTGATTTTTTTTGGGATATCGAAGCGGGTTCACCAAACAAAAATTAGATCAACTAACAGAAACAATAACAAATTTTTTAGGTGTCAAAACACATCGTGATAAAGAAAGGTATGCATGTACACATATTGTTTAATAATGAGGCTACAAGCCCATGCTGAAATTTTTTAGGTGAAATGACCCACCAGGGATCATGTAGTAAAAGATGTTCCTGCAGGTAAAAGTAAGTTTACGCATCATAGAGTCAGTTTTGCGCGGTACGGGTGGGTACTTGTGAGAATATGAATGTCACATCCTTTGATATCTCACCCCTGCACCTTCAAATAGGTACGGCGATGGTGAATACTAACTCTGCCTAAGGATTCGAAGCGAATTACATCAATATTGTACGTTAGAAATAAATCCAGTAACTTTGGTGCCGAATTCGAATCGCTTCGAATACTTATGCAGAGTTAGTATCCAGTAACGTCGTTCGTTTTAATATTAATTTAAAAAAACTTAAGAAAATCCCCGATTCAAAAGAAATACCTTTAAAAACATTTTTCGATATAAAAAGAGGTGGGGTACTGGGTAATTGACAATATAATACAATCTTGACTTGCATTCAAATTTTCAAAGCTCTATCCCAAACTGGGGGAATTGTAGATTAGTAGAGCTTTTAAAACGTCGAAAAAAGCAAGTTTTTGTTATGAATTGAGTTTATAGAACTATTTATTTTCTGTACTTATGTCAAATAAGTAAATAAAGGGTATAATATATGAATGATATATAAATTCATAGAATATATAGATCAGATAATTGTATATCTGTTCTTCTAATTTAATGAATATTCATATTTTATTTATATAAAACGTATAACGTATACGTATTTATATAATATTATATACTATTTACTTTACTGATATGTATATGTCACCGGGTTTTTGTAAGAATCGTTAGTCGTCAGTTTATAAACAAGAATGCAAGCTATCGTCCAATCACTGCACAGCCTTCTCACAGAGCTACTAATCGAAATGATTCGTTGAAGAGAGCGTTTAACAAATATGCTTCAAGAGTTTGTTACAAGTGAAATTTAAAAAACCCTCGACAAATTTTTCGGCTACGGAACCCTAAACTCGCATTTGAAACATATCTAAGAACACTCTCCATTAAATTCCCTTTTTCCTTAAAGGCTTTTCCAAACTGTGCCGATTTGAAAGATCATCGGGAATTTTTTGTTTTAGGGATTAAACCCGCACTTGAAATACATAGCTAAGAACAGTGTTCATTAAATTACCTTGCGAACAAAACCAAAAAAATCAAAATCGGTTCATCCGTTTAGGCGCTACGATGCCACAGACGGGGTTTTTTAGTTCGGGGGTTAAAAATACAAAAATTAAACAAATTACTTATTTAGAATATGTTTATTGACTATTTAAAAAAAGTAAATTATTTATCTCTCAAGGCGTGAACAATATGTGTTTCCGATTTCGAGTATTCGTTATAGTAGTACTATTTACTGCTAACTGAATCTGAAAGTGACTGAATCAGCGCGCATTTAGTAATTTGTAATGCGTTAAAATTCGATTTGGTACTTTATAATCTAACGAAAATAAAAGCGTTTGATTGTAAATTTTATTGTGCTTTCACAATTTATCGACACTTAACAATCTGGTTAGATTTATTATAAACTAACGATTCTTACAATAAAACGGTAACATATATATAACCTACATACAATTTGCAGTATGTCCGCAAGAATCAGGTACAGCAAAAATTCAAGCCTGTGAAATTTATAAGGGAAAATTATTTGATTTGTCTTCAAATTTAATGTAATTGTATGTTTTGTTCATTAAAATCAGATAAAATTTGACTTTCGGTAAATAAAATTTAATGGAAATTTGATGACGTCACAAGTCGAATCAGTGAGTTTGCATTAGAGTAATACGTTGATTTAATTTTTTTATTACCTCCTACATTCAAAAAAAGTAGTGTTATAAGTTTGACCGCAATGTGTGTTTATCTGTCTGCGTGTCTGTCCGTGGCATCGTAGCACCTAAACGGATTAACCGATTTGACTTTTTTTGGTGTCGTTTGAAAGGAAATTTAATGGAGAGTGCTCTTAGCTAAGTTCGAGTTTAGGATTCCACACCCGTAACAATTAAAAAATAGGTGATGATCCTCAAAATCTGTTCAATTTGTAGAAGGCTCTAAGGAAAAAGGTAATTTACTGGAGAGTGTGCTTTGATACGTTTTAAGTGCAAGTTAAGGATTCTGTAGCCAAACAATTTCTCGGGAGTTTTTAAAATTTTGTAAATTTCACTTGTATACAGGCCTGTTTTAAAGCACACGTATTTAGTTATTCCTGATACGCCCTGTATCTGTATAATTTGTATACCTATATTTATGTCAATTGAATTCATTATTATTTCGTATTCAAATGAATATTGTATAATGTTGCATTTCAATGCATATTAAAATATAAGACGTACACCATAGTGGTATACTGTACAGATACGATAAATACTTTTTAAATATTAAAAACAAAATGCAAAATAAAGTAAAAAAGTAAAAAAGCAAAAAATTATACAAAAACAAACAAACAAACACACAACTAAAACTGTAAACACAATTAATGCAATTGACATTTTTTTTTTTTCATTTTTTAGTATTATTAGTATTGTTTTTATCTTTTATTATACATATATTTATTTATGTTGACTGTTGAGTGCCTACCTACTTTAATAATACTTGAGGCAAGATTACTAGCTACAGTATCTTACAAAAAAAATGCAAAACGAAAGTTAATAGCATGAATTGATATTTTAAAGAACCATCAGACATTCAGACCTCTATACAACCTACTCAGTCTTGTACTCTGTGCAAAAACGTAGTGAGTTCATGAATAATGGCTGTGTTAATTGTAAGCGACCCCTTCTTTTCTAGTGAGCACTCTGAGCAAGTTACAGTACGGCGCTCTGCCTTGGTCCCGGACTGCAATTAAAAAATCATTGTTTGTAGGCGTCAGAGTTGACTATAGCTAGGTAAAGTATACTCTCATTGTCTTGAGATAGTAAAAGTTAGCTTTTTGCAAGGAAATGATCTTCCAGCTAATAAAAAACAAACAAGAAGAGCTAAATCTTTATTTATACATGGAAAAATTTCAAAAAACTAATAAAAATTACTAATTAAGGATGACGGATGCACGAGCGACAAAGCAATGCTCGACTAAATAAAGATGTATGGGCACAGTAGTGGAGACACAGCTTTTTAAAAATATATTTTTTCAATTTTGAAGGTGAATTATGTTATAACTTGACAATATAAGACTAAGAGTAAGAATAAAAATACTATTAATTATTTAAAAGTAAGAGTAATTTTCAAAGTAGCGAAAATTGAAAATTTTGTTTAAATATTTAGCTTTCGATATTTCGAAAACTAAGGCAGATATCGAAAAATTGTATTCTTATTTTTCGTTTACATTCATGAAATTACAACAAATTACAAATAATTTCAACTACTAATCTAAACTTGCCTGACGCTCGTACTACCTTTATAAAAGAAAAGGTGAGGTTAGTCGGACACTATCGTGTGCTCAGAGTGAGTTTCACATTAACATACTTTTAGTAGATGATTAGCGTGATCATAATATTATCTAATATTTCTGAGCTTTTCTCAGATCAATGAAGGACTGAAATCATAGGGTAAACCAAAAACCCAAAAAAACCACAGTTCCATGCTAACTCGACCAAATTAAAGACATGGCCAGCCCATGGAACAGTAAATAAACGGAGTCACGGGGAAAAACCTAATTTTTTTATGGGATAATCCTGATGTCGAATTAGTTGTTTTACCCATAAGAATGAAAAAGTAGACTTGATGCCATGGCAAAATTTGAAAGGAAAATTCAAATTGATTAAAAAATGAAGAAGCTATAAGCAATCAAAGATTGCATTCAAAGGTTGTCCATCTCCTCTTAAAGTTTTAAGTAAAGATTTATAAATACCAACTTCACTTTTCTATTCGTGAAGTGAGAATTCCTAGGACAAGAGCGTTTACTCATTTTTAATCAACTGTTACTGAAGGTTTTACTCTACCTAGAAAGATGCCAAGGCTTACTTACAATCGATGTTTCCATATAACTTATCTACAAAACAATATCATTTTTCAGTGATCGGACTAATGCGATGCGGAAAATGCAGGCAGGTGTACTGTATAAAATCAGCAGATTTTCTCTCGATTTTCGTTTATTGCCCTTAGCTAAAAATATTTTTCTCAAAATATACATGGATAATAATTAAAAATTTAAATATAATATTTTATCGATCCATATTTAATTAAACAAAAAATAAAACAAATACGATATTCAAATATCAACCTATTAAAAACCACCCCCTTTTTTCGCTATCGTCACCATTTCGCTTGATTTTGTATTTTTTTTTTTTATTTAACTAATAATTAACTAAATTAAAAAAATATCATGAATAACAAAAACAAAAATAATGACATAAAACTGTCATTGAATTAAAAAAAAAAAATTGATTAAATCATGCCATTATAACGTCATCATGATGGCAGACATCAAAAAATTAAAATGCTGTTGTAATATAAAATTTTTAATTAAAAAAATATTTTATTTTAAAGTGTGTCCCAAAATTAAAGCGAAGTGATGGCGATGAAAAAATGACCATGACGGCGAGCAGTTAAGGTATATTAAAAATATGGTGGTCTGCAAGAAAAATCTAAGCGTTTTCTAAGTTGATCAAGATTAAGTTGGAACTGTAATGGCGCTTGAAAAGGGTATAAAAGTATATTTCCATGATATAAAACGTTTTCTTTTTGAAAAATGAACTGCGTTTTCAAATGACGTCATATTTGAGTTTTCTTTTTGAAAAAACGCAGTAGAGAATTTGCCGGACACTATGATCACATGATAACAATAATAATTATTATTAAACAATTCAGCACAAGTGAAATTTACAAAATTTAAAAAACCCCCGACAAATGCGATTTATTTTTTTTAAACCGATTTTTGGAAACTTAGCTATAAAATGTTCTCAATCAAATCGGTTCGACTGTTTAAGGGCTACGATGTCACTGAGAAACGTACGGACAGACAGATAAACACTTTAAACTTATAACATTCCTTCTTAAATCAATATCAAAGTGATGGTCAAGGACATCAGATGAGATGAAGAGATAAATAGAGAGTTATCATTTTTATGGACAAATTTTTGGAAATATTTTAATTGAAATTGAAATATTTGAGTTGACTTTGTTCTTTTTGAATTATTGTTTTGAATTACCTAATTATTTTATCATTTCACTTTTCGAAATAAAATGAGCCAGGTTTATTTGACCATTCATTTCCATAGTAATTATTTATATGTTGCAATTATATGTCATGCTTTTTCCAAACTAAATCGATTTGGAAGATCATCGCCTATTTTTTAGTTTTTTAGGATACAAAACTCTTAGCTCGCACATAGCAAAGAACACTCCCTTCTTTTAGTTCGGGGGTTAAAAAGTAAACCATGTACGTATTCATAAACAAAAATACTTAAGTACCGCATGTTCGAGGTGATATACAAGCTCATCGTTGTAGTATTTTTGCCGGACAAAATATTTTATTGTTTAATAGACAAATTCCTTGCTGCGTTTTTTCAGAACGATAATTCAAATATGACATCATCAGGCTGAAATTTTAATATACTCGTCAAAAGGAAGTCAGTCACAAAGTTTCAGCATGTATTTATCATTTAAAAAAATGCCGTGGTATCCCACGGTCTATATGTTCTAAGGTAATGTTTACTCCCGGTTCACTATTTCATCTTTAAATCCGTAGTTAGCTCAGTATTTGGAAGTTTTCATATTAAGTATAGCCGGAATAATGATTTAACTATTTCGAATGAGAAAAGATATTTTTTTTAACTCAAAGAGTCTAGACCATCATTGACAACTCTATAAATTCGCAATCACTCAATCCTTAAGATCTGTATCAATGACATTCAGCCACACTTATGAAAAACGGTCCAATTTGGATAAAACAAATTTATATGTGTCAGCAAATTCGTGGAATTTTATCCGATGCACTATATATTCTACCCGATTTATTATTCTGTTATTTTGTTTCCTTTAATTTTGAGACACCATTTATAAAAAAAAATAATGATAAACGCACACCCATCCCCAAGGACCTAGTTCCATGGAGCTAGTAGCTATAATGCCATCATCATGGTTGTTAATTTAACAATAAATAATCATAATAATAACTATATAATGTTTACTAGTCACCATTAGAGTCAGAACTACAGAACACACACGATGAGCTATGTTATGTGAAATAAATAGTACATATGGGAGCTATATTATCTACAGAACAGGGATAGATTTTATTATTAAAGTCCAGAAATTATTTTACACTGAGAAGAACAAATTCCATGAATATAAAATAATACAGTTTATTTTGCCAGTTTGGAAATAATTTCGACGAGAAGGTACAAAATCGATTCAAAAAATCTCCTTGCATATGATTTTCGAAAGATATCTCAGGAAAAGGGCACTTTCGGTAGTAAAAAATAAATAATGTTTGCTAAAAATTAAAATTTATGTTGGAATATACTTAAATATTCTGATTTTGAGTCATAAAAGCACATTATTGTTTTATTAAATCAAAATTAAAAGTCGTAACTTTTAATCTGATATCACGTGACCTAAAACACGAGCCGTCATGATGTGACATCATATAGACAAAAGTAATATGCATTAATTAATAATCTGTTGTTGGCTGTCATAGTAATTGTAGGCTGACGGCGTTTTTGCGAGAATAAAAAAGGTTTAAAATTTAATTTAATTAATATGGCAATAAAGCCTCTTTATTTTGCCGAATTTAATTATGAAAATCAACATTTTGAAGTTCCTTTTTCAAACAGAGTTTAATATCCTATTGTGTTGGTTTTTTAAACTCTTATAATTTATAAAAAAAATAATGCAAGCACTGACATTCAACAGTTTCTTTACAGGGTATTGCAACAATTAACTCAGTCAATTGTTTGTTTTCATCTGTTCAAATTGATTTCAGGTGATATTTCAGGGAATATTTACCTGCTTATAAATGAATTGGGTTTTCGTGATTTTTGACTCGGTATTAAATCACAAAAAATGAATGCGAATTTATGCACAAAAACTATATTAATGGTATTTTAGCAGTTATCCACCCGCTTCACTGAGTAATTTCAACTTTAAACACAAAGACAACTGCGTTATAGCCTTCACTTCCTTCGCCTCCACTTGTCACTATTTTGTGGACAATTTCATGGATTTTAATTTTTTTTTTTTTTTGAAAATAAAATACAGCCCATGTTATTCGCTTATAGTAGCTTTCAATAGCCGAAAGACTTATTTCAAGGCAAAATCATACAAACGTACAAAAAACTAAATCTTTTCTCTTTATAATATTAGTTTAGATAAGCACTAAATGAAATCATAGTTTATGATAACGAAAAACACTTTTTCATCAACTAAAACCACGGACAAAATAAAGGTTAAAATATCCGGTCCTGTAAACAGTTAACAACAATAAATAAGGCCCATAATATGTTATTATTATTGTTATTTGCTTTTTAGATAAAAAATATAAAAAAAACATTTTTAAATTAATAAAATCATTCAACTAAATAAAAATGTCGTATTTAATATGTACAACAAACATTACAACAATATGTAATATTTTAATGTTTAGCGTCAAGTTTTCACATTGACATGATTCTTTTTGTTTGTTCGTTTATTTTTTGTAAAATAATTTCAAAGAATTTTAACATTTAATTTTTATACAGAATGTTCGATTTACATCTAGGCATATAAATATAACGAGTATGACAGAATACATGCGTTAAGCAATGCATCTCAGTGAAAGGTATTATACACATATGTTGAAGCTTCGATATGCGTTGAGATAGTTGTAACTTGAAAGGCGTTTCGAGAGTGAGTTTCTTTGTTGAATAGATGAACTACAACAGATAAGCCACGATACAAGACTAGATGTAAATCGAACATTATGTATATTTGATATTATTTGTTATGTAACACATAAATACTTAAGACTATTATGCACAAATTATACACAGTCTTTGATTGGCGTAAAACTTTATACTTTTTTTAAAAATCCTGTACAATTTTCATTGGTTGAAAAAAAATTTATAAAGAAAAGCGGTTTTCCAGACATGAAAAATAAGAAAAAGTGGAATAAGACAAATTTATATAGTCCCAGATTAGGTAAAAATACCCTCCCATTAAAATGGTGGAGGAAAAATTATAAAATTTTCTTTTGTTTGAGCGTAGTTTCGTTTGACAGTACTATTTTGAAATTTTCCTTTCATCATTTTAATGGAAAGGTATTTTTACCTGCCCTGGGGCTATAGCAATTTTTCATATTCCACTGAGTCTGGGCGTGAAAAATGACAATTGCGAAAATTAACAGGATTTTAGAAAAATAAAAATACCGAAGGCAGGCAGAATATGAAAACATATACCATATCCAAATTTCAAATCGATAGAGTAAAGGGTATAATCGAAGTGCTTGAAATTCAATATTAACTTTAACCATTCTATTGGAAAGCCGCTGACACTGACTCCAAATATAACAATAATTTTAAATGCATTATATATTATCGTTATTATTTTACTTTTTAGTGCATAATAATTTGTTTTGGAAAAAATTTTCTCTTGAAGTCGGTTCTTCATTTTGTTAAAAGTTTTTTTTTGTTGTGATTTTTAGTGAATCTAAAGTACACTAACTAATTTGTCACTAAAAAAGAATAATCGAAATCGGTTGGCGTGATATTGAGTTATTCGCCCTTTTAAGACTTTTATGGTTTTCTCATGGATGCCGTTATCAGAACTAAACTAAAATGAAATGGGACCACATGGGAAGCACCAACTTTCAAATAGATAAAAAATCATCAAAATCGGTTCACCCAGTCAAAAATTGAGGATAAAAACATTAAAAAAAATACAGCCGAATTGAGAAACTTCTTTTTTTTAGTTTTGAAGTCGGTTAAAAATAAACAACTTTTGATTGAAACATTTTTTCGTAAATATCACTGTGTACCCGTGAGAGCGCAAATTATGCACAAATTGTATAGTATGTATTATATCATTATATGGGAATATCAGTTATATGTATATGTGTGACATGTATGTATGTGTAATGTGATAGAGTAATCAACACTGTCTATACATGGTATTTAAACAATTAACTGCGTCAATTGTTTGTTTTCACTTGTTATCAAAAAAATCACGCAGCAAATTTACTGAAAAATATTACTTTTTTTTCCATACGTAACCTTTATAATAAATAGTTTTTTGTCACTATGTACAGGCATGCATATATGTATAAAAAAACATTGAATAGACAAAAATGGAAAGCCTTAAATTTGATACCTTAAATTTAAAGCACGTATATGATATTACGTAAGGAAAAAATAATAATAATTTATTATATCTTCAAAGTGTTTTTTTTTTCTTGTAGTTTTGATATAAAATATTATAAAACGATTATGTTTATAACAAAAAAAAGTAAATAAATTTATATTTCAGAATATAATCACCAGATGATTCAAATGTATTCCCAAACAAAGAATCCAGGTTAATAAATAAGCCCAGAATCTTTGCGATATAGCATATTAAAAATTTCCAAATTCCAATGTTTATCACAATTAACCTAGCTCTAATAGGTTTCAAGAATGTGGAGTCCTGGTCCCGGAATTAATTAAGCACATAAGTAGCAACTAACGAAAAGCTGACATCGCACCAGAAAAGAATGACCCAAAACTAGTATGTTTCAAAAAATAAAAATAAGATCGAATCAAATTTGCCTGTGTTATCAAAAAAATCTAATTTTTTTACTTTATAACGCCATCAAAATCCAAAAAATTTAATTTTGCTCTACCACATCCAAATTTTGTCCATTTTTGATACACCAAGTATGTAATCCTACTACATTGGGGTCATACTTTTCAAATTTGTGATTAAAATTAACCTAACTCTAATAGGTTTCAAGAATTTGGAGTCCTGGTCCCGGAATTAAGCAGATAAGTGACAACTAGCGAATTTGCCTGTGCTATCAAAAAAATCAAATTTTCTAACTTTAACGTCATCAAAATCGAGAAAACTTAATTTTGCTCTATCGGCATTGTGAGTCAAATTACATATTAAAATACTGATACACGCTGTATAAATGTATAATATATGTAATAAATATTATAAAAAACACATTTTTTTCCTATATATACCCAAAAAAATGTACTTGATGATTAATAGTTTCCCATTTAGAGAACATAGTGCGGCAATTTAGTAACCTGAGACCTTTTTTCTATTTTCACAAAAAAAAAAAATAAAAATAAAACACAGCAGCTCAGTTCCTTTTTTTATTGAAATATAAACATAACCAAGTAACTATAATGAGAGAAAAGTGGGAAAAAAAGTTTTCCCTGTGTGTATTCCATAAATTTCAATTTGAAATTATTTTTTGTATACTGAAAGAAAATATTTCCTTTGATGTTTGATTCCTCAGAATAAATTTAATCAGAATATAATTATTCTTCCATCAAATAAGATGTAAAATTTAAAGCCAAATCTTGTGACCTCTGTAGAGTATAGACTGCAAAAACAGGGGTGTACGGAGAGGAATCACAGCATAGGACTCCCAGCCCTGGATGTGCCATTGGTTTAGATTACTGGCTAAGAATGTATAATGACAAAATGTTGGTGAATTTGACCAGACAACACTGCAGTCCTGGGTGGGCCTTGGCCTCCTCAACCATAGACAACCATAGCATTATGTTTTTCGTTTTAGAACACCATCCTCAGATCTTCCTAATACGGAATTCATGCGTAGCATATTCTATTCATCTCATTTTCGGTCTCCCTCTTTTCTTATATATCTTCCTAATTACCTTCCTTTAAAATATTATCAATCTTTCCTTATCATCCTCAGTCAGCGTCTATGTTTCTCCGCCATATGTTACTACTGGTCGAATTAGTGTAAATTTGCGTATTTTCTGTGTGATTTAAAAATTTTCCCTCCTCGTTCATATTCATGGACAAAAATGTTGAAAAACTACATAATTTTCTAAGAAAATATCTTGAAAATTGAAGAAGGGTGTTTGAGGAAACACGTTAATTTTATCAAACATGACATATTCTAGTGCATTTTAACGATTAGGAGAATTCGTTAACACCTAATTTATTAAAATCTGTCAATTCTACAAAATACACCAATGAAACAGATTTAATACTATCACACCCAAATCTTTTCTTATCCTTCTTTTTAGACAGTCGTTACATAACCATTTAAAATTCGAAACATAAACCTTCTTAACTCCATCACTTTTATTTTTGAAATGAAAATCGATTAAAAGAAAATTATAAATCAATCAACCCTTATCCAAAAAAAAAGTTCATTTAATTTTGTACCCAATAAATATCATAAAAAAATAAATTCTGGTAAACGATAAAGTATTCAATACCTACGTCTAACTACACTTATGTAACAACATATTTCATGCCCCTTACGAGACAGAAAAAGAAAATTTGTGGAGTAAAGTAACCCCTTGAATGCTGATGTAACAGAAAATTGATAATAATATTGTGATATTTTACACTTGATTTTATCATCTCGAATATAATTTTATTTTTTTATGTATATATGTGATAGGTTTCAAAACGGTACCACCAAGTGTTCGAAACACATGTGAACATGTGAAAACATATAATATGATAAAATATTATCTTTTTTAGGAGGTAAACATACAATTTTATGCATTTATAGTATCAAAGTTATCGTAGCCTGTAAGCTCTAGCAAAATTTTTATATATCCCAAAGTCTATATGATTTTTCTTTCGATTAAATGCAATAAGGTCATATTTTTATTTCTAAGTCTCATTCCTTCTAAACCTGAGATTTCCAGCTTTTTAAAATTTGTTCAAAGTGACTAATTCGCACATCATTCATCATCATCGAACAATTTCTTTTTCATCTTGCTACAAAAGGCGATCAGATTCAAAGAACGCCAGATGTAATCGTTATATCTCGAAACAAAAATGAGTGCAAATTGTCTTTTTTTATCGAACACTAACAATTCGCAACACAAAATTTGAGAAAAAAACTATATTTTTTTATCAAAAAGCTTTCGATAGAAAAGAACATGTATATAATTAGAAATCAAATGCAGGAAGCGTTGGGAAGTTATTTATTTTTCGTATCATCTACAAGACCGCTTCGTTTGAAAATTTGCATTAGAGCCATTTTAATACAGTGATTTTAATAATATAGCAACACATACATATTTACATGAATGTTATGTAAATTGAACATTATACACTTGGGATCTATATTTATCCATCTAAGGTGAAAGAAAATATGCAAAATATTCATATATTACAAATCAATATGTGTATTATATGTGTATATAGGCAATATTATTACTGATATGATATAAGGTACAAGTTTTATAACAAATTTTAAAAGTTTATTTTTTATAAAGAGAAAGTATAAATTTTTAAGATATGGAATATAAATTATTTAGGATTGAAGAAATAAAATTTCCAATTCACTTTGCTTAGTCCACTTTTATTTATTTAATATTTTAATAATTTAAAATATTTTTGACTAGTTTCGTCTAACATAGACATTTTTATGACTGTTTCACAGTTATGAAAAACTCCTAATTATGGAGTTCCACAAAGTAAAGCTCTCTACATATAATAAATTATTTATTTTAAACGAGTTTTTTGGTTTTAAAAAAACAAAAAACATTTATAGGGCTATATAGTCTAGCTCGAAATTTTAAAATGAACATAATTTAAAATTATTTTTGTTATATTGTTACATTTTTATGATAATGGAAATATCATTTTTGACCTTCCCTTCGCATCCACAATTCATATTCGTAGTAAAAGAAATTCAAATGGTGTAATGCTTTGGAGTATGTTTTGATCGGATTTCAAAGGAAGCTCTTTGAAATTCTCTTTATTCTTTAACAATAATTTATCGTTAAAAAGTCAAACCTCAAGGGAAATGCAAAAAAATTTCGAGTTAATTAATTTATGACTTAACAAGTAAGTATTCAGAGAATTTAATTGCTTTCCACATAGAAAGGTGCGATTGTATTTTACTAAGACATCATTATATGTTACTAGCTACAACTTACAGAGTTTTCTTTTTGATATTTGAATTACAGAGTATTAATATGTACTATAAATACCTCGCAGAAAAATTTTATTCGAGTTACAAAGTCTAAATAATTCAAGATACCGAACATTTATGGGTTCAGCGGAAAGGAATGTCATTTTTTTTGACTTACTGAGGATTACGACTAAACGAGGTTCGAGTTATCGAGGTTCCACTGTATATTTTTGTAGAATCGAAATGTTTTGAATTAAAGATGTCATTGGCGGCGTTGCAATAACAGTATTATTTGAAAAATAAAATTTTCTTATTATGAAAATTATCATTTTTAAATGCGATTTTCAAAATGATCTTCACATTTTTTGACGCCGCCAATGGCATTTTTAATTCAAATTTTTTTTCTACCACATTATGCTATCGGTAGCATTTTACCTTTCAACGATAAATTAATTATTTGTCAGAAAAGGTGAATTAGGTATACAGAAATCCTCTGAGTCAGAATTCAAATGATTACTAATCACCATGCATCAAGGAGGAAAAAAGGTGACGGTGTTTCTGTTATTCCATTGCACAAAACTCGACGCTCTGATTTTGTATCACGATATTAACGACTTGTTGAGAATCAACCTATAGAATAATTCAGAAATGTTAGATCTTATCACCATAATTACTATGGTTTAATTATTTTAATGTAATTAATATACATATATACACTAATATTAATTATTACATCTAAATTATTGCTTAATTAATTATTATTCGTAATGACTATAATTATTATATCACTTTTTTCCGTAACATAAATGTCACATGGACATGCAAAACATTTCGAATCAATATTTTAAGCTAACGATAGAAACGTCCTTGTAAATGAGAAACTACACAAAGTATAAATTAATTATTGAAATGGTAACTGGTAACAAACAGTGGTAAATTGGAGGAAATTGAAACAATTTTTATACCATGTATATATGAAATATATCATAGTATATTAAGTTTAGTCCCAAGTTTGTAACGCTTAAAAATATTGATGCTACGAACAAAATTTTGATAGAGGTGTTCATAAAATCACTTGATTAGTCCATTTCCGGTTTATCTTTCGATGTTTCGGAAACCAAGACAAATGTCGGAAAATTTTATTATTATTTTTCGCCTACATTCATGAAGTTAAAACAAAATTGAAAATAAGGTACAAATAACTTCAACCCTAAATCTAAAATTGCCTTGGTGCTCCGACTACTTTAATAGCTTTAATTTTAACATATTTTAGAGCAATATTCATTCAGTAATGATCATTACTGAATTGCATTTTTTGGTTGTTGACACGAAAATCAGAATCAACAGAAAAAACTGTTTCAAAATAAAAGGCTTTTTACTCATTATCCCACCTGGAATGCTAAAACCCTCATTCATTATTGCAATGAATTAAAAATTTTTTTGTAAATATTAATTATTTTTTAATTTTCTAATACGCAGATACTTGCATTACAATGATTTAAAACAATTCGATGCTAAAGTATTTTCATCGATTCCATCGGTTGATCGCTTGTAAGTATAAATTTTTACAAATTATTATATTTTTTAAAAATTTTTACAGATATCTACAAGGAAACCAAATACATGAAATAGACAGTTATCTTTTTCGAAATTTATTTCGATTGAAACGTTTGTAAGTTTTTAAAAAAATCCATTTTTTGTTTTCGCGGATTGGTTTTTGGTTACTAATATTCATCCTACATAATTATAGTAGGAGAGTTGGTTATAGTAAACCCTTCTTAAAACTGCTAAAGTTCAATTTCAAAAATTTAAAAAGTTAAACTTTAGTTCTTTCAGGGAGGATTTACTATAATCGGCTCTTAGACCATTATAGACAGTAAAAATATGGTTTTTGGATTTTGTAATATAATATTTGTAGCTTTCGTATATTTTTTGTGGGCTTTTATTGTAGTTTCTTTTTGAAAAATCAAGGTTGATTGTTTTTAATTTTTTTTTACGTTACTAATTTGTATGCTATATCATTTGTCAATCAAAATTAATAATTCGTATTATTCCTGGTTTCTACAACTGTGTAAATACAATTCAGGTAAAATAATCGAATGCTAAATTTTACCAGCTTACCAAATTTAAATCGAAAAATCAAAACAACCATACACAACACAAATCAAAAATTTGTGTATGTATTGGCTTTTGCGAAGCAAGACAACCCTGAGCAAAGGCGCAATTTAAAAGTTGTGCTTTTTAAGTACAAGAGGCCTGGCAAATTAAATCGAACCAACACCTACCTAAAATTTGTTAAATAAATACATTTTCGTATATTCCAGGCTTTAAAATTATTTTGGATTAAAACGGTTTTGGAAATTAAAATCTTGCATGGGTGTAAATCTTATTTCATAGGCATGCATGGGATATTCTTCAAAATCATATTTTCCATAGAAGAAGTTTACTTTCTTTCAAATTCCAAAAAAAAAAAAGACGGAAAAGAGAGAAAATGTAGGATTTGGAAAAAAATTATTCGAGTATCTTGTGAATTTATGGAATTTTAAATTTAGTGTCACCACTCAGAAAGTTAATTAATTTTATCCAAATATAGTTTTGATTTTTCGAAAATCTCTCAACAAAATATTCATTAATTTTAAGTAAAATTTAATTTTTTTTTTTTGTTATACAGATTCCTACACAATAATAGAATTACACATATTCCTTCAGGATCCTTTAAAGATATGCCAGCATTAAAACGATTACGTTTAGATTCAAATGCTTTGGTTTGCGATTGTGGATTAATGTGGCTGGTTAAAATGTTGAATGTATCTTCCGTACAAGCTGCAGCCACTTGTCAAACCCCCAACGATATGAATGGAAAATCTATAAATGGAATGATGGAATCTGATTTCAAATGTCGTAAGTGGTTTTTATGTTCGAATAACTACTGTTATACGTAAAGAGGAAAATAATTAGAATACGGTAGTTGCCTAATGTTAAATTTGCCATATTACGCATAAAAATATAAAACTAGACTTAATACCATGACAAAATTTGAAAGTGAAATTAAAATTGATTAAAAAACGAAGAAGTTATAAGCATTCAAAGATTGTTTCTCGCATTTTCTTTTAGCAAAACAAAGTTTTATATCTAATCTCTATGGAAATATCGGACAATGACGTCACTAATCTATATTTTCCTCTTTGTTTAATTAGGAATTTTAAACGTTCATAATTAGAGTACATCTAAAGATTTTTTAAAAACAACTTTGATTTTTTTTGCGTGTAAAGTGATAATTCTTCACCTGAATTGATAACAAAATTGTAGTAAGCGTGCCTATTTAGTCCATTTACAGAAATTCTTACCCATTTTTCAAATAATCAAAAATAATAAAAACAAATTAAAATTTTCCAGATAAACCAAAAATTATGGAAGGTCCACATGACGTTGAAGTAAAGTGGGGTGGTACAGCGAAATTCACATGCCGAGTTGCAGGTGATCCAACACCGGAAGTAGTATGGATGAAAAATTCTACTAAACTCGAACCAGATAATCGAATTAGTATCCTACCCGATGGATCGTTACAAATTGATGAAACCAAAGACGTGGATATTGGTGAATACGAATGTATGGCTAAAAGTGACATGGGCGAAGCAAAATCAAGACCAGCGCGAATGGTTGTGGATGGCAGACCACAACCAAGAGATGTTCACAAACCAGAATTTGTACTTACACCCGAGGATCAAGATGTTCAAATCGGGGAACATACAGTTCGATTAGAATGTCGTGCCAAAGGTATTCCTGCACCTACCGTTGTTTGGTCAAGAAATGGTGTTATATTAGCACCAAATCCACGGTATACTGTAACTCCTGAGGGTACATTGGTTATTCAGAACATTGAACGTGGTGATTTTGGAACATACCGTTGTGAGGCCTCAAATATTTTGGGAAAAATTTCAACAACTGCACAAATTCGCATCAATGGTAAGTTAAAAAATTATTGGATAACGTGGGAGTAACACTTTTTAACTTTATAACTTTTTTCATTGCTTTCTTAACAAAAGGATCATTACCAAAGAGTGAGTTCTGGCTAGCCAAATAATCATTACTTGTTATAACAGCGAATAATTGATATAATATTTTACTTTTTCAGTTGCACCAGCCTTCACGGTACATCCAGAAAATTTGACAGTAAAGACAGGAGCAGATGCACACATCGAATGCATAGCATCGGGATCTCCTATACCTGACATCAAATGGTATAAAAATGGACGCTTAATAACTACCACAGCTCGAATTTCTATTGAGCCAGATGGAACACGATTAGTAATTAGCCATACCAAAGAATCCGATTCTGGCCAATATATATGTAAGGCCACAAATTTCCTAGGATCAAAAGAAACAAGCGCATATCTAACTGTACAAAGCTTAAAACAACAGCCACCTAAATTGAAAATTAAACCATACGATATCGAAGCAATTCCAGAAAGTACAGTTGAAATTCCTTGTCGCGCAGAAGGCATACCAAAACCCGATATTCAATGGAAGAAAGACGGTTCTTCGCTTGATAGATTTGAATTTCGTTATCGTGTATCACCAGCTGGCAGTTTATTTATTTCTAATGTTACTCGCAGAGATGCTGCCAGATTTGAATGTACAGCTACAAACGAAAATGGGCGCATATCTGCATCAGCAGTATTAACAGTGAAAAATTCTGAAATTTTAGCTCCTGGCGACCGATTTGTTCGAATATCGTTTGCCGAAGCTACTCAAGAAGTTGATAAAGCAATCAATAACACAATTAACACTTTATTTAATCAAAAATCAGGGAAGCATAATCCATCAGATCTATTCCGATTAATTCGATTCCCAGATGCACCCACTCGAGAATTGGCTAGAGCTGCTGAAATTTATGATCGCACATTAATTAATATTCGAAAACATGTCGACGCTGGTATGGTTATTAATCACACAGCAAATTACGATTACAAAGAAATTTTATCACCCGATCACCTAGATTTGGTAGCAAGATTATCTGGTTGTATGGCACATCGATTAATGCCGAATTGCACAAACATGTGTTTCCATAAAAAGTATCGTTCATTTACCGGCACATGTAACAATTTGCAAAATCCAACATGGGGTGCTTCGAATACAGGTTTTCGACGAATTTTAAAACCAATTTATGAAAATGGTTTTAGCACTCCAATTGGGTGGAATAAGGGAATTAAATACTATGGCTTTGAGAAACCAAGTGCCCGATTAGTTTCAACCACTGTCATTTCCACAGACAAGATTTCTTTGGATGAATACAATAGTCACATGCTTATGCAATGGGGACAGTTTTTGGATCATGATTTAGATCATGCTACACCTTCGGTGAGTTCAGAAAGTTGGGATGGAATTGATTGTAAGAAATCTTGTGATTATGCTGCACCTTGTTATCCAATGGAAGTACCACCTAATGATCCTCGAATAAAAAATCGCCGTTGTATTGATTTTATAAGATCTTCTGCCGTTTGTGGATCGGGTATGACTTCTGTCTTCTTCGAAAATGTCCAACCACGAGAACAAATTAATCAGTTGACTTCGTACATCGATGCATCTCAAGTTTATGGATTTAACGATGAATTAGCTAGAATTTTACGGGATCAAACAACGAACGGCGGGAAATTACGTGTAGGAATTGAACAACCAAATCGAAAACCACTTTTACCATATGCTGGAAATGAAGGAATTGATTGTCGCCGTGATCCTGAGGAAAGTGATATCAACTGTTTTGCTGCTGGAGATATTCGAGCCAATGAGCAAGTTGGTTTACTTGCTATGCACACTTTGTGGATGAGGGAACATAATCGATTAGCCACAGAATTACGAAAATTAAATCCTACATGGAATAGTGATACTTTGTACCACGAAGCAAGGAAAATAGTTGGAGCACAAATGCAACACATTACATATAAACATTGGCTGCCGCATATTTTAGGTAAAGATGGTATGGAACTATTAGGAACATACAAGGAATATAATCCAAATATCAATCCCACAATATCGAATGTATTTGCAACTGCTGCACTAAGATTTGGACATTCAATGATTAATCCAATTTTACAACGGCTTAATTCATCATTTCTACCAATTCCACAAGGACATTTACCATTACACAAAGCCTTCTTTTCACCTTGGAGATTAGTTGACGAAGGTGGTATTGATCCACTGTTACGAGGACTCTTTGCAACTGCTGCCAAGTTGAAAAAACCAAATGAAAATTTGAATTCCGATTTAACAGAACATTTGTTCACAGTTGCACATGCTGTAGCATTAGACTTGGCGGCAATGAATATCCAACGATCACGAGATCACGGTATTCCCGGATACTTAGAATATCGTGCATATTGTAACTTGTCGAAAGTTGAAACGTTTGATGATTTACGAAACGATATTAAGGATCATAATATTCGACAAATTTTACAAAATTTATATGGTCATCCAGGAAATATTGATGTATGGGTTGGAGGTATTCTGGAAGATCAATTAGAAGGCTCCAAAGTAGGGCCACTATTTAGATGTTTATTAATCGAACAATTCCGACGATTACGAGACGGTGATCGATTCTGGTATGAAAATCCCGCTACGTTTAAACCAGAACAGCTAACACAAATTAAACAAGCGAGCTTAGCACGAGTTTTGTGCGATAATGGTGATGAAATTAATGACGTTACACATGACGTGTTTGTCTTACCAAAACGACAAGGTGGTTTTGTTGAATGTTCAAAAATACCTAGAATTGATTTACGTATGTGGAGTTCATGTTGCGCCGATTGTCAGGATTCATCAATCTTCGATAGCGGTATCACAACTCGACGACCTCGACGTGAACTCAATGTTTCATATCCCGAAGATAAACCATTATTTTACGAAAATTCCACTATTACAGATGATCCTTCAGAAAATTTAATAACCGAAGAACGAATTGAAGGTATTGAAGGAGTTGTAGATGGTTTACAAAAAACAATTAAACAATTACGGAAACAAATGCGTAAATTAGAACAACAATGTGTTGACAATAAAAGTTTCAAACATGGCCACTGTGTCGATGACAAGGGCAGTAAACGCTTAAATGGTGAAATATGGCAGAAAGATGATTGCACAAAATGTCGATGTGAAAAACATCAAATCAATTGTATAACACGAGAATGTGCCAAACCGAATTGTACAAATCCAACTAAAGTATTAGGAAAATGTTGTTTAACTTGTCCGGCAGCTTAAGAATTTCAAAGGACAATTTTTGTTGACAAAATTTTATTCAAAACGAATAAAAACATATATAATAAAAAAACATTTTAAAAGTGTTTCATAAAACCACCGATCAGTAATTTCAAAGAAATTACTTTTATATTTTGTTTGTTGACTAGATGACAAACAAATTGTTTAAAAACAAGTCTCGATCTTCATCACAAACACAGTACCATTATTATTACAATAATTTTTAAAAAGAAAAAAAAAAGTTAGTGGATATTAAACAAAAAAAACTATGCATGTAATTTAGAATTTAAGAAATTATTGAATGGAGTTTCGAAAACGTCATACCTTTCATTGATTTCAAGTGGTGTTGTCCATATTGGGATTGAATATTTTAGTCATGGCATTCGACAGTTTGGAAGTTAGATAATTTTTCTACAGAAATTAATTTTTAAAATCACTTTTTATAATTAAATGCTATCAAGAATTAATTATTCGATAAAAGTTTGACATGTTTTGCAAAATATTTTTATAGAACCAGAAATGATAAATAGTAAGTAACCTGGTAGACTAAATTTGAAGTAAGTACGAATTATTATCACCAGATAGCGGGGTTTATCTGAATTTATTTGAATTTGAATATTTTGGCTAGGCTTCTAAAATGGTAAGTACAAGTATTGCCATCTGGTAGTCTAAATTGGACTTAAAAACGGGTCCACTTCTTGTTTATTTAGTACTAATTATTATCGTCAGTTGGCGTGGTTGCAACTCCCAGTTATCAACAGTAACGCTATCTTGCCAATTCTAAACATTCTTTAAACCAAAAGACAAAAGAAAGAGAATTCTTTTACAAAGTGTTACCTCGATATATTATTGAGAATAGAAAGCAGAAACCAAAATCACTAAGAATTGACGGCATCATTTCTAAAATAAAATACTAAAAATTAAGTATTTTTATTAAATTAATTCACTTGCCGGAAAGAACACAATTTGCACTTCAATGAAAGGTTCGACGCCTGGAACTCCAAACGAATTATTTAAAAATAGAATTATATATGTAATTGATAAAATTCTATTAATTTTCCTTCACATCAGAGATGAAAATACGTTTTTACTCAATGTTAGAAATATTTTCATTTAGCTCTCTTTACAATACAGACCGGTAAAGAAAATGAGACTTACAGAATTATTTTGTTACGATTAACTGGGATATAATTGATAATGTTACCTGACTGGGACGCCGATGATCTCACAAAGACGAGATTTAATGGAGAATGGAGAAATATAGCAATAATCTATCGACTGGCAATATGCCCCGTTTCCAGAGGACATGGTTGTACTCAGGGCCGGATTAACAAGTAGGCAGAATAGGCAGTTGCCTGGGGCCCCCGATTTTAGGGGGCCCCCGAAAAATGAAAAAGACTTCTAAAATTTTCTTACAAACATAAAATTCTAGAGAGTGAAAGAAAAATATAATCAGAACTTGTAATATTTGGGGTTGCGCAGGGACAAATAGGACACAACTAAACAACGTACAGGATAATTTAGAAATTTAATTAAGAATTAATATACATAGAAAAATGTTCGTATTAAAGTTCATCAATATTCATGAAATAAAATCACATCAGTGTTCATACTAAATTAACGCATGTAATACAGTTTAGATACGCTGCTATACAACAACCTCAATACAGTTTAGATACGCTGCTATACAGCAAACACAATACAGTTTAAATACGCTGCTATACGCCAAACACAATACAGTTTAAATACGCTGTTATACGCCAAACACACTTCAGTTTAAATACGCTGCTTTTCGCCCAAACACAATACAGTTCAGACGCGCTGCTATACCACATACACAGTAACACTTCTTACTCACAACTTCCCGCAGCCTGCTTGTCCACAACCTTCGTCAACAACACTCGCACTCACTGACTCCCCGCAGCCTGCTTGTCCACAACCTTCGTCAACAACACTCGCACTCACTGAGATACCTTCTCGCTTGTGTCCAAACTCAGACTGACTGTTGTCCGCGTTCTTTTCTTTACCGTAGTGAGACCATCATTTTTCGGGAGTGATAGTTTAAGTGCAATACACTAGTAAATACTCA
The DNA here is from genome assembly GCF_905475395.1 of Chrysoperla carnea. NCBI lineage: Eukaryota > Metazoa > Arthropoda > Insecta > Neuroptera > Chrysopidae > Chrysoperla > Chrysoperla carnea. Next base: position 77,341,423 of record NC_058339.1, on the reverse strand, counting down.
AACTAAATTGTTCTGCCGAACGATCCTTCTCGCAATTAAAAAGAATCAAAGCTGCTGAAAGAGCTACAACGCGACAAGAGCGACTCGAGATGTTAGGTATACTTTGCATTGAGTCAGATTTATTGAACAAAATCGATACTGATGATATAATTGATGAATTTGCCGAAAACAAATGTAGAAAACGACATGTTTAAAATGTAGATAGTAATTTTATTGATATTATTACATTAGGACAATAAAATTTTTATGAAAGATAAAAGTTTGTATTTTTTAATCGAAAAAAGAAGGGAACGGACGTGAAAAAAAAGGGCCCCCAAATTGATGGTTGCCTAGGGCCCCGTTGAGGGTTAATCCGGTCCTGGTTGTACTCCTTGAAGCACAGCAAATCTGTAGAAGAGTAACCATCTTCCTAAATTGTTATTATCATTTTGATTGTCAAAAAAATGTCTTATTTTCTTTACCGATTATTTGTAGAAACATACATAAAACATTAATAATCGCTCTCAAACTAAAACCAAATAGATTTTTTCGTAACTCTCCCCTCATACGTACTTAAATTTTATTAAACATGTTTTACGTAATTTGATATGACTCAAAGTACATAGTTTAAAAATATATTCATAAGATTTATATGTAATTATACAAAAAGATTTATAAAAAAAATCATCGATCATTTGTTTAAGTGATTTGAAAAAAGGTGCGTTCACAAACACATTAAACGGTTTAAAATTGATCATTAACGACTTGCGCAAACAACATAAAAATTCTATTTGCACTCACGTAGGTACGTTGGTCCAAAATGTTCGTGGATCAATTTTAAATTATTTTACGTGAACGCAGCTATTATGATGACCAAAATTTGACAAAGAAAATTTTACTATAAAAAAATTAAATATTATTAAAACTCAAGCGAAATTTTTTCTTCAAAATTGAAAATTTTATACTAAAACTAATTGAAAACAATGTAACATATATAATATATAACTTCATCTTTAAAAAAACTATTTTATAATTTTCGATGAAAATTGTATATTCTAGAATATTATAGGCAAAATCTTGATTTCTAGAAGTATGGAACAATTTTAAATTAATTTTGGTCAATAAATAAAAATACACTTTTGTTTTTATTAATTAGAAAAACATATTTACGTAAAAGTGCATAAAATTGTCTATATTTGTGGAAAATTTCAAAAATATTCAATTATTCTCTTAGGAATTTAGATTCCTTTAAAAAAATTGAATTTATGAGATGGTAAAAAAGCAGTAACGAAAACCAGTAACTCAGCTGAAAATCCAGCTTTCTTGTTGTTGAAATATGAGACCTCGATTATTGTTTGAATAATTCTAAATATTTCACCATAATTTGACGTAGAAATTATTTGCTTAAGCCCAGTTGTGTGGATCATCATTTACCTCATTTTTAAGGAATTTCATGAACATTTTACTGATGTTCCACGTATATCCAGTCTCTTTAACAAGAACTGAGAGGACACCCCTTTTTATTTGAGTCTTTAATGGTTTAAATTACTAATACTTTATCTACAGGCTATTTTTCAATTTGGTACTTACTTTTCTGCCATCTTGTACTTCAAAATAATAGTTGAAAAGCATAGGTATTAAAATAATTAATTTCATTATATTTTTGTAGTCATGAAATAATTATTATTTCAACAATTAATCTGTAAAATGTTGACGAAAATTAATACGTAAGGGCTCTTTAAAAATGATTAAAAAAACACGTAAAAACATCAATCGATGATCAAACTCCTCTCATTAAAATCACAGATTCCACACTTCATTGGTTTAAGAAAATCAAATATGGCGTTTAATTGCCATTCGTGAGAGGAATTTATATAATTTATAACCTTAAGATCGGTTTTAATAAAACCCTTTATGTGTTTGATGTATGTATAAAAACAAATATAATTAACTCCTTATTTTGTATAGTCATTTAACCATTGTTAAAACAAAATAAAGAAAAAAAAACCCTTAAAATATTATAAAAATTGTATAGTTTAATAAAAGTTGAAAAGGTTAATATTTTACCTAGTTATTAGTTCTGGACACGAGTCCATCATGCATTTTATATAAAAGATTCCTTTTCATTTCTATACCGACTTTGCTGGAAGTATAGAATAATAAATATAATGGAAGTAAACAACCATAACTGCTTTTAAAAATGGAAAACTGATTTATTCTAGTATAGAATGTTAAGAAACATTACCACTGTTTAGATTAGATGAAAGATAAAGATCTCTTTATCCTTATCTCAATAGAAAGTTAAATCGTTATGGCCAATTTCCAAGTCTTCCTGCAAGTTTTTCAACCTAGCGATTTCTTTACAAAACGCTAAATATAGGTATTTTCCCCACTATGTATATAAAATTAGACACAGGACGAATTAGATCGAATATTTCCGGAAAGGGCCCTTTATCAAAAAATTTTTAAAAGGAATTTCTGTCGAACTCAAATATAATTTCAGCTTAAATGCCTCACAGAATAAAATCTGCAATAAATAAGACGAAAAAAGACCTGAAGATCATTATTGCCAACTCAGTGGTTTTACCACTAGAACTAGTGGATTTACTCCTCCTTTAGTTGGGAAAAAAAATTTTTGGTGGTAAATAATTTTATTTTTTCGCAAAAAGTGAGAGTTGTTATACCAAATTAAAGATCTTTTTGCGTCCTAAGCTCCGAAAGTATTCAAAGTCGAATTTTTCGAACTAGTACAAAATACTTTTGGGTAGTTTAAAATTAAACATTTGTCTAACTTGAAAACTAAAAGTCAAAATATTCGGCTTGGGAATTATTGGTGCTTTCTCATTTTACTGATAGCGGGAGTAAATGACACATTTCCATTCACCAATTTCCAAAATTTCTTCTAATTGTGCCTGTGGAAACAAAACTACTCTTTCGTAGATTTCGTTTAACAAAAATTAAGATCGAGATTTGTTACTTTGAAATAAGAAAATATTAAGCCATATTTCAAGATAAGAAAAAAAGTCAAATGCTTGCGAAGTCGGTTTTTGTTTTTAAAAACCACACAGTCATTTTTTTTAATGTAACTTTTTAAGCTAAAATTTTTGCTTTTAAATAAGTTTTTTTAAAGATTTTTTAATTACACTGCCATTTCCACCTATATAAAAATATACTAATTAATTTTATTACAAACTTTTCTTACTTACAATTTATAAACCCCCCTTAAATGCGTCCCTTGCATCCTCACAAGAATTTATACTTAATTATATAATTATTATATTAAATGTGCATGTAAAAATCAAAACAAAACAAAAAAAAAATAACAAAAATTGTGATAACGAAATAAATTAATTGAAAAAAACAAGTTTAAAATTATTAGTTTAAAAAAAAAAATGATTTAATTATTTTGGATTAAATAATTAATTAAATTGTAAATGATTTTTTTTTAATTGTATTTTTCACTTTATTATAATTGTGATCCATTGTGTATATTACTGTATTTAATAAATTATCTTAGTGATGACAAGTTTTGGCTTTTTTAAATACCCTTTTTGACCTTAGCACAGTAAAAGATGTCACATAAATGGGATAATTAAGGAAAATTAATTTTGCTCTATCACATCCAAATATCCAGTTTTGATAATCAAGTATGTAATCCTACTAATTTTGGATCAAATTTGTGGTCAAAATTAACTTAGTTCTAATAAGTTTCAAGAATGTGGAGTCCTTTTCCCTAAATTAAGCACATAAGTGATAGCTAGCGAAAAACTGAAATAAAAGCTGAATAGAATGACCCAAAATTAGTGATTTTAAAAAAAAAATCAATAAGATTGGATCCAATTTGCCTGTGTTATCAAAAAAATCGAATTTTTTCACTTTATGACGTCATCAGAATCTAAAAAATTTAATTTTGCTCTTTCACATCAAAATTTTAAAAATTTTGATAAACCAAGTATGTTATCCTAATAAATTTGGGTCGTACTTTTCAAATTTGTGACCAAAATTAAACTAGCACTAATAGGTTTGAAGGATGTGTAGTCCTGATCCCGGAATTAAGCACATAAGTGATAGCTAGCGAAAAACTGACATCACACCTGAAAAAAATGATCCAAAATTAGTGAGTTTTAAAAAAATTCCAAGAAGGTCCGATTAAATTAGCCTGTCCCTGATGGAAAAAATATTTGAAGAAAGAATAAGAAATTCTGAAAAAGTCTTGGGAACTTTGAATTTCTCAACGTTTTCAGACTAGTCTAATTCAGAGTTTTTAAGAGTTCTTAATACTTTTTAAAGTTTCTAAGACTTTTTCAGAGTTTCCTAAGACTTATTAAGACTTATTCTTTTTTCAAATATTTTTTCCACCAGGGGTATTATTATCAAAAAAATCGAATTTTATAATTTTATGACATCATCAGAATTCAAAAAATTTAATTTTGCTCTATTTTAAATTTAAATTTCCCATCGGTAGCTGCTGGAAGGTATATATAAATTAATCCTAAACAAAAAGAAAGACATTATCATGAATAATTCGTATATTTCCCTCCTTTAGTTAGCTATTAAAAAAGAATATTACTGATGGAATTTAATGGTGGATTTAATAATTTTATGATTGTCTTATTAAAATGAAAATTGTTTTTCTGACCATATGGTCCCACACTTCAATTTTTATCACTTTGTTATCAAAATATATATAATTAAGTGCTTAATAGTTGTTATCATTATCACACGTTTATTTACAGAATGTCACACTAATAAACTAAACAGTTCAAAACGACTACATTATTAGGTAGGTATATTGCAAATTTTGATGTTGAATTGGTATTTGTTATAGGTATATATATAAATTTTCGAAATATTTAAATGAAAACAAAACTCATTTTCTCTATATTCGGATTATTTGGAATTAATAATAATTTATAACAATTGTTATATCACCATTTTAAAATACCAATTTTCACTAAATCAAAATTCATTTCTAATTATTTATAAAATCTCCCATTCGTTCGAAATTTTTAAGGTATGTACTTAGCACACACATTCTGGATAAGGTAGTGGAACCAGTGATGGCCCGGGTAACAGGTCCCTATGATATCCAAAATTTAAAAAATATAAATATCCAATGGCTTAGTAATTTCATATTTTGAGGGCATGCGTATAAACTATCACAGACAAAAAGGCATCGCCACCTTTACACAAATACGCTGCCATTTTAAAGTTGGGTTTTAGTTTTCATTGACATTGGGCCGATTTTTTAAGAAAACTCGGGCCTTTCTAAGATTATGAACATTTTATTTAATTGCTCTTTACGCAATCAAACATGGCTCACAAAATATTACGACTGAAAATATTTAATTTAAATTTAATTTAGAGTATTTTAGCGTTTTGAAGTTAAGTGGGCTTTAAATGGTTCCAGGACATACATAAAATCGTTTCCTTTCTTAGTGCACATCATACAATAACCAGAAAAAGCAATTTTTTAAACTTTTAAGCTTTAAGTATTTTATAACTAGGTATACCTATGAAAAATTTAATAGATAGGTAATTTTAATAAAAGAACGTCTGTCATTTCTAAAATCAGAATATTATCCAATGAAAATGCATTTATCTACTCGCTTTGTGCGGTCTATTGTGAAACGGCTATTTAATTAAGTTCAGGGATCACTGTAAGCTATTTTTAATGACAATATTACCAGAAGATAAGGGACAAATACTCTCTGCTTCATAAGACCTATATATCGTAGCGAAGCGGACGATTACCAGCTAGTAAAAAAATTGCTATATAGAAACAGATTTAAAATTTAATTATATTCATTAATAAGCTTTTGAAATGTTAAAGCTCAATGATTTTTGATAACGATATAATATCAGCTTTCGATACTTTTAAGTGGAAAATTTATATAAATGAGATAAGACTTTTTAATAAAGGGTTTTACCATTTTTAATTAGCATATCAATTTTCAATAAAATTACCTAAATCCATAAATTAGTCCCTATACAAAACTCATCAAGGTAGCTTTTAGTTTATATACGAAAATGCGAGGATATAAAGTGAAATCAAGACGATTTAAAGCGAATGCTAGAGAACGAAATCGAATGCATGGATTAAATGCAGCTTTGGATCGATTGCGAAGGTAAGTCGTTCTAAGACATTTGTTTCATGAAAGTAAAGTATTTTTTTGGATACCTATAAAATATTGCCCGAAAAAAACGTTTTAAAACTAAAATATACCAAATATTTTTTGTTCAAGAATAAATAATATAGTAAGGACAATTTTTTCTAAGCTTTCCTGTATTTTTATTCGAATCGAAAAGAAAATATTCACAGACGAATCAATTAGACCTGATTTTGCGTCTGGGTTTTCGCAAAATATTTAATTTATATTATTATTTATTTAATTTATGATACAAATATTAAAAAATCAGGAAAATTATTATTGAAAACCCAGTCAGGAGTAATCCAAATCGATAGAAAAAAATTCCCTTTTATTTCTTGAATAAATTTTTCTAATCTGATGTTTGATATTTGATAACTGGAAATAAATAATTTTGTTCAATCAAGCAAATAATTTTCTGTGTAAAAATTAATTAAATTTATGCAATTTGTTTTCAGCTGTGTTCCATTATTTGTCTACAATACCATTCATATCCAACAAAAACCAATACAAAAATTATCAAAAATTGAAACTTTACGATTAGCTCGAAATTACATTGCAACATTAACAATCGCTTTGAATTCCGATTATCCAATGGATGTATGCAAATTAATTCAATGTTTGAGAAAAGGTTTAAGTCAAAATACAACGAATTTATTAATAAGTAGCATAAAAATGGGCGCATTTAAAGATTTAATTGCATGGCCTTCATCACAACAATCTGAAATGCATTTAAGTTCTCTTCTCTCTGATGAGAAAAAACGAAATGATGATACGAAATTGAGACTAAACTATCCACATTTTTATTACACATGTGATTATATTTCAATTTCTAAAAGTATACGACATTAATTTTCGAAGACATTTGAATGTCCCTCTTCTGGAAAAATATTACTTCGGTGGACAAGTCTGCACATAATGTTCTTTATGGATGTTATTTTATTTTTTTATTTTATTTGAAATAAAAACTAGGAATATTATTATTGCAAACAATTTCTTGTAAAATTTTAATAATAAATACACAAATAAAAAAAACTAATAAAATAAGCTGTTTTAATTATTTAATTATTTTTGTTTATATTATTGAAACCTTGATTAAGTCAATCGCGAATTCAAAGAGGAGTAATCGGGGCAATTGATCACTCCAAAATGGATATAATATGGATGCGATAGAGCAAAATTAAATTTTTTGGGATTTGATAACATCATAGATCCAAAAAAAACATTCAATAAAAAATACTTTTTAAGGGACAAGCTCTTATTGTCCTAAAAAGTAGAAATTAATTTTTTCTATGAGTCACTCATACTCGACTACTGTAAAAGCTTGAGACGCTCAATTTAAAATATCAAAAATGATTCGAAGCGTCTCATTCACTCCACATACCTACTTATTTTTCGATATTGAGCGCCTAAAACTTTTACAAATAGTCGAGTATGAGTGACTCATAGAAAAAATTATTTTCTACTTTTTAGTACACTAAAAGCTTGGCCCTTAAAAAGTATTTTTTATTGAAAGTTTTAGTTTAAGACTAGAAAATATGTACATGTATGTATGTTAGAAGCGATGGGAACATCAGGACGCCACTACCTTACCATGCATTGTCATCCAAACTAAGCGTGAATACAAAATTTCAACTCAATCGGTTTACGATAACTGCTTCAAAATTGAGTTGCAAGATTCCATCCGGACAAACATACAAACGTACATACATACATAAATTGCAAGATGCAAGTTAAATAATATTGCATTGTCATCCAATTTATACATGCATGCAAAATTTCAGTTCAATCGGAAACCGGGAAATGGATCAAATTTGACTAGCAAGATTTGATTACAGACAAGGCAACAGGACAGCTGAAAATAAATAAAAGCTTGTAAAATATTTTTTTTTATAATTCGGCCAAATTTTATACATCTTAATGCAAATTTTTTTTGGAACCTCTAAATTTTATGTGAAATTTTTCATTTATGACGTTAGTTTTTCGCTACTGTTTCGCTCTTGAAACCCATTAAACATATATATTAAGTTTCACCAAAAATTTGACCCAAAGTTTCTTGTTTTTTCTATGGTTAACCAAAGATTCAATCTCATCAGGCAACGAAATAACAATTCCTTTCATTAAACAATTTTTGGATGCGCGTCTGATTAAGGATGTACGAGCACCAAGGTAATTTTAAATAGAAAGCTTGATTTTTTTATATGAAGTTGGACTAAGGTTGAGGGGGGTCTGGTCAGAATCAAAAATAATAACCAAAAAAAATATCAAAAATGGTTTTTTATTCAAATTGTATCATTATGTAAGATTTTATGATCACAATAAACCATTATATTATCACATATCGAACATATTAATGGATCCTCTTTTAAATCCGGATGAGCAGGACTTTCACAATTGGGACAAGTCGGATACCACAGCGATGAGAACGGAACAAATGTCCGTATGCATTGATTTTCTTGATGACCATTTAAACATTTTCCAATCCATGTAACATGTAAACAAATATCTGTTAAGGATAAATAATTTCGATAATTTTTTCGTAAAATAGTGCAAATTTTTGAAAGAACGTGAAAATTTTCGGAAAAATGTGATTGCTTCATCATGTGATGTGTGATACTCAAAAACGATGCAACACAGAATCAAGCAATCAGATTTTTCGGAAAATGTTCACGTTTTTTCAAAAATTTTCGAGATTTTCCACAAATTTTTACAGATTTTCTCTTTTAAAAGTTAATATTCGTTATCAGCGTGGAAAAAAACATAAAATATTTTTTTTAATTAAAAAAATCATTAGATTTTCTCGATTTTCCACTTTCCATGTTAATATTGTGGAAGACTGACCCAAAAAACATGTAGGATCCCATTTTCAGAGTAAAAAACGTAATTTTTGAGAAATTACAACAATCTTAAATTACAACAAAACAGATTTCTCAATCGGTGGTTATTCGGACGCCGGGGTGGTTATTCAAAGGTACTAAAATTGGGAATGGAGTGCGGAAAAATTTCAAAGTGTCTAAATGTTGCTAAGGATGTAAGAAACATATTACAAAAAAAAAATTTTTACTTAAAGCTTTTCCTTGTTAGAGTTTCAACCACCCCCGACTATTGACTCGACTATTAGTGGCGTAAGTCGTATGGGATTTTGTAAACGTTCCATGCCCATGCTTGCCAAAAATATTCTGTCACTGGATTTTAAAAAGGATATCTGCATCACATAACGAACACTTCATCAAATCCATTACACGAATACTTGCCGATCGTTCCAATACATCTATAATTTCTTCATTCGTCTGTTTACCTAAATAGGATTTAAATGTTTCCGTTTTTCGCATTTCCTGTAAATAATCTCGTAAATATCTCACACTACATAAATCAAATTCACTTAACACATCCAAAATCATTAACGATTGTAATCGTTCTAAACAATATTTTATTTTCACTAATTTTAATAACTCTTCTGGTGGTGTTGAAATTTCATTCGTAATTGGTTTACTACCAGCACGTTTTTTCTTTTTCAAAACATTATCATTTGAGATTGTAATCCATAAATAAATTTTTAAACGATACAGTGGAACTAAATCATAACTATCACGTTGTTCGTAGATTTTTGTTAATGAATCGGATTTATCGTGTAATAATCGAAGTAATTCTAAACAATCCCAATAATTCGTTAATTTTTGACTGAAATTTTCCAATAAGATACTTTCGATATTATTAAAATTATTTGAACACACTGATAATTGGATTTGTTCTCGAATTATTAGATGATTGATTGGCTTACAATAATTGGAACTGATAAACCACATAACTTTTTGTTTGGAACAGCATAATCCGTAAGTGCTCATATAATTTGTGTTTATAGGATTATTGATTTCAGTCATGTGGATATTTATAATTTTATTGCCCTTGATATCAACGGTTAGCAGTCCTAGATATGAAGTTAACGTACATAATAAATATTTTCCCCGATTTATTTGTTGCAAACCTAAAATTGTAAATAAACAAGTCAAACCAAACACTTGATTGAGTTGATTGTATAAATACTCTACTGTATAGAAAGTGTTTAACTTTATTTTCTAGATTTTTCTTTTATTTTTCGATCATGTTTCACAAGACCACTACTTGAAACTACCTGCAAATTTTTAACTCTTTATCTTTTATAGTTTTGGAGAAAATGGATACTAAAGTTTTATCCTAATTTGCGCCCTTACGGATAAACAATGATGTTTACGAAAAAATGTTTCAAACAAAAGTTGTTTGTTTTTTAATAAGGAACATTTTTTACATTTAAACTTTTGTTCTATCTCTAACGGTTTACAAAATGGGTCCTACTCAAGACCTAATTGACCTTTGTTGTTCATTTACGAACTCGACCTCACATTTTACGACCTAAGCAAAGGTACAAAATTTTCAGCTTGAATTCAGCTTAGTTAGCGTGTTGCAAAACTGGATGGGGTTTTTAGGATAGCGATAATTGCATCTCGACTGAACCATTCAACTGTGCTCGGATAAAACTAGATATGGACCAATTAAGAAAAGTAGATTTTGTAGAGTAGATTTCGAGAACTGTAGAAAAATTTATTGTACCTGTTACAGCTAGATTTCCAACTTTATGAATCTTCTGATCCAATAATTCACCGGTATTTGATATTAAAAATGCTACAATATTCGATAATTTAACACAAATTAGTAAATAATTTGTATCAATTTGTTCCGAAATGATTTTATCTACTCGAATTTTGTCATTATAAATCCAATAATTATGTGAGTTTATAT